>NC_083721.1:45776056-46401056 GCF_028564815.1 Eubalaena glacialis
TAATTCGTGTCTTGGGTAATCAATAAATTGAAACTGATCAAGGTCTTATGAAAGCCTGCATCTGCTTTCTTATTCTTAATTATACTTGGGAAACCCATGTTGGATAAAATATTCTCCATTTGCCTAAATGTTAAAATTTCATTATCATTTTTGTTGCATTTACTTTACTGCACAGGATCCTGTTGATAAACACTATGACAGTAGAACTTAACGATTTGCCTTCCATACAGGATAATGATGATAATGCCTGTTTTTTTAAAAATGCTTTTTCTTTTATTTTTTCTGCCAACAATAAGGCTTCCATCTGTCATTCTTTTCTATATACTGAAGCCATGCTGCTCTTGGCATGGGTCATATTTGTAAATGTTTCATTTATGAACCATTCCTCCTCCTGACTCCTCTGCAGTACAGAAATATGCCACAAAAGATCAACTGTCTTGCAGTTCATGAACTTCTAAATCTGGCATTGCATTTGCTCTGTCATTTCCTCAATAGTTTACAGTAGGAAGTTGTCCTACATAATTCTCATGACTTTATTTATCAAATAATTATGCTAAAAAGCTGTTTAATGTATAAAACATATGACAACTGGTTGTCTTAATATTTTATTTGTCTTTACATTTTTACTGCCCATTTCTCTCGTCATAGACTATTCTGTTCCATAGGCAATATTACTTAACAAAATCCTCAGTACAATTGAATTTAGTAATTCAGAAGACAACACACATTCTTTAGGCAGTCAAGGATGTTGAAATTATGGTAAAAGAGTTAAAAAATTACGTTTTTATTTAAATTATTCCTTTGTAGCATATCCCCAGAATGTATACTATTTTATGAACAGATTATCAAGTTTCATGACCTGACAACGGTGTTTTATAAGCAGCTGACTGTGAAATGTTGGTGTTCATAAACAGTTTAGTTAGCTGACTTAGACAAGAGTCTTAAACATTGACAATTAACTGTACCATTTTTAGAGACTAAAGAAGCTAGGATATGGATAATATTTCTGGGATCAGATGGAGAGGGGGTGGATGGGGAAATCTAAGAAAAAATAGCGATTTTTTTTTTCTTAGATCTCTCTAGAAGACTCTTTGAGTAGATCAATTAATAAGAGAAATTCAAAGGGCAAAGGAGAGACAACCATAATCCATAAAACAATAAGCAAACTTTTGTTTTACTTTTTTTTTTTTTTTTTAACATACTATCCTGGTAGAGTGGCTAACAAGGTTAGAGTGTGTTGAGAGCCAGATACTAAAGCTTAGAGCATTATCAATACTTGGTTTAAGGCAGACCAACTCCCAGTAATTGGTACAACAAGAATTTTGACTTGGCTAAGTTTACACAAGCACACAATAGTAGAGCCACATATAGAACCCAGGAAGTAGATAGAAGGTATAATCTAAACAGGGTAATGTTTGGAGCTGATAGAAGTTGGAGTTTTAGGAATCTCTTTCAATATGTTTCTATGAGGAATTGCTTACATAGTGTGATTTTAGGTATGCTGTGAAAAAGCCTTAAGTCACTCTCACCTGAAGGGTGCTGTAATAAGTTCAAATTTAACTTGAATAAATAAATAAACAGTGCAGGAAGGAATAAGGGGAAATGAGTATTCATAAGCACATTTGTGTGCTATTTTATTTAAGATGTTTTCTTACTATGACAGATGCTTTCAGTGGGGCAGCAGATAGAGGGGGATGATTTGAACACTGTACAGTGTCAGAGATGGAGATAGATGCACAGGATTTGGACTGAGAGAGAGCAGCCTGAGGGCACTCTGATGAAAGTGTAGGCGCTGGGTAGAGCAAAGAGAACTCCAAAAGGTACAGAAAATGTGTGTGTTCTCACAGTCCATTCTGTGCTCAATACAACAGCCTACTCACTTTGTCCCTTAACCACATTTGAGAGAGATCATATGTGATAACCTTTGACCTTCTCCATTACAAACTAAAGCACAATAACCATGTAAATTTCCTGCAGTGCTTGCCTTCCCACTAATCCTGTACTGCATTTTCAATATTTGGTTAAGAACATTTTTACTTAAGGTATGAGTTTTTGACCCACGCTCCCTTCCATTCACTTAGTTCGTTTGTTCATTCATTCACTTATTCATTTTATTCAACAAGTATACACACATGCATACGCAGACCCTTCCTTTGAGAAGGTCATATTATATTGGCAGAACTAAGTTGTAAATAAATATTGATAATTGTATCTCTATTTGGCTATAATTTCATTGGACAAAAATGAGAATATTGTCCTTTCAAAGTTTTTTAATGTATATATTTTTCAAAATTTTGAAAATACAATTACTATTTTTACCTGAAAATTTTTAAATTTCTGATGATTAAAACTTAGATTAGAAAAATGTTTACTTCTGATAATGTTTTAACTTTTTTTATCTCCCACTCTAATTAAAACACTCTGTCTCTCCTGACAAATTTAGCAGATATTTCTTATATTTGGTATTATTTTGGAGGAGAGTACCCTTCAGGTAGAGAATTATTTCCCTTCATGTTGTCTACTGGGGTGCACTTCTACAGTCTATTCATTCCTTAGCACTTCTTTAGAAACTGAGGTAAGTGGTCCAATTACTAACAGTTTTGATGGTGCTGTTGATGTAATATTGGGTGTCTGCCCTTTTAGAGTAGCAATTTAATTCTATACATTCTACTATACAGCTTCAGCCTTTCCTCTTCTGCACCTTCAGAATAAGGGCATTTTAATCTGTTTTGCTATTTACATGTTTGAATAAACTAGGGCATGTGGGTTGACACAAAAATTCTAACAGTGGGAATGAAAAGATAACACCAGAGATTCCTTGAGGGTAGACACTGTATCTTATAAACTTTCTATACCCCGCAGTAGTTAATATAGAGTCTAAATATAACAGGTACTCAATTAATGCTTGTTGAAATAATATGGAAATGTCTTCATATAAAATCAAGTAACATTTTTGTGACTCCAGTGAAGGAAGTAAAAAACTATTTGTTACGTCTATGTAAGTGTAATGGCGGGAAAAAGCAATCTAGGAAAAAAATTTTTTCTTCCATTTTCAAGGAAAACTTTTTCACTGATAATTTTTTCTTAGATTCTAGTAAAAGTCATGTTTTCCTTCTCAATGCAAAGCCCCTACTGTTTGTTTTTAAGGTAGGGGTTTCAATAGGTTTTTTAGACTTTTCTTCCATTATATAGAAATAGTTTTGCATTGAAATGGCCATTACATTGTAGATAAGACTTTCAAATAAGTAGTCATAATCTCTTTTACCAGAGCTATAAAAACGAAGATTTAAGCACATTTCAGACCTTGAGTTTCATTTAAAAAAAAAAAAAAAAAAAAAAAAAGGAAAGTGTTCAAAGCCCATGGAAGATAAGTGAGAAATGTGAGAAAGGAATGAACTAGAAACACAAGAAGCCTCTCTTATGCTGTGTAAGTGATGGGATGGAGGTGCAGTGGTTTGGGCTAAGTGAGGTTTATGTAATAAATGTTGTGAGTTTCTGTGAGAGATGGAAAAAAATCACAACATTGGTTAAATATATTGTAAGACTAGCAAATCTAAGACTAAAGCCAAGTAGTCTTTTCTACCTATTAAAACTGTGTAATTGAAGCAAATGGAAATAATACTTGTCCTAAACGAAGCTACTTAGTTTCTTTATAGATCCAAGTGCTGAAGATGTCAAAATGAAAGCATTATATATTGCTATTAATTTGGAACATGCCAAATTTCCTTTACTTTTTTTTTTTTTGCCATAGAGATAACTGAACAATTTGATGAGGAAAGCATGACTTTGAGGTGACTCATTGATAAGTCTTAATGACCTTGTTCAGGAGCCCAGAGTGAACCTATCATTTAGTGACCTTGTGATGGATTAGATCCACATCTGGGTTCTCCTTGGGTCTCTGTGGTAAGCCCTCCTGTCTAACAGCAGGCTTCAGAAATGATTATGAGACTGAAGCAGATAAGGCTGTGTCCAGCAGGATAACCATGTAAAGTTTCTTTTGAATAAACTAGGAAGGTGTAGAAGTGAGAATGAACATTACTAGTTATATTTTTAATCAACTATTAACCATTCATTGTTTGGATAAGGTTTTCAGTGGCAGTTCTTACTCAATGGTATAACTTGCCTTCTAAACAGAAAACTAGCTTGAATTTTTTGCCCCTTTTCTCCATTTAAGGTGATAATTAAGGAAAGTAATTTCTGGTTATTATAGCTTATTTTTCCATCAGAACTAAAAAACAGTGATTTGTTTTCAAGAAAGGACAGAGTCAGAAGTTTGAACATGCTTTCTGAAAAAAGATATCATTTTCTAGTAGAGTAGAAAGCTGAAGGTTGTGAGTTCACATGGTCTAGACTGATTTTATTCTCTGATCTTGGGAAAGCTATTTAACATCTCTATGGTCATATTACCTTATCTTTCAAGTAGGATTTCCAAACTCTCATAGAGAGTGACAGAAATAATCATGAACAACACCTATATTAAACAAACAAGTAACAATAGAAATAAGAAAGCTATGACAAAAAAAATGCTTATAAGTATACTTAATGAACAAGTATTGATCTCAGTTTCTAGATAAAAATACTTCGTTATTTTTAGGAAGGAGTGAGTCTCCTTGGAAAATGTTGCCTTAAAAATAATGTCAATATACAGAGGAACATACCAGGGGTAAAAATAAAAATCCTATGTTTCCTTAAAGCAATCTGTGTTTGATTTATTTTTAGGAATTAAATATTGATTCTGGCTCTCTATGAGGGTAGAGAACCATAGTATCTGGAAGTTAAAACTGACTTTTGTCAATCAAACACATGCAGTTATGTCAAAATATTACTTAATGTGGTAACCTGAATCCCAGTTTAAAGTAGAATCTAAACAGGATAACGTTGAAATAGACTACTGCTGTATGTAGATAGATAGATAGATATAGATAGATACGTTTGTTTATATATCTGTGTCTATAATTTGAAATATTCTCTGGTTATATTATATCTGGTCATGATGTCAGAAGTATTCCCTTTATTTTACCTGTTTTTTTTGGAGCTATGGGAGGTGTGTTACAGTCAGTGGAACATGGAACTAACTATTAAAAGCCTTGTTACTAAGTGACTTCGTAATTTTATCTTTCTGGGTCTTATTTGTAAAATAAAGGTGCTTAATGGAATGATTCTAAGAAGAAATGCCTTGCCTTTCTTTGTATGAAGTCTATTGGAGAAAATTCTAAACCTGCGTTTACTGCTCTCTGAACTTTTAAAAATATTGATAAATCTTTGAACTCAATTCATATACCATTAACTTGAATTTTTACAGCAAAATTATCCTAAAAGAATAACTACCTTCTTAGTGGGTTGATTGATCTCTTCCTTGTTAAATTTTTCAAAATGATATATAAATAAAATCTCATCCTTTTTTTATTGTGTAGTTAGAATAAAGGTGATATTCAATTATATACTATAAACCTGTATGCTAATTGTTTTTAAATTAATATATCTTAAATTTACTGAAAGGGATATCAAGACCTGATAAATTATTCAAAGGAAAGAAATTAACATTGAGCTTTTTAATCTTAGGTACTCATTACTCTCACATTTAATCCAGTGCTATCAACCTTGTCTTTATCATTTGTTATCTTCTTTTAGCCACAATAAAATTTTCTTATAACTTCCAAAAGAATGAGTAAAGGGAGCACTAATAAATTAAGAGAAATTTTCAGGGAAAAATATAATATGCTAGAGATTTATTTCTAAAAGTTAATAGGAATATTGTACATAGTTTAGCCTATTCTGTGCATTATGTTGCTTGTTAAACGAAATAAACATTTTAAAAACTTTATTTTGATACCACCAATCTACTACTTCTATTTATTTTTTGGTTTACCCAATTTCTCATTTATTATGATATCAATAAATAATTATATTTTCATGTGTACTCCCTAAATAAGTCATTGGTGTTAATCTTTCTATATTTAAAATCTTGCCATTAAATTAAAAATAAAGTATTGACTTTTACTGAAGTTAATATGGACAATGTTCTTTTCCTTCCTAAGTTTACTTTTGCACTCAAGTAGGGACTAGAAAACGTTTGTTTAAAGCCAGCAGGAGGAGCTCTCACCTTGCTGGGTCCAATGCTGTTAGTGTGCCTGAAAAACCTGAATTCGTGGGAGCTTTGCCTATGAAGCAAGTGATAAAATTTAAACATGTATCACATATAATGGTGTTAAAAATAAAAATAAATCCTCAGTTTTATTTTGATATCAATGCATCCTTCACTTGTCAGGAATGCAAATTTGAAATTTTGCTGTTCTTAAGAATTTTTAAAAGGTGTGATTGCAGTTTAATGAGGAAAGTAAAGCAATTATGTAAATCTTGTTTCTTGAAGCTACTAATAAATAAAAAAAATGCTTCCTAAGGATCTACACTGTTGTAGGTATATACATATTTTCTTTTTTGTTTGTTTTGAAGTGAATATATTTCAGTTTACAAATTATAAATATTAAGAACCAAGCAGCCCAATTGTATTTTAGAAAAAATAATTATATCAATGAATGAATTAATTTGCCAATCTATGAAAAAGAAATCCCCGTTGGTAGACTTCAATATTAGGGATTTTTGAACACTCTACTCCAGTAAACCCCTTGTTTTAAATGGCATGATTTGTAGGTAGTACCAGTAAAGTTTCTGTAGAACCCATTGATGAGAAAACCAGGATATAAACTTATCTAGATTTGGAATCAGCAAAATAAATAATGATTTTTCTCTGCATCTACTAAAATAAAAAAACAAATGATAAAGTTTTATATTCAAACTTAAAAGGAAGGAAGAAAACACTTTAAAAAAAAAAAGTTTAAAGGTTTTAAATATTTTTTAAGGGATATCCTGGCATCAATCTTTTGGTTGTAATCACTTTGTGATCTAAGGAAAATTATGTAACCTCTCTGAGCCTCAGTTTTCTCATCTGTAAATTGAGCATTTAAAAAAAGAAGCAACTTACAGGACAATGTGGAGATTCCTTCAATAAGGAAATATATAGACCATCCTTCCTACAGTGACTGAATTAATATCATTACTTTAACAGCCTGCTAGCAAAATAATGATGTATTCCAAAAATATAAATGTGCTAAAGGAGTAACATTAAACTTTTGAGTGCCCCAAAGTGGATACTGGTATTACATACTTCTGAATTCTTTTCAATAGTATATACCAAAAATAAAATAACATTTATTTAATAATAAGATAAACTTAGAGTTTTGAATATTTATTATAATATCTTCAGCTTTTTTTCTCTAATATGTGAGATTATTTTATTACACTGAGTGAACCCACACAGCATCAAATATCATTTTGTGAATTTGCATGTGTGTGTTTGTGTGTGTATGTGTATATGTATGTGTGTATGTATACATACATAGATATATATGTATTTGTACTTTCTTTTACTTCTAGGCTTGTTAGAATTGTATGTTAATATGGAGTAAATGAGGCTATAAAGAAAGCCTTTTTAAAAGCTCTAGCCCTTTATGTGTCCTTTCATCTCTTTATGTGATATTAGCAGCATAAGTCATTAGCTAAATATATTAATACATTAAGAGTAGAAAATGGTGTAGCCTAATTCGATCATTTCTTCTTCATTTATTAACTGAAATATTTCAATAAGAGAAATGCACTGCACCCTGGTGGTGCAGTGGTTAAGAATCCGCCTGCCAATGCAGGGCACACAGATTCGAGCCCTGGTCCGGGAAGATCCCACATGCCGTGGAGCAACTAAGCCCGTGCGCCACAACTACTGAGCCTGCGCTCTAGAGCCCGTGAGCCACAACTACTGAAGCCTGCACGCCTAGAGCCCGTGCTCCGCAACAAGAGAAGCCACTGCAATGAGAAGCCCGCGCACCACGATGAAGAGTAGTCCCCACTCGCCGCAACTAGAGAAAGCCTGTGCGCAGCAGTGAAGACCCAACGCAGCCAAAAATAAAATAAATAAAAATAAATAAAATAAATTAAAAAAAGAGAAATGTTCCTTCATTAACTATTTCCTTATTCACAAGTATTTCATATAGAAAAAGCAAAATAAATGTTTTATTCTTTTCAGATTATTTACCAGTTTTTAAAAATAATGATTTCCTAGTGTACTGCAAAAGTTATTAGTAGGTATATTTTATCATTATGAATGCATGGATTTCAGCATGTTTGAAGTGTTTCAATCCCTTATAGTCATTAACCTTGTGTATGATCAAATTATAAATTTTTGGCCAGTGGGAGCCTATGCCAGTTGGTTCCTGTGTCCTTTTTACATGACCCTAGTAAACACTGATATATTCCCTGATGTGGTATAAGGACTATAAAGCACCACCAATGAAGTAATCTTACAAAAAATAAAAATAAGTGGAACCCAGATCTGGTCAAGCCACTAAATATATCTACCAATTTAAAGGAAATACAGGGAATGGGGGAGCATGTTCAATGATATCTCACGAAAAGGAAAATCTGGAATGTGGGATAAGACCACTTTTGTGGGTCAAAATTTTTGCTAGTAAATTTGATTTCATGTAGTGAAAAGATAACTGGCTATTTAAAACAACAGTGAGATACTATTGCACACCTGTTAGAATGCCTTAAAAAATCTGGACAATACCAAGTTCTGGTGAGGATGTGGAACAATTGGAAAACCAGACATTCTGCTAATGGGAAAGTAAAGCTTTACAGCCATTTTGGAAAACAGTTTTACAGTGTCTTAAAGAATAAGCGTTCTTTATATAACCCACTAATCACTATTTACCATGGAGAAATGAAAGCATAGGTTCATATAAAAATCTGTATATGAAAGTTCATCAGCTAGGGAATTCCATGCAATAGAATACTTTTCAGCAATAAAAAGGAACTGAGTGTTCAGTTGTATATATAGATACACATAGCAACATAGATGAATCTCAAATGCATTATGCTGAGTGAAAGAAACCAGGCTCAAAAAGTTTCATAATGTATAATTTCATTCATTTGACATTATGGGAAAGGCAAAGCCATAGGGACAGAAGTCAGATTAATGGTTTCTCGGGGCTGGGGTGGGGAAAGGATTCATCATAAAGGATCACAAGGGAAATTTTGGTGGTGATGGAAATATTCTATAGCTTGATTGTAGTGGGGGTTACATGGAAGTAGGAGTTTGTCACAATCCCTAGAAATGTACGTTTAAAAAAGGTGAATTTTATTTTAAGTAAATCATACCTCAATAAACCTAACTTAAAAAAAAGAAAATGGGGGAACCTATAGATTAAAAAAAAAAGACCTCACCATAATGTATAGAACCTATTTGGATCTTGACTTTCTGTTAAAATAAGTTGAGACCATAGGAACATTAAACAATGACTGGATATTTGATGACATTAAGTAATACATTACTATTTATAGTAGTGAATTGTTATTGTAGTTATATTAAGAGGAGTCTTTATCTTAGATATACATACTGAAATTTTTACAGATGAAATCATATGATTACTGGAATTTGCTTCAAAGAAATCTTGCAGTGAGAGTAGGTAAACATGTATAGATGAAATAAGATTGGCTATAGGTTTGTAATTATTGAAGCAGGGTGATTAGTACAATGAGGGTTCACTGTACTGTTTTCTCCACATTTTAAATTATTTTTGAGAATTTTGCATAATAAAAATTAATTAAAGAATTATGGCTCAGTTTTACAAATGTATGCTTAATGAATATACTGGAAGAATATTCTGCAATGAGTATGTAGAGTTTATCCCAGAAATTTAAGCATGGTTTCATACTAAAAATCAATAAAATGTATCACAGTCAAATAAGAAAACCCACCGAATCCTTGCTATAGACACGAAACAGCAGATGCCAAGTAACAGACTTCCAATGACATTTTTTAAAAACTACAAAAACCCCTCCACTTTTTTAACTAGATGAAGAACTAAAACTCATGATGAGATACCAAAGGATTGTTTCTCAGAGTTCAGTCCATGACCGGCATCTTGGGGACTTGAAGGTAATAGTTAAAATTAAAATCTGCTGAAACATGGGCCCTACACATTAACCTGCTGGAAACACTACAAAAATCCTCTCCTGTTGATCTCCATCTATCTTTCTGGCCTCATTTCTATCCTCCTAGTTCCCCCAAATAATCTCCACTCCTACTCCCCATTCCAGCAACTGAGAACTGATTTAATCGTAGCTCAGTTACTTTATAGAAGGTATTCTAAAATAAATTTGTTTCTCATCACATCTGATTAAAGACCCCCTCATCCTAGCCCAGCCCAAATTGCATTTCCTTTATGAAATTGTCCCAGACCTGCCCTACCAGCCTTAGCCTAACTTAATTGCTAAGCTATTATATAGTGTTCAATTTTAGAATTTAACAGAGTATGTCCTGATTATTTGTTTGCATGTCTTCTCAACCGTATTATTAGTTACATTTGGTCAGGGGAAAAGGTGCATGGTTTTTATTTTTGCTTTTGCCTTCTTTAGCAGTAAGTATACTAGCACATACAATAATAATGTAAGCTACACTTTAAAAATATAGATTTCTTCAAAATGAGTTGTTTTCATACTTTGCCAATCATATATAAGGGCACTTAATAACACACAAAGAAAATACACAGGTAGGCCTGCTTTAAAAGTTTTTCTTTCTTTAATGTGGTATTAAAAAGACTATATATGAAAATGGGGGGAAAAGCAAAGGTGATTATTTCATTGTTGGTTTGCAAAGTGATCCTGTACTCATGCAGGGCCAGGAAAGAGAACAAAGAAACAGGTAGATCACTCCAGATTGGTAGGTGGCAGGTTTAATAAGCAAGGGAACTTATGCACAAGGCTTGTCTTGGGCGGCTGTCAGACGAGTAGATCTCTGCACTTGACCACCAGAGCCTTAGAGACTTCAACTGGGTTCAGTTACGTATACCATCCAGATGGTTTCAGCAGCACCTTATTCTCTCAGGGCTCTGTCCTTGGAACAGCTATCACTGTGAGAATGATAGGCAGAGCATAGTTCTAAGGACAGGGGAGGAGCTGAGGGGCCTCCCACCCATTGCTCAGGTCCAGCTTATGAGTCATCTGGTAGCCATATCCTCTTGATTAACTCCTCCAACATTCATCAATTTTAAAAGTCAGCTATTAAAAATGACTTTGTTAGTACTGTTACTCAGTCATCTATTTCATTTAGCATTGTTAAACACCACGCTATTTTAAAATTAATTTATAACCACCTTATATATTTTATATTTACTCAATATTATTAAGTATTATATATTAAGGTTTAGTACCTACAAATAATTTTAATATGATTCAACTTATTAAAGCTCATATGATGAATAATACTAAAGGTCATTGACATTAATGATGTAAATAACTGATTCATTCTTTTGTCAATTGAGAAGTTCATGCAAGTTTTTTTGTTTTGTTTAATTCCAGTTGTGTTGCTTGATACAACAACTGTGCTGGGAGAGCTAGGATGGAAAACATATCCATTAAATGGGGTAAGTTTAAATGTCTTTTAAAATTGTTATTCTTGTTAGGTTTTTAGGGTCTGTTGTAATAGTTAAAGAAAGAAAAACAGTGTGGTTTTGGCTGTATTAAGTATGAATTTTAGTGTATAACAAATTACATAGGAAAGATTAAAATGGAATTAGAACTGCTAACCAATGGGAATGATATATAAAATTCTTTGCTTTCTTCTAAATTAGTTAATTGTTCTTTAATATAGTGTTTACATAGTAGTATTAGAATAGCTATCATAAATATTTTCTTTAGAAATAAAATTTTATGTTCAAGACACTTTTTTTTTCTGTGTATATGCTTGTTGAATTTGGTAACCTCACTGAGTATTTGTACATAAACAAACTTTAGATTATCATAGCGTAAGTGTATTTTCCAGATACTAACAATTTGGTATTCATTAGAAAATACGATTCTGCTAAAGCAGTATGTGTCTTTTGAACTTGGCAAAAGATACATTATGATCAGGCTTTTGTTAGCTGAGTGTAGTTGCTTTTGAAAGGCTTATAAGAATGTATAATTTACTAAGTACACTTTTCCAGGTACTGACGTCATTTTAGTTATGGTTGTACTTGACTTTTTATATGTTTTGATATATTTTGCATCATTTTCAGTCAGTGTAGTCCTACTATTTTTTTCATTTCAAGCTAAAATAAAAAGGGTGGTTTGTGATGCTTTTTACCTAGATTTTGTCTGTTTAAACAAATCTTCAATAATGGAGGTAGTCAGCTGTTTTCAGATATACTTTGGTTAGCTTTTCTTCCTTTTTTTAGAAATTGTATTTTTCTCATTCATCACATTCTTCCTTGATACTGTTTTACATTGCTTTTTCTGTTACATCTACAAATTTAAATCTGAAAGAAGTTGGTTGACCCAAAATTGTTTTATATTTTTAGAATCATTCCAGTAATGCTGTTTCAATTTGACCTTTATATCAGCAGTTATTCAACAGTTATTCATTAAATGTGTATTTTCAACTAAAAATTCCTATGAAGAGTTTAATCTTTCTGTCTTTAACAGGTTATTTATTTATTTCTATTTGTTTGTTTATAGACTATGGTTTTATTTTTTCTGAAATTTAAATTTTATTCTTACAGAGCACTCGTCAAACCATTTCTGAGAATGTATCTTTCAAACTAAGATTATGCTTTTACCTTCATTATCTTATTTTCATTAAAATGAATAAACATCAGTATTCGTTGAGTGTGTTAAGTGTGTTATGTTTATCACAGTTACTTTCAGGAAGTGAATGAAACGTCTTTTTCGGAATACCCTTTCAAGATATATACATATCTCGTTTTCTCAGTATATGAAGTAACTTATAAGAACTTACAAATATTAAGTAGTTTATAAGCCCCACTTTTTCATTTTCTGGAAAAAAAATGACAAAAATATTAGCAGTCATACTATCACTGACCTCATGTTGTCATAGCCAAAGAATCATGTGAGGAACAGAAGGAGTTGTGCCCTGCTCTAGTGATTGTGTTTGGCTTGATCAGGCTGCATTTCTTAAAGCAAACTGGTAACCAGGAGACACAGGGACTTACAGCGTTACAAATAAACTTACTGCTGTTGTTCTTGTAATGATTTTGTCATAGGTGTTATGAAATGGGGAATTTTTTTACTTCTGATTTATTATAGAGAGAGGGCAGAATTGTTTGAAAAGTGATGCTTACCTCATAGTTTTCTATTTTCCGGACACTGCACTAAGAATTTTATCCTTTTTTTTCACAATGGCCCTATGAGGTATGTCTTAGTTCTCTTTCCCTGTTGGAGAAACCCAGTTTTAAAGACGGTAAGGAACAAAAATTACCAAGAAGTTATAGGCCAAATAGTGAGTGATGGATTCCAATTCAAACTAAATTATTTCTGACTCTAATACCTGTATACGTATTATGGTACACTAACAGAGAGGAACATTGGAAACTTTATGAAAAGGCAATTACTTATGTGTGCTATTTGCATAATTGATTCAGATTTTTTCTCCCCTTGATAAACATACTACTAAACTGAGATATACATTTTGGGCACCAGCCAAGAATGAACAAGAGGAAAGAGAAAGAAGCAGGGAAGGAGACTACAGTAGAAAATAAATATGATAGAATAAGGTAGAAAAGGAAAAGATGGTTAAAAATTCATTGAGCATTTACCATATGCTAGGCTTTGTTCAAAGCACTTTACTCACATGAGTCCTAGAAATCAAGTATAAATTTTCCTTATTGAAAGATGTGAAAATTGAGCTTCAGGTATATTAGATAACTTCTTCATGGTCACAGAGTGAGGAAATAATGCAGCAATATTTCTAAGCCAAACATATTTTAATCTTCACATGTATTTCACACTAGGTGCTTTTTATTTCTTGAAGATTCTACCATGTAAAGATAAAGGGCAATGAACAATATGTATAGACTACAGAGGGAACAATAACACATGGATTCAGACGTTCAAAAGTAAATTGAATACTCAATTACCTTGGAATAGGCTATTTGACTTTTAGATTATCCCCCCAAATAATAATGCATATATGGCAAGTGTCAGCAGTAGGAATACTTGAAAATAGGAGCACATGGACATATTTTATAATAGATATGGATAAAGCTTCATGAATTAGATAAAACAGAGGTGAATCAAGGGAAACAATAAAATAGATAGATGACATAAGTAAATTTTAAAGAAAACATACAACTTAAATTTCTCTTTTAATGAAGAGGATAGATTACGGACAGGAATAGAGCTTTACTTAGTGCTATTTGTAGTTTAAAACAAGTAAGGAAATAGTCAGTAAGGACAGAAAAACTTTGAAAACAGTCTACTAAAAATGGCAAGAATGAAAATCATCTAGACATCATAACTGGTTAAATAATTTAAAATCTATAGGAACTGTAAATCAGTGTATAACATTTAAACTACCATTTATATCTGTGTATTAAAATTATAATTATATCTATTTGAAATTGTGTAATTTTTTTAAGGTTCTCAGGTTTTTTGAGCCATGCTAATTTGAATGGCCATTTTAACTAAAGTTGCCTTTTCTCAGAGACACTACTTCAGTTGTTTTTACAAATATGTCATGGGTAGAAAAGACAATAGGTGATATATTTGACAATCTTATGATATAAAGTATATTTGGTGTTTCTCTGAATAAAGTATTTCCTAGGAGTAACTTTCAAATTGATAAAATTTTCTTTCCATAAAGAATTGAACTAAGAGATATTTTTGAAATCATATAATGTATGATTTATATTATAAATCATATAAAATATATGCTTTAGTAAATTAATTCATAGTGGTTTTAATTTTTGTTGATTTTTTTTTTTTTTTTACCAAAAATACCTATTCCACCCTTAGTAACATGCTGATGTAATTACAAGAGTAGGCATTCATGATGTGCCTGTAAACAAAACCATTACTGGTTATTTGAGTAACCTCTGGTTAGCAAATATGGAAAATAGATGAGTAGTTTTGAGCAAATGACTTTTTAGGCTTGCAAAAATTAAAAGAAAATATATTTATTTTCTTGCTTGCTTGTCAACTCATTTTTGCCAACATTGAAAATACACTTTCTTTTTTTAAAAGTCATGTCCAGAATTCAATTTAACACATTTCTATTGTTCCATGTACTCTTTTGCAGTTTAGAAATAGGTCTACACAATCATAAGGCCAAAGAGAGTATCTTCAGGTAGTTTCAAGTAATGTTTTGTGAAAGAATAATAAAGGGAAGGATGAATTCTGCTTGAGGAAGATTGGTAGTAGGATGTGACCCATCAGCTCTTTCTTATAAACTAAGGAATCACATATGGGCTGGAAGAGAGGGTAGAAAACACCTTTCAGGAAAAGAGAATGGCTTGAAGACAGGCACAGAATTCTTAAATGTATGCATTAAATTTTAGGGACGTTGAGAATAATTTGTGTGGCTGAAGAGAAGGGATGTGGTGGGAAATAAGGCTACGATTATAGGCTAAGCCATACTGTAGGAGACTTAGAATTTCAGTGTCTTAATTGATTTACACAGTGTGCATCTCAGCCCCTGTAAGTAGAAGCACTTGCTGGATTTGCTTAAACAATCAAAAATTATTGAAGCTTTCTTTTGTTTAAGACAATAATATAAACCCTTGGAAATGAAAGACACCTTGGAAAATTGTTAGCAAAGGATGTTCAAAATATAGGTGTTCTTACTGATATGTTGAGAACAGAGTGAAGTTGAATAATTATATTTGTATAGAGTATGGAGCTTGGTTTTAGAAAAGAATGAATACTTCAGTGAATTTGGGAACGAGTGGTTGTAATTCTTAACACTGTGCTCTCACTGTCTAATGTCAAGAATTTTATATCTACATAATTCAAAACTGTTAAGAACTTTATCCTGTAAGTGTCCCTTCTATCCTTTATCTGTCTATGTACTACACTAAGGTAATAAAATTATGATGATCTCGTGGAGTAGCTAACAGAGTGCCATGATAATCAATGAAAGAATGCTGCATCAATAAAAATTTTTGCATAGCACTATAGAAGTTATGTGAATACTGTAAAAGTGTTTTCACAAACATTAAGTATAGGCATATGCCCTGGATTTTCTATTTGCTATTAGTAACTAATAACTGGTTAATACTAAATCTTGCTCTGTGCAAAACTGAAGGACGTATTTCAGTTTTGAAAATCTCCTGGGAAGGAAGCAGCTAATCTTTAAGAATTCATGCTATTTTAATGCTAATGAGAAAAAAAGAAACATGAAAGACATGGCTCAGGCAATAACTTTGTACAAAAGAAGCAATTAAAAAATATATATCTCCTGAGTTTGTTCTCGTAATCTGAAAATGTATGAAAAAAATTATATAAATTTTCTTGACACATTAACTCTCATGTTTACTCCTTTTCTTTGATATTTTTATTTATTCAATTTATTTTTAGCCAATATATAACATTGTACATGAAAGAGAATACAGTAAAAGGGCCTGTAAGTTAAATGTGACATTCAAAATCCTTAATACCCATTACATATCAGTCCCTATTCAGTGCCACACAACCGTGGGAGGTTGTCATATTTGGGCATCTTGGCTCAGTATTAACTCTGACTAATAAAAAGTAATTGCTGTTAACCAGAAAAATAAAAGACTTTTCATAATATAAAAATTGGATTCCATGATTAAAAACTTATATTGTTTCCTTTGAGCTTTAGTAGTTATATTTGATACTTCTTAAAATTGAATAACCATGTGGCTTTTTTATTTAATACTGTAATTGAAAAGATAAGTGACTTATTTGGGTAGCCATATGCTGGTTTTTAAAGGTACTTACACCTGAATAAAACCTGTTAGTTAAAGCATAGTATTTCATAATAATAATAAGTCCATAAAATATTATTTAATTTATACCTAAAATTATACATACTTAATGTTGATGAAAAAACTTGATTTTTAAGCACCCTATCAACTCAACTGAAATATTTTCATCATTATTTTCTTTTATAGTAATATTTTTAGGAAGAAAATGAAAGATTTGCTTGTTCCAGATTTTTTTCCCCACTCTCCTCTGTTGGTTGCTACTGTACAGTAGATCAGATCTAGGTTGCAAAGTTGTAGTGGACACAGATATATGCACTTCAGTATTCAAAATCTAACTTCCCTAACTTCCCTTTCAACAGTGAAGTATGCTTTAACAAAAACTTAAGAGAAAAATGAATGTTAGTAGGAAGAAAAAATGCTATTGGATATTAAGTTGCATTTTATATTGATTATGACAGAGATTGGAAAACTTGGTGTTTCTCAGATGCCAAATATTGGTTTCAAATGTATATTATATGTATTTTGTGCATGTTGTGACTTAGATGATCATTAGGGTTTGAATAATGCAAGATCATACAGGGTATGTGATCTTACCTGTTAAATATAGTGAATTAGTGTTACAAAATTTACCCTGAGATAGAAAAAAGGGATACAAGTCATTCATGCCTAAACAAAAGTTATGAGTGAACCTAACAATTCAGTCATTAATGATTCTTATAATGAAAAAACTAATGATTTTTATAATAAAAGAGGCTTATATTGCAATTAAACTGTGTAGAAAGATACTTTATTCCATATGTCAGAGCCCATTATTTACTAATATCATTGTTCCAAAGTTGAAAAATAAAAGGTAGAATGTGTTTATGATAGAGAATGGAATACCTACTAATACTGATAGTTAATTTCTGTATTTCCTATAGTAAGAACCAATTTATCATAGTAGCTTATTTTAGTGCTGCATTTTTATTCATTTTGTAATACATTGAAATTATCCAAAACTACATGTATGTGTTTGAATTCTGAAAATATTTATAAGCTTTAGTTATAATTTGTGTTAAAAATAGATGTGTCAGTTATTGTTTTCAAAACTGATATCTAGATAGTTTTCCTTCTGAGAAACTTCACAACATATGTGGTAGTTTTCTAAATATCCATCATATTAATTTCAATCATATTGTTTCACATTTGAAAGAAATTGCTTTTCAGTTTTGAAAGTTTCTATTGTCCTATCCCCAAACTCAGAGATTCTTGCCTTAGTTATGTCCAGTCTGTTAGTGAGCCCATCAGAGGCATTCTTCATTTTCCATTACATTGTTCTTGATCTCTAGCATTACTTTTTGATTCATTCTTGGGATTTCCATCTCTTTGCGTACGTGTTCTTACATGTTGTCCAAGTTATCCATTGAAGCCTTTAGCAAATTAAAAAAATCCCTGGTCTGATAATTCCAACATTCCTGACATATCTGACTCTGGTTCTGATGCTTCTTCTCTTTAAACTGTTTTTTGACTGTTAGTACATCTTGTAATTTTTAATTGGAAGGTGGACATGATGTGTGGGTAAAAGGAACTGAGGTAAATAGGCCTTTACTAATACAGTGGTAAGCTGTGGGGGGGAGAGGAAGTGTTTTATAAGTTCTATAATTAAGTCTAAGGCTTTTGGTGAGCCTGCACCCCTGGACTGTGAACTTTACCAGGGCTTCTCAATTTCCTTTTTCCCCCTTAGGTGAACAGGATGGCTAGAGGGAGTTGAAGTTAGGCATCTCCCTCCTCCTACATGGAAGCCTACAGCTGGATAGAGCTGGGTATTTTCCTTTCCTCAAGTAGGTTAGGCTCTGTCAAAACCCCAGCAGGCAGGTAGGGCTCTAGTAAAGTACTTTTTCCTTAGGGCAGGCCTTGTTAAGAAGAACCGAGTGCTCTGGCATATTTCAAAGTGGTTCTTTTACATTTACAACTGTTATCAACATTGTATAGTGTATAAGTGGCTGAAACATTTGCTTAAAGAGTTTCCCAAATTATGATTGTACTTAATTTTCTCTACCTTCTGTTTTTATGCAATGAACTGTCTGAATTTTTCACTTTCTCATCACCTCAATCACTACTGGTAGCAGTTGGCTTTATTTTCAAGTCCATTTAATCTAAAAAATGAATCAAGCTTTTATGCCTTTGATTACATGACATTACTGCTGCTATTCTTTCAATAAAGGGAGACATCAGAGTTGCCCATAGTGTGCAGTTTGAGTAGTAGACCATGACACTCCCAGGAGCTTATAGAAATTTAGTTCCACATATCTTGGCTTCACAGAAGACCTAATGTAAGTTTCTGCCCCCAAACATTCAAATTGTTAATATCATGGGTCTGCAGTAAAAACTGTGCTTAAGCATTTTATATATTTTTCATTTAATCCTAATAATACCTATGTGAAGTAAGTATTACTAGCATCATTTTACAAATGAAAAAACTGAACCTGAGAAAAGTTACATCACCTGCCCAACTGTATGGTGACATTTAGCTGGTACTAAAGCCAGCGTCATTTCAATCCCAAAGCCAGGATTGTTAGTGACTCAGCGTACCATGGATTGATTTTCAGCATTGTGATTGGTGCTATGGAGAGTGTAAAATAATCTATACATTCGCTCAAGTGAAATCTTAATCTAGTTACAGTGTTATTACAATGATCCAGATTTTGTGTCAAAAGATACGTGGTTACTGAGAGTGCTAAAAAAAGATTAATTCATCTTTGAAGACCAAAGGATATCCCAAAGCTAAGAATGCTTAATTATTAAGTACAGTTGTTTAGTTAGTGGCATAACAATATTTGGTGCATGTTTAGATTGTTTACATATTTTTTCTCTTAGAAAAGAACTAAAGAAATATTCCTCTAGTGTATTTCTTCTGAGTCTGTTCTTTCGTGTCTCATTTTTAATAAATATGTCTTTATACATGTCTGTTATTGACTGTAAGCTAAAGGGTAAAATATAGAGTAGTCCAACACAAAACCCAAAACATCCTTGTCGAAATAAGTATATTAGAAATGTTATAGAAATTAGAGAACACAATTAGAGAAATGTTAGAGCTTGTCCTTCTCACACCATCTTCTAAGTAAATTGACCAAGAGGCTTGTTGAGGGATTTCCACTATGGTTAGTGCCCAGATGCCCTATTCCTTCAACCATAACTTAATGAGACAAAGGTAGACACCTGGCTGAAAGACATCCAATTAATTGGCTAATCAGCTACCTGTCATCTCTCACATATGATTTCCATAAATGGCTAAAGCAATCACATTCCTTTTTAGGAATTTAGGATTTCTAAGTTCAGAGCTGAATGGAAATGGCAATCAGAAACTTCTGCCATAAAGATTCACCGAAAGATTCATGCATGGAAAAGGAGTAGAGCAGAGGGGCTCTGATAAACCAGAATCATGTGCAAGTAAAAGTTCTAAGAGAACAGAAAACAAAACAAAACAAAACAGTAGTTGAAGGGCAACCAGTCAGTAGTAAGAGAATGGAGAACATAGCCATGCAGAGAAAAAAACGAGAAAATGTAGAGTGGGGTAGTCCGTACTTCCGGAGCTCACCAGGTTACTGCTAAATCTCCAGGTGCAGATCTTTAATATTTTTAAAATAAATTCCCTTTGCATGAGCTACCAAATTGTAAAGGTAGATTGTAAACTTGATGATGATGACGATGATGATGATGACTACAATGACGACAGGAGAAAAAATAGGAGACAGCACTATATTGAGTTCGACCAGGAAACGTGAAAAGCCATGGAAGTTAGAATTCCTTGAGGATAATACAGGAACATGAATCATCCAGAGCTATAGGCCTTCTTTTCTTTCCTTTTTTTTTTTTTTAACATCTTTATTGGAGTATAATTGCTTTACAATGGTGTGTTAGTTTCTGCTTTATAACAAAGTGAATCAGTTA
This sequence comes from Eubalaena glacialis, assembly GCF_028564815.1. NCBI lineage: Eukaryota > Metazoa > Chordata > Mammalia > Artiodactyla > Balaenidae > Eubalaena > Eubalaena glacialis. Next base: position 45,796,765 of record NC_083721.1, read on the forward strand.
TACATATACATATGTTCCCATATCTCTTCCCTCTTGCGTCTCCCTCCCTCCCACCCTCCCTATCCCACCCCTCTAGGTGGTCACAAACCACGGAGCTGATCTCCCTGTTCTATGCAGCTGCTTACCATTAGCTATCTATTTTACGTTTGGTAGTGTATATATGTCCATGCCACTCTCTCACTTTGTCCCAGCTTACCCTTCCCCCTCCCCATATTATAGGCCTTCTTTTATCAAATCTTGCATGGGTAAATGATCTCCCCTGCATGTGGGCAATCAGGGAAACAGGTGAATAAATATACATAGTTTATTAGAGCCCATAAATTTTTAAGTATTTAATACCTGAGCAACTATGAGATGTGACACTTCTCTGCAGTATCTCAGAATATTCCTTCCTGTATAGCAAACCCTACAAGTAAGTAAGTAAGTAAATGGCTTTCTGCCTTATTTTTCACCGGTTGAAAGAACATGTATTGGATAATGATGAAATTAATTCTGTGGTAAGGAAGAGAAGTAAGAGAAAAGCAGATAACAATGAATTAGGAAATCAGAATTGAAAGTATTTACTGACATCTGTGAATATGTAATTAGCTTATATTCTCAGGGCAGCTGAAAAATAAGTATGTATGCCATTCATTTTCCAGTATCTCCACTGTTCTTTTTTTTTTTTTTTTTTTAATCAAGGTGTCGGCAGGACCCTGCTCTTTTTTTTTTTAAATTAATTAATTAATTTATTTATGGCTGTGTTGGGTCTTCGTTTCTGTGCGAGGACTTTCTCTAGTTGCGGCAAGTGGGGGCCACTCTTCATCGCGGTGCGCGGGCCTCTCACTATTGCGGCCTCTCTTGTTTCGGAGCACAGGCTCCAGACGCGCAGGCTCAGTAGTTGTGGCGCACAGGCCTAGTTGCTCCGCGGCATGTGGGATCTTCCCAGACCAGGGCTCGAACCCGTGTCGCCTGCATTGGCAGGCAGATTCTCAACCACTGCGCCACCAGGGAAGCCCTCCACTGTTCTTTAATGTGTAGTCTTGAAGGTGTCTTCTCATAAACATACCTATTTTTAAAGATATGGGTTACTTTAAGCCATTACCCTTGATTTACATAATATAGTCTTTTTTTATTCTATTTTTTGCATTGTTACTTATAAAACTTTAACTTTGTCTCCTATTCCGAGAGAAGTTTCCAGTTGTCCTTTTAAAATGAACTCCCAAATTGTATATTCTAAGCTAAGATTCTGGTTTTATCAGAAAGTTCTGATTATTTTAACTATAGAGTCATTTCAAATATTTATAAACCATTTCATTCATAAATAAAAGAGTCTATACTCAATCCAAAGCAAGCACATACAAAGTTAAATTCTCTCATGAAACCCTAAAGGATTATTAGTGAAATACTTAACAACTAAATGAAATATAGTAGGCCAAGTATTTTTATAAATTTGTTTGTATTTTAAGTGATTGACTTACTCTTATGCCCCATAACCAATCACCAAGTCCTGCTGATTCTACCTCCTAAAGCTCTTTCAAATCAGTCTTTATCATCAGTGCATCAATTTGGCTCCTCATCATTCTTCTCCAAATTACCATGGTTGTGTTTTAAATTATCCACTTGCTTTGGGTCTTCTCTGGCCCCTTCCACCAACCTTTCCAATCCATCCTTCATCTTGTTGCCAGAACTGATCTTCTAAAGTGAAGATCTGATCATGTCTCTACCCTACCTAACCCCTGCTTCCCTTACCTATATCATTTAACCTGTGACCCACAGCTGCCTCTCCATTTTTATCTTCAGCCACTCCACCTTCTACCTTTTACTAAAGAGACTTTTGTGTTGATAGTTTCTTCCATGTTAGTAACTTGCTTCCTCTTATCTCTGGATATAAGACAGTGCTGTTGAGTTTATCTGGAAAGTTCTCTTACCAACCCCCAACTTCTCTGGCTTTCTCTTACTTTTTTTTTTTTGTAAAGGTACAGACGATTTTCAGTCTTTTCTGGGAAAACTTATACTGCCAAAGATCGAATTAAGAATCTTTTTTGGGGGACACCAGGAACTCAGGGCATATCACAATGTTTATCTCACAATATTTAAATGTCTGTCTCTTACTAGATTTTAAACTGTTGGAGGAATGGATTGGGTGTGTCTCTTTGAGTTAGTGACTACCATATGACAGATATTCAGTAAAAGTTGGTTGGATAGCTAAATAGATGTACAAGTAACAAATTATTCTACATACATATTGGTTAAAGGCTGTATTTTGCGACTCTCATTGGAGCTGGAACAGTTTGTTATTAACTTTGGGCATAATCAGATGTGACAAAAATACTAAATGATTGTGAAAATTGAACCCTTTTCTTATTCAGGATTGGTTTAGAGTACGGGTAGAAAAGTGTATATGTTTACTCTCATTTTTGTATTTTAGACAATCCATTCATTTTCTCATTATCAATTTTCTCACTAAAATTGAAGTTGAAAGGTGGGTGGGAATTTACCTACAAAATAAAAAGACTATAAAAGAGCTTATAAGCTATTTAAGCAACACCAGTCAAAACATAATATACTTTCAAAGAATTAATGACTGGTTTAGAACAGTGGATGAACTGAATCACATCTGGGAAATATTAACCCCAGATGGTTATTAGTACTGCACCTTGTTATTAAGATGAGAATAAAAAATAGAACATATGGATTTTTAATGGTTGATAGATGGACTGAAAATTTTAGAGAATTTATACTAACCAGTCAAGCTTTCAAAAAGCATAGGTCAGCATTAAATGTTAAATAGGTTTTGTACTCTGAATTCCATGCAATTAGTATTTTGAACTAATGTACCATAGTAAGCAAAAGAGGTTCTTCAAGTGAATTGACTTTATTTTAGCAAAAAAAAACCTGTTGTGCTCATAAATGTAATGCTTAACTTAGTCTTCATCTCCCCCATAATTAGGTAGCAATGTATACCAAATATTTCAATGAAATTTAAAAAGTCTTTCAAATAAGAGAATGAATCTAGGATTTAAAGTATATAAAAAATGCAGACACACACGTATATACATAGATGCACATCTATATATATGCATTCTGCAGACCACATTTAGAGAGGTAAAATTAAATCTGTATTATTGATTTAGATATCTCAATTTAATAATGTTATTCATTTAATCAAATTATCTGCTTAACTTAAATATAGTGCTTTCTGATGCACACTAGAAGGATTTTTTCATGGTTCCTATTAAGAATTGCTCTAAGAAATACCCACATTGTAAATCTTAAAGTAAATAAATAGGTATAGCAAACATATTATAGTTATTTTTATTCTTTCTATCTATAAACACTGTATTATTTGGATGACCATAAGCCCTGGTTGGCCTGGAATAGTCCTGGTTTTTTTCTGTTGTTGTATAATAATTATTAATTGTGCCCCATTTATTTTTAAAAGTGGTCCTCATTTGGATGATAAATTGTATGGCCACTCTGATATTAGTTCAGGTAATGTTAACCGAATTACAAATAAACATTAAATGTGTGATAATTCAAACATAAAAGAATATTATTCTCACTTTTGTAATAGTTTAAAGTGAGTTTTTCCCAGTTGTCAGGAATTCTTTGTCCTCCTTGTATGGAAAGGATAACTGTCCTCCTCAAAATTTCAGAAGTGGGGCACAGTACTTCTTATATCTTACTGGCTACAACACATTCACATTACTACACCTAACTACAAGGGAGGTAGAAAATTTAAGTTATCCTGGGAAGAGGAAGAAATGAACTTTAGGTGAATGGACTAAACTACTAGTTGTCACCCGATATCCATTCTCCTTTTTTTTGCTGTCATTAACAGAACCTTGATTTTGAAGAAGTGATATATCCAACTAAAAAACCCTACAGTTTCTAGTGTATTTTGCAGTTAGTTGTGTCCAGAATACTATTCTAGCCAATGAGATGTAAATGGAGGTGTTTCGTGGAATTTCCAGGAAAGCTGCTTAAAATGAGCTCTGTCAACTAGAGGTTAGCCTTTTGGATTAATACATTTCCTTTTTGCTGTCTAGAATGCAGATATGATGTCTAGCGCTTCAGCAGACACCTTGAATCCTAAGGTGAATTTGAGGATGAGATCACGTGCTAGGATGATAGAGTTGCATTAAAATTGTATGTGTGCTGTTGACTTTAGTAACATTAGGATATTGCCCTATATAATATTAAGTGAAATAAAGAGCAAAACATTTCTAATCTTTATTTTTAAAATGTATATGTTGGAACAACATGAGAGGAAATATTAATAAAACCACTTATTAAGAATGTTTTACTCTAGGTCATGAGAATATGGTGATTTTGTTTTTTGTTCATATTTTCTGTTTTTTAAAATTCTGTACAATAGGTTTATATTTCTTTTAATATTAAAATAGAACATTTACTAAATGTATATTTTATTTATGTTCTAGTACATATTTTATTAATTTGTATTACTATGTAATTTTAAAAGGATTTAGTGTGGTTTAGTGTTGATATTTTCCCAACGATCAAATGTTAGTAGAAAATGACTTCAAAATACCCCTGGAATCCAGAGCTTAATATAAAAAGTAGCATATATATTAGATTAGATATATGTAGAAATATACCTTAAAAGACTATTATATGCTTCCTGAGATTAGAAATAAGAATAAGCAGAATCTGATTTTATTAGATACTAAGAGATGTTATCTACAATTGATATAAAAAATAAGAAAGACTGCCTCAATTCAAATGGTAGAAATTGTGATTCAGAGCAGAAAGAATTGTCAGTGTTTATTCAATTGTCATTAATTTGTTTTTTAATCTATTTATCCAGCCAGCCAGCAACTGTTCATTAAAAGCCTATGATAGAGGATCTTTTATATACCTTTTGGTTTTTGTAAATTTTTCATTTATTTATTAACTTTGATTATTTTTAAGTGCAAATCATCTATTTAAAATTTTAGAACCAGCCTTTTGCAAAAAGGCATTTAAGATTATATTTTTTTAAAAGTGTGAACAATATTTCTGTCCTTTATCCTATTAGTCATGAAAAAACTACCACCAAATTAAAGTAGTTATTTCTCCCAATATTATTCATGGTATTTTAGGAAAAAAATCATATACAAATAGTTGTTACAGTTTTATTGTAATAAAAAGCAGTATGATTTTTAGAAATGTATTTTATTGTCATTCCCATACCAATACATTGGTAACAAAGTTTTTGTATCAACACTAATTGCCATCCAATGCAATTTATTTTATGTGTTTTATGCTAAGTTTCAGGTCAGTACACCCCCCCACCCCACACACACAGACACACACACACACACTCTGGCCCTCTCTGTTTATCAGGGTTCTCAGTGCTGAGTAGTGATTTTGCTATGTGTGTATTCACACATCTCATTTCTTCTTAGGGCAGCTATTTACTCATTATCTAATTTGCTTTCAAGCAGTTCTTGGTAGGTGCTAGGAACAGACCACACTGAATAAAGACAGAGGGCAAGCTACCCTCTGTTTCTGGCTCTTCAGGTTTGCACCTAGGAAGCAAGGAGGATGTTACTCAATCTTGAGGGCATCTTTCTGTACTCTCAACTCTGGACTGAGCTTCTGTTCAGAGACTCATTCTCCATTTAGAAAAGCAATCTGCACCCAGTGCCTTCAAAATATGCTATTCTGTAGCCCATTTCCTTCTACATAAAAAGAAATGTCATTTGTCTTTGAGCAGATGTTAACAAATATAATCAGAAATTCTAATGTAGCTGCATATATTAGAACATCAAAATAAAGGGGGGAGGGTGCTAACTAAAATTAAAGTGTAGCTCAGTGACTTCCTTTATGTCGGAATTTTTCCAAATGAGTTCCAGAATTCATAAATATTTTGTGAATGCGCTGATTGACAATGTGAATGATGTTATATAAATCTCCACAGCAAGTCTTGGCCTCTCAATTTATATGATTTGGTAATTTCTCCCTTTGCTCATGCAAAATGTAGTGTGGAAGAATGAACTAATTTTTGTTTTCAATGGTAAACCAACCAGTGCTGCCACTTAGTGCCAGAAAGTTCTCAAGGCAAAAATAGCTTGTCCCTCAATTCATAATTTTTTTAATTCTAAAACCTTAAGACTTCAGAACCTAAAAATGAATGCAAACTGTTGATTTTATAAGGTTTTATATTACTTGGGTTTTAAGAAATTAATATTGTTACAGTTACCTGTTTTGAAGTAAATATTACTAAAGAATGAAAACATCTATTGAAACTAATATTTGAAGTAATATTATTAAAGAAGGAAAACATCTATTGAAAGTAATGATACATAATTGAAATTTAACCCTTAACTAGGGCAATGCCTAGAAACAAAGGGCAGCTTTTAAATATTGTTTTATAATCATTGTCCAAACTGTTCTTAATATTAAAGCAATGAACTCTGCCTACATAATTATTTAATATTTATAATGTGACAAATATCAATATTTTATTGGGAAGCATGCTAAGGATAAGACAGAGATTAATATTGAAAACAATATAGAAGGATAGTTTAACCTCAGCAATACCTTCCTGCCTTCTTCATCTCCTCCTCCTTTTTACCACCACTTATCTAATTTGGGGAGTCAGAGTAATCACTCAAAGTTGCAAAGGATTTTTCTATTCCCAGTGTTTTCCCATTCATAAATTACTTAAATAATTTGTATGACCCGTGATTCTTTATGTATACATGTAAGAAAATGTAATTTGTAGATAATTTCAGTAACCAACTAGTTAAAACTACAGCCCAATCAAGAATTATTATATATAATATTATATACCATATCATGATATATACTATATATACTATATATATATATATACCATATCATGATATATACTATATATACTATATATATATATATATACTATATATACTAGTTTCCTAGGGCTGCTGTGATAAATTTTCACAAACTGGTGGCTTAAAACAATAGTAGTTTATTCTCTCATAATTCTGGAGGTCAGAAGTCTGAAATCAAGGCACTGGCAATGTCAAGCTCCCTCTGAAGACTCTAGGAAAGAGTCCTTCTTTGCATCTTCCAAACTTCTGGTGTTTGCCAGCAATCCTTTCATCCTTAGCTCTATCACTCCATTTCTGCCTCCATCTTCAAGTGGCTGTCTTCTCTGTGTGTATCTGTGTCTTCACATGGCTTCCTGAAAAGGACACCAGTCATTGGATTTAGGTCATTATGACCTTATCTTAACTTGATTACATCTATTTCAAATAAGGTCACTTTTACAGTTTCTAGATGAACATGAAGTTTGGGGGGTCACTATTCAACCCACTGCATGCCAGCGTATTAATTTTCATAGTGCTATAAAAGATATACTCATGATTTAAAATAGAACAATATGACAGTAAAATATGTGGGCTGATTCAATATGAAGTCAATATTGTTGCTCAGTGTCTGTTTCTTTCTTCAAGGTTAACGTCTGATGTTCTGAGTAAGTATGTACTCATCAAGGAGTAGTTGGAAAGCTAAGGAGAGTAAACCACATATGCATTAGTGAAAAATATTTGATAGTTATGTGCTGGTAAAATAATTGCTCTGTGTCTTCTGTCTTTTAGTATTTCATTATAAGCAGTGGTCCTGTTGTCCTGGAGGTTGCCTTCTTTAGTGAAATCCAAAGAAATGATGTTAAATACAACACAGAGAATAATGGAAACAAAGGAATTTGGGAAATTTGCATATGTTTCCAATTTCAGGAAGTAATCTTAATTCACAATTTAGATATGACCTTCAACAGCCCTTATATAGATCTTGAAATGTTTCTGAAATGATGGAAACATGTAATCATTTTCTGTTAATTCTTAGTGGTCTTACCGGTGCTTCTCTCTGTCAGGCTTTGGTCTATCCTGTACTGTGAATCAATGGCAATTAAAGTAAATTATTATCCGAGATGGTTCCTTTTGAAAATGAAGTGAGCATTATTAATAATTACTCTGGGACAATAAGTGTAAACAGGGCATTAAATACTTCTGGCTATTTATTGATTTACTGATCTTTTTATTGGTAGTTGGAATAATTGTGTCCCTCACATGCCTCAACACAGAAAAAAGTAATGATCAGATATAGGTTCTCTCAGTCATGGTTAATGTTTCATAGTCACTGAACTAAGGAGGGGGAAGATAATAATTCAGTGAGTTGACTGAAAATTGGTGTTATCTGTTTTGCATAATCCCACAGATGGGAGAAATTACATATGTAATTTGGAAGAAAATGTAAAAGCTACTATCTGTTTAAGTTAAAACCTCACAGGTAACAAGTTAAATATTATTCTTGTGCACATGTCCTTTTAATCCCAGGTGCTTGGATTACTGCAAATGAAATTAAATGGTATTGACTATCATCAGAGTATTATTGAAAATATTCTGAAAGGAGACTTATGTTTTTTCTACAAAAAAGCTCCATTAATCTTGATGATACCTTTTTTGGGGAAAAGGATCAGAATTTTCTTTTTAGGATCCTCAATTTAAAATAATTGCAAATTCAGTTATATAAGTTCATCTGTTGAGTCTCATTTATAACAGATGCTATGTGGAAAGATATATGTTTCAGGGCTATGTTTTTCAGTGTTCAGTTATAAGAAAAAGCAAAGGAAATCAAAATAGAGAAAGAAGGAAGTAGATAGTGAATACAGTGAACATAAGAATATAGGAAATAGAGAAGGAAAGAGAAGGGGCTACTGAGGTACAGAGAATATGGCTGTGATTGCGAGCATGGAAAGCGATGTTTGGTTTTGGAAATTCATTATTATCTACAGAATTTAGCAGAATAAGAAGGTTTACACAGAGTATTTTTGCCACAGGAATAGGCTCTGGCATGTGCCAATGCGATTAAGCATCCTATTCATCTCTGTCAGTCACAGCCCTTCAAAGACTGATTTCAAAGAATTACTCATTATGAGAGGGAGGACATAAGGAAACATTTGAAAGAACAAGTGATTAATGGCATCATTACAGAGTCCTGTAGCTATTATGCAAAACCTACAGTGTTGTGTGAACAAAATGAAAAACCGGAATATCCATGGATTTCCACTTGCTGAGTCTTTGATTGAAAAATGCATTAATGTAACAGGCCACAGATTGACAATAAACTTGACTGCCTGGCTAAATAGGAAGTGGTGATCAGTGTTGATTCTAACTACACATTTGTCTGCAGGTAGAAAAGAACTAATATCATTTCTGTTGCATAAATTGTGACATTTAATGCCTAGAGGGAGCATGTTAGGAGAGGCTAGAACTTGTGGAGAATGAGGCCTGCAGTAAGACAATACAGTTTTTATCAATTCATGAGACTCCCATCAGCCAGGAGATACTGTAGCTCTCTGCTATGGGCTCCTTAGGTTAACCCAAATATATTCATGGAACTTGCAACAGACCTAAATATTTGAGTATGCTAATGAGGAAACAGCACATATACTGGCTGTCAAAGGAAAAAATAGGTAGATATATATGTACAGGCTTATGAGGATAGCCATGATATTTATATATAGCTAAATGAAAACAGCTATTTCAGAACTACATGCATAACACAACCTTATTTTTAACCTTAAAACAATACCTACCAAATTATTGGCCATATATATATACATATGTGTATATATATGTGTATATATATACATATATATGTATATGTATGCATAATATACATACAGTCATAGAAAAATATTTGGTGAGTGACATCTAGTTGGTTATACTGTGGTAATTCAATTACTTACTGGATTCAGGATTGGATTGAGAGGACTCTGGGAAAAGATGATTTTTATTTTTTTTACTATGTATCATTTTATTAAAAAGTAGTAGAATCACAGATGATATTCACATTCCTTTTTCCACCTTTGTGTTAAACAAGGAAAATGCTTGGGCTTCTAAAAAGGGACAGAATTATTAAAATTTTGGTTGTCATAACAGATAGAATAAAAATAAAACCACATGATTTATAACTTAAACTCACATTGAAGGAACAACAAAAGCTTTCCGTGTCGCCAAATGGATGAGAATGGTGTCTTGATCCTTAGGGGAATAAAAGTAGAGCGGGATGTGTTTCAAAATTTCTATTGACAAGGAGAAAAATGAGGATACAGGCTTCATTTTCTGGCTTAGAGTCTACAGGTGTAATTGTCATTTTCAAGAGTGTTAAAGTGACTACTGATCAATTTCCAACAAGTCATAGGAATAGTGGTATTATAAGGTATTTGAATATTCAATCATATTCACTGATATGCATTAATGTGTCAATTCTGCCAAACATCTCTTAAATCTGCATGCTATATAGTACCAAGAGGAAGGTTGGAAGTTGTCCTGGCAAGTACTTTTTGTCTATTGTACTTACAGGTAACATACAAGGACTTAAAGACATCACTGTGGCTTACTACAGAGTGGGATGATTATGCCAGTGTCACAAAACTTATTACTAATTTAACATATCAGAGGATTATATTGAAAGACAATGAAAAGATGGGAAAAGACCATGGAAAGGACTAGGGCAGTGGATACCTCTTAGAATTCTTTAGCATTGTGTGGGATTGCTGCATTGGGAAGGATGGGCACACTTGCCGTTAAACTGAGCAGGTATTTGTCAGAAAGTTATTTATTTATATTTTTATCTATTTATAATTTTTTAATTGAAGTATAGTTGATTTACAATGCTGTGCTAATTTAGAAAGTTATTTTTAAAGCAATGTGATCACTCTTGTAGAAAAACAAAACCCTTCCCTAGTTAATTCAAACAAAGGAGTTAAAACAGAAATTGTTTACAAATGTGTTAGAAGGACTGGAGGAGTAAAAGGGGGAAGTAAATATATGAAAATATCAGTAACTACAGGAAACTACTCTTACCCCTTGGGCTGGAGGGGCAAAAATAATTGCCCAGAGCCCCATGTTGGAGGGCTGCTATGGCCACTCCTGCTCTTGCAACTACTGACTCCATTTTTCAGCAAGCCAGGAGTCCCACACCTACGAATGCTAAAGGAGTCTTGTGGCCCACAGTTGGCTGAAGCTCTTGGACTCCTCTCTGCCATGGCTGGAGTCCACAACTCGGTTGCTGCTTCTGCATTGCCTGGAGCCAGAGCCAGTGAGGCTCTGTGGCTGACACTGCTGAACTACCCCTGCCTCAGCGGCCAGAGCCATAGTATTGATAGAATAGGGGGAAAAAATGCCCTTTCTCCTCCTGCTTCTAATCTCCCACCAGTGTCTCATTGACAGGACTTACCTGGACGTTGGGCAGCAGTGGATTCTTGGAAATTGCTACCACATTTACTAATTCTGTCCATTAACTCAACAAGTGTATATTGAGCATCTGCTCTGTGCCAGATATATATTAAACACGGGGGACTCAGACATGGACAAAACAGACAAAGCTTCTGTTTTACAGGGTGCTTACATTTTAACAGAGAGAGAAAGAAAATAATTACAGGTATGTTACTACAATGTAAAGTGGTGACAAGCGCTAAGATGAAATAAAGTAATGAGAGAAGAGTGACAGACTGATGGTGAAATGGCGCTGGAGTTGGGCGAGATCTCACTGATAAAGTAATATTTGAGCAAACCTTAAAGGAAAAAAAAAAGGATTATGAGCCATGTGAGTAGCAGAGAGAAGAGTGTTCTTGGGAGAGCTGTCATCTAGTGTAAAATCTTTCAAGCTTGGATGGTTGACAAGTATGAGGGAAAACATGAAAGCCAGCATGGCTAGTGCAAAGGGAGCAAGGGTGAGAGTTGTAGAAGTTCACTCCCCTTCCCCCCCTGCATTACTAACAATTAACTCCTTTGACTCAGATATTCTATGGAACCCTCTTTGACAGTCTGTTCAAAAGGTACAGCAGAAATTTTTAGATATTTGCCAGGATTCCAGCAGCGGTAATACTTCTAAATTTGATGTACAGGATGATGATATGCATGAAGCTCCTGCCAAATAAAATAACTCTTATAGAAATGAAAACAAAAATATTTTACCTGTCAAATTAACATTGTAAACAGACAATAACACTGACAAAAGAGGTTTAAAACTAATGTTCTTGTTCATGCTGATAGCACTGTATATATTGAAAAGCAAATACATACCACAAACCATAAAACCAACAACATTCTTTCCTAGTTTTACCATTTATGAGAACCTTGCCTAGGGAGTGGAAAAAGTACAAGTGACACATGCTTGAAGATGTTAATTGCCTAGTTATTTACCATTTCTAAGAGAACAAAGAAAAATGGCTTTAGAATTCAAAGTACATTAATATTTATGATATTGCAAATAGAGTTTCACTAAATCATAGATGTTTTATGGTGACTTGCATCTATAAGAACTTCAAGGCCTTAAGATCTTTCCTGTTCTGTGAATAGTTTTATAGGAATATTTTGTTTTAAAATTCTTTGAAAACTATTTTACATGTGATATAGAATGTTCCCCTCGTGTTTGACTTTTTTTTTAATTGTAACTTTTAATGTTCAGAATTGTTAGTCTGAGCATGCAGTTACTCAATCCACGGCACTTGGGTTAATCATCCAGAATCCTGAATTCAACTAATTAAATGTGAAAATAAAGATTTAAAAATCATATGAAATATTATTATATCTCTCTGCAAAGAAAATAAACACAAAATTAAAGTTATTAATGTTATCTAAACCAAACTAGGTATTTCACAATTCTGTGGCACTGGATTCTAGAATGATAAACGTACTTGAAATGAAATATCTCAATGTGTTTTGTCACTTGCAAAAAAACTTGTAGCATGTAGGAAAGACTATTTATTATGCTTATCAGGTTTTTCTTACTATGATAGGAATCACCAAGAGTGACAATCTGTACAGATACTAGAGAAGAGAATTTGATTTTAATTTACTATCTATGGATCTTTTTAAATAGTAAATTTTTAGGCTGCATGAGTAATGAATTTTATCATAGATTACCTACAAATCATACTCTCATATTTTAAGATTTTTAAGTTAGAATAACTTTGTAAGTCATTCTAATCTATAAAGATTAGCAGTTCAAAACTCAAAATTACATTTATAAAATTACATTTTATAAGGTCTGCTGAGTACAGATCATATTGAGAAATCACTGAGAAACCCAGTGAAATACCAAAAATATTATTTTTCTTTCCTTTTTTTACTTTTTAAAAATAACGATTACCCAGATTAATTTACCAAGAAATTGCTACGCATAGCTGCAAGAGAGAGAGGAAGCAGGCAAGATAACTTCCAGTTCCGCTACTTTCTCTCTCTCTCTCTCTCCCTCTCTTTTTGTTTTTACTTTTATTTCTGCAGATCTTGCAGTCTCAGATTTCCACTCTGTTCTGAGACCAGCACTGTATGTGAAGTGGCTCAAGTGTCAGCCATCTTTGGTTAAGTTTTACTTAAGTCCAGGCTTTTGTCTTCCCTGGTTCTCAGTTTCTTTACTTTTGGAACCCTATTCCTCATGCTCTCACACCTATTCCACAGTACATCAAGACCCTCTTATTTCATGTATTTACCTATTGAGTAACTTGAACACTGCCAATGAGGGAACTTGTGTCATACCAGTTGTGACATCCTGACATGCCACGTGCCCTTGCGCCCTGTCATACCCTTTTTTAAGAATATCTTTGTCTTTGCACCTTTGTCTACAATTTCCAGTTGCATCATTTGTTCTTTGTCTTAATTTTCTATGTTGCTTCTTGTGGTCCATAAGACTACATAGCAGCAGCAGCAAAATCTACAGTAGTTGGCTTAGGACAACTGTTGAGTTAGGAATTAAAGAGTTTTCAAGACACCTTTTTCTCTAGAAAGTTTATAGTACAGAAAAGTAGAGCAGAATTTGGGTCACTGGAAGTAAATAGGAGAAACTAGGACATGGGGAAGGATGGAGATTATGAGAAAGGACACAAGTTCTACAAGGATAAGATTATCAGGTCTAAGTTTGCCAGACACTGAGCTTTCAGATAAATGATTCCTGGAATCCTGTTGGGAGTGGTAGGCAGCAAAGGTGGAGGGAATTTGGTACTAAGGAAATGGAGATATTCATGGACAAAAGTAGGCCCCTAAGTTGGATTTATAAAAGATGACTTCCTGCCACTTGTCCTATTTTTGATAAAATGTCAAGGAAGGTGATAATAAAAGGATCTGCAAAAAATTTTTTTAAAAAAGGAAATTGTAAATAATGTGCATGTCTGATTTACATTATATATCATTCATTAAAATATATTTAGCACTTTTAGAAATATGTTTAGAAAAGTTTGCTATAGATACCTTGAATGCAAATATTTTAAGACTGACCAGTTAAATAATTTACCTTACTTCTTTTTTCTTTTTTTTTTTTTTTAAATTTACTTATTTTTATTATTTATTTATTTTTGGCTGTATTGGGTCCTCGTCTCTGCGCGAGGGCTTTCTCCAGTTGTGGCAAGCGGGGGCCACACTTCATTGCGGTGCGCGGGCCTCTCAGTATCGCAGCCTCTCTTGTTGCGGAGCACAGGCTCCAGACGCGCAGGCTCAGTAGTTGTGGCTTACGGGCCCAGTTGCTCCGCGGCATGTGGGATCTTCCCAGACCAGGGCTCGAACCCGTGTCCCCTGCATTAGCAGGCAGATTTTCAACCACTGCGCCACCAGGGAAGCCCTACCTTACTTCTTTAGTAATATTTATTGTTCACCCATTATGTTTAAGGGACTGTTATTGGTGTTATTTATTATATACCCCACTGAAAAATGTTTATTTTTATTTCTTTTGATTATCCAGATTATCTGTACATTATCACGATAGAAAAGTTGCAAATCAGATTTATTAGCTTCTGGGTCTTGCATCTATTCCTAAACCTTTACTAAACTTTATTGTTGATAACAAGCAAAAACATTATTTTGATATTTCTTTCTTGTTGTTCTATAATTGCCTTGTGTTTTCTGTCTTATTTGCGTTGATATTGCATCTTTTGTATGCATCTTTTGTTTGCATTTATACCCTTTAGTGTTTTCAATATTTAGTAAAAGATGTCAGATTCTAGAAGAGATTCAGGGATACTTCATGTTTCTGATTTTCTGTAAATATTGGTTATTTTATTACTGATTTTAAGATAGCCAGTGGTCTCTCCCTGAAGTCATATATTTGGTGCAATTTAACAAAATAATTTGTAATATACGCTGAGATATATACAATCCTGGGAAAATGTCAAAGTTCAGTACCATTCAACCAAGTAGGTTAAGTTTTTTTTTTAACTTTCTCTTCTATGAATCTATATCACATGTTATATATAATTTTACTCCAAAGGCTAGTATAGTCTTATTTATTTATTTAGCAGTTTCTATTTTTTTCCTATCAATAAAGGAATAAAACTGAATTACCACAGAATTTTTCAAAATGTTTCAGATATTTCACCAGAGATTTGCCATACCCTATTATCAATGGGATGTGGTACAGTGAAACACTGACTTGTATGGCTTTTTTTATATGATTCAATTTTATGTTGCATATTTCTCATATTTTGCTTACTTAGATAGCTTATTATTAGTTCTTATCTGAGGTCAGTAAGTATGGTAAAATTATATTTCTTCATTTTTTATATTCATATTTTAGCAGTTTTTATTTCATATTCTGAGGTAACAATATCTGTCTATTCTTAACTGAGAGTCCATGAAGTTCAGTGGGATCTGGGAGCAGCTGGGGCAGAGGGTGAGCTGGATATGAGAAAGTGTTGTAAAGAAAGATAAGTAAGTAAATATTTGAAATCTTTTTAAAGTTTTACAATGAAGAAAACACTTCTTTTCTGTGTTCTTATTGTAAACTGTTGATGACTTTGAAAGCAAAGGCTATTTGAGTTTATTTGAAGGCACTGTCACATGAAGGGATCATCTTAATCTGGTTTTAAGGGGATGGCTTTGTTGACGTTAATCTACTATGAGCCAGAAATAAAGTTTTCAGAGATTTGTAAAGTAATTGAAGCAGCTGGGAAAGATAAAGAACAGGGGTCATAGGTTTCTCTTGCTTTATATTGATTCAGTTAGTAAGCAATATAGTCTAAGGTTTCAGCAGTAGTTATAGAGAGGTGTAGACAGACTTTTGATGGCAGATATGATATTTTTCATGTTCTTTTGACTGGTTATTTTTGTTCTGTCGTTATCTTAAAAAAGTAAAGAGTTTGGAGAGATTTTTCAGGACAGAGCTAAGTGTCATGTTAACTTCCTAAAGAATTAATTTTTAAACTAATATAGTTAGTGTGGATGAGGATTATATGGGTACATCTCTCAGATAATTAAGAAAAAAACCCAATAACTTATTTTAATATCTTAAGCTAGTCCACTAGATGTATAACCTTTGAATTAGTTTTCAAAATCAGGTACCAGTGAAAAATTCTGGGGTAAAGAAAAATGTAATATGAATTTTGTTTCATAAATATATTTCAATACTTACTTGATTGGTTTTCATTCTTTTCTGCTATCTCCCTCTTTTTGGCATTTGGAAATGGCTAATATCCATATCTGAGATATTAAACTGTACAACATATGTATGTATGTAGTAAAAATAACAGTATATATTTGAATTTCACTTACTAAATTTATATTTTACCCCTTTCCAGACAGGATATGAGGCAACTGATCATAACACTGTACTTTCTATGTTAATTAATTTATAACATTGAAACTAAAGATGGAGTAACTTTAATATATTCTAAATATTACATCTTAAGAAGCCTTCACAGTGTCTTTTATGTTAAAGGTGCACAATATATGTTTTTTATGTAAATGAATGAATGAAGTCAAACTACATGACCAATCTCAGTGAACTCTGTAACTCAACAGTTATGTTATGTAACTATTACAGTTATTGCGTTGTGGCCTTAAACCGCAGCTTTCTTAATAGGTAACTCTGGATGGGAGTCATGAATGTTGATTCTGCTGCTGAATTTACGCTTGACCTAGAGCAAGTCCTGTGTGTCTCTGGGCATATATTTCTTCAATCATACAATGTGGGAGTTGGTCTAGATATAATGTAAGCTTCCACCATTCCATCTGGTGTCTGTAAGTAACTCGTTTGTGCTTGCACACTCCCATAAATAATTAGCTTGTTAATTACTGAGGATGCCCGATCCACCTCTGGATAATTCTAAATGCCAGTAAAGTCTTTCTTATACTGAGCTAAAGTCTGTCTTCCTAAGTTTTGTATTATTCATAAATGTGCTAAGTGTGCCCTTAGTATATTCGTAGAAATTATTGATGAAAGTGGTATACAGGACTGAACAGGGTATTATGTTATGGTTACATTTTTTAACAACAAAAAAAATCTGTTAATCCACTTTTAAATTAATACCTTTTGTACATGGCCATTAAATTCGTAGTGATCAATTAATTGTCCTTGTGATTCAACCAACTTGTCTCCATCGTGCACAGAAGGACACCACAGAAACCTGACAGATGCCTTGAGAAGTCCTGATCCATTTTGATGACTGCGTTTTCTAGGAAAGAAGGAAGGAGAAAAGTAGGAAGGGAGAGAAGGAAAAATAGAAGGGAAGAAGGAAAGAAGGAAGGAATTAATTTATATAACTAAGACTTGATATTAGAGAATCCATAGGGTTCTCTATACTAAAGAATTTCGCTTTTACAAATACCATTCTCTCTACATCATCAATCTCCATGTGCTTAAACATTCCCCCAAATGTTCTGTAATATCTTCCATGTTTAAAACAATCTTTCTTTGACAATAGGGCATGCATGATTCTCCTTCACCTTCTCTGTAGTCTGTAGCGTGTCCAATTTTTTGGGGGTGGGGGGGCTCACATTCTCACGATCTTTCTTCTCACAGACTTTCTCCACTAAAACTGTCCTTATCAGCCCTTAAAATCATTAACTTCATGTTGCCAGATCTTTTGTTTAATTTGAATTTTAATCATCCTCTCAGGAATATTTGACAAAGTTGGTCACTGTACCTCCCCTTTAGCTTATAAATACTATCTTTACTTGACTTCCAGGTGTTTGTACTCCATGTGTTTTTCTTCTACTTTCCTGGTTTTTCTCTATCAGTAATAACAGGTGATCCCATCTAGTTGGTAGCTTAAATGACATTAATTTAGCCGTGTTTTTAAAAATTATATCTTTTTCTCTAATGTTACCTCTGAACTCCAGGCTTTTGACTCTGACTCTCTATTTGATGTCACCACTTAGATGTCTAATGGGAATTCAAAACGCTCTGTCCAAGAAGGAGTTATTGATTTTTCTCACACAGCAAAAATAAAACAAAATAAAACCCTCTTCCCAAATTTTCCTAGTGTCAGTTAATTGGAGCCATAATCTACCCAATTGCTCAGGCAACAAACATAAGAGTCAGACTTGGAGCCTCCCTACCATTTAAATATAACTTCAATTTGAACGTTTCCTAACATCTTCCCCACTGCCATCTTAGTCCCGGCCTAGCAATAGCCTTATAATTGGTCTCTCTTCTTTCTACTTCTTGCCTTATTCTCTCAACAATACCCACAGTGATCCATTAAAATTATATCATATCACTGTTTTGCTAGAAACCTCCAAGAGCATCCTTTCACTTTTAGAGCAAAATTCAAAGGACTAAATATGTGTCCTGCAAGGTTCCATGTAAACAGGGCCAGCCTACCTCTCCAGCCCCATCACCTACCGCTCCCTCTGGCCAGTACTGGCCTTCTTCCTATTCCTTGAATTTGCCTTTAAACTTGTATTTTTTCTCAGTCTTTGTTTTTAACCATTTTATTGAGATATAATTGAAACAAAATAAACTGCACATGTTTAAGTGTACAATTTGATGTCTTATGTACACCTGTGACATCAGCACCATAGCCAATTTGCTGCGAAATATAACCCAAACTATCTAAAATAACCTTCTGAATTCATCATTCTCTATCCCCTTACACACCATTCTCTTCTCCCTAACACTTGTGTATTTCCCCATAACACTATAAGCTACAAGTCTACCTTTTTTACCTTTCTATGCAGAGTTCCTGACTCATAGAAGGAGCACATTAATTATTGTTGACTGAAATACCATTGTTTTTCTCTTGAATGTTATCTCCTTTCCATTGTGTTTATAATACTTTCTGCTTCTAAATGCCTTATGAATTGTTTTACTTTGATATATTTGCTTAAAATATGATCATGACACTTCAACATTTTTCTGAAAATCAAGCTATCTTTAGGGGAGAAATGCTGATGGCTATTATGTTAAAATACTAGCTTTATAAACATTCAACACTCATAGAAATATTATTAATTTAGCTACAATTTTAGAAATTTTCTGTTAAATCTAATTGAGTATATATTGTAATCATAAAAATTAAAATATTATTGTCTATTATCTTGATTGTGGTGATGATTTCATGGGTATATGCATATGTCCAAACTCATCAAATCTCATACATTAAATACGTGCAGTTTTTTGTGTGTATCAATTATACCTCAGTAAAGTCATTTAAAAATAACATATCAGGAATGAGTTAAATATTTACAACTCATGTTTTGTGATTATAAGTCAGAAAGCGGATGCTATTTCTGTTCATTCAAATTAAATTTTTTAATTCAAAGACACTAAAGCCCTGTCTTATTCTTTTTCTAGTTAATCTCACTTTAATGAAAACATATGGTTATATTTTTAAAATGTGGAGGGCTTTAACATCTTAAGAACACTTTTTTTTAATATAAAAATTATGGATGTATCTAGTAAAATATGAAAAGTGCATACCAACTTTAAGAGAACAGTTTCCTTTGAGCATACTCATGGAAGAGAGCAGAGGACATATGACCTTTAATGGAATTTGTAAAAATTTATTTTTTTGAAGCAAAGATATGGAATTAATAAAATCAGAGTTTAACATTTGTTCACATGTAATGCTGAGCAAATTCTTGTCTGCTTAGTATTAGTTATAACTTTGATGTCTTTTAAATATTTTTAATTTTAAAAAACCAAACATTTAATAATAAGAAAATTGATCTTGCTGTTTAATGTAAATGAATCTATAACCTGGTAATGATTGGCTCTGTGTATAAGTTAAATTTACTGTTAAAGCTAGCACAGTTTTTGTATTTCTTAAAGGATTTTAATTTGCCAATTTTATTGTATTGATTTAAATGTCTTTTTCACATTATTTCATATAAAGTCATTTGTTTTTCTACTTTCTATTACCTTTCCTCTACTGAATTTAGGACATCTCAATTTAGATGCTTAAGAACTAGAATACAAGAAATCTAAAAAAGACAGTAGTTATCCTAAACAAATTTAAATAATTTTAGATAGGGATGGAGTATACATAAATGAAATACACTTAAAAAGAAAAACAGTTAAGATTCACTTTCCAAAAGTTTCTGTTCTTTTTAACTTCACCATCAGTGGTATCAATCTTCTCTCTCTTTTTAAGGCTTTTATTTCTGACCCCCTTCAGTCAGTCATTAAATATACATAATACAATCCTTTTATAACGTTAGAAGTTTAGTCTAAAAGTTGTTTGCCTTAAAAGAGAGTCCTGTCATGTTGAAGTGAATAAAACTACTGGGATGAGCCTTGTGAGTAAGTCAGGAACCAAATGCCAATCAACAGTGAAAACAACAGATTTGCCCTCATGAAATGTGTAGCCTAGCAGGAGATAGGGAAAAGTAAACAGGAAATTCCAATATTGTGAGTTAAAAGTGTTGGTGTAAAAAATACCAGGTGCTGTGAAATAGTAGAGGAAGCATCTACCCCAATCACAGAGGTTAGGGAAAGCTCCTTAGGAGAAGTAACATCTAATTGGAGATCTGAAGGTTGGGTAGGACTTAGCCAGGCAAGAGGTAGAAAGGCACAAGTTTTTCAGACATAATCACAAAGCCTTAAGCAAGAGAGCACAGTGATTTAAAGAAAGGAAACATGGTTGAATATGCTAGCAGCATGGTTTTCAGAGAGGGAAAAGCAGTGTAAGATGGAACTGGAGAAGTAGCCAAGAGGAGTTTTGAACGGCCTTGTGTATGCCACATTAAAGAATGTGGATTTTATTCTAAGGGAGTGACGTAGTCCAATTCACACTGTGGCTGCAGACCCTGCTCTATCTTACTACGCATTGTTCACTTTAAATTTTTTTTTTAGGGAAGAATTCTCTAACTTCCCAAACCTGATCATATCCCCCTTTCAGCACTTTGCACTTCACCTTCAGAGAGCATGTTACAATTGTAACAAAATAATAAATTGTGAGATTAAATGCTCAGTGTCTGAGTCTCCTCTTGGATCATAATCTATGAGATAGTAGAGATCAAACAGTCTGGTTAATTGCTGTATCATCAACATCTGTCTCAGTGTCTTTTATATAGTAGATGCTTAATAAGTATGTATTGAATGAATGATCTATAGAGAGCTAATTATCAGGAATAAGATAGTTTTCAAGATTAATAATTTAGCTAAAGATAACTAAAACTCAGTATTGATTTTAACCTTTTTTTTCTCATTCTTATCTCCCTCAATGTGTTTAACAAAGGATTATTGAGGTCCTCCCTGTACTAAGTATAGTGACACAGACTAAGGAATATAAGTGATTTGGTGTGAAGAATAAATATTTTAAGAATTAATGGCTACAATTCAAGCAAGGTGTAATGGAGTGGTACAAAGAGCAATATTAAAAATGCAGCTAAAGATACAGATTTATTCCTCTGATTACAACTTATAGAAACAATTTTATCTTTTATGAATCTCTTGTATTCCTGAAGCTACATGTCAACTTTC
Source organism: Eubalaena glacialis (assembly GCF_028564815.1). Classification (NCBI taxonomy): domain Eukaryota; kingdom Metazoa; phylum Chordata; class Mammalia; order Artiodactyla; family Balaenidae; genus Eubalaena; species Eubalaena glacialis. Next base: position 45,818,437 of record NC_083721.1, read on the forward strand.
AAATGAATTTTTATGCCAGTACAGAAAGAATTGTCGGAGGAGGGCTTCTTTTAGAGTATATTTACAGACTTGAGGTTAGTAATTTGTTAACAAATTATCCTAAAAGATTAGAAGATATCGATGAATCGGAAATAGCTACCTTTTTTGCTATTCAGAAAAATCTACTTAATTTTCTCAATCAATGATGAGTGCTTCTCTATTGAGGAAAGTTTTATGTTATGCAAAAATAAAATTTTTTTAGGTGGAAAAGTAAATATGATTTTAGATACTGTTAGTAATCATATGTTTTAAAAAGCCGTTCTAGTTATGATCAGCAGCCACAAATGTTCTGATAAAAGTATCTGAATTCAAAAGGATCTAGTTAGAATTCTGGCTTCCAAACTGAATATTACATTGAAAAATTTCTGACAAAATTAATTCCAGCTCTTAAAGTTATAGTTCATGGTTTAAAAAGAATAGGAGTTCCAGAGAACCCTACTCAGTTAATATATGCAGTGTTATGAAGAAAATACTTCGTGATCTTTGGCACAACTAGATGGCAATATGGCAGAGTTTACTAGAGAAACTCCTATCAAGGGATAAAAGGTATTAGCTAGAAAGAAAAGAAAGTTGAGGAGTCTTCTTGTTTGCCTGGGAAGTATGAAGATTTATGTATATTCTAGAGCAGAGTTACCTAGTTCGATATTTTCCCACACTCTTTCTGTTACTGAAATAGAAATTAAAAGAATGTTGAAGAAGGTCATCTAAATTTTTTTGTGACATTGGGAGAAAGTTGTGCGGTAAAAAAATCAAATTTCAATTTAGGAAAATTACATATGCAAATTAGTGAAAAATGTTAGTGTTAAAGAAGAAATAAAACCTTTAGATAGGTAATTTAACTATTTTTTGTTTGTAGTGTTTAAATATTAAATATAGGTACTATGGATGGACTCTGAAAATTTATAAAATTATGGGCATATCAAGGCATTGGCTTTTGTTTGTATTTTTTTTGGCCGCCCCATGCGGCTTGTTGGATGGTAGTTCCCTGACCAGGGATTAAACCCTGGCCCTAGGCAGTGAGAGAGTATGGAGTCCTAACCACTGGACAGCCAGGGAATTCCCAAGGCATTGGCTTTTTAAAACTAAAAGCACTGTGAAAAAATAAGATGTGTCTTCTAAAGGAAAATAAGGGAAAAAGAAGTTAAAGTAAACCATGGCAGCTAAAAGTTAATGTAAAGAAAATGTCACATATATTCAAATACTTGTTTCTTTTTCTTATTTTAAATCATGCATTCCTTTATTCATGTGTATTCATTATTTTTATTTTAATCTTAATGGGAGGTTTATTTTTTATAAGTGATACATAAAGTAATTTTGGCTAATCAAATTCATCTATACCTGAAGAAAACCATTGTTATCTGGTGGAAGCTATGGAATTACTCTATAATGCATAGAAATGGTTAAATTTAGGTTGAATGGGAAGTGATGAAGGGGAGAAGTTCCAGGAACACCAACTGTGTCCCTACTACACTACCTATATTTTGAAATTTAATTCTTACAAAAATTCTGTCATTTATTGTTATTCTAATTTTATAGATAAGGAAGATGAAGCTTGTAAACTATAAGAAAATATCTTACATAATACCAGCATTTCTCTCTCAGGGAGTCAAGATTTAAATTAAAATGTATCTCACTCCAATACATGTTCTTCCCTTTATACTGCCATAGCCCTCTCACATGATGTTGGTAATGGTAGCAATTGCTAGTAGTAATAATAATAGTGATAGCACACACTTACTGTGCTTGCTGTGTCCCCAGCACTTTACATACGTTAATTTTATTTAACTAAAAAACAACCCTATGAAATATATAGTGTTTTGTCCTAGTTTTGTAGGTGAGAAAAAGATACCGTGAAATAGGAGAAACCACCATTGTATGGGTGTATGTAGGTTTGTGGGATTCTAGAGATGCAAGCTGTGAAATGCAGGCCTTCAATAAATTAAAATTTTATAGATGCTTTGTATTTCAATGTGGTTTTAGATATACGTCATGCTTTTAATAATTTATGACTTAAAATGCTGTTAATTGAGTCCTGAAAATGTTATGTAGTATTCAAGTCCTAAAGAAAGAGAAGATGGAGAATAGAACTATCCATATTTGTGGATGGGTAAAGAATGATGTACACATATTTGAACTTCTTGGTTCCAGGGTTACCTAAAAGGCATAATTAAATTTACTTTTTGATTTGGAAGCTTGAGAGCAGTCTTAGGGAACCGATCTATATCAGTTGTTTGTAAACATGTGTCTTACTGGAGATAGAGAGAAATGTTGATTTTAACCTGTGCAGAAGATAAAGAAATAAAAGCATAATTGATAATTCTCATAATAATAAATGCAGGGAGTATTTGGCATCCTCTTTTAAGCTTTTTCCTTTTTTGTATCATCGTTGCTACTTTTGGTAATATGACATAGTAGTATTGTTGGCATTACTTGATAGGTTAATAAATATCCCGCTGTGTTTACTGAAGGTCTGAGGAAACAAATAATGTATATCATAGTCTTGAAGGGGTCATAGGGAAAACAGTGAACCATAGGAAGGACAAAAGAGATAGGGCCTCCAGTATGCAATGAGTAATGAGTAGGAGAGTGAAAGCACTGTCCTCAAATGGTGGGAAATAAACTGGGTCTAATATGGCAGAATAAATAGAAGACTGCCCTTTTGATTAAAAGACTTATTACTTACTACCTGAAGAGACCATTATTATTATTACTGTAGGCCTCCAGAACAGAGGGTCAATGAGTTCAAAATACTGGACAATCAAGAAATACAAGAAGCCCCCAAATTGCAAAGACCCAATTTTAATAACTTAATGAAATTTACAAAATGAGAAATTAGTATGTTTTATTGATTGACTGTAGTCTAATGCTTAGTAATCTACAAAAATGTGGAAGATTTAATATTGTGAATCACTACAGTACCATTAATAGTCTTCAATTTTATAATCACAGCTAAAGAACTGTTTTTCCAACATACTCTAATTCTCCTACATATATATCTTTTCAAAGTTTTTTATGCCATAGATAGAAAAATTTTTACATTGCACACATACAAATCTATATTTAGAAAATCATAAAAATGATATGTATCCTTACTATTTCCTATTTTACTTTTTTCTATCTTCTCTCCTCCTCCCTCTTCCCTCTCCCCTCTCCCCTTCCCCTTTCTCCGTCTTCCCCTCCACCCCTCTGCCCCCTTATATCTCTACAGTCAAGGCCCACTAAAGTATCCTGACAGTACAATCATGGTTGATGTTTGCAGTGCATAGAGGTTGGAGCACAAAAAATTATGATTTATGGATAGGTAATTAACACTAAATTTACAAATATGCTAGAGGTTAAAATATGTTTTGAAGGCAAAATCAACTAATGCTCTACTTTTCCAATTGGATAAAATTACATTTAAATTTTTCATATTAAATTTTTATAGTCTAATGTTATTAAAACATGAAAAAGTATCCTTTTAAATCCTTAGCTTTAAGATTTCAAAAGTTGTGCTCTAATAAATTATGAGAAATTGTACTGTCAGTAATAGTTAATATATGAAGGCACTGCCTGATGGCTAGAATGTCTTCACATTGCAGTTCTTTCAGTGATGGAAGGCAGCATGCAAGGCAACAAGAACATGAGTAGGAAATACATTAAAAATTATTTTGTTTACAGTTTTATACTATGGGACTTGAGTTTATAATGCTTTTTGAAATTGTGTTTTAATAGTATTTTAAGTAAATTATATTTGGCTTTAATCTTCTTTTAGTGAAAATAAATATATATTTCACATTTCAAACATGGGTTTGAAGTGTGTATAAAACATGGAGGAAGATATCAATCTAATTTTTAAAAAACAGATGATTGAGAGATATTTATAGAATCTAGAAATAACTTAGTCCAAACATGTAGTAATTCTTGTCAAAGAGATTTTATACAGGAACGGAGCATTTTATACAGGCTCCCATCAAGAAAGTTAATGCTTGAGCTTATAAAGCAAATGATGAGAGAATCCTATCATGCCATTTCAGTTCTACCCTACTGAAAAAAAAAATGTTTCCAGATATAAAACTTATAAATTGCTTATTATTGTATCACTGAGTCTATGATATGTTATGCTGTCTGTATCAGAGGAAAGTAGGAAGTTAGTTAACTATTTTGAAATCTTAAAAAATAATTGATTATTTTATAGAGTTCAGCAGAACTCTATTATTTTATAGAGTTGTTGATTTTATGAAATAGCGCTTTCAAAATTATTTAGCATTTTCAGAGACGGTTTACCTCAATTTGTTTTACAAGTCATTATTCTAATTGTATGGACAGTTAGCAATATTTCTTATTTGTTTTGAAAAATGTTTAGATTCCAGCTTATATATGAGGGATAACCAAAAACGAATTGTAGTGATTTGAAAACATAATATGAGCTTTTAAAATATTTATTTTATTTGGCTGCACCGGGTCTTAGTTGTGGTATGTGGGATCTTCGTTGCTGCGTTCAGCATCTTCATTGAGGCATGTGGGATCGTTTAGTTGCGGCACGTGGACTCTTAGTTGTGGCATGCATGTGGGATCTAGTCTCCTGACCAGGGATGGAACCTGGGCCCCAAACTTTAGGAGCGTTGAGTCTTAATCACTGGACCACCAGGGAAATCCCTAATATATGAGTTTTGATTCATTATTTATTTCACATTCTTATATACTTAATTTTCTGGTTAATAAACAAGTTTCTATGGGGACAAAAGGGTTTCTTTTCTGTAACACTACTTAATGAATTTACTGTGTTCTTGAGTTAATTTTTAAAGTAAATTAAATAAATAAATAAGGAAATATTACTTTAATAAAATATCCATGTCACAATTTCTTAACATAAGCAGGCACATTTTATAGTTAACATAAACCAAATCTAAGTTATCCCTCATTCACTATACTACATTATTCATAAATAAGATATGGACAACAGTAGGATATAGTCATTTTTAGTAATTGTGTAATTGAAAAAAATGCCTACTCTTTGCAAGGCTTAAGGATATGTTGTATTTTTTACATTAATATCAGCAGTAAATAGCACATTAGAATACTAGTATGCAAGCTAGGGAAAGTATGAAGAAGTATCATGAACTTCAAAATTAGAGAATCTTTTCGGGAATGACAAAAGCTCCTAGATTCAGATTTGAGAGCAAGGAGTAAATTTACACATCTATACATAAAATACATAATAAAAGAAGCTTTAGGAAGAACTCATTTAAAGTTTGTGACAGGAGAATAGATTTCACAGAAATTCATAAAAGTACATTAATATTATCTACAAAGGAATAGTGTCTCTTGCTTAAAGATGACTCATTTAGGCACTTCATTTAATTTAGCTTTAGGGAATTTTTTTTTATATTTATGCCTATTTCAATAATAAAAACTATCTTTTTTCAGTCTACTGAGGCAGGGTTTATAATTGACTGTAATAACTTTTAGGTATTGAATACTATTTACATTTTCATAGATCTAAAAGCCTATGCCTTTAGCTAAAGTAGAAATGTGTGTCCATCTCTAATAATAATTTTCGTAATATTTCTTCATTTGACAAATCACTTTGCTTCAAGCTCTTCGTGCTGATAAGTACAGTGTGGATATTTTTTCTTCATTTTCCATACTATTTTGTTCAAGTATTATCCTACTTCATAGAATAAAGGGACTACATAAAATCATAGTACATTTCTGAGTGTAGATCTGTAATTTGTGAAGTTCTCCTTTGCCAGTTCCTCTGCCATTTGATTCAAATAATCATGAAAAAATAAATTTTTGTAGTAGCACATATAAAAGCTAAAATCATAAGGAAACAAAATCAATAGGAGAGCACATGATCTAAAAGTAGGCAAAGATATATATCCTAAGCGCCAATCAAAATACTTGCATTACAAATTAAGTTAAGAAACAAAGGAAAAGGCAACAGAAGTTGATTTTATCTTGTGTTCTCATCACAATAAATTGTTGGTAGAGAAAAATATTTTAAAAACTTAACAAAATATTTTGTGTTTATGTGAATTTTCTTTATCAGTGAAGTGTCTTCCTACAACAAAAGATTTTTAAATTTACACTTTAAAATAAAACCAAGTTGATGGGAAAAGTGCAAAGAATTTAATGGTATAATTCTCATCTACTTATTAGATAAATTAGAAAAATCTTTCATTACACTACAGTGTAGAGAATGTAGCAGAAAACATTAAACACAATGAAAACATGCCTTCATTTATTCATTTATTCAATTCACAGTATGTTTACTGAATGCCTATGTAGTGCCAAAGACCTGCTCTTCAGGAGTTTTTAAAAGCTTAGTGTCAAACTTCTCCTGGTTAATTAAGTTCTATTTACAAAAATAAACAAACATGTAAACATATTTCCATTTAGATAAACTATCCTCGTGTTGATGTGCAGCAATTTTTTTTTTTTTTTTGCAATTTCGTTATTCCAGAAACCTTTAGGGAGGACTTCCTATATAGTTTTCTTTATGATTGTGTGTATGTGTGTCTATAATACATTGTATTTCAGTATGTGTATAAATTTTAGGATGCCTGTATTTTTCTGTGTTTTGGGGAAGTCCCCCACCCCCATTTATAAAAATAAGTCCATAAAATAGCTTCAACTTAATAAAATTTTTTGTTCTCTACAATGAAAACTGAAATAATTAAAATTTACATACATCATGGAATAAAAGTAATTTGTTCCATTTTTGAATAGTATTTGAGGTACAGGTTTATGTAGCCTTTAAGAGGAAGTTTTATTTAATACAAAATTTTATGGATTACAAAAAGGCATTAACTTCAAGCCAGCATCTGCCCAGAATTCTTTAAGGCCATTAATTACCTGTATAAGAAAAAGAAGTTAAGTCTCATGCAGATATCCAACAATACTGTCTTTGTTTAGACTAATTATGTTTTACTTTAAGACTAAGGATTATACATAGAACTTTATCTAGAAGAATAGTTAGGAAAACATACATAATAAAAACTCGGGGCTTCCCTGGTGGCGCAGTGGTTGAGAATCTGCCTGCCAATGCAGGCGACACGGATTCGAGCCCTGGTCTGGGAAGATCCCACATGCCGCGGAGCAACTAGGCCCGTGAGCCACAATTGCTGAGCCTGCGCGTCTGGAGCCTGTGCTCCGAAACAAGAGAGGCCGCAATAGTGAGAGGCCTGCTCACCGCGATGAAAAGTGGCCACCACTTGCCGCAATTAGAGAAAGCCCTCGCACAGAAACGAAGACCCAGCACAGCCATGGATGGATAAATAAATAAATAAAATTAAAAAAAAAACAAAAAACCTCAACTGTGTTGTTTTTATATGTGATTTTAATTTTCTTTATGATTAGCACTACAATGAGAACATGTTACTTTCTAAAGGTGATAAATCATATGATAATTGAAAATTAGTAAGTACTTTTTTTCCAGATCATACATAAATAGAGGAACATATTAATTAACTATATAAATCACTGTATGTTTACTTTTTGTATTTATTATATTATTTTTTCAAATATATTTATTATGTTTGGTTAAATTTTTAAAAAATTTAAAAAATATCCAGAAAATAAAACATACCATTTTTTTACATCATGCATTTTATGATTTTTTTCTCCTAATATAGGTTGTTAAAATATTCATGATTGTCATGAATTGGCAATGGCTAATCTCTCAACGCCTTTATATAGCCCTTAAATTAGAATAACTAAACAGTACTAAATAAATTAAATTTCAGAAGTGATTTTGAAATTCATTGAAAAGTCATAACTTCTAGTGCACTGTGTGTATATTTGTGATAACATAGAAGCCAATTTGATGGAGCTTCTGTTGGCCAAGATTGTGAAAATTTGTGTCATAAAGAATAATGACTGAAGTTGATTGAAATATATTAAGGTTATTAATATCCTTCCATCTACCTTGATATGAGAGAGAGGGAGAGAGAGAGAGAAAGCATAAAAGAAAGAGCCTTATATTTTATGATAGCTATTATACCAAATCCTTACTTAGGATATTTGTAATTAAAGAAAAGAATTAAGCATTTATATTCATTTTCCAGTAGGAACTCTATTTCTGGGTAACCGGATGGCCTTAGTTCATGAGGGACAGTTTTTCATTATAGAAAAATTCCTCCTACTAAATAAAGAAGAAGTAATAGAATTAGAAAATCACCATTTTTCAAAACCTAATGGAATAATTAATTCAGCAAAGGTTGTCAAAGGATATTAAAATCACTAGATGAAATAATTGGGGAAAAGAATTGTTCAGGTTAAAAAAGAGAGACATAGCCAAATGCAAGATGTAGACCTTGATTGGATATATAGGTAAATTTGAAAATGGACTATATTTTTAGATAATATTAAAGAATCACTGTCAATTTTATTAGATATGATAATGGTTATGTAGGAAACTGTCTTTATTTTTCAAAGATTATTTATAATTAAAGTGTTATGAGATTTACTTTAAAAAATTAAAATGCTAAAAATATATGATACTTGTAATTAAATTTAAGTGATACAGCTCATCCCACTTTATATCCTCCTGTATTTTTTCCTATTTTGGGAGAAAATTTTCAAAACAAAATAGCTAAAAAACTATTACAGAATGCACTTCAGTTATCCAGCCTACTTTTTGCTTTTTATTTCTTTATCAAAAGCCTCTAAGAGAGAACTATTTTCCCTAGTACTTAACATTTTTCACATTACATAAACCACATGAATTATAGATAATGAAAAAATGAATGTTCAATAAGATTAATCTGCAGTATTTAGAAGGAAGTTAAATTGCCTTAGTGCATCTCCCTTCTACTAAGGATATATTTAATTATTTTAACTCCAAGTTTCCAAAGTTGTAGACCTTTATTTTCTCTTCACCTATTAGTGCATTTCTTTAGTTAAAGATGTTTATAAAAGCTTCAGTTTATTTTTCATACTTTTAGAATGCACACTTTGCCACAAACATCTAGCTTCCCCTACCTCTACTTCAATTTTCAGATTTCTCCAAATGAAATTACTCACTTTATAACAGAATTCTCTTGTAATTCTACAGTTTTATTAGCACCTGGCAAGAAGTGAGAAAACAGGAATGGTTCAGGATCAAGTTGCAGATCATTGAAAGTAGAGGCAGTTTAGGACATATGAAAGTTTTTTGGGAAAAGAGGAATTTAGTATGAAATTATAGGGATACAGAGTAAGTGTATGACTATAAATTTTAGACTGAAATTGGAGGAAAGTTAAATATGTGAAACAGCCATCTAGCTATGGATTGAGGAGTCAGACAAGGGAGAGAGTATAGATATTTGTTTTTATTTTGGACTACCATAAACAATACTGTGATGATCATCTTAACACAGAACAGGAAATGACCAGACAACAGTTGTCATTATTTGTAAGAAATAGCTTTATTTCTATGGTATTTTATGACAAAAATTTTTATAATGATTTAAAAAGCTCTGGAGTCACGGTGAAACATTATTTTAATGTAGAAAACAAACAAGTTTAAGATTTCTTATATCAAAAATCAATTTACCTACTATTATTTTTACAAATATCAAAAAATTGACATATTCCTTTCGCCACCTGAACACACACACACACACACACACACACACACACACACACACACAAACACACAACCTTGTCTGCTAGTTTGGGTTTTCTTGAATCAGTTATAACTTCAGAATTTATGCAAGTGATATTTTCAAGGGAAGAACTTTTGCAAAATAAGGTTCTACAGCCAACAGCTTGAACTCCGTAGGGATCAATAATAATTTAAAGTATTTTCCTCAGTAAGCCTTAAAAATAAATTTTATTTACATCTGCATAATCTGCAAAATTATAAGACTTTTGATACCAATCACTGCTAGAAGTAAGTTTTACAAAGGCAGAGGTTTTTATGTGCTTTTTTCATGACTATGCCAAAAATTACTTGGGAAATAGTGAACATGAAATTAATAATTACACTTCCATCAGCACCATATATGAATCTGCTTTACCTAAGTTAGTAAGTTTTTTTTTTTAAAAATAGTGTGAGATAAGTAAGGTTGCTTGAAATAATGCAAATATGGATATTACACATATAACCATGGCAAATGGTTCCCATATATACACCAAGCTCACCCTTGCTCACCAAGCAAACCCACATTTTATTCAGTTGTTTTTATGGAACTTCACATATAGCATTAATATTGGGTTTTATTGTATTAGCCAATTTAGTGGACTAAAAATATTTTGATTTGCAGTACTTTGCTTGCTGGTTGGTTATTGGAATTGACCATTGGTATTTTTCTTTTTCATAAATTGTCTGATCATGCCTTTTACTAGCTCTCAGAACTTCTTCATGGCCCTCACTTTTTAGCTGTTTCCAGTGTGTGTCTTTGAACCTCAATGCTTCATAAAATTTTAATGATCATTAGCTAAATATTTCATCCTATGAGACAGATTCCATATCTTCATCCTACTCTGCCATACCAAGAAAAAAAAAATGCAGTATCTACACCCAGTCCTAAAAGAGGAATAGCATAATATCAACAATGATTTTTTTTTTAAAGACGCTGCTTTTTATAATTTTATTTAATTAATTAATTAATTTATTTATTTATTTATTTTTGGCTGTGTTGGGTCTTCGTTTCTGTGCGAGGGCTTTCTCTAGTTGCAGCAAGCGGGGGCCACTCTTCATCGCAGTGCGCGGGCCTCTCACTATCGCGGCCTCTCTTGTTGCGGAGCACAGACTCAGCAATTGTGGCTCACGGGCGTAGTTGCTCCGCGGCATGTGGGATCTTCCCAGACCAGGGCTCGAACCCGTGTCGCCTGCATTGGCAGGCAGATTTTCAACCACTGCGCCACCAGGGAAGCCCCAACAATGATGTTTTAAAAGTGTATGGACTTAAGAACACGGGGAGGGGGAAGGGTAAGCTGGGGTGAAGTGAGAGAGTGGCATGGACATATATACACTACCAAATGTAAAATAGATAGCTAGTGGGAAGCAACCACATAGCACAGGGAGATCAGCTCGGTGCTTTGTGACCACCTAGAGGGGTGGGATATGGAGGGTGGGATAGGGAGGGTGGGAGGGAGACGCAAGAGAGAGGAGATATGGGGATATATGTATATGTATAGCTGATGCACTTTGTTATAAAGCAGAAACTAACACACCATTGTAAAACAATTATACTCCAATAAAGATGTTAAAAAAAATAAGATAAAATTTCAATGAGAAAACGGCAAAAAAAAAAAAGGTGTATTTATAAAATGTACAAGGAGAAACAGAAACCACCTCATGAATATCACTTGGTAAATTGTAATATTTACACTTTTCAAGACGTATTTTATGGTCATTATTATTTTTTCAATTTGGTGCCCTAGACTTTCAAATAACTCAAATTTCTGAAATTTTCCAGAGTTTAATGCTGTTGTTAATTCTGCCCAAACTACTCTTCCAACAAGTTAACTACTTTTGTAACCATTTATAAAATAATTCATATATTAGTTTTCTGAACAAACAAATGATGTCTGTAATTAAAATCTCCCAAGTTCATAATATTAAAAACAAGCTGTAGTTTTCTTTTTATTTATCCTGCAAGGACTTTACTAAGCTTCCTGAAACTATGGGTTTCTCTATGATTAAATTTAGAAAATTTTTTGTTATCCTTTTTTCAAAAAATGTTTCTGCCCCAATCTCTCTTCCCTCTCTATCTGGGACTCCAAAAACATGTATGCAAGACCACTTCATACTGTCCCTCAGGTCATTGAGCTTTTATTCTCTTTTCTTTTCTTAAAATCTTTTTTTTTTTTCTGTATACTTCGGTATGGATGATTTCTGTTAACCTATGTTTCAGGTTCAGTGATCCTTTTTTTCTGTTTTGTCCAATATGCTTTTAATCCTATCATTGGATTTTTTATTTCAGATATTGCATTGTTCAATTCCAGAATTTTTTCTTGGTTGCTTTGCTTTGTTTTGTTTTTATATCTCCCCTGATTCATTATAGTCATCTTTTCTTATAAATTTTTAAATAGATTTATCATAACTATTTTAAACTCCTCTTTACTAAGTTCAACATCTGGTTTGTATATTTGTTTCAACTGACAGATTTTTCTCTTGATACAGGGTCATATTTTCCTGTATCTTCTCAGGTTTACTAAATTCTTATTGTATACTGGACATTATGGATGATATATATTCATCCCTCAGTATCTGGGGGGATTGGTTCCACGAGTCCCCGAGTATACCAATATCCACAGATGCTCAAGTCCCTTATATAAATGGCATAGTACAATGCATATGTATGTTTATTGAAAAAAATCCACGTATGAGTGGACCTGTGCAGTTCAAACCCATGTTGTTCAAGAGTCAACTGTATTTTAGAGACTTTGGATAATGTAATTTTTCTCTAAAAGTTTTGAGTTTTCTTCTATCAGGCACTTAAATTACAGACCTTGATCTTTTTGAGACTTAGTTTTAGGCTTTGTTATAGGCTTTGTTATCAGTCTATTATGGTTTTGTACTCAGTTGTGGAGACAGTCCCTTAGTCTGGAGACAAGGTCTTTATTCCTAAGGCATGGCTTTTGTGGTATTTTACTGGAAAGCTGGAGTGTTTATAAAGCCTCTGAATTTGTTGGGACTTGAGATACAAACTTAACCTCCTCTGGGGTGGGCAGCTGTTAAAATCTCTACTAAGCTCTTTCAGGGTTTCAGCTCTTTTCCTCTGGGCCGCTTTTAGTCTTGCCCAAAACAAGAGCAGTTTTGAGTTAGCTAAGGTTTGAGAGGTGTGTATATGCAGTTTGTGGACTCCCCTGCTCTCTGGCTCTGCACAGCTGCACCTCCACCCCCAATTTCCAGCTGCTCTGAAAGCCAGAAAGTCCAACATCTGTCCTCATTGGGGTGGGGTGGGGGTCAATAAAACGGCACCTTTCAGCTTGAGGTCTTTCTATCCCTTTCTAGCCACCTCAGCCCCTGTATTATAGACCGAATTGTGCCCTCAGTGTAGATGAGGTGTCTACAATGTGACACTTCACCAGTGTGATACTTTTCTTTCAAGGATCTTATCTCCTTTGGTTTCTGCCTCCCTTAAGTCTCTTCCATTTCTCTCATCCTCTGTCATTTCCAGAGTTTATTCTTTTTATTAACAGAAGACAGTCTAACGTAAGCTATTCTACCTTTATCAGAAGCTGAAAATATCCCAGAATAGTTTTTTCAACAGTCTTTTAAGAGAACTAATGCTAAAACCACAGGGCTATGAAGCTTTATTTATCTTGTAAAATTTATTTTGTGACTCTGTGGGGCTATGTTTTCAAGGTGTCCTCCCTCCTCTTAGTTGCCATCCTATCATGGCTTCGTGTTATGTTCACCTTCTGCCAATATTATATGTAGACATTATTGTTTATACTTTAATTTCTTTTTGAATGGGGGCACTTCTGAATATCTTTAATATCATGACATACAACCAAATGAAGTTTAATCCTAGAATAGTGTTTTGCTTTATTTTTAGGTGAGAAAAGCAGTTAGTTCACTAAGAGTGCACTGGAGTCATCACTCTGGGATGGAACATTTAGAGTAGGAAAGTCCCAGGGTTCCAGGAGTATTGCTGTACCCTATCAGAAATCTCCTAATGGGGATAAGAGAGAGGATGGATTGGTGTCCTTTCATGCCCAAGGCTTAAGGACCTAGCTTTGTGTATCCCTGAAAGCATTTCAAAACTAGCAAGCACTTTGATCATCTCTTACTCCTACCCATGACTAAACTTAAACTGTGTTCACTCAGTTAGATTTTGAAATTACTGAGAGATTCCAAGTATTTGCAGTGGCAACTCAGCAGAAAACTTTGCCATTCTTCTAACCTAAGCCTCTCCTATTGCCATGTACTATATTTTTTACTGTAGGCCAGTGTTATTTGAAGTATACACTGGAGAGAAATGTCTTATGATGGTTTCACCAAAAATGGGGGCATAGAGCATACCATTGCTGGTAGGTATTCCTAATTTAAAATAATGCTTTAAAGACTGAAATATTTTTTCAATTATAGAAATAAGAAGTACAAATACACAAAGTTACAAATACACAAAGTATTTAAATTTGATTTTCTCAGATTTTCCAAAATTTATTTTACCAAGGAATCCTTTTTGGTTATTGTAGTTTTCTCATTTCTACCTGCTGATTTGGAGAATTATTCAGTGTGGCACTCTTAAATTCAGCTTGGCCTCAGTCCCTCCATGTAACCCTAGCAGTTGTCTTATATTGATTCTCTGTTGCCCTCTAAGCTAACTAGACACACACTGGGAACGTTAAAACCCTTTAATAACCAGCTAATTGTATTGATCTTTATTTTATTGTATAATGATGTTTATAATTAACAGTGTTCATGAACTTGCTATCATTCTCGTTTCATTTGTTTACTCGTGTACATACTTAAGGATCCAGTGTGCTTAGAAAATTTCATCTCCCTTCCTTTATTATACTCCATCTCTTATAAGATACTGCCTTAAATTGCCTGAAACAATTTGGTACTTAACATTTAAACTGTTTCTAATATCAACTAGTACACGTGTGCCATGTCTATCTAATTATTTGTTGCAATCTTCCAGTGAGAAAAAGAATTTGCAATTTTTCTCCTGTTATAGCACCTGTGGCTTGTGAACCATATATTTAATCACTAAATCATGAAAAATGAAGTTTTCACTAATTTCACCTGTGTAATATACCTAGTTTATGTGTCATAACTTTGGGAAGTTTTCTCTTGGACTGTCTTTTTGTTCAGCAACAAACTTTTCCCTGCTTCTTGTTTTTTTTTCTTTCCAAATCTGTTCTTTTCAGTCTTTTAAATTCTGCTTGCTTGGGCAAAGTAACAACCCATTGGCCAGAAATTTATGAAAATCAAATTAATTTTACTGTTACTGTGTATTTTGACTTTGACATCTTCAAATTTGAAATATATGTTTAACACTGAATCTTTTATGAACTCTTGTGAACTCTTACAAACTCTTATTTTTTAGATCAGTTGGAAGGATTTCATTTGTGTCTATGCACACTTTTAATTCAACAGGTTTTTTGATTGTTAAATATTAAATTATTTTTTTAAATGTCTGCAGTATCATGTTGATGAACATCTTCTCCTTATAAGATTCTGTCATTAAACCATAGGTTTTTTCCCCACAATATTGTATTGCTCATGCTACAATAAGTTACTAATAGAGTTTCCCTTTCAAACTATAAAATATATTTTCTTGTTTTAATGAGTTTTTTCCCATGGGAGAAATAAATTTGCACATACTTAAACCACAAAGAAGACTGTAAATAGAATACTTCGTTTTGACCGACTAGACTATTCTGATTTTTAATTTAAATGTCATGGGGGTCTGTATTTTTTTTTTAACCACATAGTCTTTATCTAGTTTTTAAATTTATTTATTTTATTTATTTATTTTTGGCTGTGTTGGGTCTTTGTTGCTGCACGCGGGCTTTCTCTAGTTGCAGCGAGCAGGGGCTACTCTTTGTTGTGGTGTGTGGGCTGCTCATTGCGGTGGCTTCTCTTGTTGCAGAACACGGGCTCTAGGCCCACGGGCTTCAGTAGTTGTGGCACACAGGCTCAGTAGTTGTGGCTCGCGGGCTCCAGAGCACAGGCTCAGTAGTTGTGGCACATGAGCTTAGTTGCTCCGCCACATGTGGGATCTTCCCGGACCAGGGCTCGAAGCTGTGTCCCCTGCTTTGGCAGGCGGATTCTTAACCATTCCACCATCAGGGAAGCCCCAATGCGGGTCAGTATTAACTTCTATCAGATTTTCCTTTCTTTCAACTTTAGTCTTCAAATGAAGAGTGTTTTTAGAGTTTATTCTTAAAGATTAATTTTGGTTTTATCTTATTTTGCCATTATTATTAAAGGAATTATGTTAACACATTTGGGTTTTCTAATCTTAGTTGTAAATTATCATTTTCGTAAGTGATCATTTGATTTTCAGAAATAATTTTTTCAGCATATCTTATTAATTTTTAACTGTGGCTTTGAAATAACCAAATGCAGATTTCTAGAATAATCAAAAGACAAAATACATCAAGCAGATAGATATTTCTACTGATTTCGTGTTTTGTTAAACAAACTACATATTGAGTAACTATAATTGTACTGTAACTATATCATGGTCATATGATAAGTGGATATAGAAATATTTACAAAAATTAATTTATAATATGTATATTACTTTACAATGTTTTCAAGTATTAGTGAAGTTTAAAGTTATGAATTTAAGAATGGGCAATTAGAAAGGCAAATGAGATTGAAATAAGTTTTAACATATTAAGTACCATAAAATAATCACATGGTTCAAATGTCTTTTTCTAAAGGACTATCAATCCTAAATATGAAAACATGAGTTAGCAAAAAAGTCCTTCAAATATGATAGCTTTAAATATTTTTGCTCCTAGCATTATGAAAGAGTCTTTTTCATTACTTGTTTTTAATATACTAGCACTATGAAAAATGGTGATACCATTTACAGTTTATATTCACCTTCAGTCGTTATACTGGAATTCAAATAATATTGATTCTCTAATGTCTACCCAAGCTTGTACAAGTTTAAATGATACAGTAACACTAAGAGCATTTAGATTAATGGTTACTGTTTTAGCAACCTCTCTTCTTTTAAGTAGTTTTTACAGTGTTCGTTTTCACTAAACCTGAAGACAATACTCATATTAACATTGTTATGGATTTTAGAAAATAGCTATAACTAAATTATCAGGTTTACTAGATGTCAGATAGTCAATATTGGGGAAAAATCAAATTTAAAAATATTTTTTGCTTTAACTAATTACGCTGATCACTTTTACAAATTGAGAGTGGTATTTTCCTGCCAACATACAACCTTAATTTTCTTCATTCAAGGTTAGAAGTGTAATCAGCGATATTTTCATTTTTGGTGAACACATACATAATATAACTATTATGTATATAACATATATATGTAAAACTATTCTATGTATTGCACATGGAAATAATTCTTATTTATCCCTATTAAACAATGCATTTAATATTTTCCAGACTGTGTAAGAGCATACAACATTTAAATATCTTTGAAATTCAGCTTATAAAGATAGTACATCAAAGTTAGGTTGTCCAGAAGCATCATATTTCATTTTGTATAACAGATATCATTCTAAATAGTTCAGCTTTTCTTAGAAATCATTTTTACGTATGCATAGTTGTAAGGATGCTTCTGCTCTGACTCACACGTACATATTTTCAAATATAACTTGATTTGAGCTACTACAATGTAAATATATTTGTCTTGAGTATATTGTTAATTTTACAGAGGAAGAGTCATTAGTGAAAATGAATACGTAATGTCATACCATAGAACACCTTCACCATGCAAAGTTGCTAAAACAGTATGGAACAAACCCCCTAAGGAAAATTTGATACAGCTTTACTATGCTTTTCCAGACCTATTTTCAACACTGCTAAAAGGGGGGACAATTCAAGAAGGCACTGAAGAGACCTCCTCACCAGACCCTGATGTTACTTCTCCTCTGGATGTACATGCTGCAGCTCCATAGGAGCCAGGTTGGAAAAGTTTCTAGGAAAACAACATGTTCATTAATAACATATTTTTTAAGTAGAAAGATTCTTTTTCTATGGGAGTTTGTCTCTTTAGACCCAACAGTTAAGTACATTAAAAAGTCCATATGCTTAGTTTGAATTGAACTTTTATTTCTTAACTGTTATTTTTTTAAAAATATCAATGGCAAACATCTGGCTTCTCAAAAATATTTTTGAAATGTAATGCTTCTAAAGCATGTAAAATAAGGTAATTAGAAAACGTCATGGTTCTGTTTTATACAAACTTAAAAAAATCAAGCTGTTACTAATCCATTATAATGATAGAGTATGAAGTTAAATTATGATAAAAATTTATATCAACTTTTTCAAGTTCTGTGTATACTACATAAATGGCAGAAGGTAGTTTCTATAATTTTTTAAAATTATGTCTCAGGCTCAAGGAAATGTATATCATTGCTCTTGATTTTAAGTGAAAGTTTAAAAGTAATAAGTATTTATATAATGTTGTTAATTATCTATACCTGGAAAGACTCTGGCGATACAGGTCAGTGAGTTAGCAAAATGACCTTAAAGGGGCATTTTTTCTTCCTAAGACTAGTCTCAAAACCTAAATTTCAGATTTTATATATTTTGAAAATACAATGAATTTCCACTCAGAATATTGCAGTGCTTTGCAATAAAAAGAGAGGTGATAATAATTCTGTGACTAGAGATTGCACAAAATAATTATGAGTGTAAATAATGTATTTTTTAAAAATATATAGTCAAGATTTTTTAAGATATAATTGCCTAGCAATAAACAAAATATATAAACATAAAAAATGAAAAAAATTAACTTTGACTATAGGAACATAATTAAAGAACTAATAAATTAATTTTTAAGTAAAAGATTAAGAAAAGCAATAGGTGATATTCTTGACATTTTAAATTTTTTTAGTTTTTATTTTATATTGGAGAGTATAGTTGATTTACAATGTTGTGTTAGTTTCAGGTGTACAACAAAGTGATTCAGTTATACATATACATATGTCTATTCTTTTTAAGATTCTTTTCCCATATAGGTTATTACAGAATATTGAGTAGAATACCCTGTGCTATACAGTAGGTTCTTGTTGATTATTTTGTATATAGTAGTGTGTATATGTTAATACCAAACTCCTAATTTATCCCTACCCCCCCACCTTTCCCCTTTGGTAACCATAAGTTTGTTTTCTATGTCTGTGAGTCTGTTTCTGTTTTGTAAATAAGTCCATTTATATCATTTTTTTAGATTCCACATATAAGTGATATCATAGGATATTTGTCTTTCTCTGTCTCACTTCATTTACTTTTTTTACTTCATGTACTTTTTAGGTACAATCAAGTTGCTGCAAATTGCATTGTTTCATTCCTCTTATGGCTGAGTAATATTCCTGTGTGTGTGTGTGTGTGTGTGTGTGTGTATGTGTCTGTGTGTACCACATCTTGATCCATTCCTCCGTTGATGGCCATTTAGGTTGCTTCCATGTCTTGGCTGTTGTAAATAGTGCTGCAGTGACCATTGGGGTGCACTTATCTTTTTAAATTATAGTTTTCTCCGGATATATGCCCAGGAGTAGGATTGCTGGATCATATGGTAGCTCTATTTTTAGTTTTTTAAGGAACCTCCATACTGTTCTCCACAGTGGCTGTACCAATTTACATTTCCACCAACAATCTGACATTTTAAATTCTGAAGTAGTAAGTACACAAAAAGTAATATGTTTGCATGTGTATAAGAGCTAATGTTAAAATAGTATATATCTACATATCTACTTAAATTGTGGAACTTCTAAAGTTTTGGATATCTCTCTAATTGTTTATATTTCTCTCGCTAACTTTTTAATAGAAATATCAGTGATCTATACGTGATTTATAGCCTTTATCACATTTGCCTTGTATTATAATTATTATTTCAAGGGAGTTTGTTTTTGTTGTTGTTATTTTTCTTTCCCTAGCATTAAGGTGTAAACTCCCTGAGAGAAGTGATTATGTCTCAATATACCATTTAGATTTCTGTCTCCTATGAGGTCTAATAAGTTTTCACACTTTAATTACTTAGAAAGTTTGTTGATAGAACCAAGTGTACAAAGTCAGGCATTTTAATAACAATACTTGGCCAAAAAAGTGCTTTATTGACTTGTTTGAAAATAGACCATCAGTTCCTAACGTTTTGTGCCAATTCAAAAGCATTTATGAGTCCATCTGCCTGGAAAATGTAAAGCAACTTTGGAATATGTATGCATCTACTCTCTGTTCTTAGTGGCCTAAGACAGTGCTGATTGGACAGAATTATAATGGTGATCCAAATTGTACTATAAAATTCTAAGTTTTTCATATTGCATTGAGTAATAATAATATTCAATAAAACTGAAGTTCCAGTTATCAGACTTATTTAAACATAAAGTAAAAAATAATGTAGTATTCTTTGCTTTTTATGAGACAAATATGGCTGTTCAAAGTTCTGTAGAATTTAGTATGCATCAGCAAAACTGAAAAGAGACAAGGCAGCAATTTTGAAGGGGAAAATGGGCCAATGAACAGAATTCTCTAGCAGGTTGAGATAGAGAAAAACCAACTTCATTAACCTGTTAATCAGTATATAGTTTGAATTAATGTGTTAAACATATTTTATTTCAATGAAAAAGAAGGGGTCCTAAATAGGTCAGCTTCAGGAGTTCATAGTGACAGGTGAACATAAGTAGTAATTCTACAAACATCTGCTCCCAGTGAATGAAGCAGATCTCCAAAGAAGCTGTTAAGAAAGGATTATAGTCCCTTAGAAACAGTCTGGGAACTAAGAGATAATTTAGTTCAACCCTCTCATTTTGTCCCCTAATAGAGACTGTATTTACATCTATATGTATGTGTTTATATGTGTGTATATGTATATGTATATATACACACAAACAGATATGTGTAAATATGCACACGTATGTGTACATGCACATAGTCATATTAAAAGTTGAAAGATGGGCTAGCAACCTGTATTTTCCTAGAGAAGAAACTGTAAAAATTAAACTATTAAATGAAAATGAAAGAGATAAAGAAACTGAATTTAAGATTTTGGAAATT
The DNA here is from genome assembly GCF_028564815.1 of Eubalaena glacialis. NCBI lineage: Eukaryota > Metazoa > Chordata > Mammalia > Artiodactyla > Balaenidae > Eubalaena > Eubalaena glacialis. The sequence goes on from NC_083721.1 coordinate 45,839,108, forward strand.
ATCATTGAAATAGAAGAAAGAAGAGTTTTTCTGCTCCTGATTTATATTCTCTTATATTAATAGTGTTATTCTAATGCATCATCAATTATATTATTTATATATATCAGCATATAAATATGCTGCAATATGTTTATCTCTGTCCAACTATTATACATTTTTCTATAAAATTCCTTGAAAAATTGTTATCTCCTTTACCTCTCCATGAAAGAGCTGTCCGTACTCCCCATCTTCTCTTACAAAACCACTCTAGTTAGACTTTTGTCCAGCTGCTCCACCAGAGCAACTCAACTCAAGATCACCTGTAACACTTACATTATGAAATTTAGAAGTCGGTTTTCAACCTTCACCTTACTAGATTTATGAGCAACACTTATGCATTTATTACATATAATAACTACCTCTTTTTTGAAACAATTGTATCACTTGGCTTCCATGACATCACTTTATTTGTTTCTTCTATATTTTTCTGGGTCCTCCTCCAGGGATCAATAATTTGACTCTTATATTGCCAGTTACTCTTCATATGGTCTTATTCAGTCTCAAGACTTTCAATATGTTTATGAATCCTGAATTTGTATTTCAGCCTGGACTTCTCCTCTGCACTCAGACTTGTATATCCAGAATGGCACCTGTTCAACTTAGGTGTCTGTCAGGCATCTTATGTTACATATCCAAATCTGAACTCCTTATCTATCTGCTTCTTCCACAGTCATCACCGTTTAATAAAAGGGAAATTCTAGCATTCCAGTATCTCCAGACAAAAATTTGAGTTATATTTGACCTCACTTTTTCTCAAACCTTATAACTGATTTAACAGCAAATTTCTGTGGCTTTACCTTAAAACTATATTCAAAATTTGATTGCCTTTTAACACCATTTTTGCAACCTCTCTGGTCTGTGATACCATCATCTTTTTCCCAGATTAATATACTAGCCTCCTAAATAGATTTCCTGATTCCATACTTACCATCCACCCCAATAGCCTATTTAACTTTCTAGACCTGTGCTGCATAGTATGGAGCCCCAGAACTGATGGGTTCCTTGAAATGAAGTAATCTTCACTCACCCTGTAATGTCTGAAGTGCACACCTGGGCAAATTGAATGAGCAGCTAACTCACTCATATATGACCAAGGCTAATAAAGGTTGTGTAAGCCAGATATTGGAGTTATGACAGACTCCTAACTTATTCTAATAAGTAACATATATTCCTCACCCCCCAAAATAGAAGTGTACACCTGTATGACTTTAGTTAGAACAGTTAGTACTTTCATATATAGTTTCCTCATCTATAAAATAAATAATATTATCTACTTTATAGATTTTTTTAAGGGTTAAGTAAAAAAAAAAAAAGTAAACTAATTAGTGCAGCACTCACCTACCTACTAGGGATTCTCTTATTTTCTAATTCTTGGTGTGGCTAAAACTGCTCACTTCCTAATTCAAATGCTGATGCCATGCCTGGTATGTGAAGCCTAGGACCTCTTAGATAAGAGATAGTCACTGTTGACCCTGGACCCCGATGATACCCTATGCACAATGCTGGTATGATCCTTATTGCCCTTGCTGTTCTGTTCTGAGGTATACTGAGTTGTGGCTCTCTCCCTCATGAAGCTGAAATTCTGTGAAGTCAAGGGCTGTGTTTTTTCTCAGTTTTAATATATTAGTTCATGGGAAAATGTGGTAATTGGATTCTTAAAATTGAAACAACTGAACATGGAAGTTGAACAGTAACAACTAATCATCCTTATTCATGAGAGATTATCTTCCAGAGACACCCTTACTCCTTAATAACTAATTAGTTGTCAACTCTCAAGCCTCCTGATTCTATGAAATCATTTTTGAATATTAATGTTTTAGTGTATATATCCAAGTTTACCTTTATTCACTTTTCATTACTTTATATATCTATTGTTGCTATACACATCATAATTGCCATTCTCCATGGTTATATATTAATTTTCTACCAATATCTTTGATGTCTGGCTAGTTTTTCATTATTAAACATTAAAACATTTTGTAATGGAGTTAGTGTTTTAAGAGAGGTAGTGATGCCTAATTATAATTTTCTTATAATTTAGCCAACATTTATTTTTTCTTCTTTTACTTTTTCTTAGTTATGAAATATATTTTAGTGTTGACTTCCTGGCTGTTCTTTTTATTGCGTTAATAACTGATAGTCACTGTTTTGCCAATGACATTATGACAGTGAAAAAATTCATATTTTTTCTTTAATTGCTTCAATGTTTCAGATCTCATTTTCAAGAAAAACATAACTGAGAAACTGATTGAAGGAAGATTTTCTCCATCAAGATCAATATTTGTCTTATAATCAGATAGTAGTTCCATAACCTCTACTTTTTCTATCCTGCATTACTTTTTTTAAGAGCCAAAAGGATGCTTAATGCATAGTTTTCTTTTTTTTTAAATTGAAGTACAGTTGATGTACAGTATTACATAAGTTACAGTTGTACAACAATTTTGGTTGTTGATTCACAATTTTTAAAGGTTAGACTTCATTTATAGTTAGTACAAAATACTGGCTATATTCCCTCTGTTGTACAATACATCCTTGTGGCTTCTTTATTTTAAACATAATAGTTTGTACATCTTAATCTCCTACCCCTATCTTTCTCCTCCATTGTATGTACATACCACACCTTCTTTATCCATTCATCTATAGATGGACACTTAGGTTGCTTCTATATCTTGGCTCTTGTAAATAATGTTCTATGAACATTGGGATGCATATATCTTTTTTTTTTTTTTTTGCATATATGTTTTTGAATTAGTGTTTTTGTTTTCTTTAGATATATACCCAGGAGTGGAATTGCTGGGTCATAAAGCAGTTCTATGTTTAGGTTTTGAGAAACCTCCATACTGTTTTCCACAGTGGCTGCACTAATTTACATTCTCACTAACACTGTACGAGGGTTTCCTTTTCTCACATCCTTGCCAACACTTGTTATTTGTGTTCTTTTTAATGATAGCTATTCTGACATGTGTGAGGTGATATCTCACTGTGGTTTTAATTTGCATTTCTCTGATGATTAATGCTGTTGAACATGTTTTCATGTGCCTGTTGGACATCTGCATGTCCTCTTTGGAAAAGTCTATTCAGGTCTTCTACTCATTTTTTAATCAGGTTGTTTGTTTTTTGATGTTGAGTTGTATGAGCTGTTTATGTATTTTGTATATTAACCTCTTATCAGTCATATGATTTGTAAATATTTTCTCCCATTTAGTAGGTTGTCTTTTTGTTTGTTAATGGTTTCCTTTGCTATGCAGAAGCTTTTGAAACTTAATTAGGTCCCATTTGTTTATTTTTGCTTTTCTTCCTTTGCTTTAGGAGACAGATCTAAAAAATATTGCGATGATTTAAGTCAAAATATATTCTTCCTATGTTTTTCTCTAGGAGTTTTATGGTTTCTGGTCTTACATTTAGGTCTTTAATTCATTTTGAGTTTACTTTTGTATATGGTATTAGAGAATGTTCAAATTTCATTCTTTTACATGTAGCTGTCCTATTTTCCCAGGACCACTTATTGAAGAGACTGTCTTGTCTCCATTGTATATTCTTGCCTCCTTTGTTGTAGATTAATTGACCATAAGTGTGTGCGTTTATTTCTGGGCTCTCTATTGATTTATATGTCTGTCTTTGTGCCATTACCACACTGTTTTGATTACTGTAGCTTTGTAGTACAGTCTGAAGCCAGAGAGTGTGATTCCTCCAGTTCTGTTCTTCTTTCTCAAGATTGCTTTTGGGGTCTTTTGGGTTTCCATACAAATTTTAAGATCATTTGTTCTAGTTTTATGAAAAATGCCCTTGGTATTTTGATAGGAATTGCATTGAATCTATAGATTGCCTTGGGTGGTATGGTCACTTTAACAGCATTAGTTCTTCCAATCCATGAACAAGGTATATCTTTTAACCTATGACTTGATTTAATTCTTTGTTCTGATATGTCTTATCTCATATTAGCGATGTAAGGAAACAAAGTAGCATTTTTTAACTTGATTTTATTTTATTGAAGATGAAACTATTAGATATCAAGAGTATTTACAAAGTACTCATTACTAACTACTCAATTATTAATAACTCCTAGTAAAAAGGCACATAATTCTTTGCTGAGAGATTTCAGGTATTGAAGAGACAATATCTGACATCAAGAGGATTATGATAGAGTATATATTCTATAGGTCATCATCATTATCATAAATGTTTACATGATACCTTACTTTATAGTTTATTAAATATCTTCACTTATGGAGATATAATATCCTCATATCAACTCTGTGATGTTCTTTATTTTATAGATATAGAACTTGAGGATTAGATAAGTTTAAGTAACTAATTTAAATTTACTCAAATCAAAGTGTTGAAGCCGTGGGTAAAAATCACATCTTTTGATTGAAATTTCCAGTTTATATCATACACTTTATTTACAAGGACAGAAAACAATGAGTATATTATAAATGCACTGAGTATATTATAAATGCAAACTTGGCATTATAGTCCATACAATTATAACAATTCAGAGAAAGAAGGGATCTCTGTGACCTGGGGTGGTCGTGAAAAGTAGCACAGTCTCTAAGCAGGAAGAAAGATAGGAATTAAAGAGAAGAGTTACTTACTGTTTCTCAGCAACCTAGGAAACCCGTGGTTTACTTGGTTTGACCTCAGGGCAGGGAAGGTGGGTAGGCCTAATCCTGACAGCAGGACTCTTGGAAAACGTAATCCTTTCTCATCACCCAAGCTGGGTACTTGTCTCATTGCTCCACGCTATACTGGGAAGAACCATCATCATTTAGCATCTCCCAAAACACCTGTCCAGACAAGAGGATGAGCTAGCTGTGGTCTGAGCCTTCTGTTTAATGGCCTGATAAGCACCACTGAGCATGGCGACTATCACATAATATAGATATGTTTTCTAAACTTACTGTTACTCAATGTCAGAGTCAATATTTGAATTCAGGGTTTTCTGGATTTTTCCATAGCCTATGTTTTGCCACCATACCATGTAACTTAGGTTTACCATGCTTTATTGTATGCCAATCAAATATTTTATTTTTTTAAATGAGAAATTGTGTTTGGAAATTAAATTTAGTATTTATATTATTGAAAAATAAAGGATAAGATTTACATTTCTAATTATTAAATCACTATCTATTGAGAAATTGTATTTGGAAATCCATTTATTATTTATATTATTGAAAATTACAAGTCAGTTATCAGAACTACATTTACTTTTAATTTAAACACTCATATATGTTATCATCTCTTCTTTCTTCCAGTGAGGAAGCAATTTTAAAATTGCTTTAAAATTACAGAAATGATACATACTAGCAATAAAATACTCGAATTATGCCAGAGTCCATGAAGTAAAATGTGAACATTTCTAGCTCTGCTTCCTTTCTTAGAGTTAACTGCTATTAAAACTTGATATCTATCTTTAACATTCCTTTTTTTTAATAAAAATCATCCAGTTCTACACATTTTAATGCAGATTTCTTTTATCACACTTGACAATATATCATGGGCAACCTTCTGTGTCAGCATGTGCTGATCTATCTCATGCTTGCCATTGCCTCTTTCTTTTATATGCCATATCCAAATAATTAGCAAGTCTTATCGGGTCAACCTGAAAATATATCTAGAATCATTACATTTACTGCTGCTGTCCTATTCCAGGCTTTATCTCCTCTTACTTAGACTATTTCAGTAGCATCTTAACTGATGTCTCTTCCTCATTGCCTTCTGCAGCCTATTATCCAGACAGCAACCAGAATGACCCACTTAAAATGTAAGCCAGATCTTGTCATTCCTCCTGGCAAAACCTTCCAGTCGTTTGAAGTCTTAAAAGAGTAAAAGCCAGAATCCTCACTATAGGCTGCTTAAGTCTTAGTGATCACAGCTTATCTGAGATCTATTTCAGATCTCAGATAAGCTGTGCTTGATCTATTTCCACTTCTTTTAATGTGCTTCCCCCAGACTTCTCCTTGTCTTGTCCCCTCAGTTAGGTTTCAAATATCGCTTGATTATCTCCTATAAAAGAACACTCCCTCATTCAGTCACAGCTCCCTTACCTCACCTCACTTTATTTTTCTCTGCAGCACTTTTCACCACTGATATTTTCTTTGTTTCTTTTAAAATTTATTTTCTTTTAAACAAGCTATCACCTAATAAATATTCCATGAAAGCAGATAATTTGTCTTACATTTTCACTGATTTATGTCCTAAATAGAACACTGTCTGGCACATAACAGGTTCTTAATAAATATTTGTTGAATGAATTATTTGAATGATTAATGAGCTATATTAACATCTATAATATATTCTAAAATATAGATCAGCCATAATTTGTCCATTGACCTATTGTAGATATTTCATTTGTCTCTAATTTTTCACCATTAGAAAAACTGCTCAGTAAACATTCCTGTGCTGTATTTCTGTAGACATACTTCTGAGACTAGAAATACTATATCAGATGGTGTACATTTTTAGATCTGATATGTTTTACAAGGTGCCCTTCAAAAAGATGGATCGTATGTGTGTTTCCAATATTGAGTGTTTTTATCTATGGCTGTGCTATATCCCTTACATTTATTCAGGTTTCCATGTGTTTTAATGAGTTTTATTCACACATGTGAATAGACTTGATATTTATTCATACTGTTTATGGTTTTTCAATGTCTATACAGGAAACTTTTAAGGTATTCAGTAATGCATAATTTCCAAGGAGGCAGCAGGAAAACAGTTTAGGTATATGAAGAACTTCCATTAACTTTGTGAAAGTTAGAATTGGTTATGTTAAATACCTGCATCAGTACTCCCAGTCTTTTTTGAGCTCATTTTTGGTAAATTTCAAGATTAATGGCAAAAAGGAGTATATGATCTAAAAAAATATTATGACAGTGCATCTACAGAAGCAGGCAGAAATTTTTTAAATAGGGGTCAACCTTGGTGCTTTTTATTAAATGATCTTTATTTTAACCTTCACAGACACAATTCAGTGATTTAAAAAGATATGTAATGAAAAACACTCATTTTATTATCCATGTCAGTGAATCTATTATTTCCCACCTACTCACACATTATGCTAATAACTTTTTAGATGAATGCATTTTAATTAAAAAATGAGTCACTTGAAAAGTATTACAAGTAAGAGCAAATACAAACTGTGGTTTGTGTGATATAAAAAAATGCTTTGAAGAAATCAGCTGAAGAATCATTTGCTGGTAGCTCTGAGGGATAAAACTGTTTAGAACAATTGCCTTTTTCACGTTACGTGAATCAATATTCAGTAGGAAATTCAGTAGTAAATATACCCTCTGCATTCCTGGGCAAGTGTTTCAGCAGGTCAGTGTCAAAAGGTTGCTAAATGGCAAAATATTCCATTTTGTAAAAATAACATGAAAAATTTTAGAACATAGTTCAGTACATGTGAATCTCTTTACAAGTGTCTTCCTAACCCATTCATATAGAGAAGTGGCTTAGAGATTGGGAATTAGAAAAAAATTCTCCCTTTGCATTCTCCACTGTCCAGGAAGGTTATTGAGAAACTGATAATAAGAGTTACATAGGCGATAGTAACTAATCCTGATGAGTGAATCAGAAAGTTTAAGCATATCCAGATAGCTATGACCCATTAACTGACTAGATTGTTCCTAACCCAGCATAATTCAAATGGATACAAATACTTAGCCCAAAGCTGGAAAGCAACTATCAAGTTTGGTATTTTCATTCCAAATGGACTCTGTTGGTATTTTCTTTCCTTCTAGTTGAATGCCACGACTATGGAATGAAAAGAAGCTATGTGAAGTAAACAGCTTAGAATTCCACAAAGAGGGGTTCCTGGAAGCTAGAAGACACATTTTACAAAGACCTGAATGAATTAATTTGTCAGGAAAATTAAGGCATTAAAATGAAATTTAATCAAAAGCGAGGGGAGGGGGGTGCGGGGGTTGTCCAGATAATACAACAAACCCAGTACAGGAGAGAAACTAGAAGCTATAGAAAATTTGAATCACAGTGATGAGAAAAATAAAAAATTGAATGAAGTAAAATACTTATGGACTTAGCTTAAGTATATCGAACACAGCAGGAATAATGTTCAGAGTGATTTGGAAAATAACAAGAAATCATTGAAAGGAATTTGGGTAACAGTAGCATTGGTGGGTCAAAACACAGGACCCAAAAAGAAGAGAAATCTATGAAGTTGCAGAGTATGTGAAGAATATAAAAAGGAGAAAAGGTAACGACAATGTTGGATGACTAAGGACATTACCATATTGCACACAGAGGTTCTCAATTTAATTTTGAAAATTTGAACCAGATAAAGTTATAAAATGGGGCCTCTAAATATCTGGAAATCTTCTCATATATGCAGAAGCATGCTTTACTTACTTTTAATGAAACATTTCTATTTCACAATGTAAAGAATCTGTAATTGGGAATATATTAGAGACTTGAGAACCTTGTAACTGCAAAGAATAATAGAAGTTATTAAATTTCAATCACTTATAATTCCTGTCAATATAGCACTGAATGGAGTTGTGAAAATAATGGAATCCTTGGGAGTAAATAACCAAGTTATATTAGAATTCTCATTAGTTGAGTAAAATAAGGTGGCTGGAAAAAGTAATAATTTAGTTCTGTTAATTTTTCTTTAACTTAAAGAGATCTGTAATGATGTACATGCATGGGATCTCCTCCCAGAACTGAGCTATTAGATCACAAGAAGTAGAGAAAATGTAGTAAAGCCATGCCTCATAGCAACTAGTTCAAGAGAGTCTCTGAAATCTCAGCAGTGGGAGTTTATAGATCTGTATTCTGTTGTTTTCCAGCGTGACTCAACTACTCATTGAATATTGGGCTCTTTCTTCATTATGCACTATTGTGTTTCCTTTTAAGATTTTGATTTTCAGTTCTGCTGTTTTATTAGTTCTCTGACTTGGGAAGTGGATCACTTTGAAAGTGACCCAACTTCCATAAGACTTAGTCATCCTTATATGTAAAATGTAGATAATATTACCTACGTCATAGGATTTTTATGAGTACTAAAGGTGGTTTGTGTGTAAAGTCTTAACACAATGGTTATACTCATTCAGTAGATACTGTTAATAATATTGAGCAGTACTTCAATATTGGTAATGATATTTCTTTGAATAATTAAGATTTTTGTGTACTGGCTTTTTGCCTGGCATTCTTACTGTATATATTTGTTGGAGGGAGAGATGGTTGATAATGGGACATTAACATGAAGTACTCATTTGTTATTTCTGTTGCTAAAATTCAGTCTTCATAGTCATATTGGTGAGTCTCCCCCAATGATCGTCTTACTTTTATTTTTAAAGGGTCACCTTTGCTCCACTGTGATCACTAAATGGATCATGAAGGGGCAGGACTAAAAGCAGGGACTAGTTGGATGGCAGTTGCAATAGAACTAGTAATAGCTGATTGTTTGAACTAAGTTGTTGGCAACACAGATAGAGAAAAATTAGTGTGTGTTGGATATGTTTGCGAAGTAAAGCTAATATGACTAGCTGTTGAATTATGTGTCAGATGTGAGGGGAAAATAATTGAAGGATCACTCCTAGAGTATTGCCTTGACTGCCTGGTAGATTGTGGTTGCATTTACTAAGATGGGTAAGACTGGCAGATGAGCAGAGGGGTGGAGGGGGAGAATCAAGAGTTCTATTGCAACCATATTTTGTGATGCCTGTTAGACAGCTAAGTTATGTCAAAAAGGCTGTTGTATATATGAGTTTGGAGTTCAGTGAAGAGGTCAGAGCTCTAGATACAAATTTGGAAATTACTGATAAGAGGATGATATTTAAAATCATCACACTGATTGAGATCGCCTAGTGAAAGAATGTAGACTTAACAAAATAGTGGGAATAACTTGTGGTTTTAGTTACTGTCAATATCTAATTCCTTCATAAGCTCAACTTCAGCATTGCTCTTATGGTCTTTATGATCACTCTATATAATAAACTTTCAGATTTAGTTCCAAATGATAACTGGTCCTCCCACCCACACCCTACCTACATCCCATGTTTCTTAGTTCAAATTTCTGAAAAGGAATATCTGATTGACATATAGTTCCTAACCATTAAGTTAGGGGCTTACCTCCCTTCATTAACCTAGATGACTTTCCTGTAGATTACAAACCAATATTTTCAATATATACTCCATATTAGTTATTATGCTATCCATTGTACTTGTGTTATCTCATAAAATGATTGAAATAACCTATGATAAGAAAGGTACTTTTAATTTTATTTCATTGATTATGAATTGAAGATAAAAATAAATCTCCCAGATCACATAACTTGTAAATTATGGATTTGGGATTTGAAGACAAGCCTACATAACTCCAAAGTGTAAATTTAAGAAGAAAAAGTTGTAAGTACAATATTTAAGCTCTGAACTGCTTGTCACCATGTTTACCTTTATATGAACAAACTCCATATACTGTAAGGCAGACAAAAGCCAATAAATAAACACTAGAGCATAGAACTGAAATTTCTAACAGCATTTGAGTTTTGGAATCCCTTTTTCCCTGTGACTAGCTCTATGTCTTCCTTTTCTGAGGTACTATAGAAACCAGTAAATTCTATCTTTTTACTTAAGATTATTCAACTTGCAGATGGACTGTCTTAAATAATACAGCCATGATGTACAACAGAGAAAGGGATGATATTATTATTTAATATATTTATGAATAAATGTTATATAATTAATAAAGATACAATTCACATACTACAAAATTCACTCATTTAAAGTGTACAATTCAATGACTTTAGTATATTCAGAGTTGTGCAACCATCATTCCAAAGGGAAACCCTGTACTCATTAGCATCCCCTCCCCAGACCCCTCCCACCTCAACATACCCCAACCTCCAGCACTAGGCAAGCATTAATCTACTTTTTACCCCTATAGATTTGCCTATTCTGGACATTTCATGTAAATGGAATAATACATTATATGTAATGGTTTTTGACTGGCTTCTTTCACTTAGCATAATGTTGTAAAGATTCATCCATGTTTTAGCATGGATTTTTTTTTTTCATTTAGCATTTATTTGTTCCTTTTGATTGTCAAATATTATTCAATTATATGGATATACTGCATTTTATCCCTTCATCTGTTGGTGGATATTTAGTTTATTTTCACTTTTGGTTAGTATAATAGTACTGCTATGAACATTCATTTATAAGTTTTGGTATGGCTGTATGTTTTTGTTTCTCTTGAGTATACACCTAGGAACAGAATTGCTAGATCACATGGTAGCTCTATGTTTAACATTTTGAAAAAGTGCCAAATTATTCTGTGCCACTTTACATTTGCACCAGCATTATATAAAGGTTCCAGTTTCTCCACATTTTTCACCAACATTGATTATTGTCTGTCATTTTGTTTATAGCCATATAATATATCTAGTGGGTGTGAAGCTGATTCACATTTTGTTTTTTATTTGTGTTTCCCTAATGGTTAATGATCTGAGAGCTTTTCATGTGCTTATTAGCCATTTGCCTATTTTCTTTGGAAAAATTTCTATTCTGATCCTTTGCCCAGTTTTTAATTGGGTTGTCTTTTTGTTGTCTAGTTTTAAGAGTTCTTTACACTGGATACAAGTCCTTTATTAGATATACGATTTACACATAGTTCCTCCCATTCTGTGGGTTGTTACTTTCTTTACGATATCATTTGCGCCACAGAAGTTTTTTTAAAATTTTGAAGTCCAAGTAATCTACTTGTTTTCTTTTGTAGCTTGTTCCTTCTGTTTCGTATGTAAGAAACCATTGACTAATCCAAAGTCACAAAGATTTACTCCTATGTTTTCTTTTAAGATTTGTATAGCTTTAGCTCTTACATTTAAATCTATGAGCGATTTTGCATTAATTTTTGCGTGCAGAGTAAGGACGTGATCCAACTTTATTCTTTTGCATACAGGTGTATCCAGTTGTCCTGAATATTAATTTTTTTCAGTAATAAATACATTGCTTATGAAATGGGGGAAAACTGTACTTGGGGAAATTAGGGAAGCTTTATTTAATATGTAGCATTTGAGAGTTTCCTGAAGTGTGAATAGAATTTGGATGGGTAGAGAAGTACTAGGGAAGGGAATGATAAGCATAGGTGGAAAAGAGAAAGGAGCAAAAGAGTTAAAATAATTATTTCATTTTGTCTATAGCATGGTTTGCAGAAACCCAAAACCTAAACATAAATCCTGAGAAAATGGTTCAAGTGAAAGAAATGTCTTTGGTAGGTGCCTTGGAGCTACCTGCCCCTGGAGGCAAGTGAGCTGTTGTGTTTGTAAACCAGTTCTCTAGAGTCCTTTGGCTAAGGACTGCTTTGGAGTGTGTGTTAATTCCCCAGAGCTCGTGACCTCCTCTGGCATTTTGGGTACCTTCCTAGAAGGGAGTTGGCTTGCTCTTAAGTTGATGGTCTGGGGATATGAGAACTATTGTAGGGCAGATAGTGGTCTGGGATAACGGCTTCATTGTCAGCCTTGACATAAGCTTTGATGGCTCCTGGTCTTGAACCATCACAAAATCTTTGGTTTTGTGAGTTCAGCAGTACCCTCATTGGTTTCTAATCTCTCTCATTTCTGGGATCATTGTTATCTATTAGTCAGTGCCACAGATCCTGGTATGTCAGTGCCTCTTGGTTGCCCTTCAAGCTTGGCTACCCATTTTTGCATTAGAACAATTACATCCACCTTCACTGTTACATTTAAGTGTCACCATCTGGCCTCTGCTATTCAAAAATCCCATCATTCTTATTGAAACTAGGGAAACTGTTTCATAAGCAGACCCTTAACTCTACCCTTTATTGATCAATAATCACTTTCCTTCTAATGAAAAGAGAGTGTTTTCACTATTGGGTTACACTGAGAATTTACAATAATTGTAACCTAGAAGCTTGAAGGAGGTGGAGAGGGAGATTTTGAAGAGGGTAGACTTTGTCTTGCCAGATATCTACTTGAGGTGAGGCCACTGCATGTCCCCCAGGCAAAGGGAGGCTGTTGTCCTTTTGCAAGGGTGAATGAGCTATTTCTACAGGCCCAAAGACTTTAGGGAAGTCTGGGAATTCAAGTTCTCAAAAATATTCATCCATGTCTCTTCTAGGTCTTAGAGGTTTCCCTATTTACGCATGCCTGACTTTATGTAAGAGATATAACAAGGCTGTAAATTCATCCTTCTCAGCAGTTTGGTTCCTACCTAGCACAGTCCGGTCCTGAGCTTGGTTTGCATCCCTAACACCTTTCGGCTGCAGGAGACTAGTATCTCTATAAATACTATTATTTTTTTGAAAAAGCCTTTGATTTCACACCATGTTGGCTGTTGGAGTTGGGTGTTGGCTGAGTTGAGTTTGTCATTTTTCTTCCTTCAGTGCATTGATGGCATTTAACAGTAACCATTGTCCTTTATAATTACCTTTGCTACTGCAGTGTATCTTTCTCAAATTCTGGAGATATTACATAAACCAATGCAACCCTTCTACTTTATGAAATCCCAGTTCACCACAGGTAAGAATGTTAGTAATTGAGATACTTCAGAATGCCAGGGGGTATCACTATTCACTTATTACCAGCACTGGAATTCTTGTTGCCATTTGGCTAGTGAGTAATCCAGTTACTGGGCTACTTGCTTCCTAGAATTGTTTTTTTGCACCAATTGGCTTAGTTGCAGTTCCGCTGTGATCTGATGCTGAGGTAAGAATTTGAGTGCAGATAGTTTATTTGGTAGATGCAGGAAGCATGGGTCAGGGAAGAAAAGTGATACAGAAAAAGAATGGCAGCAATAAAGGGTGCTTTATTAAGCTAGTTAATACCATGGATAACTGGAGCTTAATCCCACTGGGATGTTCAGGGAAATGGTATAAAACATGTCTCATACACTATATTCCATGAGTTATTTTTAGAGGGCTTTTCCCCTAGGGATGTTAATTCCTTAGCACTTCTGACCCGTGTGTACACAGAGACTTCTGCAGTTTTGAGGAATAAAATGACAGCCCTCATGCACAGAGTTGTTAGAGCATCCTGAAAGGTCAGAGGAAATGGGCAGAGTACTGACAGCATCTGCTACAAGGAAGATGTGAAATTAAAGTGAATTAATGTCAGACCATGGAGCACATTGAATGCCATTCAAGGAAGAATTTAAATTTGATTATCTCTCAAGCAAGAAAGTTACATTGAAGTGACATATAGTGTAAACTGGGGAACAGAGAATGAATTGGGTAGTACAGCGGAAGGTAGAATATAACATGATCTTCCTTCTGTTTCTAGCTCTGATCGGTACCTGCTCCCAGTCCTAATACTAAATCCACTTTTAGAAAAGTTCACTAGATAGGATAGCATTCTGAGTGTACTTCAGCAATATTTCATATCAAAAGAGATTCCATTCTCAAAATAATTGGGAATTTAGTAAGAATGCAGGCAAATATTCCTAAGATTAATTTTCTGTATTCCATTGTGAAGAGTCGCAGAAAATATCCCCTTCATCTTTAAGTTTAAATATCTCATTTTAGTTAAAAGCAAATTAGTTTTATTCTGGCAGAAGCAGCTGTATGTAGAGAGAAGCAACGTGGTCCATGCCTACATTTCCTAGTCTACTATACTTGTTCAGTCACCTGCATGTGCCCTTTGAATCCCATTTTGTAATTTGTTATTTCCAGTAGCAGTTTGCCAAAGACAAGGAACAGAAATTAGATGTGTATGAAAAACACAAATGATAAAGGAGGAAATACTGAGGAGCACTTTTTGGAATAATTTGAAACCCATTCAGAAACAGAAGAGTAAAAAATAATAACATGTTTTTATACCTTAATCACTAATCTAGTAATAGTTGCATTAATTTGTCATCTCCGCATAGAACACCAACAAGCAAATTCAAATTAGGCTAACTCACCCACTCACACAAACTTTAATCCCTTGCAAACCCTTGGCCACTTTTAATATTTCTGGGATTTATACTCAAAAACTCTCCAACTTTCCAATGTTGAGGACCTTGTTACTGGGGCAACTGTAGGTTGTCTTTCTTCTTTCTTTTGGAGGTATTCTCCACCAGTATTCACAGCTTATTGCAACAAATCCAATGGAAAGACTGTTGTATTGTGCAGCAGACTGCCAGACATGCTTGGGTATTTCTGTGTCCACAGTGGAGACAATTTATTTCCAGAAAACTCATCATGTGTCATGCAGTAGAGTTCTTTCTGTTGTCTCCCTTGTTAAACAAAAGTGAAGAAATGTGCCGAAACATCAAGTAGTGGAAAAAATACTATGGTTTAAACTGTGATCTCTCTTACATATGTCTATGTAAAGTGAAAAACAACATCTGTGGCAATCAGTATATACAAACCTCTAGCTTTGGGCAAAATAATATCATATCCCCAAGATATCACAACCCTGTTTCCAAATTTGCAAAGATTAGGAGGAATTAGACTTTTCATGTGGCTCTCTCCTATGGCGCTCTCCCAGATCTCCAAATCCGTAGGGTGGTTTATTCCTGTATAAGAAGTGAGACCTATTTAGTCTTTTCACTCTCTGGAAGAGAGGTGCCTCTAGAGGCTGGAGTGACCAATCGTGGCTGCCTCTTATTGCTGGCTACTTATTAGTTCAATGCCACATTATCATCCTTAGTCTATGCAAATCCTCTTTTGCTTTATTTATTTAATCCTATTTCCTATACATATTCCTCTTCTTTTACCATAGACAATGATTCTGTTGTATTTGAGGAGAAAACCTTTAATTTGTATATGGTTTTAGACAATGTAAATTGTCTTGTGAATATGTTACTTTGGTTTTCATAAACTATAGATCTCATTTTGATCCTCACTATTTTTTTTATCAGCCCTATGTTTTTTGTTTTGTTTTTTTAATTTATTTATTTATGGCTGTGTTGGGTCTTCGTTTCTGTGCGAGGGCTTTCTCTAGTTGTGGCAAGCGGGGGCCACTCTTCATCGCGGTGCGCGGGCCTTTCACTGTCGCGGCCTCTCCCGTTGCGGAGCACAGGCTCCAGACGCGCAGGCTCAGTAATTGTGGCTCACGGGCCCAGTTGCTCTGTGGCATGTGGGATCTTCCCAGACCAGGGCTCGAACCCATGTCCCCTGCATTGGCAGGCAGATTCTCAACCACTGCGCCACCAGGGAAGCCCAGCCCTATGTTTTAAAATCTATATTTGTTGCTGGGTGTTCATTTACTCTTTTAGTACTAATTGCTGTGAATGTAGTTTTTTGCTGTTTGGTTCCACTATAGTTTACTTATCTGTAGTGATTACCTCCAACTGCCAGTTACTATAAATCGTGCTATGATGAACATACTTATACTTTTCCAGTTATAGGCCTGCTGAATATTTCTCTAGGGTTTATGTATTTGTGAGTGTGTGTATAAATATACATGTCATAATGTGTATGCATACTCAATTTAACTGCCAGAAAATTGCCCTCTATAATAGCTGTAAGAGTCTACTCTCTCATCAACAATTTATAAAGCTTACTTATGTCTATCTTGACAGTACTTGAAAAGATAGAGCTTTTTCATTTTTGTCAATCTTAATGAGTCTAAAATTTTATTCCAGTGCTATTTCAGTTTCTTTAAGTTTTAACGAGTTTCTGAATCTTTTCGTATACCTGTTGGTATTATCCTATATCCTTAGGTATTTTAAAATTTGGGTTACTGGTTTTTTTTTTTTTAATTATTTATTTGTAAGAATTCTTTATGTAGTCTAGATATTTTTCCTTCATAGCTCTTAACACTGCAAAAACCATATCCAAATCTGTCATCTATCAATTTTTTTCGTGGTCTCCTTTACTGAATAGGAATTCTTGTTTTTTATGTAATCAAATTCATCCGTTTTTCACTTTATATTTTGTACTTCAGGTTGTTGTTTAAGAAGTCTTTCCCTAACCCTAGATCACAAAGATTTATTTACACTATATATTAACTTTATAGTTTAACCTTTCACGTTTAGATCAGTTGCCTTTGGGGATCAACCTTCTTATAAGGGATTACATAGAAATACAGTTTTGTTTTTTATATAGTGATCCAGTTTTTCTATTGAATAGCCCATCTGTTGCACTTTGATTTTGTATATACTCATTACTTGATATTTACTTCCCACATAAACATGGTCTATCTTTAAGTACTGTATTCTGTTTCATGATCTGTTTGCCTCTTTTGTGCTAGTATATAAGATTTTATTACTGTGGAATTATAGTATATTGTAATATCAATAGGACAAGTCATAATTCTAGGTTCTTTTTTTTTTTAAATGACTTAGATATTCTTGAAATGTTATCCTTTCCTATACTTTTTAGAATAAGTTTACTAAGTTTCCTAAAAATATAGGGCTGGTGTATATATTAGAATTGAATTTACATTAAGATGAATGTGGGGAAAATGGACACATTTACTGTATTAAAGTATCCCATCAGTATTATGGGTTGCAGTATTACCATCCAGGAGCATCAGATGTGCTTCCAGTTATTCAGAATTTCTTTTGAGACCCTTACAGGGAACCAACTGGCAAAGCCAAAATGTGGTTCGCAGGGCCCAGTCCTAGCACTGCAAAGCAGAAAGATACCTCTGAAGCTGAGAGACAGTAACTTAATAATAGCTCAGATAAGATTTAACAGTTTCTTAAAAGTTTGGCTGAATTTGTTTAAGTCCACATTTCTGCTCCCAAGTTAGTTTGAGCCATGTTGCTGTTGTTGTTGCTGTTGCTGTTACTTTTTTATAAGGGGCCAATTTGTTGATTTTTTTTGTAGTAAATAAGATTGTTATATTTTTATTATCAGAAGTATATAAATTTCCTAGAATTAATTAGGAAAGACTTTAGTTTATTGTGCTTGGAAACTGTATTTTTAATAATAACTTTATGCTTACACATGGAGTATATATTCCATTACTTGTATAAACATAAAATTATGGATAATTATAAAACTTACAAATCATGAAGAAGAAAGTAAAATTCACTGATAATCCTTTCTTTGAGAAATAACTACTGTTATTTCAGCTTTTTAAGAGTTTTTTCCTCAGCTCTATGTGTGTGTCTATACTTTCTTTGTGAATATTATTATTATTATATAATACTGTTAACCACATGGGTTATATCATACTATATATGTAAAATTGTTAGATAATATATAATGTATGCATATAATGGGAAATATAGTTGACTTATTGTTTTATATAGTTCAGTTTTTCCACTTAATATATTATGTATATATTTTCGAAGCCATTAAATGTTCTTTTCAAAATGAATTTTAATAACTGGATGGCATTCTATCATTTCACTATTTCACAATTATTATTTAAAACTTATGATAAATTCTAGAAGTGGAATTACTTTATCAGTGGCTTAAATACCTTCTTAGAATTCTCAAATATATTCCCAAGTTTTTCATGACTGGTGCCCATCAGATGCTAATATTTTTTTCTAGGAAGTCCTTTTACTCTTAATTTTTTTGGATTATTTTGTTTTAGTTGTTACCCTTATTAGCAACATGCATTTGTGTAGCAGTTTTTCCTTTGTGTGTGGGTGTATGTGTTTTAATCATTGGAATATCCTTTGTTTTGCCAAGCACTTTGATAGATTTTTGTGTTTAAGATTGGAAACAGGAGATAGAGTGAACACTCTGAATAGTAAAGAGATGAATTTGATGTGTTTGCAGAAAAGTTGGAATGAGGAGAGTGGATCCACAGCTGGTATGTGGGTTGCAGTTGCATTTTGTTTATTATAAAATATTGGAGTCTTTATCTTTTAAAAGTGGATATTTAACAATTATTGTTTGAAAACTGACATGTGTATTTTACCTTCTATCATGACGTATTTTATACCTCCTATTTATATGCTTGTTTACAATTTTTTCTTCTCTTATGAGTTTTTCCCCTGGAATTTTTTCTATATTCTACTTCACTATATTTCTAATTTCTCAGACGTGTATATTCATTGATTTTTTTTCCTGTTAACTTATAAACTATTGTATTTTACTTAAATCATTGCTCTAAATATTAACTATTTTTAGTATATGTTAGATCCTTTCAGTATATGTAAAAGATGATACTGACTTTGAATGTAGGCTTCTTAACTTTGGGAACCATATCTCTTTAAGTATATGTATCACTTAATTCCATGTCCTTTTAATTTTTAGCTACTTAGGAAATGTGCAGTGTTTTGCTTATTGGATTTATGAATTGTAAACTTTCATAGAAAAATGTAATATAACTAACACACACAGAGAAACATATTTTCAATGTATTTTGATAGTATATTCATATGAAAAGTATTTCATAATATTTATTGTTAACACCTTTCTGTTCTTCTGTCTCTTAAGAATATTGGGTTAATCAGAAGTATACAGGATATTTAATATCCATGTAATTATTTTTGCCTGTTATGAAACACCTAAGTACAAAAGTACCTAAGTTCACTGGTCCCATATAATATAATTTAGAGCTGAAAGATTTATGTTCCCAACATGACCTTAAAACTCCATGCAGTGCATCATAAGGTTTTTTATTACTATGCTAACAGCAATTTTAGGTTATTATTCTGTGGAATGTAATATGTAATATCCAGGGATAGTTCTTTTTCTTGAAGTTTGCAAGGTGAATGGTTGTTAAGCATTTTTATTTAGTTAGCTGCAAATATTATTTTGCTTTTTTTCCCCTAAGAAAAGATTAATGAAACTTTTTCTAAAGGTTGTTTGAAATAACAGGGTAAGTTTATTATACTGTCTGGCTTATTGCACAGTGATGATTATGTCAGATCCTATTTAAAACCATGCAGTTCTTTTAAACAGTCTTACAGAAAGAATATATTTAAACTGTACTCTAGGTAATCAATAATTTGTGAGATTACAAATGAGGTGTAGGGGAAAATTCCCAACTTAGCCATGAGACACTTCCCTCTAACTACTACTAATTTGATATTCTAAAGTAATTTTTTAATAATTGGAAATCAGTGCCACAGAGTTATTTGAAAGAATAGTACCTGTGCTTTCACAATTTTCCCACTATATATACACTTACATTCTGTGTTTAAGAGTCATTAAATACAAACATGCCACACAAAATTAGTGTAACCTATCATAATTTTGTGCAAGTCAGACATTCATTTATGGCACATGTAGTTTATATCTCTAAGTCAATTAACGTAGACAAATCTCAGTTTGAAGCCATTGGCGAAGCTGATGATCATTAGATATAGTTTCACATGTAGGATTCTGGTGTCAAGCAAGCTTTGACATATCAGGAACAATTCCTATGGAACTGTAGGCCTGGGTAGAGTTATAATTTTATTTGAATTGTGAAGATCTAACATATTTTGAAAAACCATGTCAAAATAGATATCTTTGTGAAGTGTTAAGAAACATTAATGGGCCAGAACATGAACTGAAAAATATGTACAGAATCATCTTCTTACCTTAAAAGAATCTCTATAAATTTATTTTACACATTACATATCTGTGATTAAAAAAAGCACTCTTTTTCAGATTCCTGCATGAAGATTGTGCTTCTGCCCACATTAGCACTCCACCAAACCTTTTCTTGTCATAGCTGCCGTAACTGCTCTGTTAAAAAATCCGGTAAATATTGAACTGTTCTTATTTTACAGGACCTTTCAGCAGCATTTGATATGCTTAAATACTTTCTCCTTCATTAATCATTTTCTTTGCAATGTGTACAGAACATCACAGTCTTAGGGGTTTCTTCTCTCCATTTGCATTAACATATACAGTTTGACTGTTCATTTATGTCATACCTTATGTTTGTAAGAACTACCAATTCATAATATAATATAGTTAAATATTACAACATTTAGTTAAAATAGAAAGTTAATCAGAGTCAAGGTTGTAGACTTCACTAGTAATTAGCGCAAAGATAGGTGATCTGACTGCATCAGTAAATAGCCCTTTTTATATTAAAGTCCTCTACTAAAGAATACCTTTTAAGCAGCTTGGGTGTTATATCACTTATTCAGTTCTCTCTCTGTCTCCTGATGCAGACACATATTCTTGATACCATTTTCCTCTCCTCCTCTCTCCATCTTGAAAACACGCACCCACACCCACACACCCACCCACCCCCCGCTCCACACACACAGAGCACCTCTAGGTTCTCAACCTGAGTCTTTGTCCTAAGGTAAAATCTTGTGCTCTAGCATAGTGCTGGCTGAGTCATCTGATGTTTGCAGACTTCAGTTAATTCATCTGATATTTCTGTGTTCAGCTAAGTCATTATGAAGGCTCTAAAACAGGATGATTAGTTTAGGAGGGAGCTCAAAGTTTCTATATCTCTCAATAATTTGATATTTAGAAACCTGATGTAAGAAACAGTAGTCTCCCATGAATGGAAGTGTTCAGAATTGTTTTAGTTAGAATTCAAGCCTTCTATTACTCATTTCCATAGTCAGCAGATATTAAGAACCTACTGTGATCCTGGCATTGTATACCCCTGGTGCTGGGGATACAATAATGGGACAAAACAAAGTCCCTGCCCTCATAGAGATTATATTCTATTTAAATGTATTTTAGTTCAAAACCTCCATATGGGCTAATAGGACCCTCCAGGTACTTGTGGTGGTGATTTTTCTGTTTTCTTTGAAGACTCAAATAAGTCAGTTCCCTCCTTTAAGTCAATTTCCTCATCCATAAAACCAGGATAATATGCTTTATTATCTCTACCATATAGGAATGAAATTAAGTATGATTTGTGAGATTATTTTCACATGCTTTCTGTATTTGTGAAGTCCTGTGGAAACTAGCATGGCATTGTTGAACATAAGACAGAACAATTAAGATGAATATTTTCCATATCTTAATTGTAGAAATTCTATTCAAAGATAGTTTTTGGAGTATCTTATTTATTGGTTAAGTGAAAATCTTAACTTTTTGTACCAATTAAGGCTTACAGACATTCAGAAGATGGACTCTATTTAAGAACTTTTAATCTTCATGAATATGTGACTATTTTTTATGGGAAGAATCATTCCTTCTTAATAGAAATTATCCTTCTTGCTATATTTTGGTCCTGTTAATAGGACAAATGCACCAAAAGTAATAAATTTATTTATAAAACTTAGTCTCAGTAGTTGTCTTCCATATAGCTATGCCATTGACTTCTTACTTTTTTATTAAATATCTTTGTAGTGCTAATAAAAACGTTTTATGTTTACCCAAAGTGAAATAGAAATGTATATGCACATGATGCATTTTGCTTCTTGTTTTATTCTCTTGTTTTAGTCTGAAACTAGTTATCATTTAAATGCAGAGCCTTCACGTTTCTGCTACAAAACAGATTTATGTTATTAACTACATGCCTAGCAGCAGAATTCAGGGCACTAATTTTCTAAGTTTATGTCAGTATATTGACTCAAAGTGAATATTTAAGTGGTTCTGAGGAAAATATCACATTAGAATAAGAAGGCCTCTATAACAAGCTTTCCTTTGGTAGAGAGTATTAGATGCTTATGATTTAAAAATTAAGTCATTACAGCTTACATAATGAGATGCCTATGTACATTCAACCACTTTAGTTTATTTAGATTATGCAAGGTAAGAGGTAGAATGTTTGGAACAAATCAGATGTTTGTCATTTTACTTCTTTTCATTCTCACCTCTTCTATTTTTTATCATTCTTAGAATGAAGTTGGAGATTTTCTTCCCCTGCATTGCTCCCTTTCTCATTTAAATTTAGTTTAATCTTGAGGAATAATTAGTTATAGCCACATACTACAAAACCCTTGGTAACAAGCTATACAGGGAACCTAATTAGGAATTATAGATTTCCCATGATTTTGTTGTTCTTTCTTCGTTTCATTTAAATCTATCTTTAGATTATCTTTTACTTTTAGAAAAATATCTGGGTAATGTTAGGCTATTTCATTATTTTATTAATTAGGCATCTACCAATGTAATACTAGCTAATTTTAAGTCATTTGTTCTTTTGGAGTCTATATCTTTGCAATGATCTTTTGTAATATTCTATTTCCTTTTCATATTTCCCTTGATATATTTATCATAACCACATTTTGAAGAAATAAGTCAAGAAAAAATATTTTTTTTTACCACATAGTTATCTCCCTTTTAGCTGATAGCTGGCATCTGTTACAAATAGAGGCAGAAATAAATTTAAGTTACTAATTTTAAAATTAGAGTGCATGTGATTTTTAAAAAGGCAGACAGAAAAAAGGGAAGAGAGGAAAGTGGTTCTACATACGTATAAGTAAGTACTTATTCATTTAGGAATCACAGGTAAAGGTATAAACCAAATTTATTTTTTTTTAGCTGTCTCTTTCTTCACTGTTATTAGGATGCTTCCTTCCCTAGTCCCTACTGTCAGGATATTTAATATTGGTTTTTAATGATTTTTTTTTTTTTCTTAAACCAGATCAGCCCTGCAGCTGTTCAGGGTCCTAATGGATCTAGGGTGTGATTTTTTTTCCCCTCCCTTTTCTGTCTGTAGATAAAGAGGTAAGCATTTTAGTATGAAGTTAATTTCTCTCTTCCTTTGTTAAAATTTTCTTGAGCTATGGCCTTTGAGTAAGTTATCACTGCTATTTAAAAATGTAATTATTTTTCCAACAGCCCTTTCTATGCCGAGAAATAGACTATCTGCTTTTATTTTAAAATTTTAAAGTTTATTTTTTAAATAAACATTTATATTCCTTTTGAATTCTAAAAGTTTTCAGAGGGAAGAAGGTGTAAATTTGAGAGATTCACATTAGAATTTTGGATGTTTAGGTCAGTTTACCAGCAAATTCAAATTATCTGAATATTCTTGCCTAGGAAGCCTATTTAATTGCCTTATTTTGTTCTCTGAAAAAAGAACGCAGTCTGACTCCACAGTGACTGCCCTTTGCTTTAGGAATTAATTTCCTTGTTCTAACTTTCTATGTCCAAAAGGAATCCACCTTTTAGTCTAGTTTATTTAGCTTGCTATAGAAAGAAAAACTCACTCTGTGTAGATGGGGATGGGTTTTTAGAGAACCCTCAGGCATGAATGGATTAAGTACTGTTCATAGCTTTTTACATTTCCTATCACTTCTAGTAAAGATTCATTTTAAATGGAACTGCCCAAGAGATTTATCAGTGGAGAAATAGTCTTAGGTGATGTACAACACTAAGCTGTATGCGCAGACTTCTGGCAACTTCAGCCGTATACCAAGTGTTTTCCAGGGGGTTAAAGTCCTGCCTCTAATTAAGACAAGCACATGTATAACTTACTCTCCAGTTTGAAATGTGTACATACACCTAGTAATTATAGAAGTTGGATGATGAAATAATCAAACCTGTCATTAGGTCTGCTGTTAAGTTGGTCAATTCTGTCAGCTATTTGCTTTTTTTTTTTTTAACATCTTTATTGGAGTATAATTGCTTTACAATGGTGTGTTAGTTTCTGCTTTATAACAAAGTGAATCAGCTATACATATACATATATCCACATATCTCCTCCCTCTTGCTTCTCCCTCTCACCCTCCCTATCCCACCCCTCTAGGTGGTCACAAAGCACCAAGCTGATCTCCCTGTGCTATGCGGCTGCTTCCCACTAGCTATCTATTTTACATTTGGTAGTGTATTTATGTCCATGCCACTCTCTCACTTCGTCCCAGCTTACCCTTCCCCCTCCCTGTGTCCTCAAGTCCATTGGCTACATCTGCGTCTTTATTCCTGTCCTGCCCCTAGATTCATCAGAACCATTTTTTTTTAATTCCATATATATGTGTTAGCATACGGTATTTGTTTTTCTCTTTCTGACTTACTTCACTCTGAATGACAGTCTCTAGGTCCATCCACTTCAATACAAATAACTCAATATCGTTTCTTTTTATGGCTGAGTAATACTGCATTGTATATATGTGCCACATCTTCTTTTTCCATTCATCTGTTGACAGACACTTAGGTTGATTCCATGTCCTGGCTATTGTAAATAGAGCTGCAAAGAACATTGTGGTACCTGACTGTTTTTGAATTATGGTTTTCTCAGGGTATATGCCCAGTAGTGGGATTGCAGGGTCTTATGGAAGTACAATTTTTAGCTTTTTGAGGAACCTCCATACTGTTCTCCATAGTGGCTGTATCAATTTACATTCTCACCAACAGTGCAAGAGGGTTCCCTTTTCTCCACACCCTCTCCAGCATTTATTGTTTGCAGATTTTTTGAGGATGGCCATTCTGACAGGTGTGAGGTGATACTTCAGTGTGGCTTTGATTTGCATTTCTCTAATGATTAGTGATGTTGAGCATCCTTTCATGTGTTTGTTGGCAATCTGTATATCTTCTTTGGAGAAATGTCTATTTAGGTCTTCTGGCCATTTTTGGATTTGGTTGTTTGTATTTTTTGATATTGAGCTGCGTGAGCTGCTTGTATATTTTAGAGATTAATCCTTTGTCAGTTGCTTCTGTCTTTTCGTCTTGTTTATGGTTTCCTTTGCAATGCAAAAGCATTTAAGTTTCATTAGGTCCCATTTGTTTATATTTGTTTTTATTTCCCTTTCTCTAGGAGGTGGCTCAAAAAGGATCTTGCTGTGATTTATGTCATGGAGTGTTCTGCAAATGTTTTCCTCTAAGAGTTTTATACTGTCTGGCCTTACATTTAGGTCTTTAATCCATTTTGAGTTTATTTTTGTGTATGGTGTATGTGATGTTTTGTTAAACATCACAAATGGTGTTTAATCCATTTTGAGTTTATTTTGTTTATGTGTGTTTTTGTGTATGAGTGTTCTAATTTCATTCTTTTACATGTAGCTGTCCAGTTTTCCCAGCACCACTTACTGAAGAGTCTGCCGTTTCTCCATTGTATATCCTTGCCTCCTTTATCAAAGATAAGGTGACCATATATGCGTGTGTTTATCTCTGAGCTTTCTATCCTGTTCCATTGATCTATATTTCTGTTTTTGTGCCAGTACTATACTGTCTTGATTACTGTAGCTCTGTAGTATAGTCTGAAGTCCAGGAGCCTGATTCCTCCATCTCCATTTTTCTTTCTCCAGCCTGCTTTGGCTATTTGGGGTCTTTTGTGTTTCCATACAAATTGTGAAATTTTTTGTTCTGATTTTGTGAAAAATGCCATTGGTAGTTTGATAGGGATTGCATTGAATCTGTAGATTGCTTTGGGTAGTATAGTCTTTTTCACAATGTTCATTCTTCCAATCCAAGAACATGGTATATCTCTCCCTCTGTTTGTATCATTTCTAATTTCTTTCATCAGTGTCTTATAGTTTTCTGCTTACAGGTCTTTTATCTCCTTAGGTAGGTTTATTCCTAGGTATTTTATTCTTTTTGTTTCAGTGGTAAATGGGAGTGTTTCCTCAGTTTCTCTTTTAGGTTTTTCATCATTAGTGTATAGGAATGCAAGAGGTTTCTGTGAATTAATTTTGTATAGTGCCACTTTACCAAATTCATTGATTAGCGGTAGTAGTTTTCTGGTAGCATCTTTAGGATTCTCTATGTATAGTATCATGTCATCTGCAAACAGTGACAGCTTTACTTCTTCTTTCCAATTTGGATTCCTTTTATTTATTTTTCTTCTCTGATTGCTGTGGCTAACACTTCCAAAACTATGTTGAATAATAGTGGTGAGAGTGGGCAACCTTGTCTTGTTCCTGATCTTAGTGGAAATGGTTTCAGTTTTTCACCATTGAGGACAATATTGGCTGTGGGTTTGTCATATATGACCTTTATTATGTTGAGGAAAGTTCCCTCTATGCCTACTTTCTGGAGGGTTTTCATCACAGATGGGTGTTGAATTTTATCAAAAGCTTTTTCTGCATCTACTGAGATGATCATGTGGTTTTTCTCCTTCAGTCTCTTAATATGGTTTAACACATTGATTTGCAAATATTGAAGAATCCTTGCATCCCTGGGATAAACCCCACTTGATCATGGTGTATGATCCTTTTAATGTGTTGTTAGATTCTCTTTGCTAGTATTTTGTTGAGGATTTTTGCATCTATGTTCATCAGTGATATTGGCCCGTGGTTTTCTTTTTTTGTGGCATCTTTGTCTGGTTTTTGTATCAGGGTGATGGTGGCCTCATAGAACGAGTTTGGAAGTGTTCCTCCCTCTGCTATATTTTGGAAGAGTTTGAGAAGGATAGGTGTTAGCTCTTCTCTAAATGTTTGATAGAATTCGCCTGTGAAGCCATCTGGTCCTGGGCTTTTGTTTGTTGGAAGATTTTTAATCACAGTTTCAATTTCAGTGCTTGTGATTGGTCTGTTTATATTTTCTATTTCTTTATGGTTCAGTCTCAGAAGGTTGTGCTTTTCTAAGAATTTGTCCATTTCTTCCAGGTTATCCATTTGGTTGGCACATAGTTGCTTGTAGTAATCTGTCATGATCCTTTGTATTTCTGCAGTGACAGTTGTTACTTCTCCTTTTTCATTTCTAATTCTACTGATCTGAGTCTTCTCCCTTTTTTTCTTGATGAATCTGGCTAATGGTTTATCAATTTTGTTTATCTTATCAAAGAACCAGCTTTTAGTTTTATCGATCTTTGCCATCGTTTCCTTCATTTCTTTTTCATTTCTTTCTGATCTGATCTTTATGATTTCTTTCCTTCTTCCAACTGTGGGATTTTTTTTTTTTTTGTTCTTTCTCTGATTGATTTAGGTGTAAGGTTAGGTTGTTTATTTGAGATGTTTCTTGTTTCTTGAGGTAGGATTGTATTGCTATAAACTTCCCTCTTAGAACTGCTTTTGCTGCATCCCATAGGTTTTGGGTTGTCGTGTTTTCATTGTCATTTGTTTCTAGGTATTGTTTGATTTCCTCTTTGATTTTTTCAGTGATATCTTGGTTATTCAGTAGTGTATTGTTTAGCCTCCATGTGTTTGTATTTTTTACAGACTTTTTTCCTGTAATTGATATCTAGTCTCATAGCGTTGTAGTCGGAAAAGATACTTGATACGATTTCAATTTTCTTAAGTTTACCAAGGCTTGATTTGTGACCTAAGATATTATCTATCTTGGAGGATGTTCCATGAACACTTGAGAGGAAAGTGTAATCTGCTGTTTTTGGATGGAATGTCCTATAAATATCAGTTAAGTCCATCTTGTTTAGTGTGTCATTTAAAGCTTGTGTTTCCTTATTTATTTTCATTTTGGATGATCTGTCCATTGGTGTAAGTGTGGTGTTAAAGTCCCCCACTTATTGTGTTGCTGTCGATTTCCCCTTTTATGGCTGTTAACATTTGCCTTATATATTGAGGTGCTCCTATGGTGGGTGCATAAATATTTACAATTGTTATATCTTCTTCTTGGATTGATCCCTTCATCATTGTGTAGTGTCTTTCTTTGTCTCTTCTAATAGTCTTTATTTTGAAGTCTATTTTGTCTGATGAGAATTGCTACTTTAGCTTTCTTTTGATTTCCATTTGCATAGAATATGTTTTTCCATCTCCTCACTTTCAGTCTGTATGTGTCCCTAAGTCTGAAATGGATCTCTTGTAGACAGCATATATGCAGGTCTTGTTTTTGTATCCATTCAGCCAGTCTTTGTCTTTTGGTTGGAGTGTTTAATCCATTTACATTTAAGGTAGTTGTCGAAAAGTATGTTCCTATTACCGTTTTCTTAATTGTTTTGAGTTTTTTATTGTAAGTCTTTTCCTTCTCTTGTGTTTCCTGCCTAGAAAAGTTCCTTTAGCATTTGTTGTAAAGATGGTTTTGTGGTGCTGAATTCTCTTAGCTTTTGCTAGTCTGTAAAGGTTTTAATTTCTCCATCGAATTTGAATGAGGTCCTTGCTGGGTAGAGTAATCTTGGTTGTAGGTTTTTCCCTTTCATCACTTTAAATATGTCTTGCCACTCCCTTCTGGTTTGCCGAGTTTCGTCTGAAAAATCAGGTGTTAACCTTATGGGGATTCCCTTGTTTGTTAATTGTTGCTTTTCCCTTGCTGCTTTTAATATTTTTTCTTGGTATTTTATTTTTGATAGTTTGATTAATATGTGTCCTGGCATGTTTCTCCTTGGATTTATCCTGTATGGGACTCTTTGCGCTTCCTGGATTTGATTGACTATTTCCTTACCCATATTAGGGAAGTTTTCAACTATAATCTCTTCAAATATTTTCTCAGTCCCTTTCTTTTTCTCTTATTCTTCTGGGACCCCTATAATTGGAATGTTGTTGCATTTAATGTTGTCCAGGAGGTCTCTGAGATTTTCCTAAATTCTTTTGATTCTTTTTTCTTTATTCTGCTCTTTGGTAGTTATTTCCACTATTTTATCTTCCAGGTCACTTATCCGTTCTTCTGCCTCAGTTATTCTGCTATTGATTCCTTCTAGAGAATTTTTAATTTCATTTATTGTGTTGTTCATCATTTTTTGTTTGCTCTTTAATTCTTTTAGGTCCTTGTTAAATGTTTCTTGTATTTTCTCCATTCTATTTCCAAGATTTTGGATCATCTTTACTATCATTACTCTGAATTCTTTTTCAGGTAGACTGCGTATTTCCTCTTCATTTGATTGGTCTGGTGGGTATTTACCTTGCTCCTTCATCTCCTTCATCTGCTGTGTATTTCTCTGTCTTCTCATTTTGCTTAACTTACTGTGTTTGGGGTCTCCTTTTCACAGGTTCCCGGTTTGTACTTCCCATTGTTTTTGGTGTCTGCCCCAATGGATAAGGTTGGTTCAGTGGGCTGTGTAGGCTTCCTGGTGGAAGGGACTGGTGCCTGTGTTCTGGTGGATGAGACTGGATCTTGTCTTTCTGGCGGGCAGGACCATGTCCGGTGGTTTGTTTGGGGGTGTCTGTGAACTTATTATGATTTTAGGCAGCCTTTCTGCTAATGGGTGGGTTTGTGTTCCTGTTTTGCTAGCTGTTTGGCATAGGGTGTCCAGTACTGTAGCTTGCTGGTCATTGAGTGGAGCTGCTTCTTAGCGTTGAGATGGAGATCTCTGGGCGAACGTTCGTTGTTTGATATTACATGTGGCTGTGAGGTCTCTGGTGGACCAATATCCTGAACTCGGCTCTCCCACCTCAGAGGCTCAGGCCTCACACCTGGCCAGAGCACCAAGACACTGTCAGCCACTTGGCTCAGAAGAAAAGGGAGAAAAAAAAGAAAGAAAGAAAGAAAAAATAAATAAAATAAAATAAAATAATTAAAATAGAAAACAGTTATCAAAAATAAAAAAATTAAAAAGTAATAAAAAAAAAGAGAGAAAGAAAGAATAGAGCAACCAAACCAAAAACAGAGCCACCAGTGATAACAAGTGCTGAAAACTATACTAAAAAAAAAAAACAAAAATGGACTGTCAGAACCCTTGGACAAATGGCAAAAATAAAGCTATACAGACAAAATCACACAAAGAAGCATACACATACACACTCACAAAAAGAGAAAAAGGAAAAATATATATTTATTAAAAAAATAAAAGGAAGAAGAACCAAATCAATAAACAAATCTACCAATGATAATAAGCTCTAAATACTAAACTAAGATAAACATAAAACCAGAAACAAATGGGATGCAGAAAGCAAACCCCAAATCTACTGTTGCTCCCAAAGTCCACCACCTCAATTTTTGGATGATTCGTTGTCTATTCAGGTGTTCCACAGATGCAGGGTACGTCAAGTTGACTGTAGAGATTTTATCTGCTGCTCCTGAGGCTGCTGGGAGAAGTTTCCCTTTCTCTTCTTTGTTCGCCCAGCTCCTGGGGTTCAGCTTGGGATTTGCCTCTGCCTCTGCGTGTAGGTCACCTGAGGGTGTCTTTTGGGAAGTCTGAGGTCTTCTGCCAGCATTCAGTAGTGTTCTGTAGGAGTTGTTCCACATGTGGATGTGGTTTTGATGTATTTGTGGGGAAGAAGGTGATCTCCACGTCTTACTCCTCCGCCATCTTGAAGGCACCCCTCCAGCTATTTGCTTTTACAAAATAGGAACTAAACTCAAAATATTCCAACTCTTCCATCTCATATTGTTTATTATAATTTTTTATATTTTCATATGACTTAAAATACCAATATATAAAAGAATTCACTGTTATATAATATAGAAAAAACTCAGTAAAACAAAACTTACATACATGTGTTGAAACGTAAATAGAGGCATGTTAAAATTTCTAAGAATTTATTTGAGCTAATGAAGCCACATTCTTTCTTGGATGGGTCTCCTATCCAGTCACACCTCAGATTGGGACTTGAACCCATGATCCCTGACTTAGGAGGGGACTCAAACCCATTGTCTTTTAAGTGAAACTGCTCACCTGGTATCAGGACTTACTGAAGCTCAGGTTCTTTTGTCTCATCACAGAAAGAATTCAGGGTGAGGCAAAATGATAGGCAAAGAGTGAGTTTATTAGCATAGGAAGCTTATGAGAGATACAAGTGGGCAGGCAAGGGAGCGCAGCCCTGAGAGCAAAGAGGGCTACATTTTTATAATCAAAGAAAAAGTGGGCAGGGGGGAAGACCACCTACTTCATCATTCTTGGGTAGATGTCAAGGCTTACATCATTAGTTCCTCCTTTGACCCTATGTGGTTTAGCCGGGACTGTCATGGCGCTATTGAAATCATATGTATTTTAGCAGAAAGGTGGTAACATATACTAAAAAATGGTTACTCATCTCACGTTTTGGTATAATGTCCCCTTTCATCTAGTTTCTTTCCCCTTTCCCCTATATTCCATCTTGGCTACATGCAGAAATGCTCTTCTTCAAGGACCATTAACTCCCTGGCTTCATGTAACAATATTCAGACCCCATATCTATTGTCTTGTGTTTTAACTATCAGGACTTGTGGCTTGAGTCTGCCTGGAACTTGAATGCACCTGGTCTTCCTTCAAGATAGAGTAGGTTATTGGATTCTTTTCTTGAGTGGTCATTAGCTTACAACAGTTTCCCAAACTCCCTTAAAATTTCCTTTCTGTCTTTAATCCCCTAGTGGGATTTTTAAACTAATTATTCTACTCTATCCCTATCACTAACATTGATTTGAATCAGGCAGCATCAAACCAAAAGTGGTTAGGGTCACTCTGCCAACAGGAGCTAGGGGAAAGGTGTTTTTTATACAGCAGACATAGAAGCAAAGCATGGAAATTATTTGATTGGCTATAGCTTAAGTGGGTACCTCATTTAAGTGGGAAAGGCTAGATGGCTGTTTGTGATTGGTTGTTCTTAGGTTTTGATTTCCTAACGTTGGAGCATTTACAGGAATTTATTATGGCTTAGGTTTGGGTTTGCTTACACAAGCTGCCAAGGCATTAGAGCCACCTCAGTCTAATAGCCTCCTTGTTTAATTACTTTAATACATGCTTCTGCAGGGTAGAATATCTTGTGAACTCTATCTGCTTTTATGGCTGGATAAGTAGAACAGAGAACTTCTTCTATCTATTAGTTATTTTATGAGTCTCTTTCTTTGGATCAAGGAGAGGATTACATGTGATGAATAGAAAAGCTCTGTCTCTTGGAGTGTCTTGCTCAATGAAAGCTTTTGATTAAGCAAGAATCAGTTGTCTTCCAAAGGGTTGGCAGGAAGAATGTGTCATGAACCATATAGCTATTTGTTCTAAGAATGTACATGTTGGATAATGGTATGGTAAAGTCACTGTGGCCACAGGAGGAAACAAGAATTACACTTGGAAAGGAGAAGTCTATTATACGCACAGGTTCCAGGAAGGAGGTCATCAAGGCCATGCAGGGCCACAGGGGAAGCAATCGGTTTTGGTCAAGTGACAGAAGACAGGAGTGAGGGGAAAGTCTGAGCCAGAGCATTTATTGGGGTTTCTGTGGGAAACGCAAGGCAGGGCCCAGTAAACAGCTTAGGATTGGCTAATTTGAATAATTCCTTCAGGCTTTGGGCTATAGGGTTGGTCTCTAGTTGCCTGGTACCTGCCCCTGGGATGATTTAAGACAGAAGAAATATTGGCTTGGTGTGTGAGAGTTAGGTAAGGAAGCAGTTGGGGCTATAGACTCCGGTTTGGTTGGTTTGCCTATGAAAGATATGCTCTAGGCCCAGAGCCTTTTGGTATCTCTAAGAATTAGCTAGCCCTGGGAGAGACAATCTCCCCTAGGCCAACAAGTCACCAGTAAAACATCATGAAATACAGAAAATGAAGTTAGAAGGCCTGGTTCTAGTCCTTGGCCCATGCAATTCCTGGGTATTGAATTCCTTATCAGTAATGTGAAAATGAAAATATCTGTCTCACTTGATTGGACTGATGAGGACCAAATAAGTTAACATTTGTGAAAAAGCTTTGATGGTATAAATTCAGGATACAAATAGTTGCCCTCAGGAATCATTATATCCAAGGTGCCCTTGAAGTTTATAAAAGAAAGAACCCTTTGGTGTACAACTGATTCTTGTTTAACCAAACCGTGTACATCTAAATAGTTCACAACTGGAGAATAAGTATGTGTTTGTTTTTGTTTTAAATAGGGGCGAAAACTTTTACCCACTAAATATATGTAGTACAGGACTGTGCTGCCAAAAATTATATGCATATAGATTAGTGTTATACATTATTTTTCTATACACTCTTCTCCCTCTGCCTTATTGAATCTTGTAATTCTTTAAGGTTAAAGTCCAGTCTCTCCATCTTGGCCAAAGCTGCCAAACCACCCTCGTTCACAAGTGGTGCTATCCTTTGGACACTTACTCTATTTACTATATATACTGTTTATTTGTTTCTTATATTCAGTTCTGTGCTGTCAATTATGTTTTCATAATTTATTACCTTAAAATATTATAATAAGTCCAGTAAGAGAAAGCAATTCTTGTATCTAATTTCTTCATTCCTTGTATGGAATTTAATATATACTGTAAACTCACTAAATATTGTTTATTGCTTATTAACACATGATCTGTAGGATCAATGGAGAACTTTAGGAGGCAAAAGTGTTTTGAGGCAAATGTTTACATTAACTACCCAATAATGAAGCAGAACATAAAAGTTTTTTATAATATTTAACTCTCTTTGATATTAAAGAGTAATTATAGTACCTTACACTCCAAATCAGATTTTTTAACCTTTTTTTTAATTGAAGTATAGTTAATTTACAGTGTTGTACAGCAAAGTGATTCAGTTATGTATATAATATACATATGTTTATATATGTATATATATATATATTCTTTTTCAGATTCTTTTCCATTGTAGGTTATTATAAGATATTGAATATAGTTCCCTGTGCTGTACAGTAGGTCATTGTTGTTTATATATTTTATATATAGTAGTGTGTATCTGTTAATCCCAGACTCCTAATTTATCCCTTCCCCCCATGCCCAACTTTCCCCTTTGGTAACCATAAGTTTGTTTTCTATGTCTGTGAGTCTGTTTCTGTTTTGTAAATAAGGTCATTTGTATCATTTTTTTTTTTTTAGATTCCACAAATAAATGGTATCATATGATATTTGTCTTTCTCTGTTTGACTTACTTCACTTAGTATGATAATCTCTAGGTCCATCTATGTTGCTGCAGATGGCATTATTTCATTCTTTTTTATAGCTGAGCAATATTCCAGTATATATATGTACCACAACTTCTTGATCCATTCCTCTGTCAATGGACATTTAGGTTGCTTCCATGTCTTGGCTATTGTAAACAGCAGACATAGCTTCCATGTCTGCTATGAAATTGGGGTGCATGTATCTTTTCCAACTAGAGTTTTCTCTGATATGCCTAGGAGTGGGATTGTAGGATCATTTGATAACTCTATTTTTAGTCTTTTAAGAAACCTCGATACTGTCCTCCATAGTGGCTGCACAAATTTACATTCCCACCAACAGTGTCGGAGGGTTCCCTTTTCTCCACACCCTCTCCAGCATTTATTATTTGTAGACTTTTTAATGATGACCATACTGACTGAAGTGAGGTGATACCTCATTGTAGTTTTGATTTGCATTTCTCTAATAATTAGCGATATTGTGCATCTTTTCATGTGCCTGTTGGCCATCTGTATGTATTCTTTGGAGAAATGTCTATTTAGTCTTCTGCCCATTTTTTGATTGGATTGTTTAATTTTTTGATATTAAGCTGTTTGTATATTTTGGAAATTGAGCCATTGTCAGTAGCATCGTTTGCAGATATTTTCTCCCAGTCTGTAGGTAGTCTTTTCGTTTTGTTCATGGTTTCCTTTGCTATGCAAAGGTTTTAAGTTTAATTAGGTCCTATTTGGTATTTTTGGTTTTTATTTTCATCACTCTAGGAGATGGATCCAAAAAAATATTTCTGCAATTTATGTCAAAGAATGTTCTGACTATGTTTTCCTCTAGGAGTTTTATAGTATCCAGTCTTTCATTTAGGTCTTTAAGCCATTTTGAGTTTATTTTTGTATATGGTGTTAGAGAATGTCTAATTTCATTCTTTTACATGTAGCTGTCCAGTTTTCCCAGCACCACTTATTGAAGAGACTGTCTTTTTTCCATTGTATATTCTTGCCTCCTTTATCACAGATTAATTGACAATAAGTGTCTGGGTTTATTTCTGTGCTTTTTATCCTGTTCCATTGATCTATATTTCTGTTTTTATGCCAGTACCATGCTGTTTTAATTACTGTAGCTTTGTAGTAAAGTCTAAAGTCAGGGAGCATGACTCTTCCAGCTTCGTTCTTCTTTCTCAAGATTGTTTTGGCTATTTGGGGTCTATTTTGTTTCCATACAAATTTAAACATTTTTGTTCTAGTTCTGTGAAAAATGCCATTGGTAATGTAATAGGGATTATACTGAATCTGTAGATTGCCTGGGGTAGTATGGTCATTTTAACAATATTGATTCTTCTAATCCAAGAACACGGTATATCTTTCCATCTGTTTCTGTTGTCTTCAATTTCTTTCATCAGTGTTTTATAGTTTTCAGAGTACCGGTCTTTTGCCTGCTTAGGTAGGTTTATTCCTAGGTATTTTATTCTGTTTGATGTGATGGTAAATGGAATTGTTTCATTAATTTCTCTTTCTGATATTTTATTGTTAGTGTATAGAAATGCAACAGATTTCTGTGTATTAATTTTGTATCCTGCAACTTAACTGAATTCATTGATTAGCTCTAGTAGTTTTCTGGTAGTGTCTTTAGGATTTTCTATGTATAGAATCATGTCATCTGCAAATATTGACAGTTTTATTTCTTCTTTTCCCATTTGGATTCCTTTTATTTCTCTTTCTTCTCTGACTGCTGTGGCTTGGACTTCCAAAACTACATTGAATAAAAGTGGTGAGAGTGGGAATCCTTGTCTTCTTCCTGACCTTAGAGGAAATGCTTTCAACTTTTCACCATTGAGTATGATATTAGCTGTGGGTTTGACATGTATGGCCTTTATTATGAAGAAGTAGGTTCCCTCTATGCCCACTTTCTGAAGAGCTTTTACCAAAAATGGATGTTGAATTTTATCAAAAGCTTTTTCTGCGTCTATAGATGATCATACATTTTAAAATATTTATTTATTTATTTATTTATTTATTTATTTATTTATTTATTTGGCTGCACTGGGTCTTAGTTGCGGCATGCAGGATCTTCGTTGCCGTGTGCAAGATCTTCGTTGTGGCGTGCAGGATCTTCAGTTGCAGCATGCAGGATTTTTTTTTTTTTTTTTAAGTTGTGGCATGTGTGATCTTTAGTTGTTTCATGTGAACTCTTGGTTGTGGCATGTGAGATCTAGTTCCCTGACCAGGGGTCGAACCTGGGCCCCCTGCATTAGGAGCCTGGAGTTGTAGCCACTGGACCACCAGGGAAGTCCCAAGATGATCACATGGTTTTTATCCTTCAATTTGTTAATGTGGTGTATCATATTGATTGATTTGTGGATATTAAAAAATTCTTGCATCCTGGGATAAATCCCACTTAATCATGTTATATGATCCTTTTAATATATTGTTTGATTTGGTGTGCTAGTATTTTGTTGAAGATTTTTGCATCTTTGTTCATTAGTGGTATTGGCCTGTAATTTTCTTTTTTTGTGATATCTTTGTCTGGTTTTGGTGTCAGGGTGATGGTGGCCTCATAGAATGAGTTCAGAAGTATTCCTTCCTCTGCAGTTTTTTGGAATAGTTTCAGAAGGATAGATGTTAACTCTTTTCTAAATGTTTGGTAGAATTCACCTGTGAAGCCATCTGTCCCTGGACTTTTGTTTATTGGGAGTTTTAAAATTACTGATTCAATTTCAGTACTGGTAATTAGTCTGTTCATATTTTCTATTACTTCCTGGTTTGGTCTTGGGAGATTGTACCTTTCTTTAGACTTGGGAATGGAAGATGATACACTATTCCTAGAGCTTTAGGTGGCCATCCCCATTCATTTCTCTAGCTACAACCCTCTTTGTGAAGCAATGACCTTGAGCAATAAGGTAATATGCTAATTATATGCTATGCTTTCCTTCTGTACCACACTCTAGGTAAGACCCCTGAATTCCCTGCTCAGATGGCTTCAAATCTCCTTTCAAGAACTTTAAGCCTTCTTGTTGGGGGTCCATCCTCCAAAGGGTGAACTGTACTACTGGTATGCTCAACCTAGGTTGAATAGAGGACCAGAGTTGGCATCTTTTTGTAGCAGAGGAGGGACACAGCTGGGCCATGAAGACTGGGATGCTCATGTATGTGCTTGTGTGAAGTCCTTCATGGTATGGGATGTACCTAGCATCAGGGAAGAAATAGAAATGGGGTTGACTAAGGTTAGGGGTTGGCTCTGGATGGACTACCGCATGCTGGCATGAAATTCTGAGAAGTCCAAATATTTTAAATTTGAACCTGGCCTTCCAGTATCTTTCTAAAGTAGGCAAATAGAACATACTTAGAGTTTGATCTTCTTTGAAGAATGATTTATCATTTAAAAATATTTAGACATTTGGTATGTGAGCCCTATACTTCCATTCTTTCCTTTGACCCCACATTTTTAGAGGCTGTATTTATTTTAATACTTGGAAATTGTAACTAAAAGTTATGTAACTGTATAAATACAAATATAACTTTGTGTAAATGCAGTGTTTTCAAAGGATACATTATGATTTAAATATGATAGCATTTCTATATCTACTAATGACAATATATTTTTAGTAAATTTCCTAGCCTTTTAGATCTTATAGCAATCTTGAATTTATTTATACTCTTATTTTAGTGAATCATATTCAGATTTAAAAATCTAATTTAAATTACTTTCAGTATTCTTGGATAAGACTAAATTTAGCAGTTGATCCCTTTTGCCTATTTTGGTATCTGAATCTCATTCTGATTTCTTTCTTTTTTTTGTTGTTGTTGTTTTTTTGATTACAGAGAGAAGAAACACTATTGTTTCTCAAACATCATTAATTTAACATAGAAAATAATGTACCATTTTGTTAAACATCCTTATGTAGTGCTTTGAAAAGAACCACATTTCTCATTATTTGCATGTATTTTGTTATTTCCTTATCT
This sequence comes from Eubalaena glacialis, assembly GCF_028564815.1. Lineage (NCBI taxonomy): Eukaryota > Metazoa > Chordata > Mammalia > Artiodactyla > Balaenidae > Eubalaena > Eubalaena glacialis. Next base: position 45,877,439 of record NC_083721.1, read on the forward strand.
CTTGGTTCAGATTTTTAGTCCTGATTCAGTGTATGCATGTCATATTCTTCACATTCCTGATCTTTCTTTCCATCTAAACATTTTTTCCAAACCCAACATATTTTTAAATAAAGATATGTAATGATTTCAGAACTCTTTTTTCTGTCACAGATGTAATTTTTCACATTTATTTAATCTCATATTTTAGGAGAATTGATTGATGAGAATGGTTAATACTTTTTATTAATATGAAGAGATATAGTCTGAAGATGTTAAAATGTAAATATTCAAACAGAATTTATTGACAGTATATCTCTATACTCCTATATGGGAGAGTAGAGGATGCAGTGTAGACAATAGTAATTACATGCATTCCCTGAGGAATAAAATCAATTCTGATTAGAAATTTATCTGAAATAAGAATAATCACTGGATAAGTACCTTAGAGGCTCTCCAATGGGAAAAATGCTTAGAATTTTGGACACCTATTTTGACAGTTCTCAGATTTTATTAGTTGTATCTTGTCTCTTACTATTTACATTCTGAATGGTTAGCTTATCATTTTAAATGAGCTTTGATAGTTCTGGTTTGCCTTTAAATTTACGTGTAAGAATCATATAAGACCTATAATATGTTAGGATGAAAGGTATTTAGATGGGTAATTTTATGTGCCTCTGTGAGATTTTTGGATCACCCCTGATAAACAGTGGGTGTGTTTTGTAAAACTGTACCCACAGTTCTAAAGGAACTCATTGTTTCTTCTGGAAAATACCTTCTGAATTTCAAGCAAGCAACTTACAAATGAAATTTTAGATACAGAATTGTTTTTAAGTTTGCTTGATGGATAATATAAATTGTTTATTTGTGGAAATTTAAAGTAGATAATTGAAAGTATTAGTGTTTCAACAATCCAATAGACTGAGGCAAGAAGCCATTCTGTTAGAAACTATATTAAATGAAATTCCACCAGTCTCGATTAACTCTCTACAGCCAAATAAAATAAGAAACTGCAAACTGGGTGAGTTAAATAAGCTTATTATAAATCACTGAAGTGTGGTATCAAGAAATAGAACACATTCACTATAGAAAACAGTTCATCGTTTCCACTGTACTTTAATAGAAATGAGAAATTATGATGACTAGTATGTTTTTCCAAAAAGACTGTAAAGTTACCAGAATGTGTTTTTGTTTATTGAAAATTATTATAACTTTTATTATACAAATAAAATATACTTACAATCTAAATTTGTAATATAGAAGTATGCAGTATTAGATATATAAATAATGACAACGCCAATTAATTTCAATGTACTCAAACATTTTTACTAAAATTTAAAAAAAGGTAAGTTTTTTCTATTCATATAGGTAGCAGAATGCTTGTATGTAAACATGCAGAAGTGAAGATAATCCAATGATCTAGCTCAGAGTAAAAGCCAAAGTGTTTCCAATGCTTACAAAGGCTTTTTGCACCTTCTTTGCCTCTCTGTTTAGTGCCCGTTCAAGCTGTTCCTAAAACATACCTATACCTTCCTGCCTCAGAGGTTGGTACTTACTCTTTCCTCTTCACTGCCTCACCTCTAAGACGTTACTTAAATGTCACAACCTCAGTGAGGCCTTCTCTGGTCATACTATTTAAAATTTCAACCCTCTTCCCCATCTCCCTGCCTTATTTTTTCCCATTATACTTTCTACCATATTTTTCAGTTGACTCATTTACGGTTTTTATTGCGTCTCCTCACTCTAAGTAAGATCCATGAAGGCAGGGAGTTTTTGTTCAGCTAGTGCACTGCTGTATTCCTAGTGTCCAGAATAGTGCCTGATAAATATTTCTTGAATAAATCTAAAGCCTTCTCTATGTCTATTTTCTATCAAAATAGACATGTAAATATTTAATTGAATACTGATGAATATACCTCAATTTGTGGCAAATTGGATATGAAGACAAATGGGTAACTAGAGTACATTTGTCATTGGTCTAGTTATTTGATCACATAATAGATGCTATTTTAGGTTGTTTATAGAGTACTAGAAACCATTTAAAGTTCTTTACATATATTAACTAATTTATGCCTCACAACAATCCTATGAAACAGGTACTCTTATCAGCTCCATTTTATAGTTGAGGAAGCTAGAGGTTAAATAAAGTATCCCTTGATCTTGCAACTAACATGTAAGAAGGTAAGATTCATACCGGGACAGCTGGTATGTTCAGAACCTATTGTCTTAATGAAAGGCTCCTGGTTAAAATCCTGCACCATTGTTGCTTTGCTTTGCTTTATTTGTATCCTTTTTATTCATTTTTCTTTCAGTAAAACAGAATAGTAATCATATATGTTCGACCACTGTGGTTTCATAATCATTTATTTTATTTTTGCTTTTTGCAGTGGGATGCCATCACTGAAATGGATGAACACAATAGGCCCATTCACACATACCAGGTATGTAATGTGATGGAACCAAACCAAAACAACTGGCTTCGTACAAACTGGATCTCCCGTGATGCAGCTCAGAAAATTTATGTGGAAATGAAGTTCACACTGAGGGATTGTAACAGCATCCCATGGGTCTTGGGGACTTGCAAAGAAACATTTAATCTATATTATGTGGAATCAGATGAGTCTCATGGAATTAAATTCAAGCCAAGCCAGTATACAAAGATTGACACAATTGCTGCTGATGAAAGTTTTACCCAGATGGATTTGGGTGATCGCATCCTCAAACTCAACACTGAAATTCGTGAGGTGGGGCCTATAGAAAGGAAGGGATTTTATCTGGCTTTTCAAGACATCGGGGCATGCATTGCCCTAGTTTCGGTCCGTGTTTTCTACAAAAAGTGCCCCTTTACTGTTCGTAATCTGGCCATGTTTCCAGACACTATCCCAAGGGTCGATTCTTCCTCCTTGGTTGAAGTAAGGGGCTCTTGTGTGAAGAGTGCAGAAGAACGTGACACTCCTAAACTGTATTGTGGAGCTGATGGAGATTGGCTGGTTCCTCTTGGAAGGTGTATCTGCAGTACAGGATATGAAGAAATTGAAGGTTCTTGCCACGGTAAGAAAGAAATATTTAAATAATTATTCATGCATTCAAATGGTGTTTTTTTAAAGGTAAATTGGTTGTATATTTATTTTCAAATAATACATTTTCGAATACTATTCCTGGAAGAATTAATTGTGGATGAAATTAACTCATATTAACTATAAGATAATTTCTGATTTTTTTTTCCTCCTGGGAATGGTGTATGAAAATGTAAAATAAATTATATACCATGACAAGTGTTCTTCCATATTGCCTTCAGTAAAATAGTTGCTGTATGAATTGCTGTATTCACCTGATTTTTATAAAGGAAAGCAACATCAATAGCAGCAACAAAAAGCAAGAGGGATCAAAGCAGGCATTTGCTTAACTTTTATGTTTTGGTGGTTTATAGAGAATATGACATTTAAAGACAGTTTGAAAACAGTTCTTTCTTTCATGTTGAATTGTAATAATTGAATTGTACCTAGGTAAGCTGAAATTATATTTAAATAAATGAGGAATTCATATGTTTGCATATGAATCATACATATGTTTAAAAATATATAGGATAGTTTATAGGAATGTTATGTGTTTGGTGATTGAGTACTGAGTGTATCAGAAATTAATTTATCCTTTGCTACTATTAAATACAATTCCCTACCATATAACACATTAGCTTTTTTTGTTTAAATAGCAGTACTTGTGCAAGATCAAATTGTTAGGAAGTATGAACACAGTGCAATGCTGATTAAGTTTAAAACCATACCTTTCATGGAATTATGATATGAAATATCTGTAATTTTCAAGATAAAACAATTTTTTTATTTGAATCATTTTATGAAGGCTTATTAATCTAATAAATATATACACTTAAAAATTTTTGCATATCCCCTGATAAAGATAATTTATATCAATTATGTTTGGATTTAGGACTCATAATCAAAACACAAATAAAGAAAGAAAATTAATGCTTGGTAAATAGTAACATAGTAGAGATCTTTTCCTCTCAATGGTAAATTATTTATAGTTTTTTTTCTATAGCACCATACTGAATTTACTTACTTTTTTGGTGATGTTCAGTGGTATGTTCCCACCCATTAAAAGGGATGAAAGTAAATGAGAAAAAAACATATTTGTTTCTATATAAGGGTCAGTGGTAATATATGCGAATTTTTAAACATTTTATCTATTTACGAAACGCTTGGGTTCTTGAATGCTGAAAAAGTTCACTAAAGCTACCGGTGATGATTATGTTCGGTCATTTGAAAGTACTGTTTGTATGAAAAGTCTGTAGTATATTTATTGAACGTGTGAGCCAACTTTCCTTCACTGTTTAATCATTAAAATATATTTCATTGAAATTTATATAGATTTAATTCAAAATTTTTGTTCACCTGTAACAAGGATTTAGAATGAATCAAAAATAAGTTATTAATATAAATGATCCTTTGAAGTGGTGCTATAGAATATTTTACATTGGAAAATGCAACATGAATAATTTTTCAGTGAGATTAAGAAGGCAATAATAGCCAAGGATAAAACATATGACATATACTAACCATGTAGTTTTACCATATTTTACATTAGGTAGACGCTGGATATTGGTAAAAATAATAAAGCTTTAAAATTATTTAAACAATAATTATCTAAGGATTTATGTGATTAATTATTATTAAATATATTTTATGGCATTGATCACAGAATTAGAGGTAGTGACAATCATTGATGACTAGATGTTTTTTGCTTAATATGTCTGCTCTGTGAAATTTCATTCTTGTTTGCATGCCTGAAAATTCCTTCAGCTGTTGGCAAAGATGACTTTGGACATATGATAATTATCGGCTTATCTAGAGCTACTGCTAGACTCGTTCATTTTTATGGCTTGTTATCTTTATTATAATTTATTTGACTGCAGAAATGAGAGAGTGGGTACAGTACAAATGTTCATCATCTTCTTCTAGCAGATGGCAGAAATTGGAAGATTATGCTTGGATTCTAAATCCATGGCTTACTAACTTCCTTTTCCAAAAATAAATTAGTGGTTATAATCAATTAATGGTAAAGTATATGGAATACTATTACATGCAAACACATGTTCCTGGTTCCAATTGAATACAATGAATTGCTATTTACAAACAGAAAGGAAGTGGATGTGGAGACCTCATTTTTAGAGAAAGGTATCTTACACTATCACTAGTTTCCATTTTAAAGTATTTATTTGTGTTCTTGATGCTTCATATTGCCCCTTTCTATCCTCTGATAATAATTTTTTATCATGGATTCTATTGCAGTCTGTCAACAATTTATCTCACAACCAAATCTCAGAATTACCTATAACCTACGTGACAAATTAATTGAAATTTATGTGAATAAAGAATAGCTCAGGCAATAATGTGACCGTATGTTTATATATATAATGAGAAAAGAAAAAACAAAGTATATCATTTTCTTTTCTTCTGGTTTATTCTATTAGAGCATTTATTTTAGCTATTTTTTTGAGTACCTACTGTCTGTTAATCATTTTGACAGGTAGTAGAGATAAATATAAATAGAGGCATATGTTTCAATGATCTATTGCTATTGAGGTAAAATAACCCAAAACTTAATAACTTAAAGCCACAATAATTTATGATTTCTTAGGGCTCAGGTGGGTAATTCTTCTGCTTATTGTAGAGTAAACAGAGGTCACTCATGTAGCTGAATTCAGCTGGGAGCTTAACAGGGGTTGGAATGTCTAAGATGACCTCTTATATTCCAGGGCCTCTCTCTACATGGCCTTACATCATTAAAGAATCTGACTCAAGCTTTTTTACAGTATAGTGGCTGGCCAAAGAGGGAGTTTTTCACATGGCCATGTATAAAGTGAGTATATGAGGGGACTGCAAAAGGGGCTGAATGCCTGTAAGTATGTTTATAGGGAGCTGCCAGTGTAACAGTATACCACAGTCTTCTCTCTTAATTCTCATGACTAATGTCCCTCCTTCATGCACAAAAGCCCACATCCTCCCAAAGATCTATTCCATTATGGCATTGTGTTGAAGTCCAGAAGAGCTTCAGTGAAATCTCTTCTGGATATGAATAAAGCTTCATAGCTAAAGCTCTCCTTCATCTGGAGAATTAAAAACTAAACGAGATGTTATTGTTCCTCACACATACAGCACACATGGGACAGGATTAGGAAGATTGTAAAAGATTCTCACATTCCTGAAGGCAGGGAGCATAGCAATCACTGGTCCATTGTGATTCTGAAATCCAGCAAAGGTCATCAGAGTCCCTAATTATAGGGGCAAGGACTGTTCTTTGCTTGGAGCCCAGTTCTGCAAACTGGGATTAGTTCTCTGTGGCTCTTTGTCTTCATTACTCTTGACTTTGCCCTCTGAGTTATCCTCCTTAGTCATAAGAATTTCCATGTGGCCAGTTGCTAGTTTCACCGTCTGTCAGGAAAACTTCTTAATTTGAGCCACAACATTATGAAGTACTTTTTGTGTCTTCCAAGTTATCACAGGTAGTATTTCTCACCAATTGTTGGTTGACCTTTCATTATCTCCAATAATAATTAATTTACTGCTCTTCCATCCTCCAGTCACAGCCTTCTTGCCACCCTTCCAGCCTCCACAGTCTTTTCATTACTAAAGCAAATACCACATGTTTTAGCTTTTTGTTAAAACAGTATCCTTTATCCTGTATAAGTTATTTGCTTACAATCTGGAAATATGGACCGGGTTCTGTTGGCTGGTTCTTCTGCTGGTTTTATCTGGGTCACTCAATGCCACTGCAGTTATTTGGAGGTTTAACAAGGCTGGACATATAACATGGCTTCACTCACATGTCTGATGCTTCATCTGAGATGTTTGAGGCCCTAAAGTCGCTTATTGTGTAAATCCTGATAGCAATTTTAATACATTTCATGTTAGGAAATTATTCTATTTTTTCTTTCTCTTCCATTAGAACTAGTTAGTCATTGTGCCATTCAAGGGACTTCACAATTTGGCCTTGTCTTATTATTTTCTGACTTCGGCAAATTCTGTCTCCTGTTCTGTTTTTGTTACTTTTGAATAATCCATGTATTTTTTATGTTTCTTGCTCTTTTTTTTTCATGTTTTATCTAGCTGCTTGGTGTCCCTTTCTTCTTCCTTTTCTGTGGTGGAATTTTATTCATCCTTCAGGGTCTAGCACAAATATATATGTCACATATATATAGCACATATATCTGTATCTTCACAAAGTTAATGTCTCTGTCATCTGTGCTATAATTTGTTCTAATTATTTATGTGCCTGTTTTACCAGGGCTGTCAGATAAAAGAGATATATTTAAAAATCGTTTCTGTAATGAAGGGTAAGAAACTTATTGATGTGAATGATAAGTAGTACCAGGTTCTACTGAATAGTTAAAGGTAGAAGTTGTTGGTATACTGACAGAATGCTCTGTGTCTTCATATTTCTGTGAAATAGGAAAGTTTTCTTCAGGGAGGGTTGTGGTATCTTAGATCTGGAAAGCCTTTGAAAATATTTTTGTCCCTCATTTTATGAATCAGGATTCTAAGTTATAGAGAACAGAATTTTATTCCCTGGGGCCACTTGGTAACTAATACTAGATTTATAACTAAAGCGTAGATAATTCTCAGTCTGGTCTTTGTGTGTCTTTCTTCCCTCCCTCCCTCCCTCCCTCCCTCCCTCCATGTCTCCTTCTCTCCTCCCCTTCTTCATTTCCTCCCTTCCTTTCTCTTTCTCTTTCTCTTTCTCTTTCATTTCCTTAATTCCAAGCATCCATGCTCTCACCTTGATGCTTTAACTTTTCCTGCTTGCCAAACAGTACAGAGGAGCCCTTAGTTACTCATCATTAATTAGGCCCTTTTTGCTCTGTGTTTATTTTGTGGAATCTGATATGGGCACTGTTAGAACAGTATCTACACATCCATTCTGAGATTCAGGCTACTGAGAATGATGGAAAAATATAGATTTTGGGACTTTGCTGTTAGACATGATAAATAGGAAAAATTACAGTGAGGTTTTAGGAATACTCATAATTTACTTGAATACATTTGAGAACTCTTGGCCTGCTACATAACAAAAGTACAATAAGCTGGTTTAAAATAGAATAAATCTATATCTACCCATACTATCATATATAATGAATTGTGTATATTTATTTGCATTTAAATAATTTATTATCATATTTTATCCTAAAAGTTATAATACTAAATGTTTCAACTTGTGATTCCTTTCTCTGTAATGTTAAGGTGTATCTAGATCCAAATTCTAGAAGCACAAAAAAGAGAGGCACTTTTATTCTTATTATTTTCGATCAGGTTTAAATAGACATAAACATTATATTAAGCAGATATGCTAAAATTTAAAACCAAACACAGTAATTTGGGTAACTCTACATTATAGGCAGTATTTTGTACTTGGCTCCAATATCTTATTTTTCATAAATTTTTATTTTATTTCATAGGTTCATAATTAAAACTGCCATACTTAGGCATATTGATGTTACAGATTTAAATTTTTAAATTGTCTTAATTTATTCCAGTAAGGGCTTGAATAAAAAATAACATTGATTCATAAAACATTAATTTACATCAAATAGTGTTTCACTTCATATAACTAAGAATATCTTAACACTATGGAAGAAAATTGGAATCAATTAACATGGAAAATTGAATAATTTTTGTTGAGTTGTGAGTTCCGAAGTGACATGAATCCCTAATAAACTCCTGTTGGATATTAATTTAGAATAAATCTCATTTAGGTAGTAATACTTGTACTTAGAGATATTAGTTAGGGTTTGGTATTTCAGACCTGCTTTGAATATATATGTATATTTATTGCAAAGGTATCTTCTTTAAGCCTTTAAGTATCACATGATGTAATTTAATAAAATAACATCTGGCTATGAAAGTTAAGTTCTAAAACATAAAGAATATTTTATAACTTTTTCTCTTCCTAGAAACATGTTTTTGTTTATTTTCTCTCTAGTGCTGCTTAAAAATTCTGGAGGAAAGGATGGTGGCAATTCCTGGACCATTGCATTATTGTTCACAGAGGTGAATGGGATATTCAGGGCCTTTGGTGACATAGCTATCGATTTGATCTCCTGAAGAGTGTTGTTATTAAGGCTTCATGACTCTGTCCTCTGTTGCAATTCAGAAGCATTTACGCTCTGTGTTTATGATCTTCTGTCTAATCATGTTATCAGAGATGATTGTGGAAGCAGAGAGCATAAAGAAATTTTGAAACTCCAGGATTTGCTGGCATTAAATAAGGGGGCTTGAGGGTATGATGAAAAGCTGAAAGGTGAGATTGGGATCAGAAAAAGGGGCAGACTTACTGGCCCAAATAGTATTTTCACTTTCTAAAGGTTACCACAACGTAAATATAAACTCTTACAATATAACCTTCAATTCCAAATAAAGCTGCTTTATTGCATGAAGCAATTCCAGACTTTCATCTGGCTTGAGAAGAATATGAAATCAAGAGGCTTGAAGAAGTCTAAAAATAGAAGGTATTATTTCCAAACAAAACATAATAAAGTTAAATAAGTATATTGTACTTTGTTCTTTGTCACAGTTTTTAAAATAGGTTAAAACATAAACTGTCTTGAAATGATCATTCTTAATAAATTATTTTGACCAAATTTTAACTTCATTATAGTTTCTATTTTACTGTCAGCCAACTTGAAAGCTATAAATCATATTTCTATAGGAGCTATGCTTAATTTAAAAAATCCTTTCTTAACACGTATATCTCTAAGAAGTATCTCTCTTTTCTTTCCAACATGACACACCATGTCACCCCCTGAAATTACTACCTTTCTTGTGAACATTGTCTAGAGTTTTAGTTTGGCTTTTTAAAGAAACAAAATCAATAGTTTCATAAAGTCAGTACTTAGATACACCAAGATATATTAACAGATTTTATACTTGATATTTTTTTCTATCATTATATCCTTTCTTCTGGGTTCATTATTCCATTTGCTGAAGTATATCCTTTGGTAGATCTTTTGGCAAGGTTCTATAATTTTAAGCCCTTTATTTAATGGATATCTAAAAATATTTTGTCCTCCCTTTTCAATGATTGTTTATTTGGGTATAGAATACTAAGTGACTATTACTTTTCCTCAGCACTCTGAAAATACTATTTCCCTGTTCATAAGAATCTGTTGTTGCCAGTGACCTTCTGACAGTCTTAACTGTCATTATTTGGGAGATTACCTATAGGTTCCATATGTTTGGTCTTCAGTTACATTATTATCTAACTGCTATGGATTATTTTTTCCTGCTTCACTTCTCATTTTGTGTTTTAACCTGAAAAAGTGTGTGTGTGTGTGTTACTTTATTCTGTTTTGTATTTCTAGAATACCTATGAGATATTTGTTGAAGACTTTCAATATTATCCTCTTTGTCTCCGATATGTTTTTTCTTTTTTTTAAATTTTCAATCTCAGCTAATTTCCAGGTAATGAATTTTCACTTTGGCTACAGCTAGTTAAGAGATTACTTCATCCACTGAGGGTTTTTTTTTCATTCTCCCTTGTTATTGTTTTATTTCTGCCTACTTTGTTTCATAATTTATTTTTCTTTTTTATGGATACCATTTTATTCTTTATGTATTTTAAAGTCACATTCAAATAAATTTTGAAAGAAATTGAGTCTAAATATTTCTAAGCATTAGTGTCAGCATGTACTTTGGAGTTGTAACTTGTGTGCTAACTTGTTTTCTATGTCTTTTTTTTTTTTTTTAATTTAGAGAGTTTATAGTTGAACTAATCTTCCCTAAGGCCTTATAAATAGAAAACTGAAGAGCCCTAAGAAATTTACCAAATAATTCATGTTAGTATTACTGGTTGACAGGAGCTCCACTCCATGCATTCAGGGATCTAGGACTTCTTGCGTTTAGTGGGCCAGCCATCTCCTAGGGCCTTATAGTTATCCGTGTCCAGTACAGAGGTTGTAAAAAGAGATTGGAGAAGGCACATGTGTTTCTTAACCAACTCAGATCTGAAGAGCCACATGAATTCCTCTCAGATACAGCACTGGGAACTGCCTATGTGACCACACCTAACTGCAAATAGGGGTGGGCTGTTGTTAAATGTTATCCCTGGCTCAATAGTCACTTTCCAGCAACGATTCTTTATCATGGAAGAGGAAGCCCGATTTTTGTAGATACTTGGTTATCTCTGCAGTAGTCTGCCACTTCATCCACAAAGTGTACATAATCATCTTCATGTATCTGTCAATACAAATTTTTCTCCATCAGGTTCAGATACGTTCTCTTGTCAGCTGGTGACCTACACATTAAATGACAAGCCATTTACCCTAACACAAAATATACAATGGTTGAAATAAGTAGAAAACTGCCATTAAGAAAGGAGAATAATAGGAACTAGTGCTCCATAGCAGTGATGGGCAGGCATTATGAAGAACCTCAACAGCAGTTGAGTTGATGCTCTTATCCGTCCTTCTCAATGGCCCTTGGCTATGCTATCTGTGAGCTTCTTATTATACTGACAGTTTTTCATTTAGTTATTGGTGGCTGAACGGCTTTCATACCTGTTTCATGCTCATCTATTTTGGGGACTCCAGAGTCATTTCATAGTTACAGGCTCTTTTAGACCAGACTCATGATTTGTTGGCAATAAGATTTCCTTAAAGTCATAGTAGCCTTTTAATCTATTTGTCAATTCCACGTGTCAGAAACTACACATAAAATCCACACCCGAAGTTTTTTCTTTGTGTATACACACACACACACACACACGCACACACACACACACGCACACACATGCACACACGCCCTTCAATTAGGGTACTATTTAAAAGCTGAGAAGACAAAATTCCAAATTCTAGAGCTTTAACATATAGAAGTTCATTTTTAATTTACATTACAGTCCAGGGTGTTCCTGGCTGTTGAGGGCTTTCCTTCATACAGAAAATAGGAGGATTATATATTTTCCGTCTGTAGCTCCATTATCTCGTATGGCCTTGTAGTCATCTGTATCCAGTGAGAGAAAGAAGGAAAGCATATAGGGTACACATCTTCTTCTTAGAAGCCTTAGCATAGAAATGACATATACATTTTACTCACAGTTGACACACTTGTAAAAATTATATAATCAGTAGAGTAAAAGCTTCTTTGTGTAAACTTTAATATTAAGCTACATCCAGTATAAATAATCAGGATTTTTTTGATCAACATACAAGCATTAGGCTATATATTAATGTTCCATCGAACCAGATATAAGCTGAACTAATCATGCTAAATTAAACATTAGAATAAAAGTTATTTCTATAAATTTAAACCTTATTCTCTGTCCATAGAAATAAATAGGATTCAACTATTTGAAGAGGGGGTGATTATTTCCATGAAGTATCCATAATAGCAACAGAGAACATTCAGAATAAACTTTCCAGTGGGATATTATGTAATACATTGAAGATATAATGGCAGAATTTTACCAGAGGAGAAAAATATCTCACTTTTCATTTTATAGGAATAGAGTAAAACAAAATATTGTATTTAATAAATCTGTATATAATTCAGATTAAATTTTATTCTAAGCATCACAACAACTATATATAGTAAAATTATATCATGCGTGTTAAAATCTGAGGATAATTTTGTTATACATTTTTTCATTATATATTCAGAGCTAGCATTAGAACTACAAGGTGCGGTTGACTTTGTATCCTCCATATGAAAAAAAATGTAATAATTTGCATTTTTAGAGTATTTATATATCTCAGCTCTAGGGAAGTATATTTCAAAGGACAACATAGTTCTAAGGAGAATAGGCATCAAAGGAATAAAACTTGATACAGAACAAGGAGTGGCTGTGACAGGGTTGAAGAAAAGTGTATCTGATATAAATATACTTCAGATGTTTACTTTGGTTTAACATATCTTGTTATCCTTTGTGAGAAAAGCATTTTTTATCTTATTTATAGTAACAGTTATTATGATTACCTGGGAAGTGATGCTAAACTCGAATACACATTGTGATGATATGGGGGGGACATTCTTAATATTTTTGAGTCCTTTGAAATAATGACTTATAATGAGAATTAAATAAATTACTGGCATCCTCAATTATGCACGTGGCCTTTTAAAGAAATAGTTCTCCTTTTTTGTACTTGAATTTTTTTCCCTTTTGGCATATAATACTATACAATGGAAAATTTTAGTATTACAAGTATTTCTCTATCATTATTCTGTATAACCAGTTACTATTTTCAATCTGAGCTTAGGCCAAACTATCTGTTTTTAGGATAAGTTATAATAAATAAGGAATATAGGTAGTACTGAAAATGGTAGTCTCCATTTTACAGGGAACTATAGAGTGGTGATAAATTTAAAGGGATGGAGATTTCCAGTTGCCAGTTGCTCTATACAAGGACTATCACCATATAAAGAGGCAAGCAGTACCAAAATTGATGGGAACTTTGGGAGCATAACAACAAGCTCTGCTTTATCTTCAGCAGTGGACAAGGAAAAAGCATGATTTATTCCCATTATTTGACAGTATCAAAGGTGACTGCTATAGAAAGCCATGAAAACCTCTTGAAAGATGCAAACCCTGTTCCTTTGGACAGAGATAAACAACTATTGTCTTGGATAGAATTATTTAAATAGGATCAGTTTATTTTTTGTTTTTTTCTTAAAATGCCTTATATCCTCATTTCTTTGTTTTGTTTCTATTCTTGTTTTGAAGTTAACTAATACTATTCAGGATGGTTTACTTTTCACCCTACCATGGTAAAAAATTATATTCTTTATCTCTATATTAATTAAATATTTAAAATAAAATTAACTGGAAATTTTTTAACTGGTAAAACTTTGAAATAGCAATACATATGGATTATGTGAGAGCTTTTCTAAAGATTCTCTATTAATTTACTAATTGCATTATGACCAAGAGCATACTCTTCTTAAAGCCTAATTGTATGTGGGTATTATAGATTGCTAAATGTGAACTAATTTTCCATGCATATGAAATATGATGCTTAATTATGTAAAAAAATTTAAAAAATAATTATCCTATACCATAAATAGGATACATTAATTAGGTAAATATTTTTATTCACAATGGTTGCTAAATTTTTTCAAAAGTTCTCTGACATCTATTGAGGTGACCACAAAATTTCTCTACATACTTACTGATGAAATGTTATAATAGTATATTGCCTTAGATGACCCATCTTTGACTCAGTAAAGTTATCTGTTCCTGATGCATTATTACTTTAATGCTGAATTATATATTTTTTCTTACATTTGTTAAAAATTGGCAAGAGGATATTCTATCTAATGCAATGAATTACAAATTTGTTTTGAGTGATGTAAGGAAAAGTAGAATAATTTGATGTACACACTGTGGTCTTAGATGAGAAGTTTAAATATTTGTAAGATATAAATTTTAATTTAGAATTATAAACAAATCACACTCAAAATTGTTACTGTTTTGCCACTTTGAACTCAGCAGAAATGATTAGAAATGTTATATGAAATAATAAGTGGAATGACATATAGATTATTTGAAAAGGATGCTAAAGGAGAGCAAGAGCCTTGGCAGACATTAAAATATATTCAAGAGAAGATATTTAAAATGTGTAGTATTAATTCCCAAAGAGAAATATTTATCAGTGGTACCGAGTAGACAGGGAAAAAATAGACTAAATTACATGAAATAGTTTAATCTCTGGTAAAGTAGAGGTAACTAATTAATAGGGAAAATAGATGGATTATTTAATACCACGGTTCTTACTTTATAGGGACTGAGATTGGGGAGGGGAGAGCAACAGTGATGTGGGTATAGGGCCAGCATTGCCATCTTTTACCAAGTCCCAGAGGAGTTACCTTCACCATTGAATCCATCTTTCTTTAGAATGTGTGCAATTAGCCTCTAATTGTACCTTAGTTTAAGGATCTATTTGGGGGCAAGAAAAGTCCCACAGAAAATTTCTTGTTACAATAAAATGAAGCCTACGGCAAAGTTTTAACAAAAAGATGTTGGTTTGTAGGATACAAATTAGGATTTTCATGGAACTTTACAACTGTGATGAAACAGTAATTTTTGAAGAATAGAAGAAAAGGTGAAAGAGAAACATGAAAATAAGAAGACATCATCTAGGTATTAAATATGGATTTTGGTCAATCAAAGGAAAAATCACAGATTATTTTTGATATTGTTAAAGAAAAAAATCCTTGTGACACGTGTTAAAGAACGAAGTTTTTCGAGAGTGGCGACCAAGTCTGTGGAGCCACCCTAGGAGCTGGAGCTGTCATATCCCCTTCTCTTCCACTTCCTGTTGCAAGCAATAAAGTCTGTTCATACCATAGTAAAAAACAAACTGTAAGGCAGACTTTATTCAGGGGCACTGCTGCAATGGAGTGTCATAGTAGTGGAGAGAAATTGAGCTTAACTCTGAATACAACAAGAAATGTGGGAATTTATAGCCATGGAGTATGGTGTGGGTCAATGGATGGAAAATTACTAAGAGGGAAACATCAGGGGTAAAGCGTGGGGCAGTTCTGGCTCAACCATCCTGACAGGATTCTTTCTAATGGTGGACCAGGGTGGCCAGATACCACCTGGCGGATGATGGGAGATGAGGAACTGATCAGGTATTTAGGGTGGGGGATTTTCTCTAAACCAGTTTAGTAAGATTCTTGCTAAAACTGGACTCTGCAGGAACACAGACAAAAGTCCATGGTCAGGCCTAATTGAACAGAGGGCTCAGAAGAGTCTGACTAAAAGTTTGGTCAAGGAGAGACTCTTTGTCAGTATCACGTAACACTCTGTAGGTGGAGTTAGCAAACTACACCCTGCCTGCCGTTCCAGCCCCTTTTCGTAAATAGTTTTTTAGAGTACAGCCAAGTCCATTCATTTACATATTGTCTATCACTGTTTTCAAGCTACAGTTGCAGAGTTAAGTAGTTGCTTCAGAAACCCTATGGCCCGTAAACCTAAAATATTTGCTTTACATGTAGTGTTTGTAGACTTCTTCCATATAGGCAAATTAATGTATATCTGGGAAATATAAATAAAATGATCAAACTTGTTCTTTTAAGCCTGCTATTAGTGTGTTACATTTTTACAACTAAACAGAACAAAACTTCTAGTGGAAATGTTTTCCTCACAAGTTAGCCATCTTTTTATTCAGTCATTTGTTAAACCATCTGTGCTAAGAAATATAATTTCAGAAATGCTCAATAGAGGATTTCATATTGATCTGTTTTGGGAAAAAGAGTTTGATTTTTATTAAAATGCAGAAATATCTGCGAGAAAAGACTTTATTTGTAAAACATGTAGGGTATATGTGTGTATTTTTATTAGAGGCATATTCGTTCAGCATTGGCCGTTTGCTGATGAGACCTTTTCAAAGACTGTCTTTGTTAATTCTCTCACTCTGAAACATCTTGACTAGTTGCCATGCTAGACACTGAAAATTTGTTTGTTAAAAATTGATGAGTTAATAGTTTATATTCTTTGTGGAAAATGATACATAGGCGCAAATGATAAGTAAATTCAGATGGTCATTTACTTAGAAATTACAAGGAAACAGATTTTATGTGAACCATAATACTCAGTTTCCAGTAGGTTCTCATTTTTTTCTCCCTACTTTCAGATTATATTGCACTTTCAGCAATGACAGATACGTTTTTATTAATGTATACCATAAGCTTAACAAACATTTATTGCATACCTATTACATCCTGAATTACAACTGAATTGCTATGAATTACCATGGTCCCTGCCACACAATACACACAGAACTTGCCACACTCTTTTGTTTAAATAATTGTGCTGTTGATTTTGTGAGGGGGTGTACATTTACATAGAGCCGACAATTTCATATACTTTGCTCAGTATGTTATAGAACATATTTAGAATGGGCATTTTAAAAAGATTCTCCAAGTTGTTGATAATCTTGAACAAGTGTCTTTTTATAAAGATTTTTCTAAAAAAAAGCAATATATTGTACCTGTTTAAGGTATAAATAAGAACCTTTATTTTCAGCTAAAATACAGTTTCACATTGTAAAGCATGTATTGTGAAATGTTCTGTGTATGCATAGGAATTTTTTGGGATATATTATCTTCCATAGCCCCCTTGCAAATTTATTATTGCTGTATTTTATCATTCATTTATTTTTCTATTTGTCTTTCTTGCTCCCCCCCACCATCTCTCTTATTTAGGCCCTTTGAAAAAAATCAACTTAAGCTGCATGGTAAATATTTTATCATTATTTTCATTTATATTTGAGGTTTCTTAGACTATGTACTACCTGATTAAGCTTTCCTGTAGAATTGTGACTATATCATGCCATTTTTATTCTTGTCTTTTCATATATATAGATATTCAAGTCATTCATTGCACTTAATCACAAATAAGGATTTGGAAAAATCATTTGATATTTAATCTTAAAATGTATTTTCAGCATTTCATTGCAAGCATTATCATCTCCTTCCTAAGGAATGTCAATCTAGCTCATGCTATTCACTGCTTGAATAGAAAGAATAGAGCAAAGTGAATAGAGTGAATAGAGCTCTTCAAATAGAAGAGCTCCTTCCTTCCTCCCTCCCTTCCTTCCTTCCTTCCTTCCTTCCTTCCTTCCTTCCTTCCTTTCTTCCTCCCTTCCTCCCTCCCTCCCCTTTTCCCTCCTTTTATTAATGTCCTGGAATAAATACACACAAACTTGATTAGAGGAAATGGAGAAATAATTAATACATCTCTTCTGTTAAGATTCTTTTAGAATTTGAAAAAGAGTAGATACATGTATATGTATAACTGAATCACTTTGCTGTACACCTGAGACTAACACAACATTGTTAATCAACTATACTCCAATATAAAATAAAAATTTAAAAACAGATTCTTTTTTGTGTGTATACCAGGCATCCTTAAGAAGAGACTATGATCTTTGAACCATAGATATTAGCGATCCTTATACAATTTAATGGTCTGACTGCTAAGTGGAAAAAATATCATGCAACTCGTATGCCTACTAATGAAACATTGGAGAGAGTCTAGCATTGCATGTGAAATGTATCTTTAAATGAATATTACTTCAAAGGGATGATCAAAGTATCTAAGAATTCCTAAAGGAGATAGCAGTGCTTTTTTGAGAGAATCTCCCTCAATGCAATAACGATGAATGTCTATTCATTTACTGTCTGGTGTCCACAGAGTAGTACCATTTCATGAGAAATGTCTTAATTTTGCTATGACAGCTTGACTTTTCCCAGATGGCCAGCATTTCAAAGTTCATCTTATATATATTCATAAGAAGGATGAAAGTGTTAATTCTAATTAAAATGATGCTCAGTTCATTAGTAGGTCTAATGAAACCTCCAATATAAGTAAATTAAACTGAAGATTATTGGCAAGAGTTTTATTATTGGCAAAAAAAGCAATTACCAAATCATTGACTTTTGTTGGTCAACATTTTCACTCCCTTTCATAGAATTATGAATTAAAGTTAGGAGTTAAAAAAGAAAGTAACATTATACCTCAAAAGTATTGTAGAAGAAAGGCTTACTAGTTGGTCAAACCTCGTATTGTAAGAAAAGCAAAAGCAAAGTATGTTAAACTGAAAAAATTAGTGCAACGGTAAAAACATAAAATTATTTTTTCCTGCTGTCTCACCAAACAGGGCCTAGAACCAGCAATTTTCATCCAAAGCCATCTCTCTGAATAGCAGTATTTTTTAAAGGAATCTGTTCTTTAAATTTTTTCCCTTAAACTATTAAATATATTATTTTTCAGATCTCTTTTGTTTTGATCATTTGAAGTGATTTTTCTCTTTTTGGGCCTTCCATTCTTTTTAGTTGCATAAAAATAAATAATATATTACCATCAAGAATGACTTGAGTTTTCACAGAGATAAACACTTTGCTTTATAGAGATTATCTCCTAGTTAATGTAAATATTCCAATTTCAGAAAAGTAAACTGGATGTAAAAAGTTCTAACAGAGAAAGTTATTTATATTTTAAAAGATTTGTTTACTTTAAAATAAAATGTGTAAAATTTAGTTAAAAATCAAGAGATAAATATAGAACATACTATAACAGCTTTATGAAGTATAATGACATACAGAAACTGCACTTTAAAGTGTACAGTTTGCTAAATATTGATGTATATATGGCTATGAAAACATCAGCATAATCAAGATAATGAACCTATCCATCATCCCCCAGTATTTCCTCATGCACCTTTATCATTTCTCTCTCCCTGTCCTTCCTGCAGCCAATCACTAAGGCTCTATACATTAGTCTCTATGCTTTAGTTCACATATTCTAGAATTGTATATCTCAGTGATTCTATAATATGCATTTTTCTGCCTGGCCTCTTTAATTTCAGCATAATTATTTTGACATTTATTCATATACTTGCATGTATCAATATTTTATTATTTTTTTGGCCGAGCACTAGAACACTGTTTAAATATACTGTAAGTTGTTTATCCATTCATTTATTGATAGACATTTTGATTGTCTCCTGTTCTCATCCCTAAGTATTTCATATTTTGATACTATTTTAAATATTGTTTTGTTAATTTTTATTTCCAGCTGTTTGTTGTAGAAATACAAATAATTTTTGTATATCGATCTTGTATCTTGTAGCCTTCCTAAATTCACTCACTCATTCTAGAATATTTTCATATATTCCATAGACATTTTTAGTTCATATTTTCATTTCATCCATGAATGAAGAAACTTTTCTTCCTTTCCAAACTGGATTTTTTTGTCGTTGTTATTTCCTTGTTTCACAGATCCTCCAGTACAGTGGTGAATAGAAATAGTGAAAACAGACATTCTTGCCTTGTTCCTGATCTTAGAATGAAAGCATTCAAATTTTCACCATTAAATATCATGCTAGTTACATTCCTGGGATAAACCACCCCTTTTTCATGATTTAATATTCTTTATAAATATGATTGCATTTCATATTTATAAAAAATCTTAATAGTTTTTCCATCTTTGTACATGAGAGCTATTGACCTGTAATTCTCTTCTGGTTTCAGTATCAAAGTAGTACTGACCTCATAAGATGTGTTTGGTAGTAATTCCTACTTTTCAATATTTTGGAAATTTTTATTCAAAATTGGTGTTATTTCTTTTTTAAGTGTTTGATAGAATTCATTAGTAAAGTCATCTGTGCCTGGACATTGAGTTTTCTTAACATGTATGTGCTGATCATCACTCAGCTAAGTACTCAAAGAGCCTTTTGCAGATCTCAGAGTATTCTGTTTTTTCATCAGTCTCCTCTACAATAATATGTATATATGTATGTATGTATTACATTATACATAAACATTACATATTTATTACATTTTTATTTTTCCTAATAAGTGTGTGTCTGTCGTAATTAGTCATACACTTGTTTTAACCTGCATAATTAGAGAAGGGTGAGTACAGGTGTGACATTTGAATATGGGTTTGGCAAACTGAATTATTGGCCCCAGTTCTTCACCTTTCCTTGTATTCATTCTCTTTCCCTTGTAACTTTTCAGTTCTTCCCAGTAAAGGGCAAGTATTTTTTCTGACTCCTTGACTTTGGCCTCAACTATATGACTTAATTTGGCCAGTAGGATAAGAACCTAAGTTATGTGCAAGTTTAGAGCGTACCTCTCAAGAGACTTGGCTTGGTTTTTGTTTGTTCTGTTATACCTCTGTCAACATATCATGGAAGAGCTTTACTAGCATTTGCTGGAGCAGACTGAGCCCAGACTATAATGAGTAGCCAAGTCTAGCCAGATCCACAGACAGACGCTGAGTAGCCCTGCCAAATCCAGGCTAGGTCAGGTGACCCCAGCAAACCCCCAGAATAAATACCAGGAGATTAAAAATATACGAAGAGCTGAACCCACTTAGAATAACAAAATATGAATAATGCATACAAAAAGTTAACAGATGTGGTCTTTATCTCAAAATGATAAGATAACATATCATGTAACCCTGGCCAAGCTAGAAAAAAATATGTTTTCTAGGGCAGTTCAGTTTACGAAAAACGTGAAATGGGCCTGCACAATACCTAAGTCCACTGGAACATGGGTAAGGGGTCAAGAAAGTGTGGCATGGAGAGACAAAGCTATAACCATCAGTACTAACAAGGATAAAAGGTTAGGGATTATATTATTATGATCATCCTGTAGGGGTCATAAAGTAAGAAATGCATATTCTATTATCTAGGCTTGGGGCATAAAAACTCGGAGCAGTACACAAGAAGAGATTAACACTGGTCCAATACAATAACTTCTTCTAGGCATGTGGTTAAGAAGTTACTTGCTGAAGGGGATCTGATGAGAGTATTAAGACCCACCTTTAGGTTTTTTGGGTTTTTTTCAATTTATGTAATTTGAATAATCTCCATTCAAGTTTGTGCTTATTAGATCATGTCAACAAAGCTTTTGCTTCATTTTAATGAATCATAAATTATATATTAAGAAAAAAAAAAAACACCTTCAGTCTAGATTTCTAACCTTGTGATCCCTGACTATTAGACTGAAGAGACTTGCAGCCAGAGTGGGGAAAGCCAGATATTTGACAGATATTTGACAGATTTCCAGATATTTTGACATTTTTTCTCGTAGTTCATCAGCAAGTTCTATAGACCTACTTTCAAAATTCATCCCAAATCTGTTCCTTCCTCTTGATCACTATTAACTTCATAGGTCAAATCCAGACTGGAATAGCCATGTTTGAACTGCAACAATCCATTCTACTGGGAGTGGTTGGTCTTGTCTTTTATCTTCCATTGGCTTCATGTTATCTTTAAAATAAAATTCCCAACTCATGATGATGGCCCAGTAGCCCTCCCCTGCCCTCTTGGTCTAGCTCTTGCCTGTCTCTGCAACTTCATCTCCTACATTTGCCACACTTCATGTGACGGTATTCCTGCTTACATCCCTAAGTTTTTAGAGTTCTACAAGCTTCTTCCTTCTTTAGGGCCTTTGCATTAGTTGTTTATTTTCATAAATATCTCCCTTTACGTATTAGTCTTCTAAGGCTGCCATAACAAAATATTGCAGACTTGGTGGCTTACAGAACAGGAATTTGTTTTCTCACAGTTCTAGAGGATGGAAGTCCAAAATCATGGTGCCAGCAGTGTTCTTTTCTCATGAGGGCTCTCTTCCTGGCTGCAGATGGCTACATTCTTGCTGTGTTCTTAGATGGCCCTTCCTCTGTACATGTACGCTACTGGTGTCTCTTCCTCTTCTTATGAGGACACCATGCCCTTATGATCTCATTTAATCTCCGTAACCTTCTTTAAGGCCCTATCTCCAAATACAGTCACATTGGGGGTTAAGGCTTTGTCCTATGAATTTGGGGGGACATAATTCAGTCTATAACACCTTCTTTCCCTTCCCTACCACTTAGATCATCACATGACTGATGACTTTTCGTTATTCAGGTCTTATTTGCAATATCACTTCTTTAGAGAGTTCTTCCTTGACTATGGTTTATCCCTAGTGTAATGGAACTCGATGAAACCAGGGACATTCTGACTCTGTTCACTCGTCTCCAAGATTATTATACCCAGAATTGTGCTTGGCACTTATGAGGCATTGAAAAAACATTTGTCAAATGAATGCATTCTTCCAGTGCTCTGGCTTGAAAGGCATAGGTTATTTCTGGATGTGCCACACACTTTAACAGTGCATTTTTTGTGCCATTTCTTAGTGATGTACACCTAAACTACATGATCCATACTGATATCCAGAAAGATAGAACACAATAATGTTACTCTGATATACCACTGAATGGAGTAACTGGTTTATAGAAGAGTTACAACATATTGGTATTTAAATAAGATATTGTTTTAGTTTTTTTGAATAATCCCCCCAGCTATTATGAAACTTCTCCCCTTTTTTCTCACTTGGGGCCTTTTCTTTGACTCTTTCTTGGACAGATGCCATAACTTTTCAGACACTTGGATTGTTATTTTATTCTATTATTCATTTTAAAATGTCAGTCTCAAATTCCACTCAAAGCTTTCCTACATGTTACCATCTGTGCTGACAGATTTTATGCTTCGAGAGTACTGGGGTGTGGTTAGGCTTCCAGATACCTCTTTTCTCTCCCACTTCTAGATGCCAGCTCCATCTGTGATGTGGCAACAGTGGACAGATTTCTTCCTACAGGACTCAATGAGATTGTAGTCTTCTTTTTGTTGGTTGTTGCTGCTTCTAAGGCTGACACTCACTACAGATGTCCCCTGTGTATCTAGCCTCCCAGTGCCCATGCTTCTCCTGTGTGGTATTTGTGTTCTTTCCTCTGAGAGTTATGTAACTGGTGTCCCATTTCTTGGATTACTGAAGAGGCAGATCAAGATTCAGCTTCATTTCTTTCATCTCTTTATTCTTCATTACAAGCCAAAAAAAAAGACTCCTTCTTAAGTGACTTTTCCTTGTGGTAACTTGATGAGTGCTTAAGCCGAGGAACCTTATTCATATATATCACCCAAGGAAAGACCATATCCTTGCTTCATCAAAGAACAGGAGGACAGCTTACTAGTGCTTCTTATCTCAGCACCTCCATCTCTTGATTTGGTCATTATTTTCACACCTGGGCAGCATTAAACTATTTATGGATCCAAAGGCTCACCAACATTTTAGAAGAGAGAATAGATCTCATTTGATAAATTTGAGGGAACATTTTAGGCAACCTTAAATTTATGAGGGATTCTTTTGACTACCTTACTTCACATTACCCCCAAAGACCATTCTCTCTCATCACTCATTATTGCTATGAGGACTGGGGGCATTGAAACTGGTGAATCCTGATAAACCATTCCTTGAGTTTACAACAGTTAAAGTTTGTTAATTAGGAGTATAGATTCCTAGCAGTGATTAAATTCAGCTTGGGCCTTGCTTGAAATTTGTGGCTGTGGGAAAATTCCCATTTAACATTCAGTTACAGTAGCATTTTACTGCATAATATGCTTTACAGTGTATATCTTACGTAAAATGGGGGCTTTGTATAAAAAAGTTTTCTACTTTTTCTCATTTTCTTTTTCTGTTTTACATGCAGTTATTCATTTGTGCTCTCAAGTTTTGTAAGATTAAGTTATGCACAATATTTTATTTTTCCCAACTTTAAAAAATTAATTTACATATTAAATATTTAAATATTTTAATTTACACTATAATTTTGGTTTGTCTTTACATCTGTTTTTTTCAAATTTGAATTTCTTTCCCAAGGGATTCCTAATGACTGGAATCCTGCTTAGATTTCAAGGACTTTATTCTTTTATTATTTACTTTCATTTTCATAATCTGCCTTCTAAAATCTATTTTTCATGTTCTGGTTTTACTACTATATATTAACTTCATAAGACATTAGATATAAGCAAATATGACTAAAAGCTATTGTCAGGGAAAATATATTTTTCAATTTTGTATTACGTAAACATTAGAAGTAAATTCTTTGGTTTTTTTAAAATACCATCTTACAGTGTGTCTTTTAAAATTATTTTCTATTTATATTCATTTAGATAAAAATCCTCAGATAGATAAATATCCCATTTTCTCTCTAAGGAGCTACAAAATTCAATTATTCATAAAGACAAATATCAGCCTGAGTAAAGAATTATCTGTAAGATTAGCAGAATGAATCTATTGCAACATACCCTGGAACTGATTTTTTTTATGCATTTTAATGGAGGCAATATTTTACATTTAAGTATATTACATAAGAAAGTAAAATGTCAAAGCTTATCCCTCTCAGAGTTCAGAGTCTCTCCTCTCTCTTTCTCTCTCTCTTTTACTTGGAGGAATTCTCTTATGAGAGTATCTGGTGGTCAGTTCATTTCTCATTCTTTTAGAACAGATATTTGCATATCAAAGTCCTGAAACAAATAAACATACTCTATGATGGTCCCATCTGCTGTTCTCATCCTACTGAGACCTAGTGTAGGGAAAAGACGGTAGATTGGAGAAGACCCTAAGTTTTCAACTATGCACCAGTTTCTTTCAAATGGCAAAATATACATTTTCCATATGTTTAATATCTACTTATTTGAAACTGTTAGAGCCAAAATAAAGTATTGATCCCTGTCGTGGGAAAGGGTGGTAAGGTGGTGTGATTAGCAGGTCTCTACTGTAGCTTGTTATGATTTCATATAAAAAACACTGTCATTTTTATGACTATAAACAGTAAGCATTATGAGTAAATCAGTTTTAAGCTTTAAAATTGCATACATATCCTGACATATTTTATTTCTAATTGATCTGAAAGAAATTCTAAAAATAAACATTTTATATTCTCAAACATGAAGAATTTGAACCACACGTGGAATGAACACAGGAATGTTTATTGTTTATTTTTTTTCTTTGAGGATCTAAAAATTAGAATCTAAAACACCTAAGAAAATCTAGTTGAAATTTTCAAAATTCACGAAATTGTTTACACGTTTCATTGAAGTTTCACCTTCTATGAGCCCAGTGTTATATTCAAAGATACCGCATTGAAAAAGACACAGTCTCTGCCAGCAAAGAGTTAACATTTGCAAGCTGCTCACTAATTGCTTCCTCTCTTTTCCTCCCATTTTAGTGTTAGATTATTTTAAGTGACTCTTGATTCTAATGTGTTTTATTTGAAAAATTATCTTTAAAAAACACCAAAACCCAAAAAACAAACCACTCTTCAACGACAAGCGTTCTGGTTTCTGAAATCACTGCAAGATGGACATTTTTTTGTATAACTGTAATTCTTTGTAAGGAGTTGGTTATGATATAATTGGAAATGCTGCCTCCATAGGTATAATTTTAAGAGGAGGTGGTGTGGTTTAATGATGAGGTATGCGGGCTCTAGAGTTCCAGACTGGCTGAGTTCCAAGCTCAATTCTGCTACTCACAAGAGTAAGCTGTTCAATCATTGCAAAACAGGGGAGAAAGCAGTACCTGTGTCATGAAGTTTTTGTGAGTATTAAGTGAGATAATGTACAGAGAGGATTTAGTATAGCACCTCTGACCTTATAAACCTTTGCCATGTTATTGCTATGCAAAATTTCAAAAAAAAATTAATAAAAAATATAAAATCCTACTAGGGAGGAAGGAGAGAGAGAGTGATATTAAGTAAGTGAGTTGGTTGGGAGAGAGAGTTGATAAAAAAACAAAAGCTTCTGACCATAGTGGTTTGAAACTGGGCAGAGAAACTTTATATCTGCTTCTTACAAGTGAAGGTGTTGATGCTGCCTGAAGAATACTGGTCTCAGTAGAAATTTAGCTATTTTTAGTCTGTTAAGAATTAGCATGAATAAACATTAACAGGTTAATGAAACTTCTGTCTGAAAATAAGTGAATCCAGTTGCTTGTTTAATGTACCAAAACCCAACCTTCTAATGCTTTATAATAGTCTCAGTTCCTCTCAACACTATGAGGAAATAGCTTCTGTCCCAGAGGTATACTGTCCTTAAAGAAAGTCTATTTTTATTACCATCGCTTTGTGGCTGTAACTACTATTACGTGGTTAGGGTAAAATATCTTGCTGATGACCCATTTCTGTTTCTAATAGTTCTTAATCAAGAATGATATGCAATCCAGACACACATTTCTTTCCTTCATACTTACTCCTGATTCCCATATTCTGGTCCCAAAGTGGAACTGGGTGTCTAGAATTCCCATTAAAACTGTCAGTGACCAAATTTTCTTTGTTACTATCTAGCATTTTAAACATGTGCAGCATCATTACACAGTTTTGATTTGTTAGTTGGGTATTCCAAAAATGGGAAGTAAAAAAATAGAGAGTACATACAGGGTAGGATTAACCATGCTTTATTGGTCCATCAAGGAATGACTGGAGGAACTGGTTTATTTTGTATGGAGATTAAAAAGCTGAAGACTGATTTAGTAACTAGTGGTATATAGGGGAGAACTAAATTGTAGATTTTATTCCATGGGTGAATTTGTAGAACTTATTTAACCACTTTAAACAACAGTTTCCTAGTTTGCAAGATGAAGATAATACTTATTCTGCCTTATGACTGTTGGGAGGATTAAATGAGACAATATAGATTAATTGTTGAATATAGTATCTGGTAATAATAGGAGCTCAATAAAAAATGTCTTTTCCTTTATAGGTGGTGTGGTTACCATGAATATCAAAGTAGGAAATTATAGTTGCGATTACCTAAAACATTCAGAAGAATTATCTGAGCTACAGTGGTTAGCAGTGGAGTATTCTCTCTCTCTCCCTCTCTCCTCTCTCTTCAAAGAAAAAAATGAAAAATTGATTTTTTTTTCCAGGAATGACTACTGTGCTCTTCACAATTAAATGTAATTTCTGAAAGAGCTTTAAAAGTGATGATGATTTTCCAGTTTACCAGAAGTGGAAAATCATTTTTAATGTGTTGTTAATAATGTTATTTTAAGGCACTCTATCCGTAGAAACTAGTCTGTTTGGCAACCCAAGTAACCACCTTTTTGATGTCTTGTCATAATCCAGAGTTAGACCCATAGAACAAAGGTTATAATCCTACTACTTCTGTAACCCCTTCCAGTCTTCCATCATCTTTTCCTCTCTCTTCTTACCCCTAAAGGTTCTCCTAACCTCATTCCCTTTCCAGTGCATCTAGTATATCCTTTTCAGTAAGTTTGGCTACTTCTTAGAACTTCCATGTAGTACCAAATTATTACCCCGTAAATTACCCTCATAAATTTATTTTAGTGAAGAATTTTAAGCAACCTAAGTAGTCAAGGAATGAACTAGGAAAGTGTCCACTAGATGAAATATTATGTTTAGGCTAAAATTTAAGAAACAGAAACAGAATACAAAATTGTATAAACTATAGATATGACTTCATAAGACTCATGTGTATTATTTGCTGTGATGAGAATAGTATGGGAGTTTTCCCACCTTTTAAATTTTGGAATTGTGGGGTGTGTGTGAGTGTAATTTATTAAGAAAAATATGTATGCATTAATTAACATAAAAAAGTATGATGTGGCCAATTCAAATCCTAAGAGCTAGAGAATACTGATGAACTGCAGTTACTAGGTTACACCTATTATAAAAGTTATGCAGAGTAAAAGCAGGGACTGAGAAACTTTGAAGAAAAGTTAAGGGGTTCTTAGGAATGTGGCAGTACTTCAAGTCAGGAACATGGAAGATCCTGAGCAAGGAGTTGTGTGAGGAGGCTTTTGATGACTCACTGTTTTCAGAAAGGGTGGTATGAATTGGTTTAAGAGATCACAATTTGCTCTTTTTACTATGTGCACTGTTTTATTAAGTTGCATATTTAAGTAGTTAAAGTGTTCTGTGTGTGCACTGATGTTAATCAGATCATTCTGCATTGAAGAAAACTTGTAGGTAATTATATGGACAAAATTTAATCTAGGAAAAATTGAAATACTTAATTTTAATGGTGTAGGTGAAAGGTAGTCAGTCTATCACCACAAATAAGCAATGAAGTAACATCCTGAATTTATCATCACAGATATCATGGATCTTTAAGAAAATTCCAGAAGCAATATTTAAAACAAATTATTTAAAGATCACTAGTAAGAAAACAAATAAAAACACTCTGGTTTTAACCATAAAAAGTAGTAGCCATATGATGGTGCTTGACTGGATAGAGTATCATAATGCTGACCATATTTTACAGAAAATTGAACATATTCTTAACTCAGTAACTAGAAGAAAAAATGGTATGGAATGTCAATTCAGATACTCCCCCAAACAAACAAACAAACAAACAACCCTTAATTCCTGAAATGTAAGACAAATGAAAAACCCAAGTTCGTTACTATGGAAATGGCATTGAGGTTCAATAAGACTGCATTAGAAACAAGCCCCAAATCAGAGCTGCATAGTTCTAAGAATGCAAAAATATGCTATCATGCCTAGTCACCCCCCCAAATTATAATACATGCTTTTTGAAGTAATGAAAATCTTGATGATAAAATATATGTGTCTTGTAGTTTTATAAATCAAATAACATTTTCTAAGAATGATTATGAACTAAAACCAAAGACAAACAAAAAAAACTCTGACTTTGGATTTAAAGGGGTTCACCTTAGTTATTGTCTAATTCATTTTTAACCTTATTATTGACCATAATCTGTCCCTCTGTATCACGCACTAAGATTGTATTCTAAGCCTATGTTCTGATCCTTCTACATTGCTACTTTAAAAACAAAACAGTTTCTTGACAAGTTTCAATTTGAGCATTCTTTTCTCAACTGACACAAATTGCTCCTGTTGTTAAAAATGAAAGTATAATTCATTTCTGAATTATAATTTCATGTTTGTATGAAAAAAATCATCTGATCCTAGTGATGAGTTTTTTACTTCCTGACCTCTAATGAGATGTTAATATGAACAGATATAGCAAATTAACTCTACTTTTGTTTCTTGGGGGGAGTTTTACAGTCTTTGTAATTATCAGTGCCTGATAATGACTGTACATTTATCACAACCTCAATATTTTCATCTTTTATAGACTTAATATATAAAACTATTTGTTGTCCATGAAAACACCATTTAGTATAATGTGATGGTTCATCCAGTTTTCTAAATAAAAGATTAAGTTTCTATTAGAATTTCTTTTAGTTTCTGCATCAGTAAATGTGTTCTTTTAAAGGCATTATTCCTTGCTGGAAGTTACCTCCAGCAATGAATTGTTGTTTTAAAACATCTAGAATTCAGTTGTGTCTGAGCAGATGGCTTTCCCTTTATCTGATTGCTTAAAATCTTCCAGGTTTAGCTTTTATTGTTAGTAGATTACCTACAGCAGTTATTTTCAAAGTAACATAAGCAGGCTACTAAAAATAATGTGTGCGCACATGCCCCTCCCCTACCCTGAGCACTGATTTTAGGTTCCAAATTGAATTGTTTATGGCAGTATATAAAACAGATGCAGAAGTCCTCTTGTACTTCACTTTGAACTTTTCTGGGACCTCAGAGCAACTTAGGCTTTTCAAAATGCAGTTTGAAAAATTCCTTGACCACTGTTATACTGTGTGAGTGTTAAAAATAATTTTGAAAGAGATAAAATTGTAGCCATAGTTCCACATACTATTATATCTCCAGAATATAATGGCAGACTCCTCAGGATAATTTAAGAATAAATGTAAATCCTATTCATTATTTTTAACACCATGTTCCTTGTTTTGCTCTCAATTAAGATTTAGAGTTTCTGCAAAATCCTTTTAGATACAAGTGAAATTCTTTGAGAAACAAGTGAAATAATTCTTTATATAAGATATTGCTATAGGTCAAAAGCACTCCAATTTTCCGGCAAAGAAGAGGCCAAGCACCAGCAATTTTCACTGTTATTTTGGCTTATCCCTCCCAGGTTGCTTTTCCCCTGCCTTTCTCCTCTCTTCTTTTTTCTTAAGCTAGAGAGAGCACCTTACCTTTTCAGCAATTCCAGTCCCTCAGCAGGATGCTTTGCAGATAAAATTTCTCTTTTGTGTAGAATGAACAGTTGAGAAGTAAGCTCTAGTGGTACCTAACTTTTATAGCCACTAGGACTTTTTGCATGTTGCTCTTTTATCATTCTTTTCTTTCTTAATATCTCCCCAAGCGTATTTTGAACCAATGATATGCCTCTTCTAGTATCATGTTACATTTCCTTGATTCTTTGTTATTTAATATTTGATTCATGTATTTAGAAATCTGTGATAAGAGCCCTTAAGATTCCATTTAAAAAAAGGAATGGATATATTTAAAGGAATGGATTGTGCCTTAATGATAAAAATATTTTTTACATATAGTTCTATTGTTGGGAATTTAACCTTGAAAATTACAGGATTTTTGTAGCATATTCCATATTCCAAAATAATTTTCTTTATATTCTCAACTTTCTATCTGTAAAGATGGATATTTCTTCATTTGTTGTCAGATTTTGCCTTTTAGAGTTACATCTGTTTTTCTCTTCTTCAGTCCCTTGCTATGTATCTGAATTTTTCATTTGTTATGACGATATATGATAGTGCTTTGATTTAATCCTTACTGTATTTCAGTAATTAGGATGACTTCAAAAGTACTTCAGTGTGGATTATGTCATTAATTGTTTTATCACTTTCTAAGATATTTTTGTTCTATTTTTCTCTCATAAGACTTTTGTCCTAGAAATGGAGTCATTTTGTTATATTTAGAATTAGATATATTAATTCATTTTGCCAGTGGCATTGATTAGTAACACAAAATCTAGTGTCAGACTGACTTGGGTTCAAGTCCAAATATGCTAATTCCCAGCTTATGACTTTGAGCAAGACAAAAAATTTTGTAGTTTATTGTTTCATCTATAGGAACAGCAATAGTATCTATCCCATTGGACTATAGAGAGTGTTAAATATGAAGATACCTTCAAAGATTTCAGCATAATTGTAGTCATGTTGTAAACATCAAATGGACGCTACCTAGTTTTATCTCCATTATTAATATGATGATTCTCTTTATGATGAGCAGAGCAAAATCATTATTAAAAACTGAGTCATGAATGTTTTTACATTTTAATATTTCTTGTGATTTCCTTACCTAACTTAAAAAGATGTCATTGGCAACCAAGTAATGTTTCTGTCCCACAGCTTGGAGGTTCTTCAATTCTTTATGATTCCCTTTGCGTGTACAAAGCAGGATTCAATGGATAGAAGACTTGGTTTTAGAATGAAAGTCCTGGGTTCCATTTTGGGCAGTACCCTGTGCTTGAGTTTTCTCTTGAACTAATCATATAAAGTTTTACGTTTAGTTTCATCATTATCAAACAGGACTAATAATCATATCAGATGATTGTTTAAATGAAAAAGTGTATGTAATGGCACTCTAGATGTCTTCCCTGACCATATCCTGTTTACCGAGCAAGTGCACCCATTCCTTAGCTGCTGAGTGTTGGCTGCCAATGGCTCATAGCTGTTCCCTTCTCCAAGAATTGTGCTTGGCTGGGAGCTGCATGTCCAAGGAAGCTATGTCCCCTACTAAGCCCTGGAGAAACCCATAGTCATGAATGCGTTGACGTGGGGTTTCAAAAGGCTACACCCTTTCCTTTAAAGCAAGAAAAACTCTGGTGTAATTCATTTTGTATAGTTCCTTGTGGAATTCAGCTAAAGCTAGACTGTAACTGAGACCACATCCTTGCATTGCTCCTTTTCCTGTCCTGTCTTGATTCTTTCATTTCCCTTAGAAGCCTGTCTTAGGCTTTGTTTCTTGAAAACAGTTTTAACCAAATATATTTGAAATGCTTTACCATAATGTCATGGTAAACAGTTTTTTGTGATATAATATAATAGATCATCATGAGATTTTTAAGCATACCTTGTAAGGGAGGAAAACTTTTCCATCCACTCTTCTAGGTTCTTTTGGCTGGTCTATTAATTAAATTGACATAAGATATTAATAGTAGAAAAAATATTTTAATTACTTATGTCCAGGAGCCCCATAAAAATATGTGACCCAAAGGCAAGTCAGCAGTTGAGGCTTACATGCCATCCTGAGCTAAGGAATGAGACAGGACCTTGGGCCTCAAAGGGGAGGAAGGTAATTCATAGGATAATAAGAAGAGCAGATGTTTGGTAGTTAGATATTTGCCCTGCTATACAGATAAGTCATTAAGATAAAAAAGTTATCTCTGTTAATAGCTCTCTTTCTGGGCCAGACCCCCTATCTAAGTTCTTTTAGCTAGTTAAGAAAGAGGTAAAAAGTTTTTCTTGAGTCTGCTGGGTCTTAGTTGACCTCAGCTCAAAATAATTCAGTGCCAAAGTGGCACATTTGTGGATGGGATATTTTGCTCCCCTTCAACCTCTAATACTGAGATTTCAATACACAAAACATTTAGCTTTGTTCATAAACAATTAAAACTACAATAGAGTTAAAAATTGTATTTAAGCAAACTAAATAGTAGATAGCTTAACCAAATGTGTTAAAGCATCTACTATGTACCTGAACTGTGCTAGTTACTAAGAAAAAGAATGATAAGACAGATGGTTCCTACCCTCAAGGATCTTATATTTCCATGGGGGAGTTACACATATACATATATATACATACTTACATAAAAATCACAATGACTTGAAAATTTCTATGAAGTATAAAGACATGAAATAGAGAATAACTAGAGGTCTAAACTTGGGAATAGTTAGGAAAGACTTCTTTGAACAT
Source organism: Eubalaena glacialis (assembly GCF_028564815.1). Classification (NCBI taxonomy): domain Eukaryota; kingdom Metazoa; phylum Chordata; class Mammalia; order Artiodactyla; family Balaenidae; genus Eubalaena; species Eubalaena glacialis. The sequence goes on from NC_083721.1 coordinate 45,910,535, forward strand.
GTGCCAGTTTGTCTGAAGTCTGAAGAATATGAAGGGGCTGCTAGCAAAATATATCAGTGGAGAGAATATCATCACGTGCAAAGACCTTTAGGCAAGATATATTTGACTCTTCCAGGAGAATACTGATGTGTCAGGAGCACAGTGAGTAATTGTGTGAGTGAAAGAGAAAGTTGAAAGGATAAGAGAGGGTGAGATCACACAGGATTTATATGCCATGCTAGGAAGTTTGGATTTTGTTCTGAGTATGATGGGAAATCACTGAAGGATTGTAAATGGTGGAGGGTGGGTGTGGGGGTGGGGAGTGATGTGATTTGACGAAAGGATAGTGGATTATAAGAGACAAGAAAGGAAGCAGGGAAACCAGTTAGACTGGAGGAGAGGTCATACTGGATAGGACAAGGGTAGTGGCAGTAAAGAAAAGAGGAGATATTTCTGAGATAGTATTTGCAGATGATTCAATTTAGTAGTTAGGGAGTGGAATGTAGAGTTTGCAGTTGTACTGAATATTAGGTAAGGGGAGAAAATGGGAGAAATCAAGTATATGATGCCAGAAGGTGGTGAAAAAAACTGATTTTAGGAGAAAAAGAGGTTAATGGTGGGCACGTTAAATGTGAGACTGTACTAAAGCAATAAAATGGAGATACAGAATTGTATGTAACAGTCTATACACACTGGAAATTTTTACCTAATAGTCAACAACATAGAGATAGTCTTTAAATTTGGGAATTGATGTGCTCGGTTAGGGAGAGAGTATAGAGAAAGAGAAGATGGCTTAGCTGACAATTAGAAGGATTTAGGAGGAAAACTGGAAAGGGAGAGTTAGTGAAGAAAGAGAGAAAACAGTAAGGCATGGTCACACTGAAGTGTATGAAGGGAAAAAATTTCAAGCATGTTTATGCTGAGCACTGAAAAAGTCAATTAAAGTGAAATTTGGGGATAAATGGTCCATTGGAATTCACAACTTACAGGATTCAATCAGATGACCTTAAAATAAAATTGAGGGGGTGGTAGAGACACAACCAGGTTGTAATAGATAGAAGAATGGAAGACGAGGAAGTAAAGATAATATCAATAGAAAAATTATGGAAAAGATGAGAAATAATTAGTTGGAATGGATTAAGAGTCATGGAAACATTTATTTTTAAAATAGGAGATAGTAGAATATTATGAGTGTATGTATTTTTGTTTGACTTCAAAAATTTCTCAATTTTGAGCATTTTACTTTTAGATTTTAGTTTCAAATATCCTGAAGAAATAAGATGGTTTTTAAATGCATGTCTACATAAACCTTACGTGTAGCAGATAGTAAAGAGTTAAGAAGAAAAGTGGTAGGTGTTTGCTACATGTTTATAGCTTTAGATCTTGGCTGTTTTGTTGCAGCCAGGGGACATTTTGAAGTAAGCAGTTAGGCAGTAAGTCTTTGTGATATAATTGGATACTGAGCAAATTACAGCCTCAGAGAGAGCCCTTGTAACCTTTACACTACCAAGTTCAATAAAACTGCAGAAGACAATGAAGAGACAACATGACTCAGAAAAGAGAAAGAGAACAGCTCAAAACTTGATCTATCAGCCTGTTGTTTGAGATATACTATCGACTCCAGGGGAAAGAATGGTAGTTAAAATGAGAACCACATCTGATAATTATAATAATAGTGATGATGATGCTATTTATCAATATTACAAATATATACACTTGTCGGCACTGAATTCTTGATGTCCTCTTGGAAATAAAGAACTTAGGCATTCTCAACTCTTATTGTCTTTATTTTTAGTAATTTTCAGATGCTATCCATTTGGGTCTCAAGTCTCAAAAAGCATGGGGAGATACTAATTAAAATATACTCATCATACAAATGAGCTAATATTATACAATGGGAATTTTGATAAGGACTTTCAATCAATATCCTAAATACGGATCATATTTCATAACATAAAACAATTTTATTATGTCTGACATTTTATATCAAAATAAGTTGTTAAAGTAAGAAAAAACCAAAAGATAACAGCTCTTGATTAAGGTGTACAAGCCATTTTCAACTTACCATGGCCTTTGCTTTTAAGGATAGACAAGCTTCTTATGAATTCTTCATGTTATGGGAACTTGAACTCTTTGGAGTGTTTTCTGTATTATTATTTCAACTCTCTTTCTCTGATCAATCCCAGCTGATTTTAACATAGCTATAAGGATCCAAGGATTCTCATTCTCCCTGGAGATGATTCCTGAAATAAAATAATTTAATTCTTTAGCTATGTCAAATCCTTCAGAGATCATTTATTTTATAATCAGTAACACCAGAGAAGTGATGCAGTTGTTTACGAAGGAGTGGGGAAATTAAATTAACCATTTGTTCTCTGAGTCTTACCTATATTTTATGTATGCCCATGGATTCAAAATTTTATATATCATTGGTAAATATATTGTACCCATGATGTTTAGAATTTAATGCTGACACTTTTGAAAGGAATATCACACCAAAGGATCTGTATATGCAAGAATTCTAATAGCCTTTATTCAGAGAACTTTCTCATTCCCCCCCCAATTACTTTCTGTTTCTATTTTTGTTCGTTTATAAAAGCTTGAAATGAATTAGCATACTGTCTTTAGTTTCTTTTCTTTTCTCTGTGCCAAGAATTCTTAGGCAAAAGCATCCAAATAGATGATCCCACCACTACTAGGCTGACTTTCTCATTGGTCCTTTGCAGTCCTACAATATTACATCCATACCTCATTTAGAGCATTTATCCCATATTTTTGTATTATAATTGCCACGTGACCATTATTTAACTCCTTGAAATCAGATACCCTCCCTGGCTCTTGCCAGTCCTTGTCGCTCTGATTTAATGCCTGGGGTTGCAAATGGAATTGAGAAGTTTGAGTGTATTGGATATTACTCCTGGAAGCACTGGCTGCTCCTTTGTAATGGTATATGTGTAATGGTGTAAAGTAAATTACATCATTTGGGAGAATTTTGCCCTGTTTGTAACCCAGATATAAATCTCCTAGGAGAGGGTGCCCTTTCCTATGACTGCCTGTTCTCACACCTACACATTTTTTATCTGACTGTCCATGTTTCAGAACTTTCTGTTGGACTGGAACACCAGTGCTAGGTGTTTGCTTCCCCATACATCCATCCTTGGTTCCAGCCAATAGATAACTCCGCAGTTTTTGAAGCAGGCAAGGTTACTCAGCAGGAGGGACTGTGGACGTTTTGAATCTCAGAGTAGGCTTTGAGTATAAAAGCATACACTTGTCCACATCCAAATACGAGCAGTAAGATCAGATGTACTGCCCTGTGTACAATCAGATCAAACTAAAATCTTGACAACTCCCATACTGCTCATATTCTCTATAGCAGGCAGCATAGGGCCTGGTATGATGACTTGGCCTAGCAGTGTAGCTCCCTGCCAGCTTGATCTCAGTGGGTGAGCCCTCAGAGCAGACAGTAGGTAGCAAAAAAGGTAGCTGTAATAGCAGAGTGGCAAAGTGAAACAGCTCCCTGCTGCAGCCACTGACTCACATGAATACTGCTTTGATCTTGCACTTCATCCTTTTTTGTTTAATCCTGTAACATTTTTTTTTTTAGGTAAAGCAGGCTAGATTTTTATTCTTTGTTTTTGAAATTCTTAAATATGTGGAATTGACCCAAGAGTCTTACCTTTTGGAAATCATGAGCCAAAGGCAAACTAGCTTAGCCCTCAGTCTTATGTTAGGAGAAGAGGAAGGTGTAATAGCTCAGCAGCAGCTCCACAGACAAGCCAACTCTCTCTTGGCAGGAACAGCCAGTCTGTGAATACCCAAACCAGAGCTGCCTGCTCCTCCCCTTTTGGAACTATGTTTAGCCATATATCCCAGAAGGATACCCTAATCCTCTGGGCAGAAATAAATAGACACTTGTAAAATGTAAGTGGGTCACTCTATGTATCAGGAACCCTGGAAGACCTTTCCAAGAATAGAGGCATTTTCTGTGCTGATATTCTTCAGCAGATACTAAGAGGCACTAACTGATTTTGTACCAAACTGCAGGGACTACAGCATAATCCCCCTTTTCAAAGCAGGCTCTTCATCTGGATCATTTCACTTCCACCCTCACACCTTTATTTGTGATTTTTTCACTTGACTCCTCAATGTCGATTGCTTTTTCCAATGTCCAGTCAAGATAAAACATCTAAAATTTAGCAAGTATAAAACCCAATATATTTATTACAAGGATCGTATAGATGTTTCTAAGTCTTTTTAATATCCTGGAACACAAAGAAAATATATTTTCTGTTCAACAAAGGGGGGTCAATATGCCTGTATGTTGCTAGAGGTGATTGACCCCAAGGGCTGCCCCAGGCCCTGCCAAAAGCCTTGATGGCTGGAGGAATCAGTATCCATGCTGGTTGGAAATCCCTGATCCATATACAACACTCAGTTCCTTGGTATGACATTCATGCTTTTTCACAGACTATTTCCCCACATAATCTCTTCCTACTTCCTACCCTTCCTTCCTACCCAAGGCTTCCTACCCTCCAGCCACATTAGTCTCTGTATATTCATTATAGTTTTAAGCTCCATATATTGCATATACTGTTTTCCACATGTGGAATACCTGCCCAGTCTTTCTTCATTTGGCAAAGTCCTACTTATCCTTTAGGATTCAGCCAAATATTTATAACCTGTCTTTTGCAGAAAGATTTAGGTATTTCTTCTGCTGTGTTTCATTAGCATTTTGCTCATGCCACAATCTTAAAATGTTTCACATTGAATATAATTATTTCTTTATTAATCAACCACTCTGAGCAAGAAAATGGAATTTACTTTCAATTAATCAACTGCTATATGCCATGTATGGTGCTTTGTGCTTTTACATACCTGATTGAATTTAATAGTCTAAATTCTGTAAGGCTGGTTGTCTCAAACGTTTTTTACATGAGAAAACAGATATTTTTTAATCATTGTACAGTTTTCCTAAGGTGAAATATCTGGTAAGTGACAAATAATGGACTTCTTTGGATGTCCTCAGACTTCACTGGCAACTTCTTTCTAACTAGTAAAGTTCTCTAAATCTCAACCTAACATTAAGGTGCCTATTTAAATGCTTAATGAATAAAAGAAGGAAGGAGAGAAAGAACAAAGGGAGGAGGGGAGAGAGGAATGAAAGAAAGAAAGAAAAAATGGATCAATAAACGAGGTAAACTACAAAATTCCAAACAAAAATCTCTGGGCTTGTGTGTGACACAAGGACTTAATTGGCTTTTGACTTTCAAATAATTGTTGGACTATACCTTAGCATTTAAGGATACAGAAAATATAATGAAAAAATGGATTAAACAAAAAAAGTTTGGTGACCCCAACTTTTTTTTTTTAATTAAAGTGAATGTATTAAGCTAAGTACTAAGAACTTTGTCTAATTAAAAAAAAAATAGTTAGTCTTTAGACATTCTTAAGAAAATAACTTTTCTCATGCAGATAAACTTATAGAAAAATCCTTTATTGTGAAGAATTTTATCCAATTTGAATATGTTGAAGTTTAAGTATGTAGTTATGGCCATATTTCAATATCTAATATTGTATGAATGGCATTTAATGTATTTCATGGCTAAATTTGGATGCACATGTTTTAGTAAATTATGCTATTTAATTTAATGTGATATCTAACATGATGTCTAAAACATCATGTAGTGAATGTAGTTTAAAAAATGTAGATTCTCTTTCTCAAATGTACCATTTTTTAAGCAAATGTCTGATACTGATATTTCATACCCTGTAGAGTTCAATCTACAAGATTGTTTCCCTGGCAGATGGCTACACGCAAAGCTAATTACAATATGATTATGAAGGGTTGGAATGTCACAGAATGATAAATTACCATAAACAGAATAGAGCAAAAATCACACCGTCAATATTTATTGGACACTTTTTATGAAGGGTGTGAAGCACTAATCTGCTTTATCCATTTCATTTTTCTTTGCCTTCCTTGATTTTCCTTCTTCTTAATCAAAATCAAAATAGAAAATACTCAAAATAACATTATCATAAATAACACAGAAAAATATAGATAAATATAGTTTGAAATTCTAAATCCCCAATTTTCTGATTAAAAAGAAATACATAAATTTTTTAGAAATTTTATCAATAGAGAATAGTAAGAAAACATTACCCATAGTCCCATTATACAAAGTTGATATGCTTTGTCCTTGTGTTTTTTGAATAGTTGAAGTGGTAAAATGGCCATATGTTTGTCAGCAGTATTTGATCACTTCCTTTGTTGTAACAAGATGGATACAGATGTAGATATGTAGGTACTTACAGTGGTGGAAGTTTGTTGACAATCTATTTTGATTGATCTCATTTTCACAATAATATAAGAAGCAAGACAACTATCTGAGAGTGATGGGAAGCAGAGATGTTGGAGATTTGAAAACAGTGTGAAGGAGACATCCAGGAGTCTGGAGATGAAGCATATTGCAATTTCTGGGAAGCATTGAAATCTTCAAGAAGCAGAAAATTCCCACTTTATGCACATTTCTCCACTGATTAAAAAAGAGACACTATTCCTAACTTACAAAGCTGATCATAACCTTAATACCAAATCTACACAAGGGTAGTATAAAAAAAGAGAAATCAAGCCATCTTCATATTTGACCAAAAACTTCAAGGTATTAAAGAAAATGGAAGACTGAGTATAACAATGTGTAAAAAGTAATATAGCATGACCTAGTTGGTTTTTATTTCAGGTATTCAAAGATATTTTAACATAAAATCTTTTTTTTTTTTGTGCTGATGGAACAGTTCTGTATCTTAATTGTGATGGTGGTTACACAAATCTACACATGACAACATTGCATAGAGCTCTACTTGTACACATACACACACACAATGAGTTCATGTGAAACTAAAATCTAAATAAGGTCTATAGATTGTACCAGTGTCAGTTGCCTGGTTTGATAGTGTGCTATACTTAGGTAAGACATGACCACTGGGCAAAAAATTCAAAATTCTTACATGTCCGCATTCTTTAACTCACTATTTCCTTGGGACATACCCCAAGAAAATTATTAGAAAGGTAAGCAAATCTTTATAAACAACATAAAATCTTTTAATGTAATTTATAGCATTATCAGGTTAAAGGAGAAATAGGATCATTTCAATAGATGCAGGAAAATCCTCTGATAAGATTTAACACCTATTCATGATAAAGGCTGTTGGCATGGAAGGAATAGAATGGGATTTTCTTAACATAATAAAGGATTTTTAAATCAAAAATATACATTATTGTAAAACTCTAGATGAGGTGAGGGACTTGACAAGATACCCACTGTCATTATTTTGTTCAGAATTTTGCTAGATGCCCTCCTTCTAAGGATAGAAAACATTTAAGAATGAAAAGGAAGATATAAGATTGCTATTCAGAGATAACATTATCTGTATAGAAAATCCAAGGTAATAGAGCAATAATCTATACAAATCAATAAGAGAGCTCAACAGTTTCACAGTTTCACTGAACAGTTTCAATTTACAAAAGCCAGTAGTTTCTATCTACCAACAAGAAGCATTAGAAATTATAATTGAAAGAGTCAATTTAGAAAAATCATCAAAAACTATAGGGATCCTAGGAAAAGATAAAACAAGCCCTGCAAAATCTTTAGAAAATAATTATAAAACATTATTAAAGGTCAAAAAATGAAACCTAAGTAGATAAATATACTATATTCATTGGTGAGAGCCTTCACTACTCAAAATATATAAATGTATATCATAAATGTTGACAAACTAATATACCATTTGTCTGAATTAATAATTCAGTTCAAAGTATTTAATGTTCGTCTTGCTTGATCCTGTTTAAGAAATCCATATGTACCCTACCATTATAGATACTCTACATATTATTTTAAATGTTTTGACATATTTGATTTTCTTATTAAGTTGCTGTCAACCAGGATTTGTATTTGTGTATGGTATGATGATAGGATACATATGAATTTCTTAAATAAGACCCATCAAGACAAACTATAAGGAAAAATATTGAACGTGCTGATTTAATCAATATCTGAGGTTCTCTAAGAATATAAGAAACCATTAAAAATGGAAAATACTATCCACATTCTGATTGAAGGGATTTGTAGCTCATATCATATGAGATGTGCAACTTTGTATTAGAGATAGGAAAACTTTGTGCAGGTTATTTAAAAAATTAAATCTGCAGTGCAATGTGCTTGAATCTAACTAATATACAATATGTAAAATGGTAGCATGGGTTATTAAATAATTGGTTTATGTAACTTCAGTTGGAAGGAAAGAAGCAGGGATCATTGGGAATATAAGTTCACTGAAAACAAGGCTTATCAAGGTAACTTAATTTTCCTTCTTAAAGAGTTGCTGGAGAAATGCTATAGTTGGTGTCAATTTCAGCAAGACATTGGCAGTCATTCACAATAGCCTTACAGACAAATGAAGAAATAATCAAGCTCCAGGACTGTAGAAAAATGGATCAATGTCCACTTTAATGGAATTCTTTAATGTTTATCACACAGCTCTACTGTGTGATAGAGATATCATGTTTTAGCTTGATCAGTATAGTTGATAAAGAGATAAAGTGTGTTTTTGTGAAAATAAAAAAGAATGCAGGGACTTCCCTGGTGGTCCAGCAGTTAAGTCTCCGTGCTCCCAATGCAGGGGGCCTGGGTTTGATCCCTGGTTGGGGAACTAGATCCCACATGCATGCCGCAAGTAAGACCCGGCGCAGCCAAATAAATAAATAAATAAATAAATATGCAAATATGGAACACATAAGTAATTCAATAAAACAAACATAATGACTGCCTAAGATGAGGCTTTATTTTGACACTCTAGGTAAAGAGTTTATAAATTAATAGGAAAGCTTCGACAAGAAGATTTAGTTGTGCTGTGGGCAAATCTAAATTATTTTTGGCTGAGAGAATAAAACACTTAGAATGTAGTAATCGAGTAGTGACTTGATGGAAAGATAGGGTTTCATAAGCAGGGACTGGAGTGAGAGGTGTTGCGGGTGGAGGAAACTACATGTGAGCAAAGGCATAGAGGTGAAAAATTGAGAGACATATTCACAAGTGGCTTGAATATATCATCCAGGGGTCAAATTAAAAGAATCTTGAATGTCACATTATGTAGTTGTGCCTTTATTTGTTGAACAATGGCATTAAAGTTAGTTGAATGTAAAGATTATTCTTTCAATAGAATTTGGGATGTATTAGATTAGTGGGAGACTTCATGAGGAAGACAGTAGTTCCAGTAAAATGTGATGTGATTCGGAGCTGTGACATCGGTAATGGATGAGATTGATGGGAGAAAAACTGTAGGGGTCAAATCAGTAGAACTCTAACATGTATATACTGTACACAGGGCATCCATTCATTTGATACATATTTATGGATTGGCAGGTACTGAAGATAAAACAGTGAATAAAATCAGGCAAAAATCTGTGCTCTCAAAGAGCTTGTTTCTAGTAGGGAGAGACAGCTAATGAACAAAAACCACTAATGATGTATAATAAGTTAGGAAATAAATGTTATCGAGAGACACAAAGCAGTGAAGAGGGAATAGGAAGTGGGGGGGGGGCAGAAGACTGTGCGTTTTTATATAAAGTCGTCAGAAAAGGTGTGAAGGTGATATTTGAGTGAGGACATGGAAGAGGTGAGGGAAGCAGCCCTAGAGGTATATGGGAGACAACTTTTCCTGGTAGAAGGAATGGCAAGAACAAATACCCTGAGGCAGAAGTAGGTTGGAAGAACATCAGGGCCAGTGGGACTGGGAGGATTGAATGATGGGAGACAAGGTCAGGGGGGTGCTGGAGAGCTACCTCCTGTCTAAGGCCAGCATAAGGGCTTTGGTTTTTACTCAGTGGGAGACAGGATCCACTGGACAGCTTTCATCAGAGAAATGTCAGGATTTGATTTGTAGGTTAACAAGATCGCTGTGGCTACTGTGTCGAAAATAGGTTGAAGGTAACAGATTGGAAGCAGGGAGACTAGTTAGGAGGTTACTAGAATAAGCACCAGGGAGCAGTGAATCGTTATCCTAGCAATTTAAGTTGGAGAAAGCATGACTCTTAATGCTCTGTTAACAGAGCAATTAGGAAGAATACCAGATTTGTGGTAAAATAATGCACTTGTTGGGTCAGGTCGAATTTTAAGTGCAGGTAGTGCTTTCAAGTAGATTTATTAATCTAGATTTATAAGTCATTTGCACGCAGAGCTTATTAACCAGTATAGAACTTATTTGGGTAACGTGCCTAGTGGAAAAAATCATTGGCATTAGGGGTAAATAAGGACAGCTATCTTTAAGTCATTTGAAAAGTGTCAGCAGACAAATCAGATATTTTCCTCTGCTAATTGACAAGTGATCTAGGACACTGAACTAGGTCAGGTTTGAGTCCAGAATCACTGAGAGGTTTGGATAAAAACCCTCCAAGTAAGTGTTAAATCCACGTGAGATCAAGAAGAGAGAGACTCGGATACAAAAGCAAATATTGTGTCGGAAAGATTCTGATTAGCCAGAAGGTTTGATGCAAAAGGTGAGAAGCAGACATGCCAGAAGTAATTCACCTATCAACGAGTAAATATACTGAGTAACTTTTTATTTGCTCTTGGGTTATATGTGACTCTGGCTAGGTTGTGTGTCAGAAGGTTAAAAGGCACAGCCAGTAGTAAGCCCCGGGGAAAGTGTAAAAGCCCAAATAATATGGGTTGTTGTGAAATTTCAGTTGCATACCAGAAAGGATATGTTTCCCAAAAAATGGAGTGTGTTGCTTTGAGAAGCATTAAAAATTACCATTAAGCTAAAATGGAGGGTCCCATGTCAGAGGTATTATTTTTAAGTGGAAATTCAGGCAGGGGTAAAGAAATAATGTTCACAATCTCTATATTAATCTCCAATTCTGAAACTATATGACTATGAGACTGATACTCATTATTTTGAGCACAAAGATTGCCTCTGATAGCTGCTGCTTTTTATGATTCTTTATTTATTTGTCTAATTATAACTTCTCACAGCCTTAAACAGGAGAAACTAAAAGACTACTGTTCATTTGTTGGGTCCTGCCCATACAGAGAGCATAACCATGAAGGCATCAGCATTCTATCTTTCAGCCTGACTTTTTAGGAGTAAAGTAGACTTAAAAATGTGATCCTCAGCATAACCTTGGAATTCACTCAGTAAATTTATGTACTAATATAAAACTTGAATTTACTTAGCTATGGTATGAAGAATCCCTTTGAATGAGGCTTCTATTGATTGAAAATATAGATCTTGCCAGAAAGAATAAGTTTATCCTGGAAACATATCCTGTGATACTGTTTCAGATAGGCTTGTCAGGACCCTCAGAGAAATGTGGAAATTGAGAATGGCAATACCCTACTGGAAGCAATCTGTGAAACAATTAATAAGCTATGTATCACTCATTTGTTTATCACTAAATAGCCTGAATAATTTTATTTCTGCTGACAGTGTATCTTAAAAATGGCCACTGGGACATGTAGAATTTGGAAAGTGTCACTAGAGGCTTCCTTTTTTTCTCTAATCAATTTTTGAACATAGAAATATTTGTTAAATCTTCTCTTTAAAGAACTATAGTATGTACGTTGATGTGTGGCCCAGGATTTCCGGTGCTTAAGGCCTGGCCCTTTCCCTCCAGGAATTACTATTTTGTAGAAGAGATAAAAATGTACATAACAGTTGTAATTCAAGGTGCTATATGCTTTGTGTCATCTGAGTGACATACAAGTTATAGGAAGTCTGATATGCTTGGCACCTACATCAGAATAACCTAGAATACTTTTTAAAAATAAAATATCCGTTGGCCCTATCCAACTTAAAGCCATAAAACCAAAAACTCTGGGGTGATACTTAAGAATTTATATTTTTAAAGCTCATTGGATATTAGATATGGCACCCCAAAGTTACTGGTAAGTGCTATAGTAGTTCCTGGAGGGAGATCACTTCCAGTAATTCTCAATCCAGTCAAGTTCACTAATACAGTTAAAGATTCCCAAGCCTGGCTTCCATGGAAAGTTTTACTGTTACTTGGGCCTCACCCCCTGGAGATTCTGATATTATTCGAGATTGTTGTCTGGCTATGGTGTTATACATAGCCAGACATAGCAGATGATATATTCCAAAAGTTATAGTTCGGTTATAAGGCCATTCATGATTTCATGTAGCTTATACTCTATCCATTAGTCACAGTGAACTACCTGCACACTCCAAAAGGATGATGGTCAAAGTAGTAGTGATAGTTAACATTTATTTTGTTATCATTATATGCCAAGTATTAATTTGTTTAATTCTCATGAAAACTCTATGAGGTAAAGTGTTATTATTATTCCCATTTTACAGATGAGAAACAAAGCTAAAGTGACTTGCCTAAGGCCACACAGCTGGTAAATGGCACAACTGGGTTTTGAACCCAACCAGTCTGGCTCTAGAGAGCACACTTTTAATATTATGTTACTAACATACACTTTATACTCTCCTTACCCCTCTCTTACCTCATTGAGCTATGTCGTATATATTTACACTGCCTTGAAATGTCTTCTTCCCATCTTTTATATGATAAATTTTTACCACTTGCAGTTTACAGCTCAAATGTCACCTCCTACAGGATGTTTTCCTTACTTCCCTACCCTGAGAACTGATATTCTTGTTTTAGCAATTATCAGAAAGTCTTTATATATATATATATATATATATATATATTTTTTTTTTTTTTTTTTTTTTTTTTTTTTTTTTGGTCTGTCCACATTAGTGTGTGAACTCCTTGAAGGAAAAGAGTGTGCTATATACGTTTCTGTAGTTGCCTTATCTATGTCTGGAATATAATAACTATTCAATACTTGTTGACTGAATGATTAAATGGAGGAATGCATCACTGAATATATGGGAAAGCAAAAGTGTATTTTGGTCTCATAAGTAAATTAATTGAATTGATAAAGAGACAAAGCCAAAAATGCATCAGAAGCCATTATAAAGCTACTTTAATTCCTAACTGTGGAAGTTGGATTTCATTTGAGGATAGTGGGGGATTATTGAAGATTTAAAATAAGGAAGTCACATGATACATATTATTTCCACCAAGAAAACTTAATTGTAAACCCAGGAGGACCACCTGGGAAATCCTGTAAATAAGTCTTAACATCTCAAATCATCCTGGATACAATTTTATTGCTATCTAAGGAGGTCTACCTCCGTCTAACCAAAGGCACACTGCGACTTGTGATGGGGGATGAAAGTGAGGAAAATGTGAGGAATGAAGGAATGATGCTAAGTCCATATCCAAGAGGTGTGATAAGGCCACAAAGTGTAAAAGGACTTGCAAGTACAGCAGTCAGGAAGGTAGGGCACATGTTGCAAGAGAAATAAGAGTAATTCAGAACAGAAGACAGGAAAATCATCCATGAAAAAGGTCTACTTTCTTAAAAATTTTAATTTTTTAGTTGAAACATAGTTTACATACAATATTATGTTAATTTCAGGTATACCAGGTAATGATTCGATTTGACGTTTACATACATTATGAAATGATCATCACAATAAGTCTAGTAGCCATCTGTGCTCATATAAAGTTATTAAAATATTATTGACCATATGCCTCATGCAGTGTATTACATCCCCATGACTTATTTTATAACTGGAAGTTTGTACCTCTTAACCCTCTTCACCTATTTCACCCAGCCTCTCCTCCCTCCTGGCAAACATCTGTTTGTTCTTTGTACCTGTGAGTCTGTTTTCATTTCATTTTGTTTGTTTGTTTGGTTTTTTAGAGTCAACATATAAGTGAGATCATGCGATACTTGTCTTTGTCTGACTTATTCCACTTAGCATAACATACTCTAGATCCATCCATGTTGTCACAAATGGCACAATTTCTTTTTTTATGGCTGAGTAATATTCCATTGTGTATATATACTATATCATTTTTTATCCATTTGTCTAATGAAGGACATATAGGTTGCTTTCATATCTTGACTACTGTAAATAATGCTGCAGTGAACATAGGGGTGCATATATCTTTTTGAATTAGTGTTCTCGTTTTCTTCAGGTAAATATCCAGAAGTGAAATTGCTGGATCATCCAAAATGGATTGAAAACTTAAATGTAAGCCCTTACACCATAAAACTTCTAGAAGAAAGCATAGGCAGTATGCTCTTTGACATTGGTCTAAGCAATACTTTTTTGGATCTGCCTCCTTAAGCAAGGGGAACAAAAGCAAAAATAAACAAATGGGACTACATTAAACTTAAAAGCTTTTGCACAATGAAGGAAACCAGCAACAAAACAGAAAAGCAACCTACTCACTGAATGGGAGAAGGTATCTATAAATCCAATAGGGGGTTAATACCCAGACTATATAAAGAACTCATACAACTTAATATCAAAAAATCAAACCACCCAATTAAAAACTGGACAGAGGACCTGAATAGAAATTTTTCCAAATAAGACATATAGATGGCCAACAGACACATGCAAAGATGCTCAACACTGCTAACCAGCAGGGAAATGCAAATCAAAACCATAATGAGATTACCACCTCACACCTGTAAGAATGGCTATCATTAAAAAAACAACAAATAACAAGTGTTGGTGAAGATGTGGAGGAAAGGGAACCCTTGTGCACTGTTGGTGGGATGTAAATTGGTGCAGCCACTATGGAAAACAAGTTCCTCAAGAAATCAAAAGTAGCAAAAGGTCTACTTTTAGCTGAAGTTGGGTGAATGGTAAGGGGGAAATCCTGGGGATTTAAGGAACATGGAATTACTGGTAGCAGTGAAAAGAGTGTTTTCTGAAGGTGAACCTGGCAGCAGTGTACAGGATAGTGTAGAGCAACGGTTGGCAACCTGGAGAGCTAAGAATGATTTTTACATTTTTAAATGGTTGAAAAAAATTTTTAAAGAACATTTAATGACATGTGAACATTATACAAAATTCAGATTTAAATGACCATAAATACAGTTATATTGGGAAACAACCATGATCATTCATTTAAGTATTGTTTATGGCCCTTTCGCTTGCATTACAATGGCAGGGATGAGAGTTGCAGTAGAGACACAGATGGCCCACAAAACATAAATATTATCTGGCCCTTTGGTTTGGTAAAAGTGGAAAAGTTAAAAGCAGAGATCAATTAGGAGCCCTTCCTAGGGTGGGAGCCTTACAATAGGGTATTAACAGTAGCCTATGAATAAAATAATAAAGATTTTATCATGCATCCTTCTTAAGTTGAATCTATTGAAAGTAATGTCATCTCAGGACATAAATGGCAAGGGGGGTAGAGCACAAGGGGCAGGGGTTCTGTATAGAGTAGACTTGTGGGTAATCTGATCTGAAGGAGCACTAGGAAGCCAGATTTGAACAGAGTAGTGGGACCAGGAAGTAGTGAATGCTTTGGAATGGGCACATGTGCTAGTACTAAGGTAGAACCAGTAAGTGAGCCAGAATTGGACTTAAAGGAGACGATAGGAGGTAGTTTCTTGACCAGAGTAGGCACCTAATAAATGATTACTAAAGTGACTAAACTGGAACTGATCAGGCAGTAAAGCAATGTTGAAATCCAGGGAGACCATGGAGAGTAAGCAACCAAGAACCCAGAAAGGCTGTGCGAAAGTGGACACATTCCAAGAAGCCTGGGTTCAGGGGGCTAGCAGCAGTCAGCCTTAATACTGAGCTACTACTTCCTAAGCAACTTGCATTTGCAAGACACTCAGTGCATTTTCACAGGTTATGTAGACCCCTTACATTAATCTGGCAATGTAAGTTGGACAGACATTATGCCTTCCATTTTACATTTATTATAATGGAGAATTATGAGTATCTCTCCAGAGGCAGATTTACTATGTAGCTATCAAAGTTTAAGTTTCAGGGTCTCTCATTTTCATGGGTTCCTTCCCAGGCCCTGGTGACTTTATCTTAAAGGAAACCTCAAATTATGTAATTTTCAGGACCAAAAAAATCTTGATCTGCCTTTGTGTTTACCTAACCTAGATGGTTGCGGTTGGAACTTCAAATTCAGTGTTCTTTCTACTGTACCTTGCTGTGTGTGTGTGTGCGTGTATGTGTGTACATGTCCATGTGTGTTTGTATTTAAAGTTTCCAGCTTTCACTGTAACTGAGTAGTTATTGTGAGTACATTTTTTCTTTCTTTTCATAAATGTTTCCAAGGATAATGAGATTTTACCTCCTCCTCTCATTGCCCTCTCTACCATTTTTCATTTTTGATATTATTTTTTTAATTTTCCTCTTTGGGAAATAATGAGGATGATTCTGATTAGCTGTGTTTTTTTAAAAAATGTATCTAAATTGCATATCCTTACATGATTCTAAGTAGTTGAATGGGAACTGGGCTGACACATTTAATCTACTTTCCTCCTACAAAATGTTGCAGACTAACTCTTAAAAAGCACCAAATCAGAGATACACTCTAGAGCAACCTTCATCAGAATGGCTTGACTACTTATTAAAAATGCAAGTTCTTGTGTCTTAGCCAAATCCTACTGAACCTGAACCTCTGAGGATGTTGACTGGGGATATGCATTTTTACCAAACTTCCCAAGTGATTCTTACTCACATTAAAATTTGAGAACATGGGTTTATATATAACCTACCTTATTTAAGTCCTAGGAGTGTTGCAAATGTATTATGATGTAGTTGCTAAGAATAAAAGGATATTCTTCATCCATAGAGGGAATTGGGAAATCTTAACTTAAAAACCTCTACTAATTAAGATTCATAAGTAGAAGTGGTTAGATTATAGAAAGACTTTTCCCTGGGTCATGAATTTTTAGAAAGGTTTATAATCTTTCAGGAATTAGATTCATCTGGAAATGCACAAGGGTTTGCCAACTGACACTAAAATGGACAGCTGAGTGCTTGAGTGTGGTAAGAGACATTAAGAAAGCAGAATGAGTTGTTAGATAAAATGTAATGTTGGGGGAAAATTGTCCTCCAGGCGTCTATTTCCTTATAAAATACTTGAAAATGATTTCTTCTAAAAACAAATCATTTATGAACTTTTTCAAAACTATAATTATGTTAAATAGCATTATGATCTTTTTCCTTTAGTGCTTCTTTGATTTCTCTGTTTTTAAATAAAAATAATATGTTTCCTAAGGGATGACAATACTGAAAAGTATAGTACTTAAAAATACAGCGAGGGTTAAGAATGGAGCAATCCTAGAAAAGTCAATTTTGCATTTTAACTTGGGAAAGTTTTGATATGACATAATTAAATATGGTATTTTAATTTGCAAATTAATTTTCTGTGCAACTTAGAATATATACTTATAATATGATATTCCTAGTATTATTAACACTTTCTTATACAAAATACATTTAATACAACTGTAACCAGAATGCCACCCTTCCAGTACCTCAATTATTTAGAGAAAATTCAGATCAATACTTCACACAAATATTTGGAGATATTATTCATCTCATGATAGTTGATATAATCACTGGAATAGACAATGCAGCATCCCAGAACTACCTTAAATCCATTTTAGCTGTTGTATAATCCAGTATGCCTGGAATAGCCACAATTAACACCTCTTATCCCAGCCCACTTATTAGTAGTGCCCCTTTCACTCTGAGTTAACTTGCTTTAGATAACAAATTATATGCTGACCCTAAATTTGACATTCTTATATACTGGTAGGTAAAAGCTCCTTCTCTCATTTAAACATTCTCACAAATCCTTTCTCTCATCACTATCCCATGATAGATCATAGAAGCACTGCCACAAGAGGCGAGATACATGGGTCTTCTAGTTTGACTTTCTCCCTCAGTTTGGAGATGTTTGTGCTCATAAGTCTCATTACTTCTTGTTGGTTTTTGGCCTCTTGTGTTGCATAGCACCTTCTCAGAAGTGGCAAAATGTCTAGATAGATCTGTGCTACTCCTATTTTGGTAAAAAGAGAATTGCTTGGACCTGGACCCAGCCTTCACACAAGCAAGCCCTGTACCAGTGGTGCAGATGAATACAAAAAGGATAGAAGTATTATAGCACAGTGGTTGAAAACTTAGACTGTGGAGTTAAACAGACCTGAGCTTGCAACCTGTATCTTCACTTACTTGCTGTGTAATCTTGGCCAACTCATCCAAACTCTCTAACCTTCGGTTTCTCTGTAAAATGGAAACATTAAAAGTCCTTCTTACAACTGATCCAGCCATCGTAGTGCCCTGGGACTCCCTCAGCCCCCACCCACCCCAGCTCCAGCTGTCTTTCCAAGGTGGATCTGGCATGGAGCTCCTCAAAACTCCCCACCAAGCTTATGCCCACTCCAGCTCCATCTGGCCTGCCAAAGCCTCCTGGCACACACAGTCTTCAGAGGGGATGCTCCTACATAAGACCACACCTTTAAGACTAGTAGAGGGACCTGTTTTGCCTGATTCATAGAAACAAACACAGAAAGCCAAAACAAAATGAGGATACAGAGGAATATGTTCCCCAAAAAGAATATATAAAATCCCAGATTAAAAAATCCGAATGAAACTGAAATATGTAATTCACCTGATAAAGAATTCCAAGAAGTGGTTATAAAAATGCTCTTCGAACTCAGGGGAAGAATGGAGGAACACAGTGAGAAATTCAGCAAAGAGATAAAAAATACAAGAGAGACCCAATCAGAGCTGAATAATACAATACATGAAATAAAAAATACACTAGAGGGAATCAACAGCAGATTGGATGATACAGAAGAATGGGTCAGCAATCTGGAAGACAGAATAGTGTAAATCACCCAACAGAACAGGAAAAAGAAAAAAATAATTTAAAAAATGAAGATATTTTTAGGGACCTTTGGGACAAGTATACTAATGTTTACATTGTAAGTGTCCCAGTAGGAGGAAAGAGAGAGAAAGGGGCAGAAAACTTATTTGAAGAAATAGTGGCTGAACATTTCTTAACCTGGGGAAGGAAAGAGATATCCAGATCCAGGAAGCACAGAGAGTCTCAAGGTGAACCCAAAGAGATCAACAACAACACATATAATTAAAATAGCAAAAGTTAAAGATAAAGAGAGAATTTTAAAGGCAGCAAGAGAAAAACAACTAGTCACATACAAGGAAACCCCCATAATGTTATTAGCTGATTTTTCAGCAGAAACTTTGCAGGCAAGAAGGGAGTAGAATGAAATATTTAAAGTGATGAAAGGGAAAAACTTACAACCAAGAATACTTTACCCAGAAAGGTTATCATTCAGAATTGAAGGACAGATAAATAGTTTCCCAGATAAGTAAAAACTAAAGGAGTTGATCACCACTGAACTGGTCTTACAAGAAATATTAAAGGATCTTCTTTAAGAGGAAAAGAAAAGCCCACTGCTGGTAATAAGAAAATATATGAAAGAAAAAATCTCACTGTTAAAGCCAAATATATATAGTAAAGGCAGTCAATCAGCCAGTTTAAAAGCTAGTAAGAAGGGTAATAGACAAAAGTAGTAAAATTAACTATAGTTACAATAAGTAGTTAAGGGATACACAGAATAAAAATATGTAGAATATGATGTCAAAAACAGAAAACATGGAGGTGGGGAGTAAAAATATAGTGCTGTTAGACTGTATTCGAACTTAAGTGACTATCAGCTTAAAATAAACTGCTGTATATATAGGGTGATATATATGAACCTCATGGTAACCACAAACAGAAACCTACAATAGATACACAAAAAATAAAGAGAAAGGAACCCAAGCATAACACTAAAGGAAATCATCAAACCACAATGGAAGAGACTAAGAAGAAAGGAACAGAGAAATACTGTAAAAAAACAAACAAAAATCCCCCCACCAAAACCAAAAAAACCCAAAACAAACAATTAACAAAATGGCAATAAGTACATACCTATCAATAATCACTTTAAATGTAATTGGATGAAATGCTCCAATTGTAAGACATGTGGGAGCTGAATGGATAAAAAGCAAGACCTATCTATATACTGCCTCCAAGAGACTTCAGATCTGAAGATATACCCTTCAGGGATAGAAAAAAGATATTCCATGCAAATGTAAAGAAAAAGAAAGCTGGGGTAGCAATACTCATATCAGACAAAATTGACTTTAAAACTAAGTCTGTTACAAGAGACAAGAAGGATGTTACATAATAATAAAGGGGTCAAGCCAAGAAAAGGATAAAACATTCATAAATTTGATGCACCTAACATAGGAGAACCTAGATGTTTAAAGCATATAACACCAGACATAAAGGGAGAAATTAATGGTAGTATGATAATAGTAGGGGACTTTAATACCCCACTTACATCAATGGATAGATTATCCAGACAGAAACTCATAAGGAAATATTGGAAGAGTTAGAATAATTCCTGTTGGAATAAGGAAATATTGGCCTTAAATGACACTTTAGACCTGTTGGACTTAATATCCTTAAACAGGATATTCCATCCGCAAACTGCAGAACACATCCTTTTCAAGTGCACATGGAACATTCTCCTGGACAAGACCACATGTCATGCCTCAAAACAAGTCTCAAAAAATTTAAGAAGACCGAAGAAGTGTAAGGCATCTTTTACAACCACAGTGATATGAAACTATACATTAGTTACAAGAAGAGAACTGGAAGAAACACAAATATGTGGAGATTAAACAACATGCTGCTAAACCATCAGTGAGTCTACAAAGAAATCAAAGAAGAGATAAGCATACCTGAAGACAAATGAAAATTGAAATACAATTTTCCAAAATCTATGGATACAACAAAAGCAGTTCTAAGAGGGAAGTTCATAGTGACATAGGCCCACCTCAAGGTTTAATAAACAATTAAACCTTACACCTAAAGGAACTAGAGAAAACCACAAAGTCCAAAGTTGGTAGAGGGGAGGAAATAATAAAGAGCTGAGTGGAAATAGAGATTAAAAAAAGAAAGAAAGAAAAGATCAATGAAAACTAAGACCTGGTTCTTTGAAAAAATAAACAAAATTGATAAACCTGTTGACAGACTCATTAAGAAATAAATAGAAAGGACCTTTTGATAAACCTTTTGACAGACTCATTAAGAAATAAATAGAAAGGGCCCAAATAAGTAAAATTGATAAACCTTTTGACAGACTCATTAAGAAATTGATAAACCTTTTGAGAGACTCATTAAGAAATAAATAGAAAGGGCCCAAATAAGTAAAATCAGACATGAAAGAGAAGTTACAACCAACACCACAGAACTACAAAGGATCATAAGTGATTACTACAAACAATTATATGCCAACAAATTGGACAACCTAGAAGAAATGGATAAATTCCTAAAAACATACAGTCTTCCAAGACTGAATCAGGAAAAAACAAAAAATCTGAACAGACCTATGACTAGTAACGAAATTGAATTAGTAATCCAAAAACTCTCAACAAAGAAAAGTCTAGAATCAGACGATTTCACAGGTGAATTTTACCAAACATTTAAAGAAGAGTTTATACCTAGTCTTCTCAAACTATTGCCAAAAAAAAAAAAAAAACCATGAAGATGAAGGAATGCTTCCAACCTCATTCATCAAGGCCAGCATCATCCTGATAACAAAACCAGATAAAGACACCACCAAAAAAGGAGAAAATTATAAGCCAGTATCACTGAGAAACATAGATGGAAAAATCTGTGACAAAATATTAGCAAACCAAATTCAATAATACATTAAAAGAATCATACACCGCGATCAAGTGTGATTTATTCTAGGGCACAAGGATGGTTCAATATTCACAAATCAATCAACATAATACACCATATTAAAATTGAAGGATAAAAATTTTTTGAGTATCTCAATACATGCAGAAAGAGCTTTTGACAAAATTCTACACCCATTTATGGTAAAAACTCTCAACAAAGTGTGTATAGAGGGAACATGCATCAACATAATAAAGTCCATATATTACAGACCCACCCACCCACCACTAACATAATACTCAATGGTGAAAAGCTAAAAGCTTTTTCCTAAGATTAGGAATAAGACAAGGCTGCCCACTCTCTGCATTTTTATTCAACATAGTACTGAAAGTCCTAGCCACAACAGTCAGACAAGAAAAAGAAATAAAAGGCAGTAAAATTGGAAGGGAAGAAGTAAAACTGTGACTACTTGCAGATACTACATATAGAAAACCCTAAAGACTCCACCAAAAAACTAAGAAGTAATAAATGAATTCAGTAAATTTTCAGGATAGAAAATTAACATGCCGAAATCTGTTGCATTTCTGTACACTAATAACAGACTATCAGAAAGAGAAATTAAGAAAACAATCCCATTTACAATTGCATCAAAAAGAATAAAATACCTAGGAATAAATTTAACCAAAGAGGTGAAAGAACTGTACTCAGAACTGTAAGACTCTGATGAAAGAAATTGAAGACGACACAAATAACTGCAAAGATGTACTGTGCTAATGGATTGGAAGAATTAATATTGTTAAAAATGTCCATACTGCTGAAAGCAGTCTACAGATTCAGTGCAATCCCTATGAAAATACCCATTGCATTTTTCCCAGAACTGGAGTAAATAATCTTAAAATTTGTATGGAATGTCAAAAGACCCCAAATAGCCAAAACTATCTTGAGAAAGAGGAACAAAACTGATTTCACAGTATACTACAAAGCTCTAATAATCAAAACAATATGTTACTGGCGCAAAAACAGACACATTAGATCAGTGGAACAGAACAGAGAGCCCAGAAATAAACCCTTTCTTATACGATCAATAAATCTATGACAAAGGGGGCAAAAATACACAACGGGGAAGGACATCATTTATTGATGTTGAGAAAACTGACATCTGCATGCAAAAGAATGAAACTAGACCACTTTCTTACATATTGTACAAAAATAAACTCAAAATGGATTAAAGACTTAAGGTAAGACCTGAAACCATAAAACTCCTAGAATAAAACATAGGCAATAAGGGCTTTGACATTGGTCTTAGCAGTATTTTTTTTTGGTCTGTCTCCTCAGGCAAGGGCAACAAAAGGAAAAATAAACAAATGGGATTACATCAAACTAAAAAGCTTTTGTACAGTGAAGGAAACCATCAAAAAACTGAAAAGGTTATGTATTGAATGGGAGAAGATAGTTGCCAGTGATATGTTAGATAAGGGGTTGATGTCCAAAATTTATTAAAACTCATACAACTCAATATCAAAAAACAAACAATTTGATTAATAAATTGGCAGAGGAACTGAATAGACATTTTTCCAAAGAAGGTATACAGATGGCTAACAGGTACATGAAAAGATGCTCCACATCACTAATTATCAGGGAAATGCACATCAAAATCAGAATATTACCTCACACCTGTCGGAATGGCTATTGTCAAAAAATAAATACCAAATACATAAATAAGAAATAACAAGTGTTGGCAAGGATGTGGAGAAAAGGCAACCCTTGTTCACTGTTGGTAGGAATGTAAATTGGTACATTCACTATGGAAAGCAGTATGGAAGTTCTTCCAAAAATTAAAAATAGAATACCATGTGGTCCAGCAATTCCACTTCTGGGTGTTTATCTAAAGAAAAAGAAACCACTCATTCAAAAAGATAGATGCACCCCAATATTCATTGCAGCTATTTACAGTAGCCAATATATGGAAGCAACCTAAATGTTCATCTATAGATGAAAGGATAAAGGAGATGTCATATATATACACAATGGAATATTATTCAGCCATAAAAAATGAAAGAAATCTTGTCATTTCTGACAACATGGATGGACTTAGTGGGTATTATGAAATAGTGAAATAAGTTAGAGAAAGACAAATACTGTATGATTTCACTTATATGTGGAATCTAAAAACAAAACAAATGAACAAACAAAACAAAAACAAATTTATAGATACAGAGAATAAACTGGTGGTCACCATAGGGTTGGAGGATGTGAAGATAGGTGAAACAGGTGAGGAGGATTAGAGGTACAAACTTCCAGTTATAAAATAAAGTCATAGGGATTTAACATACAGCGAAGGGAATATAATCAATACTATTGTAATAACTTTGGTGACAGATGGTGACTAGACTTGTGGTGATTGTTTCATAATGTGTAAAAATATCAAATCACTATTTAGTGTACCTGAAACTAATGTAATATTAAGTCAATTATACTTCAATAAAAATTCTTAATAAAAATGTTTAATAATTTTTTTAAGGTTCTTCCTTCCTTTCCTTATAGGTCTGCTGTGAGGTATGATTGAGTGAAGACATTTATCACAGTGCATTACACATAGTACCTATTATTTTGGCTGCTTCTATCTCCACGACTGCCACCAGTACTCCTGCTTCTTCTAGATAAATTATACACTTCTAATAGGAATATGTGAGGAAATATTCTAAGGACAAAAGGGATATATGTTATCACTATCCCTATTTGTTGTCTTGTTCAAAGATCAGAAACTGCAGGAAGTTATCTAACCCATTCATGCATTCAGTCAACAAATGCATACTGGTATGAACTAGAAACAGTAGAAAGGAAAAGAATAGTGGCTTAAGGGTGATTTTACTTTAAACACCCTACCTTTCAACTGGATGCCCAGGATACTTCAGTCACAATTATTCCTAACTATCCTCCCACCTTTTTCTTTCCCCATATATATCAGTATTTCAAATAGAACACTTTGATAACTATATCCTATCTCTTCCTGCCTAATGGAGGAGGTATTAGGGGTAGTCTCTTGTATCAGTTACATATTGCTGACCTCACCTGAGCTCGCTCCTGTAGCTGCAAAGAGCAGGCAGGTGACCTGTGGGCTGTGCTCAGCTGAGGGGGCTGGGATGGCTCCCTTCTTCGTCTACCTGTGACCTTTCTCAAGAAGGCTTTATATGGCAATGACAGTGTTCCAAGAGGGCAAGCCCCAATGTGAAAGGACATTTTAAGCTTCTGCTTGGGTCACGTTTGATGGTGTCACATTGTTAAAAGCAAATCACATGACCAAGTCCAGAGTCATTGTGTGAGGAAAATATAGAAGGTGAAAATATCAGGAGGGTTAATACATTGAGAATCATTAATATAAGCACCTATCTCAGCTATCACATAGTAATTTGTTTTTGATAGAAGGGAAATACCCCTAATATGTGTGTAAGAGCAGGATATTTTTGACCACTGTTTATTGCTGAGCTAGGCATTAATTGTCTCTTGTAACTCAGGCATGAAAGAACTTCTTGTCTTATTTCTTAGTAGAGTGGAAGGGAAAATTGAGC
This sequence comes from Eubalaena glacialis, assembly GCF_028564815.1. Taxonomy (NCBI): domain Eukaryota; kingdom Metazoa; phylum Chordata; class Mammalia; order Artiodactyla; family Balaenidae; genus Eubalaena; species Eubalaena glacialis. Next base: position 45,935,717 of record NC_083721.1, read on the forward strand.
ACTCTTGTAATGCAGCCTTAATTTAGTCCCTAATCCTTAATCATTGGTTAGTGCCAATGTTTCTATCTCTGTAGAAAAAGCAAGATGAATTATCTAGTTTTATTCTGTTCGTGTGCTTGTAATTTGTTGTACTCTCATTTTTTCCTAAATAATGATATTGACTTTTTTATGGATTTCCTATTTTAATTTAAACAATATTCTTAACCACATTTTTAGTTGTAAGACAATTAGGATAATTTATAACATTAAAATGCATTGCAGCACAAAAATTGGTAATGATTTTAACTATCATTCTAAAATTCAATAATCTGTATTTGTTCTTAAAAACATTACCATAAATGTTTACAAAGGTATGTATGTTTATGAACAGTATAGTATATGAATATAAACTCACATATGGTTTTTACTTGGAACATAAAGTATCTGGTATAATGTGCTTGAGTAGGAAAATTTTACCAAGTCCTTTTATCATTGTTTTTTGTTTTTTTAATAAATTTATTTATTTATTTTTGGCTGTGTCGGGTGTTCGTTGCCGCAGACAGCCTTTCTCTAGTTGTGGTGAGCAGGATCTACTCTTCGTTGTGGCGCTGGCTTCTTATTGTGGTGGCTTCTCTTGTTGCGGAGCACAGACTCTAGGCGCACGGGCTTCAGTAGTTGTGGCTTGCAGGCTCTAGAGTGCAGGCTCAGTAGTTGTGGCTCACGGGCTTAGTTGTTCCACGGCATATGGGATCTTCCCGGACCAGGGCTCAAACCCGTGTGGATTCTTAACCACTGCGCCACCAGGGAAGCCCTTTATCATTGTTTTTAATATAAGTATTCAAATGAACAAGAAATCCTTAATTAAATCAATAGCTTAATTTTTCTTATATGATGGAACAAATATAGTGAATTTCTTCTTAATCATTTTTAGCCTGCAGCTGGACTCAAAAAATCATTTAAAGATCTGTGAATCAATTCTACTGATGTAAAGAGTGAACTGATAGAGGTAGCTTGAGCAAGTCTTCTTAGTGACTTAACATCAGTAAGATTGTTTTTATATTTTCATATTTGAAATGATTTCTCAAAACCACTAAAGCCTGAGAATAGTGCTGGAGAGACAATGTCTTTCTGATCTTAACTGAAAACTAACCTCAAGAGCTTGAGTTTTTCATTCTATGATTGGCAAGGGGCAATTATCTCTGCTTGAGCAGTGGAGTCTTTAGATCAAACACTTAGTATAGGAGATAAAGGAAACAGACAAGCCTTGAGTAAAATATACAAAAGTGAAGCAAGTGGAGAATAAGTAAACCATTGTTTTCATGGCTGTATGAGAAAAGAGAGGGGCCCCAGAAGAGAAGCAAGCAAATAAACACCCCTATGTATCTGATTTTCAGAGTCATTGAACCTGATATCTGAGAATCAAATTTTTCCTCTCAAATGGCTTTTCTTTATAATAATAGCTATGCAAAATAAAACCAGCTGTCTCAGAGGAAAACACATTTCTTTCTCTTGCATTCCAGATAGTTTCATTTGAAAGCAAACCTCAGACACCTGAGGACAATCCTGCTTCTTGGGGAAGATAATCATTTTAGGATTTGATAAGTGTAACACACATTGCAGTTCCTGTAAGATGTTTTACTAGTGTAGGGTTTTATCTTTTCAGTCATTAAAATTAATAAATCGTTTCAGATATATTCTCATCAAGGGTGTTGTTATTTGGGAACTCAGGAGGGTCTCACTTTTCACCTAAATACATTTTTGAAAACTATGAAGTAAATTAGGTCATCAGAAATCAACTCATATTTTCACTCTAACAGTTGATTGTTGAAAGTTTTATTCCTGATCAGTAATTTAGCACCAGGTTCATTACAGATGTAACTAAAAATAATTAATAGAATAATTGGATTGTAACTAATAACTATTCATAATTATTAAAATTCATTTCTTAAGCACCATAAAATAGACAAACATGTTGAACATACCCATAGTAAAATAAGAGCTAATATTTATTGAATACTTCTTGTGTTCAAAATGTTAAATCCAATACTTTCATATATTATCTGATCCTCTATTAAATGTTATTGTCTTATTATAGATGAGAAAACTGAGGTTAAATAACCAGTATGGAATCAATAGTAATCAATCAATTATTTTAAGCACCTTATACTCTGTGGCTTATAATTTGGGGAAACTAATGTATTACAGAGTATACATACAGAACATAAGGTAATTTCATCAAATGAGCATACATTTTATAACAAGAGCTTATGTTTGATTAACAACAATTGTGCTGGCCTTCTAGAATTAAGTAAAGCTATTTTGTGAATGATTTGGACGACCAAGATATCAGGTGAAAAATGTCCAGTGAATTTCTTCTTTTGTTCACAAATTTTCTCTTAACAAAGGATTACACATTCAAAATCATTAATTAATTAACATTCTGGATTATTGAAGAAAGTCAGCTAACACTCAACTCAAGAACCTTGCTAGTAGACCCAAGAACAGAAACCCTGGAGTAGAGAAGCAGATAATGGTGGCTTGGGTGGGTTAAAGATTCCAATAGAATGAAGACTGCAGAATCTTGGTAATAGACTTTAGAAAATTAAGTGAAGAAAAAGTAGCTAAAGGTTTTCTTCTAGAACCCAAATACCAAGAAATGGGGTGACAGGAGTTGGATGTGGAATGTGGATTCCAGAACAGTTGGAGGTAGACCTGGGGGTGGACAAAAATTGGATGTGAAGCAGGAATTGGACAAGATGGAAACCATGTAAGTTCCCTTTTCAGCAATACTAAGATCAAAATATAGTTGAAAAAGAGATTCAGAATGGGGAAAAGGAACAACATTGAACTGGAGAGCTAGATGAAGTTGACACTGCCACAATACATGGTCATATCCAAGGATGCAAAAAACAGAGTCTGTGCTTTGGGCCCAGAGGCTCTTTCCTTTTGTTCTTTAACTCGAAGAAACCCCGAACACTCAACAATCTGAGAAAGGATCCATCCTTTTGTTTCTGTATGCTGATTGAGTTGGAAAGCACACCCAAAGAAAAATATGTGATCAGTTTAAAATGGAAATAACTCTAACACTATATGTTTGTGGTAAGTGGAGATGGGGAAAGTACAGGGAGATGAGAAGGTAAAAAGAAATAAGACTGGGATTTAGATAGCCCATCCCTGGAAGTCAGTTAAATAATACTCCCTGGGAAGGAGCCAAGGTTAGACAGGAAGTAAGAAGGGAAAAAGTATTCATTTATTCATTTAACAACATTTTTAATGCCTACAATATTGCTATGTACTGTGCTGGGTGCTGGAAATACAGACATGAAAAGGTACATTATAAACTCAAGAGGCTCTTGATCTAGTTGAGGAGGTAGAGAAGTATAGCAAAAATTACATGAAGGTGCAGAAAGAACCACAAAGAGGTAGTCAAAGGATGAATGGGTAAAGAAAGGAAGGATACTAGTTCAGGCTTAGTCCTTGGGGAGTGGAGAGGAGAAAGGAGGTGAGGATTCCTAGAGAATGTATTCTTGGTTGTGTCTTGAAGGTTGAAAGGGAATTACAGAGATATATAATAGAGGATGAGTATTCCAGGAAGACAGAGTGATACATAAAACATTTTGTAGTTGTGATGTAACCTAGTATGTTTAGGAATTGGAAATACGGCACTGATGGATGTATCAGTCAGGGTCCGGTCCAATCAGGAGAGAGAAATCACACAGTAAATTGGACAGGAAAAATTTGATATGAAGAATTATTAACTATAACAGGATCTGAATAACTAAGGATTGTCTAGTAAGAAGTAAAGAGAACTGTAAATAATAAAGTAATATTTGATGTAAGGAGTAACCACCACTTCTAGAGCTGAAACCACCATTTTAGACTGTCAACTCGTCTAAAATCCTCTATTTATTAGAGTCATATGTGGCATAATATGAATATCAGATTTTACCATACTTGAGTCAAATGTGTAAATAAAATGAGCAGTGATTAAAGGTGTGCTCCTGTCAAATTTTCAGAGAAATTCACCTTTACCCAGCAATCCTAGAGATTCTTTTCTTGCACATTGCTCTCAAAGAGCTAGCTTCCTTTCCTTCATAGCATTTATCTTAATTTGTAATTATATATTAATGCTCAGTGTTTGATTAAGCCTGTATTCCCCACTAAACTGTAAGCTTCAAGAGGACAGAGACTGTTTAGGTTCTCTGAGTACCTTGCACAGTAGCCGGCGCATAGTATGACATCAACAATCAATGTTTCTTGAATGAATAGGTGAACAAATCATTTTAGATTTTGCCAGGATGGTCTTGATAGCCCAGAAAAGTTTCTGTCTATTCTTCTCAGTGCCATTCAGAGATAATGATTTCTTCATTAATCTCATTTAAGTCTGGATTGCTTCTAATACCAACAAGTGATGCTGGTCAAGGTTTTTAAAATTATTGTATTTTTTAAAATTTAAAATAAAATGTATAATTTAAAATTATTATATTGGTATGTATCTAAAATACATATCAAGCATTTTTATTTCCCCTTCTCATTCTCAGAGTTGCTATAATCTCTACTCTCAGGAAAGCTTCAGAACTGCACAGCTCCCCATCCTTCACGTTTGTTTCACCATGATTGCTGCTTCAGGATTCCTCCTTTAATTAATGACTGTTCTTTTCCTAGAAAGCAAATAAATAAAAGTAGAAAAGCCTTGATTAAATTCTCATTTTTTTTTCATGGTTGTTTAGCACTCTAACCTATTCAAAATGTACATACTCACAATTTAGGTAAAGTGTATTTGAGTTTGAAAAATTTACTGCCAGTCAAAAATACATATCTGATATGAAAATTAATACCTTGAGCTGTGACTGTCAAAATTCTTTGAACTAATGGGCCTTTACAGGGAGCGCATTATTCAGAATAGTTTAAAATATGCAAACAATGCACAAGGAGAATCATAAAGCTGTAGAATTATTCTAAGCCTGAACAAAATTCTTCTGATCTTTAAAGGGATTTAGCTATTAATTTTTAAATGTTGAACATAGTTGACATTTCAAATTGAATTGTTACCGAAATAATCACGTCAAATCTTGTGGTTAAATGTTTAAGGTAGAATCCATGAAATATGAATGTTACTAAATCAAGGCAAAGGGACTTTCTTCTGAATACATGATTTTTATTTAGATAAAATGTTAGATGCCTTTTGTTTAGAAATAAAATAATCTCTTAAGAGTGAGATGCCTTTACTCTTCAAAGAAAATTCGGGTGTGTGGAACTGAAGGGGTTTATGCAGTGTTTACTGTGTGTCCACTGTTTGTGAGGATGTAAGTTTAAAAGCTATCAAACTCAGTGTCTGATGTCAAGACAATTAGACTCTGACGGCTAATATGGGGAAAAAACACTATTTCAAAGCAGTGTTACATACCAGTAGTATTTCCCAAGGCCATATTTCTTGAGGTGTGGTATGTCTATCCTTATTGTCCATTAATTGAGTTTATATGGTACATGGGTGAATATTTTATAATTGTGTTCCATTTTTAATTTTGTATGCCTGCCTTCCACTCTACTCAGAGAATATGATGCTAGTTTTTTGTTTTTTTGGTAATTACATAAAGTTTACTTTTTAAATAAATCTAAGTTTGTTAAAGCAACTTGCCTTTTTTTAAAAAAATCATATATAGATACTAATACATATGGAACACAGGTATTCATAACCATAAAATGCTTCTCTAGGACTGATGTTTGAGAAATAACCCTAAAATCTCTTATAGTAGATGTTCAATAAAAATTCGTTGAATGAATGAGTAAATGAATGAGTAATGTGTCTTTTTAGAACTTTATTGTTCTAATAAATAGAATCAAGGAGGGAGTACAGAGAGTGTATGCATTTCTCTAGTTAATTCTTTGTAATTTGTTTTTAATCAGGAGTGTTTCTTTATCTACCATGGTCAAAATGCCTCATTTTCTAGGAACTTCTATGCCATTTGTTCTACTGATGGGATCTCCTTATAGAACCTACACAGAAGAAAGACTTGAGAAGACATGACATTTATCAACACAAAGTAATCCCAAAAGTGCAACGTTCTATAATGAAAAATAGATGTAGGGATTGCTCAACATATGAATTAAATGTACTTTTTAATATATTTTAATATCAAAAATTCATTTATACTGTTGACTTCAGTTATAAAACAGACTACTTGTCTTGGGATTTCTAGGTTTTAGATATCTCAAGGAACAGGATTTCATAAAGTATTTCCAGAGTCCTACAGAAGACATACTAGTGTTCCAAATGGGATGAGTTTCTGTTGATAAGACACAAGAGAAGGAGATATGTTTATCTTATCAAAACAGAAGTCTGTGGATGTTACCTTCCCCTACATTTTGCAGTAAGCTGCCTCATCAGGGCCTTCTTAGCACATCAAATATCCAGTCAGCTATTTAGAGACTGTAGAGATTTCAGGATATAGACTAATTACAGTATGTGTTTTCATTTTTTGATTTAATGAAACTAATTCAGAAATCAAGTTTTTACATGTCTGAGCTCCAAATGTTTCCCAAAGTATATCCAAATCAGTGCAGGAGCAGGCAGGACTCATCCAGGGATTAAAAAGAAAAGAACCATCACCAGATAATACAGATTGATTCAAAAGGGCAGACAGAATAAGGAGCAGAGACCTAGTTTAGCAATTTAATAGGCCAAGAGGGAAAGTTTGCTTTTATTTTTTTGTACCAAGATATCTCAGAATGGTACTTAGCACTATACAGTTTTCCGGACTGAAAACTTTTTCCTCTTCATAGTACATCTTCCATTTTGGAATTCTTTTCCTTTTCTCCTCAGTTACTTTCAGTAAATAATGATAAATTTCAAAAGTGTTTATTGTTTAGTTTATTCTGACTACCAGTATCCATCTTACTTAAACATCTAAATAGCATACTTTATATCATACATTTATATCATATAGTCCGTTGAATATTAGATTTGTTCAAATATTTGTTCAGTGTTTGTCATGTACTAGGGAATATTGTGTTCCATCAGAAATACAAATATGAATAAGACACAATTCATGGTCTAAGGAGCTTCAGATTCAGGAGGGGGAAACTAATGGTTTCCATCTTATACATTTTAATTTCAAAATGATGATACAAAGCTTATAATTAATAAATGAGAGCTGGACAGTTGAATCTGATGCTAAAAAGAGAAGTCTGTAAACAAAGCATAAAGTTTGAAGTCAGTAAGATCTAAGTAACTGAAGAAATGATTAAGACTGAAACTGCCCAGGAAATATATATAGAAGAGAAGCAATGGTGGGAGAGAAAAGAGAGCCAAAGAAAGAATGTAAGAGAACACAACCAAGTGGCATAAGCAAATCAAGAAGGGAGAGTATGTCGTAGGACACTATCCGGGCAGAGATTTTCAAGAAGTGGGAGGACTGACATTCTCAATTGTTGCTGAGCGATAAAGTACACTGAGGACAGAGAATAAGCCATTGGCAATTGAGGCCAATTAATCTTTGAGACAACCATTTCTATAGGAAGGGGAATGGGTTGTGGGAGTCAAGAAAGCTGATTTCTGAAATGTGTCAAGAAGGTTAAGTGGCACTAGCTCAACAAGGAGTCATGGATAAAGAAAACTTGTTTAATGATAGGAAAATTATAATCAAGTATTTTTTTTGGGCGGGGGGGAATGGGCAAAAGCCAAAGGAAAAAGAGAAATTTAAAACCCTAAAAGAAAAGGATAGAACAAGATACAAGATAGCTTTGGAACAGTATCCAGAGAATAAGCAGAGGTGTTCAATGTGAAAGGAAGTTTAAGCACCTCTTCCTCTGAGACAGGAGGAAGCTTTGAAGGTATGATGTTTTGGATAACTATAGAGGTAAAGGGAGGCAAACTAAAGGTCTGTGACATGCCAGGGAGTAGGATGATGACGATAGATGCTTACAGAAAGGAGCTAATGGTTTGGAATCCAGCTGTAAAATAGAGTAGTCAGCTAGCTAAAGATGAATAGAAATGCCTTTATGAGAAATACCTTTACCAGAAGGGCTTGGATATATGCATTCCCACTATTAATAGTTTTCATGTAAAAAGAAATAGTACTTGTCTAAAAATAAAGAAATAAGTTTTCAGGCATATATGTACGTGTGTGTCTATCTATATACATACATTATTTATACATGCATATGTGTATATATATATGTATGCACACACACATAAATGTACATGTATATATAATGTGTGTGTGTGTATGTGTGTGTATAGAGAGAGAGAGAGAGAGATGGTCTTTACTGAAACTCTAAGGCAGGTATTTCCATGTAATTATTTCAGTGTCATTAAAAGTCAGAAAAAGTGAGAGCTTTTCTAAAGTTAGGAGAAATTCTAGAAAGTTTGCCACCTTGCTTAGGAAAGGAGTTCTAACTGTTCATTAGGAAATAATCCACTTAAGGATTTCCCCAAATAGTATCTATTTGGTAGTCTAATGGTGTAACATATAACAACTGTAAACATGTTAAAGTGTTTCTGGCAAAGTAAACATCTATTTTGAATTAAATATATTACAATATAGTTTTAAAATATGCTTTTTAAACTGCTCATTCTTAGAGTTTGAATATTTTACAATAAGATAGTTACTACTAGGATGTGCTTTATGATTATTAAATATTACAATTCAACATATGATTAAATAATAGGAAAAATAGAAAAGAAAGTGTATACGAATAATGTATTTTCTATATGTAATAATAATAACAGTGTTTCTAATGAGTATGGCCTTCTGTGTCTCCAGCATCCCTAGCTCTTTCACGCTGTGTGGTCTTGCTCTTGTTCTTGCTCATCCTCTTACTGGGATGCCCTGCCATGGATGTGGCTTGACTGACTCTCATTATTGTCTCAAACCACACGTCAGGAAAACCTTCCTTGGCTGTATGATCTAAAAGCGCTTCCCTCCCACCTCACTACTCAAATTACTCAATCGGATCTTTTGATTTCCTTCAGAACTGAGGTTATCTTTATTGTCCATTTGCTTGTCGGTTTATTGTGTATATCTCTTGATTACCATATAATTCTATGAGGGCAGATACTGAGTGCCTGGAACATAGTCATCACTAAAGAAAATATTGCTTAAAAATGAATGAGCAGGGCTTCCCTGGTGGTGCAGTGGTTAAGAGTCCGCCTGCCAATGCAGGGGACACGGGTTCGAGCCCTGGTCCGGGAAGATCCCACATGCTGCGGGGCAACTAAGCCCGGGCACCACAACTACTGAGCCTGCGCTCTAGAGCCCGCGAGCCACAACTACTGAGCCTGCGAGCCTAGAGCCCGTACTCCGCAACAAGAGAAGCCACCGCAATGAGAAGCCGCGCACCACAATGAAGACCCAACACAACCAAAAATAAAAATAAATTAATTAATTAATTAAAGAAAAAGATTAAATGGAGACAAATCAATTTTTTAAAAAAATGAATGAGTAAAGTTAAACAACATATGTATTCTGTATTTTATAATTGGCAATGTGTTTGGCTAAACGCATTTGTAGCACACATTTCCCTAAAACAAGGCTGCTATGTCAGGGAAGAGGACTTGGAGTTGAGGGAATTGGAGATGGAAGGCGATGGGGGGCTACTAATAACACTCCTGTTCTGAACCAGAGGAGGTCAACCTGACCTCTTGATACACTGGTTTGTCTACATCAGTTGTGAGGCACATGAAAAGCAATGTAGTACTACTAATAAATTATTAAGCTCTATGATAATAATTTTCTTATAAAATGCTGTAGACCTAACAACATCATCTCTGTAATGTCACTCAAGCGTATTCCTATGTGGGAGAATAAAAGGCATTACAAATAATCGGTATAATATCATTGACTATTTACCAGGAAATGTTAATATGGTGATGAGTTTGAATTACTGTAGTGTTTTTACCCTAAAATAATTGTTTTGGCATTTTGAAAATAATTTGTAAATATCCATGGGTATTTTGTGCATGCTACGAGCCTCTTGCCTGTGTGCCAAAGTAGAAAATAGTTTGGGAGCTACTACTCAAAGTTAATTTTGTAGGAAAACAGGTGTTCTGGGTAGGCTGAATAACCTAAGCTGCAATTGAGGGGAGAGAAGGCGATCAATGTGTCTTTGTGTTCACAGTGCCTGATACACATGGACTATGAGTTCAAAGTTGTCTGTCAAATAATATAATTAATTAATGAAATAGATAAATGGTATGATTTAACCGGCATACCAAGTCCCCGTGACATGTTGGCTACTAATTGATAGAACTAACTTTGATAATCTAGAACTTTAAAGGGTAATTATGGTGATTATTTTCCCCAAAGTACCCCATCATTAATTTGGACATCTCCTGGTATGAAAATGGGATCAGATCCGCTGTTTATCAGTGATTCCAACAAGGTGGGGAGACTTTCCTGAGTAGATATTGTGGTTTATAACAACCTGCGCCATTCTTTCCACACTTCGTATACACACCACTATTCCTTCTTCAGCTTGCTACATTTTTTACACCCTACCATTCTTTACTCCTTTGATGAAAATAATTGAAGTAAGCGATGTTATTTATAAGAGTTTGTCTTTTCCCTCCAGCATTTAGGAACTGTTATGGGTTGAATTGTGTCCCCTGAAAAGATGGTAAAGTACTAACCCCCAGTACCTGTGAATGTGATCTTATTTGGAAATAGGGTCTTTGCACATAATTAAGTCAAGATGAGGTCATTAGGGTGGCCCAAATGCAATATGACTGTATCTTTATAAAAAAGGGATTTTGACACAGAGACAGAGACACACTGAGGGAAGATGATGTGAAGATACAAGGATAATACCATTTATAAGCCAAGGAACTAGGAGGGAAGCATGGAACAGATTTTCCCTCATAGCCCTTAGAAGGAACCAACCCTGCAGACACCTTAATTTCGGACTTCCAGTCTACAGAAGTGTGAGACAATACATTTTTGTTTTTTAAACTACCCAGTTTGTGATACTTTGTAATGGCAGCCTGAGGAAATTAATAAAGGGACAGAAAGTAATTGAGAATCATGGATTAGATGATAGTAACTGATTGGTATAACTTAAAAATATTCAGTTAATTATTAGGGCTTTAAATAGAAAATTATATATTAATTAAAGTAATTTACAAATACTTCAGTTTTATATAAATTACTGTAGACAGTGTTGAAAAGAATTTCAGGAAATATAATTTGCTCACCATCAGTTGCAACTTGTTGCTGGAGTGTCAATTGTTATCAAAGACTACTTAATCTAACCTTAGATTTTCTCCCATTGGGCATGGTACCAGTCGGCACTTAAATTAATCATGAATTTTTTTCTCAGGTTCAGGAGCCTACTGTGATGTGTGTTTTGCTCACAGCATGTGGGTCTTCTACTCCAGGCTTCAGATTAACTTTGACATCAGAAGCTCTGTAACTGCTTGCAGCATAGTGAGCAAAGTGCCCTCTTCTTTATATCCTATCTTCTGTTATCATTTTTTATGAGGAGAGGCTGCTGCTTTCTCTTTTACATATGGCACTCCACAACACATATGATTCAAAATAAGAAATTATAGATGTATACTGTTATATCTGCTATATGAGATTGCCCTTTCCCCCAATCAGAACAGGGAATCCTTGGTAGCCAAATTGTACACCTTTCATCCAACTCATTCATTTACTCTATTCTCTGTTTCATTTTGATCAATGCCATATGAAGTGAAGAGAATTTCTATATTAAAGCAGTGCTATGTAACCTCTCTTCTAATCTTACTCCTTCAAATATTGCCTGTTCTTTCTCTTTTTCTGGTCTGAACATTTAAAATAACTGTTAAGCAAAAGAGGTTTAAAGAAAGTAATACACAATTATTTCCTCAAACCAAGGCTAACCCACACATCTCTTCCACTCAATCTGGAATTTCTAACCATTAGAATTATATCTTTACTTGAAGGCAAGTTCTACTTGAGGGAGACCCAAGAAGAGGTGATCAGGCAGGAGCAAAATTAACTTACCAGTTTTATTATTCAGTTTCCTTGACTCACTATGTTATTAGATTGGCAACCGGGATTAAATATAGTCTAAGACAAGTGCTATGACCTGAATGTATGTGTCTCCTCAAAGTTCATATGCTGAAGTCCTAATCCCCAGTGTGATAGCACTTGGGGGTGAGGCCTTTGGAAGGTAATTAGGTATAGAGGGCAGAGCCCTCATGAATGGGATTGGTGCCCTTATAAGAAGAGGTGGGAGAGAGATGATGTCTCTCTCCACTTTGTAAGGCTACAGCAGAAAGGTGGCTGTTTGTAAACCAGAAAGAGGGCCCTCGCCAATAACCCCAACCATGCTGGCACCTTGATCTCAGACTTTCAGCCTCCAAAACTATGAGAAATAAGTGTTGTTGTTTAAGCTACCCAGTCTATGTTATTCTGTTATAGCAGCCCAAACTGACTAAGACAGCAAGGGAACCAGACAGTATCCTCTTCTTATTCCTGAAAAGAAGCTTCAGATTTTGCTTTAAGAACATTTACACAACTTATCTTATTGTGTTAGAAAGGTGATACTTTATTTTGCACAGGGGGAGCTGTGTCAATTTCTGTTAATATCTTGGCAATCAGTTAACTTTTTAAAAGCAGTTGTAAAAAGGTTAGTAATGTGCCCTCTTTATAAAACAAAACCCAAACAATTCAGAAGGGCTTATTATAAAACAAAAAGTTTTTCTCCCATCTTCATATGACCCTAAATCTCTCTCACAGAGATAAAAATTGCTAAGATTTTCTTGAATATCTTTTGGAAAATAGTCTATGCACATGTAAATTTGTATATGAAAGATTATTGCTATTTATAATCCACTTATGGATAAGCATGCTTGCCTCCCCTTTGTTAGAAGTGTAAATTATTATTTTAAAACAAAATATATACCAAATTCAGAAAGAAAAATCAGTATCTAGCTATTGGATTAATTTATATTTATTTCAATCCTAGCAAAATTGTGTATTTTTCAAAATGTTTATTGGCCATTTATACTTTTTCTTTTATGAATTACCTATTCATGCCCTTTATTCATCTGCCTATTACTGATTAAAGTTTTTATTGATATTTCAAAGATATATGCTATTTTTATGCAAATTGAAGCATATTATAAATACGTACATTTAAACTTGGATCCCTTTCCATATATGTACATCATATACCATGTTGCATTTTATGAAGTTACTATCATTTATTTTGCCAGCCTCCCTCTTGATGGGCATTTAGATTGTTTCCTTTTTTTTCCTATGGCAAATAAAAAACAACACAGTTGCATTTGTATACTTACTTGATTACATGTATAGAATATTAATAAAATTGTAATTGGCATGTCAATGGGCACATGTATTTCAGATATTGATAGATATTTCCAGTTTGCTCTTTAAAAATGTGACAGCAATTTACAATCTTAAGAACAGTGTAGGAGAATGTTTGTTTTCTCATACCTTAAGCAACACTTAAATACTAGGAAATATTTTAATCTCAGGTAATTTGTTAATTTAAAATAATGGTTTAATTAGCAATGTTTGCACTTTTTAAAGTAGAAGTAAGAATGATATTGAGGTTTTTTTTGTTATTTTTTTGTTGTTAATTTCAAGGAAACAAAGAATCTCTAACTCCTCATTTGAATAAGGAATCCAGTAGAGTCACAGGATTTATTTTAATTTTATGCAAAAAAGAAGAAAATTCCAAAACTTTCATTTCTTTTTTATACTTTTAAGGAAACAGAAGTAGGTATGATTACTGGTATCAACAGAAATGGAAAACAATAAAGCAGATTTGCAAACTTTCAGAAATTATTCTTTGCATTTCACAACTCAAAGCATCATTCTCTGAACTCTGCTGATCTGAACAGTCTCCTCAGTTCAAACAAAGCTTCCAAATACTCTTTAATAATTGGTAACAGAACAGGGTTATACATTCTCATGCAGGTTCCCATAGTGGATTAGAGAGTATAGTTGATACTTTTGAGAAAGTTCTCAATATACCATGTTATCAGAAGGTGTTTTATGATGTAGAGTAGTGTCTACTTTTCTGCAGCTGAAGGGGGTGGGAAAAGGAACTTTATTTCTTAATTGTTTGGTATTTATTTCTCCACCAATTAGGACAGCCTGCAGCTTCAGGGCAAAGCATAGGAATTGCATTAGTTAGTATAGAGAGGGGGAAAGGAAAGCAATTCTCAGAGGCTTAAATTATACAGAATCAAAAGGGAAAAAGAGAATTTTAATAGCTGGAGTATGACACGTGATGTTTTACATCTAGGTTTGTGTCTTTTTGCCAGTGTGAATTTTTTGTTCATTTAAAAATAAAGAATATTTATATTGATATGCATGTTAGGAAAACTGAGTAATTAGATGTCACATGTTCCAGATAATTTTTTCTAATTTTCCATTTAAACTTTGACTTTTGATCGTCATGTTTTTACTTACTGCAATAATTTAAACTTCTATGGAGCTTTGAAATATCGTGCCACACTTTTAAAGGCAATAGTGATATGCTTAGCTTTAGAAAATCTATGGCACTTTAACATACTTCTTCATTCTTGAGTGAATGCAAACGATTTTTCAGTTTAATATTTTATTACTGTGAAAAACATACTTTACATGACACCATGTGTAATGGATAGCAAATTGTATTTCTCCCCTTTTATTACAGTGGGTAAATTAATTAATTTACCAGTGCTTATTATATGCCATATTTTAAACATAATACCATCTTCAGTGTGTATCCATGTTAACATTGCAGTTAATGAAATAATGTAATCTTCTAAACTCTGTGGTACTGGAAGTGATAACTTTGCACCTCAAGCTGCTACAGCTCAGTGTGTGTGTGTTTGTGTGTGTGTGTGTGTGTGTGTGTGTGTGTGTGTCTGGAGAGTGGAGGGAAATCAGTGGCAGAATATGGAAGTCGTTTCATTTAGTGGTGTGTTCTTTGTAATTAGTCTGTTTTTCAAACAAAGCTGACCTCAGAAGTAGTTTTCCTCATCTAAAGTCAGAAAACTCTCCAAAACTGCCTCTATCACTGTTTATACAAAAGGCATCATGAAGAGAATATTAAAGAGAGTGTATAATGAACTTAAACTCAAGATTGTATAAAATGTGGAATAGTAATAAGAATGAAATTACTAGGTCTGGAGACCTTCAAGATGGCTGAAGAGTAAGACGTGGAGATTGCCTTCCTCCCCACAAATACATCAGAGATACATCTACATGTGGAACAACTCATACAGAACACCTACTGAACGCTGGCAGAAGACCTCAGACTTCCCAAAAGGCAAGAAACTCCCCACGTACCTGGGTAGGGCAAAAGAAAAAAGAAAAAAGAAAAAACAGAGACAAAAGAATAGGGACAGGACCTGCACCTCTGGGAGGGAGCTGTGCAGAGGAGAGGCTTCCACACACTAGGAAGCCCCTTCCCTAGTGGAGACGGGGGGGCGGCGGGGGGGAAGATTCAGAGCCACGAAGGAGAGCGCAGCAACAGGGGTGCGGAGGGCAAAGCAGAGAGATTCCCGCACAGAGGATCGGTGCCGACCTGCACTCACCAGCCCGAGAGGCTTGTCTGCTCACCCGCCAGGGCGGGCGGGGGCTGGGAGCTGAGGCTCGGGCTTCGGAGGTCGGATCCCAGGGAGAGGACTGGGGTTAGCTGCGTGAACACAGCCTGAAGGGGGCTAGTGCACCACGGCTAGCCGGGAGGGAGTCCGGGAAAAAGACTGGACCTGCCTAAGAGGCAAGAGACCATTGTTTCGCGGTGCATGAGGAGAGGGAATTCAGAGCACCGCCTAAACGAACTCCAGAGACAGGTGCGAGCTGCGGCTATCAGCGTGGACACCAGAGATGGGCATGAAACACTAAGGCTGCTGCTGCAGCCACCAAGAAGCCTGTGTGCAAGCACAGGTCACTATCCACACCTCCCCTCCCGGGAGCCTGTGCAACCCACCACTGCCAGGGTCCCATTATCCAGGGACAACTTCCCCGGGAAACACACGGGCACCTCAGGCTGGTGCAACGTCACGCCGGATCTGCCGCTGCAGGCTCGCCCCGCATTCCATACCCCTTCCTCCCCATGGCCTGAATGAGCCAGAGCCCCATAATCAGCTGCTCCTTTAACCCTGTCCTGTCTGAGCGAAGAGCAGATGCCCTCAGGTGACCTACACACAGAGGCAGGGCCAAATCCAAAGCTGAACCCCAGGAGCTGTGCGAACAAACAAGAGAAAGAGAAATTTCTCCCAGCAGCCTCAAGAGCAGCAGACTAAATCTCCACAATCAACTTAATGTACCCTGCATCTGTGGAATGCCTGAATAGACAATGAATCATCCTAAAACTGAGCCAGTGGACTTTGGGAGCAGCTGTAGACTTGGGGTTTGCTTTCTGCATCTAACTTGTTTCTGGTTTTATGTTTATCTTAGTATTTAGAGTTTATTATCATTGGTAGATTTGTTTATTGATTTCGTTGCTCTCTTCCTTTTTTAAAAATATATAGATATATATTTTTTTTTCCTTTTTCTCTTTTTGTGAGTGTGTATGTGTATGCCTCTTTGTGTGATTTTGTCTGTATAGCTTTGCTTTTACCGTTTGTCCTAGGGTTCTGTCTGTTATTTTCTTTTTCTAGTATAGTTTTTAGTGCTTGTTATCATTGGTGGATTTGTTTTTTGGTTTGGTTGCTCTCATCTTTTTTCTTTCTTTTGTTTGTTTTTATTACTTTTTGATTTTTTAATTTTTAATAAATTTTTTATTACAATAACTTTATTTTATTTTATTCTTTCTTTCTTCCTTCCTTTCTTTCTTTATTTCTTTCTTTTTCTTTCTTTCTTTCTTTTTCTTTTCTTTCTTTCTTTCTTTCTGTCTGTCCTTCTTTCTTTCTTTCTTTCCTTCCTTCCTTCCTTCTTTCCTTTCTTTCTTTTCTCCCTTTTCTTCTGTTCCGTGTGGCTAACAGGGTCTTGGTGCTCCGGCCACGTGTCAGGCCTGTGTCTCTGACCTGGGAGAGCCGAGTTCAGGACATTGGTCCATCAGAGACCTCCCAGCTCCAAGTAATATCAAACATCAAAAGCTCTCCCTGAGATCTCCATCTTCACACTAAGACCCAGCTCCACTCAACAACCAGGAATCTACAGTGCTGGACACCCTATGCCAAACAACTAGCAAGACAGGAACACAACTCCACCCATTATCAGAGAGGCTGCCTAAAATCATAATAAGGTCACAGCACCCCAAAACACAACACCAGACGTGGTCCTGCCCACCAGAAAGACAAGATCCCGCCTCATCCACCAGAACACAGGCACCAGTCCCCTCCACCAGGAAGCCTACACAGCCCACTGAACCAACCTTAGGCACTGGGGCCAGACACCATAAACAACGGGAACTACGAACCTGCAGCCTGTGAAAAGGAGACCCCAAACACAGTAATTAAGGGAAACGGGAAGACAGAGAAATATGCAGCAGATGAAGGAGCAAGGTAAAAACCCACCAGACCAAACAAATGAAGAGGAAATAGGCAGTCTACCTGAAAAAGAATTCAGAGTAATGGTAGTAAAGATGATCCAAAATCTTGGAAATAGAATGGAGAAAATACAAGAAACATTTAATAAGGACTTAGAAGAGGTAAAGAGCAAACAAACAATGATGAACAACACAATAAATGTAATTAAAAATTCTCTAGAAGGAATCAGTAGCAGAATAACTGAGGCAGAAGAACGGATAAGTGACCTGGAAGATAAAATAGTGGAAATAACTACCAAAGAGCAGAGTAAAGAAAAAAGAATCAAAAGGATTGAGGACAGTCTCAGAGGCCTCTGGGACAACATTAAATGCACCAACATTCGAATTATAGGGGCCCCAGAAGAACAAGAGAAAAAGAAAGGGACTGAGAAAATATTTGAAGAGATTATAGTTAAAAATTTCCCTAACATGGGAAAGGAAATAGTCAATCAAGTCCAGGAAGCACAGAGATCCCATACAGGATAAATCCAAGGAGAAACATGCCAAGACACATATTAAACAAACTATCAAAAATTAAATACAAAGAAAAAGTATTAAAAGCAGCAAGGGAAAAACAAATAACATACAAGGGAATCCCCATAAGGTTAACAGCTGATCTTTCAGCAGAAACTCTGCAAGCAAGAAGGGGGTGGCAGAACATATTTAAAGTGATGAAAGGGAAAAACCTACAACCAAGATTATGCTACCCAGCAAGGATCTCATTCAGATTCGATGGAGAAATTAAAACTTTTACAGACAGGAAAAAGCTCAGAGTATTCAGCACCACAAAACCATCTTTACAACAAATGCTAAAGAAACTTCTCTAGGCAGGAAACACAAGAGAAGGAAAAGAACTACAAAAACAAACCCAAAACAATTAAGAAAATGGTAATAGGAACATACAGATCAATAATTACCTTAAATGTAAATGAATGGATTAAATACTCCAACCAAAAGACATAGACTGGCTGAATGGATACAAAAACAAGACCTGTATATATGCTGTCTATAAAAGACCCACTTCAGACTTAGGGACACATACGGATTGAAAGTGAGGGGATGGAAATGATATTCCATGCAAATGGAAATCAAAAGAAAGCTGGAATAGCAATTCTCATATCAGACAAAATAAACTTTAAAATAAACACTATTACAAGGGACAATGAGGACACTACATAATGATCAAGGGATCAATCCAAGGAGAATATATGACAATTGTAAATATTTATGCACCCAACATAGGAGCACCTCAATACATAAGGCAAATGGTAACAGCCATAAAAGGGGAAATCGACAGTAACACAATCATAGTAGGGGACTTTAACACCCCACTTTCACCAATGGACAGATCATCCAAAATGAAAATAAATAAGGAAACACAAGCTTTAAATGATACATTACATAAGATGGACTTAATTGATATTTATAGGACATTCCATCCAAAAACAACAGAATACACTTTCTTCTCAAGTGCTCATGGGCCATTCTCCAGGATAGATCATATCTTGGTCACAAATCAAGCCTTGGTAAATTTAAGAAAATTGAATTCGTATCAAGTATCTTTTCCGATCACAATGCTATGAGACTATATATCAATTACAGGAAAAAATCTGTAAAAAATACAAGCACATGGAGGCTAAACAATACACTACTAAATAACCAAGAGATCATTGAAGAAATCAAAGAGGAAATCAAAAAATACCTAGGAACAAATGACAATGAAAACACGACGACCCAGAAGCTATGGGAGGCATCAAAAGCAGTTCTAAGAGGGAAATTTATAGCAATACAATCTTACTTTAAGAAACAAGAAACATCTCAAATAAACAACCTAACCTTACACCTAAAGCAGTTAGAGAAAGAAGAAAAAAACCCCCAAAGTTAGCAGAAGGAAGGAAATCAAAAAGATCAGATCAGAAATAAATGAAAAAGAAATGAAGAAAACAATAGCAAAGATCAATAAAACTAAAAGCTGGTTCTTTGAGAAGATAAACAAAATTGATAAACCATTAGCCAGACTCATCAGGAAAAAAAGGGAGAAGACTCAGATCAATAGAATTAGAAATGAAAAAGAAGTAACAACTGACACTGCAGAAATACAAAGGATCATGAGAGATTACTACAAGCAACTCTATGCCAATAAAATGGACAACCTGGAAAATATGGACAAATTCTAAGAAAAGCACAACCTTCCAAGACTGATCCAGGAAGAAATAGAAAATATAAACAGACCAATCACAAGCACTGAAATTGAGACTTTGATTAAAAATCTTCCAACAAGCAAAAGCCCAGGACCAGATGGCTTCACAGGTGAATTCTATCAAACATTAGGGAAGAGCTAACACCTATCCTTCTCAAACTCTTCCAAAATATAGCAGAGGGAGGAACACTCCCAAACTCATTCTACGAGGCCACAATTACCCTCATACCAAAACCAGACAAAGATGTCACAAAGAAAGAAAACTACAGGCCAATATCACTGATGAACATAGATGCAAAAATCCTCAACAAAATACTAGCAAACAGAATCCAACAGCACATTAAAAGGATCATACACCATGATCAAGTGGGATTTATCCCAGGAATGCAAGGATTCTTCAATATATGCAAATCAATCAATGTGATAATCCATATTAACAAATTAAAGGAGAAATACCATGTGATCATCTCAATAGATGCAGAAAAAGCTTTCAACAAAATTCGACACCCATTTATGAAAAAATCCTCCAGAAAGTAGGCATAGAGGGAACTTACCTCGACATAATAAAAGTCATATATGACAAACCCACAGCCAACATCGTTCTCAGTGGTGAGAAACTGAAACCATTTCCTCTAAGATCAAGAACAAGACAACGTTGTCCACTCTCACCACTATTATTCGACATAGTTTTGGAAGTTTTAGCCACAGAAATCAGAGAAGAAAAAGAAGTAAAAGGAATCCAAATCGGAAAAGAAGAAGTAAAGCTGTCACTGTTTGCAGATGACATGATACTATACATAGAGAATCCCATAGATGCTACCAGCAAACTACTAGAACTAATCAATGAATTTGGTAAAGTAGCAGGGTACAAAATTAGTGCACAGAAATCTCTTTCACTCCTATGCACTAAAGATGAAAAATCTAAAAGAGAAATTAAGGAAACACTCCCATTTGCCATTGCAACAAAAAGAATAAAATACCTAGGAATAAACCTACCTAAGGAGACAAAAGACCTGTATGCAGAAAACTATAAGACAAGGAAAGAAATTAAAGATGATACAAACAGATGGAGAGATATACCATGTTTTTGGATTGGAAGAATCAACATTGTGAAAATGACTATACTACGCAAAGCAATCTACAAATTCAGTGCAATCCCTATGACACTACCAATGGCATTTTTCACAGAGCTAGAACAAAAATTTCACAATTTGTATGGAAACACAAAAGACCCCAAATAACAAAAGCAATCTTCAGAAAGAAAAACGGAGCTGGAGGAATCAGGCTCCAGGAATTCAGACTACACTACAAAGCTACAGTAATCAAGACAGTATGGTACTGGCACAAAAACAGAAATATAGATCAATGGAACAGGATAGAAAGCCCAGAGATAAACCCACACACCTATGGTCACCTCATTTGTGATAAATGAGGCAAGAATATACAATGGAGAAAAGACAGCCTCTTCAATAAGTGGTGCTGGGAAAACTGGACAGCTACATATAAAAGAATGAAATTAGAACACTTCCTAACACCATACACAAAAATAAACTCAAAATGAATTAAAGACCTAAGTGTAAGGTCAGACACTTTAAAACTCTTAGAGGAAAACATAGGCAGGACCCTCTATGACATAAATCACAGGAAGATCCTTTTTGACCCACCTCCTAGAGAAATGGAAATAAAAACAAAAATAAACAAATGGGACCTAATGAAACTTAAAAGCGTTTTCACAGCAAAGGAAACCATAAAGAAGACGAGGGTTGCTGTGAAAAAGCTTTTTCATTCTTTTATATGTAGCTGTCTAGTTTTCCCAGCACCACTTACTGAAGAGGCTGAAGACGAAGAGACACCCCTCAGAATGAGAAAAAGTATTTGTAAATGAAGCAAGTGACAAAGGATTAATCTCCAAAATTTACAAGCAGCTCATGAAGCTCAACATCAAAAAAACAAACAACCCAATCCAAAAATGGGCAGAAGACCTAAATAGACATTTCTCCAAAGAAGATACACAGTATGCCAACAAACACATGAAAGGATGCTCAACATCACTAATCATTAGAGAAATGCAAATCCAAACTACAGTGAGGTATCACCTCACACCAATTAGAATGGCCATCATCAAAAAATCTACAAACAATAAATTCTGGACAGGGTGTGGAGAAAAGGGAACCCTTTTGCACTGTTGGTGGGAATGTAAATTGATACAGCCACTAGGGAGAACAGTATGCAGGTTCCTTAAAAAACTGAATATAGAACTACCATACAACCCAGCAATCCCACTACTGTGCATATACCCTGAGAAAACCATAATTCAAAAAGAGTCATGTACCACAATGTTCCTTGCAGCTCTATTTACAATAGCCAGGACATGGATTCAACCTAAGTGTCCATCAACAGATGAATGGATAAAGAAGATGTGGCACATATATACAATGGAATATTACTCAGCCATAAAAGGAAACGAAATTGAGTTATTTATAGTGAGGTGGGTGGACCTAGAATCTGTCATTCAGAGTGAAGTAAGTAAGAAAGAGAAAAATAAATACCGTGTGCTAACACATATATATGGGATCTTAAAAAAAAAAGTGGTTCTGAAGAACCTAGGGGCAGGACAGCAATAAAGACGCAGACGTAGGGAATGGACTTGAGGACACGGGGATGGGGAAGGGTAAGCTGGGACAAAGTGAGAGAGTGGCATGGACATATATATACTACCAAATGTAAAATAGATAAGTAGTGGGAAGCAGCCACATAGCACAGGGAGATCAGCTCGGTGGTTTGTAAACACCTAGAGGGGTGGGAAATGGAGGGTGGGAAGGAGACGCAAGAGGGAGGAAATATGGGGATATATGTATATTTATAGCTGATTCACTTTGTTATAAAGCAGAAACTAACACACCATTGTAAAGCAATTATACTCCAATAAAGGTGTTAAAAAAAGGGAAAAGTAAATAACAATAAAGTGGATTTAAATAATATTTTTTGCATCAAATAAAAAAAAAAATAGAAATCACTAGGTCTATAGAATACAGGTGATGACTTTTTGTTATTTCACAAATTGAACCACAAAAAGGTAGCTGACACTGAGAAATGAACATTCTTCTAAACTATTAATTTAAGAGTATATAGTATGCTTATATATAAAGTATACATGTGTATATATTTATTAATTTGAGCATTTGTCACAAAAATGAATAGGTTTATACACTATATAGTTTCATAGTTACATTTATACTATAAGGTGAGAAACAGTTGCAAAAATAATTACATACTCTTTTTTAAAGACTGAAGGAGATTTGCTATAGTTTTGTGCCTACTATTTTTATTAAAAGTGAAGGTGTTTTGCTGTAATTTTGTTTTGTTTTCCTCAGTAAAATGTCAGTATCATATATAATACTAATAAAGAACAAAATTTCTGTCAAATTAGTACTAGAGAGAAGACATAAGAAGCAGAATTCAGAATTCTCTTGGTCTAATCAGCACTTTAACAGAGATATTAATGTAGGATGAGTGAGTCTATTAAATAAGGCACAAACTGATAAAAATTTTAAAATATCCCCCAAAATAATAAGAAAAATTTAAAACAAATTATAACTTTAAAGATGAAGGGGTAAATATTTTAAAATGTAAAGAGCTTTTTAAAATTGAAGTATAGTTGACTTACAGTATTGTGTTAGTTTCAGGTATAGAACAAAGTGATTCAGTTATATGTATATATATATTTTTGTTTTCAGATTATTTTCCATTATAGGTTATTGCAAGATACTGAATATAGCTCCCTGTGTTATACAGTAAATCTTTGTTGCTTATCTATTTTATATATAGTAGTTTGTATCTGTTAATCCCATACTCCCAATTTTTTTTTTTAACATCTTTATTGGAGTATAATTGCTTTACAATGGTGTGTTAGTTTCTGCTTTATAACAAAGTGAATCAGCTATACATATACATATATCCACATATCTCTTCCCTCTTGCGTCTCCCTCCCTCCCACCCTCCCTATCCCACCTCTCTAGGTGGTCACAAAGCACCAAGCTGAGCTCGCTGTGCTCTGCGGCTGCTTCCACTAGCTATCGGTTTTACATTTGGTAGTGTATATATGTCCATGCCACTCTCTCACTTTGTCCCAGCTTACCCTTCCCCCTCCCTGTGTCCTTGTACTCCTAATTTATTATTCGCCCACTCACTCCCTTTCCCCTTTGGTTACCGTAAGTTTGTTTTCTATGTCTGTGAGTCTGTTTCTGTTTTGTATATAAAGTCATGTGTATTATTTTTTACATTCCATACATAGGTGATATCATATAATATGTCTTTCTCTGCCTGACTTACGTTACTTAGTATGGTATACTCTAGGTCCATCAATGTTGCTGCAAATGGCAGTATTTCATTCTTTTTTATGTCTGAGTAATATTCCATTGTGTGTGTGCGTGTGTGCATGTGTGTGTATACACCACATTTTCTTAAACCAATTATCTGTTGATGGGCACTTGTTTCCATGTCTTGGCTATTGTAAATAGTGCTGCGATGAACATTGGAATGCATGTATCTTTTTGATGTAGAGTTTTCATCTTTTCTGGTTATATGCCCAGGAGTGGGATTGCTGGATCATACGGTAGCTCTATTCTTAGTTTCTTAAGGAATCTCCATACTGTTTTCCATAGTGATTGTACCAATTAATATGCCCAACAATAGGATAGGAGGGTTCCCTTTTCTCCACACCTTCTCCAGCATTTGTTATTTGTAGGCTTTTTGATGATAGTTATTTTGACCAGTGTGAGGTGATACTTCATTGAAGTTTTGATTTGCACTTCTCTAATTAGTGATGTTGAGCATCTTTTCATGTGCCTATTGGCCATCTGTATGTCTTCTTTGGAGAAGTGTCTTTTTAGGTCTACTGACCAATTTTTGATTGGGCTGTTTGTTTTTTGATATTGAGTTGTATAAGCTGTTTGTATATTTTGGATCATAACCCCTCGCTGGTCACATTCTTTGCAAATATTGTCTCTCATTCCATAGGTTGTCTTTTTGTTTTGTTGATGGTTTCATTTGCTGTGCATAAGCTGTTAAGTTTGATTAGGTTCCATTTGTTTATTTTTGCTTTTAATTTGTTTGTCTTGGGATACTGATCTAAGAAAATATTGCTATGATTTATGTCAGAGAATGTTTGGCCTATGTTCTCTTCTAGGAGTTTTATGGTGTCATGTCTTGTATTTAGGTCTTTGAACCATTTCTAGTTTAGTTTTGTATATGGTATGAAGGAGAGTTCTAATTTCACTGATTTACATGCAGCTGTCCAGCTTCCCCAACACCACTTGCTAAAGAGACTGTCTTTTCTCCATTGTATATTCTTGCCTCCTTTGTCAAAGATTGAATTGACGGTAGGTGTGTGGAAATGTAAAGAGCTTTTAAAAATTATTTTAAAAACAGTACATTCCCAATCAAAAATCAAAGGACAGAAACAGGCAGTTCAAACAAATATATGAAAAAGCTAATATATATAATAAAAATGTTCAAACTTACTGTTATTAAATATAAATTAATACTCAGTGAGATAAGTGTTTCTTCCTGTCAAATGAATGCATATTCTTTAAATGTTTATACTTCATTTCCTGACACTTATACACTTTTGATGTGAATATACAGTAAAATAATCATTTCAGTACAGGATAGTCATGTCCTTTGCCAGTATAGCAAGAGACCTTCATATACTTTGACAATGTGATTTCGCTTCTAAAGATACTTGCACACATGGAGATTAGAACTTATGTTTACTCTAATATTATTTAAAAAGAAAAAAATCTAAATATCCAAATAAAAGCAATTGCTTATCAATATAATGGCAATGAAATATTCGTGCATCCATTAAAATTGTATTTTAAAATTAATGATAGGAGATAATGCTGACCACATCTTGATGAAAGAAAATTTTAGGGAGCAAAATTTATATATCAACCTAGAACAATATTTAAACATCTGCATCAAAAGTTCTGAAGCAAAATTTATCAAATTATTAGGTGTTTATTTTTGTGTATTGGGTTGTATGTGATTTATTTGACATTACACATTATTTTCAAAAATGAGCACATATTACTTTTAATATTTGAAAAATACAAATACACTATTATAAAACATTTACGAATTAGATATGGAATTTACACATGTAGAAAGCAGAAAATATGCAAAATAGCCTAAGTTATTTATTTCATTTAATCCTTAAGTCAATTATGTATTTTATATAACACTTGTTTTCATAAGTATCTAGTATGAGGATAAAAATATTCACTAAATGTAAATCACTTTTTACCATTTTTAAACTGTTTCCAGCATCAGCTGTGTTCAGTTTTTTCCCTTGCTTTATCAATGTCCTATGTTGTTAGGATATTGGCCATGGATACCATTTTTTTTAACTTGCATTTAGAAAACCTGTATTTAGTTTCAGCGCAAATAATGATTGCTTTTTAGTATAAAATTCTACTATTTTTGCTGTAGATTTTGTTCCAGATCTGCTAATTGCCTATAAGAATGGATGGCCATGCACATAACACATGTAAAGTAAAAATGCTCATGAAAACTTACTCTTATCTTTGGCCTGGGACGCAATCAGCATATTTTTTTGTTCTTTTATATTCTGTCAAAGCTGCCACTACATACCATTAAATTTACTCAGTATTGACTGACAACTTGTTTTCACACGTTTTTAAATGTAATGTATTAAAGTTCATAGACTCCTATAACTGTATGTTGAGAGCAGTCTGGTAAAATTTAACAGCCTTCAGTATTTCTTATAGCTTCACATTTCTTCTTGTGTTAAAAATATTTAAATTAGAAAGTGCTTTGGCTTTATGATATATAATAAAATATATTCTAATCCCCAAGTTTGTCCATTCTAATTTAATATCCATTCTATAATTCAGATCTATCACATAAGAGCAAATCATTTTAACCTCGGCTAATTCATTTGTCATAAGAATTAACAATTATTTTGTGCTTAACCGCCTTCAGATTATTTCAACAAATGTCTTTTATGAAGATAGATGCCACCTCAAAGCCACTTTCCTTACCATTACCATACATTTTTGGAAACGTTTTTAAAACTTCCATTTCCTTATCTCTACCTGGCCATTTCCAATTTATATCTTAATCATGAGTGTTTTATAGAATCATGCTTTAGTGCCAGTGATCTCACAGCTAATTTCAGTATCCCCCCCTTTGTTTTTTAAAATGAAGAGTATTAACTTTTAATAACTATTCACCAGTTGTTAATTTTGACTCTGTTTGGAGGTATCTCTTTTCCATGTCACATGCTTATTATGCTCATCATTTTCACTGTTTCTACAAAACTTCTGGTATATGGCATAACAAGATTTGTCCTGAGCTTCTTACCTTTCTATTTTTACCTACTACTTTTCTCTCTAGTGCTTTTATCAAGCTGTTATGTTCATAATTAACAGGTCTTTTTTCTATTCCTAAACTTGTTCCTTCAATTAATATCTATACTTCTAATATTTAGTACTACCCGCAAACGAATGTTTACCACCACTGTATACCTTTCTTTCAAATACATATTTCCACTTTTAGAAATTTATTCAATAGTCATATTCACACAAATTTGCAAACTTAAATACACAAAGATAATCACTGAAACATTATTTGTAATATTAAATAATGAAAAAAATCTAAGTATTCCCCAATAGAAAAATGAGTAAATTAGATTATTGTATATACATACCTTGAATTTGATTTAGCCAGTAAAAAGAATAAGGTAAGTCTGATGTTGAAAGCTGTCTGTGATATGGGGCAAAGTGAAAAAAACAGCTAATATAACTATATGAATCCATTTTAGTTTAAAATAGAAATTGTATGTGCATGTTATGTGTTTGCAAGTGGTTATTAATGCATATAAAACGTCTGATAGATGTAGGTCAGACTGTTAAAATGCTCCTTCAAGGGTTTAGGTAGAAACAATGCTTTTTATTTCTTAAAGTTTTATACACACACACACACACACACGCACACACACACACACACAGAAGAGACCCTATTATATTTATAGTACTGAGAGGAAAATTAAACAATTCATTTTAGTAAACTCACTCTCTTTTTCTGTCAATTTTATTTATAATGTTCCTATATGGAAGCAATTTTATTCTACTTTTCATCCCTTGCAAAACACCAATTGTTAAATATATTTGCATCATTCATGACAAAAATGGCAGATAGAGGCCAATATCCTTGACTTTTCCTACTCTATCTTTCCCTGTATAGTGCTTATACACCACAGACACGTGTGCGCACATGCGTGAGCTCACACATGTACATTTAGAGAATTCTACTACCCTGTAATAACACAAACTCCTCCAACTTTTCTTCATTATTATACTAGAAATGTTATTCTGTATTCTCTGCCTTTTGCATGATGCACAAAGTCCTTTTCTCACTGAGTCTAATCCAACTACAGGCATAACTTTAAATTCATGCAGGCAGCCTATGTTCTTTGCAGCTACCCTTTTTGCTGCCTATAATTCCTCTCAATTTCTGTTTGAATATATTTATGTAATTGCTGTATTTATAGATAATGTTGATTATAGGATTTTTTAAAAATTCGTTAGTTTATACGAAGCTCTAGGACATGGACTTTGTGACATAGAAGACAATAACCCTTTAGTGTCTGACATAGTTTTGTGTACTCTGTGACCTCGGGATAGATATGTGAAATGTGAAAATAATTTATACATCACACTTCCTTGCCTATCATTATTTTAAAACTTTATCTAAATATTACAAAGATCACTTATAAATCGAAAGATAATTTTTAAGAAAGATCTTAGATTTCATTAGCAAAATAATACATTTCATGGTTTGAATAATACCACAGAAATAGTTTCAGCACTTCAAAGTTCTATGAATAATACCAGTTGAGCATTAAAATATTTTAAAACCAAAACATGTATGATTACTTCAAAATATTCCACTTCGAAATGACTTCCAGTAACAATTTATGACTGGTTCCTATACTTAGCTTAATATGATCAAGTAAGTAAAAATTTTATAAAGAAATGCTTCTTTCACCAAAAAGCAATTTATATGAGTTGTATGTATGGTCAGAATATGGAAGCTTCATTCTGTTTTTAAACATCATGCCACGAACTCAGCCTTAGGAACTGTATGTCCTCTACTTGCCAACTCTCCCTTTTGCTCTCATAAAATCATAGTTTGAGTGATGGAGTTAAAGAACTTTGACAAACTGAGTCAAAATTTATATCAAACTTGAAGTAATGCTGCTATAAACATAAGTGACATAGCACATGGTCGGCATGTTCATGTACAGTGATTCTTTGATAAAATGGCTGGGCATGGTCTTAAGCAAGTCGCTTTGGGGGTACTGAAGAGTATCTAGTTCTAGTGATATATGCTTTATATGAGTCAGACATCAAAGCAGCTTGTTTATGGCCTAATACAATACATTTCACAGGTTCACATTTCATTTATAGACCATAAAGAATGTTATCAAAAATAATTTACTATACAAAGACAGATAAAATAGAGTTATAGTATGAGTGAAATGTTACTGTATAATTGGGTTTGTTGTTTCTATTTAATTTAAACTTTACTATTCATACTTTACTAAATTTAATTTACACTTTACTAATTTACACTTTACTAAAACAACAACTATTTGTTGTTTCTATTTAATTTACACTCAGAAACAAAATCGAGCTTTTATTCAACTTTTATTTTTACTTCTTAAAATACTTTTCATCTCTTTTTTAGTTTGAGTATATTTCTCTCATACCAATAAAATAAATCAAGAAGTCCTCTCTTTGAAATTGATGAAATAAAATTTAAAATTCCCATTTTTGAGCTATTTATTTATATAATGACAACATAAATTAAAATTATTTTAACATTCTCTGGAAATTATCAGGTTAATACAAAATCAATATGTAATTACAATCTTAAAGTCTTGAGCTATAATGTCTTCTTTATGCTGAAATTTAAAAATTTTGTGTGTAACAAAGGCGTCATCTCCTTCAGTATTTGTATTCAACTATAATTTAGATACAGGCATATCTCACTTTATTGCACTTTGCTTTGCTGTGCTTCACAGATACTGCATTTTTTTATGAATTGAAGTTTGTAGCAACCCTGTATGGAACAAGTCTATCCATCCCATTTTTCCAACAGAATTTGCTCACTCTGTGTCTCTGTTGCATTTTTTCTTTTCTCTGTTGCATTTTGATAATTCTCACAATATTTCAAACTTTTTCATTATTATTATATTTGTTATAGTGATCTGTGATTAGCGATCTTTGGTGTTACTATTGCAAAAACAACTCATCGAAGGCTCAGATTTTATGGTTAGCATTTTTAGCAATAAAGTGTGTTTTAATTAAGGTATATATATTGTTTTGTTAAACATAATGCTATTGCAAACTTAATAGAGTACAATGTAGTGTAAACACAACTTTTATATGCACTGGGAAACCAAAATATATGTGTGACTTGCTATATTGCTGTGCTTTGGAACCAAACCTGGAATATCTCTGATATGCCTGTAATCTGCCAAGCAGGCATTTCTTAGTTTACTTGTATTGTACTTACTAAAAAACAATTTTGAAATTTACTGATTTTTTTAAAATATAAAATTTTAAAGCAACACAAATATTAAATATTTTATATGTAGTTTAGTGTTTAATGTACTAGTTATACAATATTAAAATTATTATTGTCCTACTCTTTACAGTGATACACTTAGAAAATGGAAAGTGTATTAAGTTACAAGGCTTACCAGGAAATATAAATATAAATATATATACTTACAGGAGGACAGACAGACAGACACATATTGGCAATTATTTTTTAACATTCATTGGTTATATTTTATTATTTAGTATTTCAAACATCCTAAAGATTTAAATATCTACTTAAATAATAATGATTCAATAAATTTATACCAGAGAGAAAAATCAAAAGACTTTGTACATGAAGAATTTCTTATTCTTGTGATGCATAAATTTTAATAAATTACTAATTTTAATATCTAAAAATATACTAATCTATAATTTATAGCATTTTAAAAAGTTTCAATTTTAGCCTATCATCAAATTGCATATTATTAAAATTATTTTAAGAGCAATTAAATATTTTGGGATTATTACTGTAGAAATAGGACTCAAAGCTTTTGGGATCCCTGCAGAACATGCTGAATATAGTTCAGTAGGAAAACAGACTTATGTTTCATGATGTGGGCACATCACAAAGGAGCCTTGCCTTCTGTCCAGGCACCACCCTTTGCTAGAGAAAAGTTTAATGACTGTTTTTGGGAATGCCTAACCTACGGGAAGAAAAAGACCCAGATGTTTAAAAGAGCAGGAATTTTTCTGGCTCTAGGTGAGGTGGGTTCTTGGAAATTGAGAAGGACAGTAGCAGCCTCTGTGCATGGAATATCCTCCATTCTCCCACACCGCAGCAAGCACTGGAGCTGCTTGGTGGAGATATTTCTCATGGAGGTGTATTTCTGAAGACTGAACCTCAAGTACAGTAGCTTGGGAATAACAACAAGGGCACATCGCCTATATTTAGCATGAGGAATGGGCTTGATGATCAGACCCAAGAGACTTGGATGAGAATATCAGTTGAACTGAAAACTCATCTCTTTTCCCAAGATTTCTGTACTGTGTAAGAAGCCAGAGATACTTTATGACCTAAACAGAGGGAAAAGGGTCTGCCATCTAGGCAGATAGGTATTCAGAGCCAGATTTAATTGATTCAGAAAATGGAAGATAAAAGGTTTAAGTTAATTTTCACCTGAGTAATGTGGAGCAAATGATACTCATTGCAAGGATTTGCATGTTAAAGTGGAACATGTTAACTGCATTCTCAGTTATTGCTTCATCTCAGACAATAAGTAGTAGTGAATAGCCGCTCACCAATGTTCATTCCCTTCATGGAAGGGGAGTTTTAACTGGCAAGCTATTAAGGACTCTGCTGATGAAGTCTCTTTACTATTCAATGCAATCATTATCAGCACAGCTTTTATTTATTGAGTGCTGACAGTCCAGAGCAATTTAAAAATATCTGTGCTCTTATTTCCCATGAAAACATTTTTCAGTTGAGGAAATATTCTGAGGCTATAAATCACATGCTAAGGTCACAGCATTGGTAAGTGGAAGCCCCAGGATTTAAATTGAAGTTTGTTATTCTAAATTCCATACTGGAATTTCAGTCATTATACCTTGCTGGACAATTAATTTTGGCAAATACCAAGAATTATCCATGTGAAAAGGTCACTCGGCCTTCCCTGGGACTCACTCTGTCTCTGTTAGATACCATGAGCTGTACTATCTTCCACCTCTGTCAGGTCTCTGGAGAAACATGCTTGAACTCCTGCTATGTGGCTAATATGTGCTCTCAGTGCTTCATTTCTGTCAGTATTGTTTCTTGCATTTACCTATCTGATGACACAGATTACCTGGAACATGCTTTGTTTTTGATGTTTTTATTCCCTCTGCCTCTACTTCACTTCCAATTTCTTCTGTTCTTCTTAGTCTTCTGAATTATTTCCCACCTTAGATCTCAGTGCCTGCCTTGGAAGGGACTGCGTTTGACCCATCCCTTTTTGCTTTGATTGTCAGCCCCTGACATCTTCTCCCAGTATCTGTGTCCCTGGATTTCCCCAAATGCTAAACACCAGCTCAATCCACCAAAACGTGGTGTGCTTAACATTCCATATGGAAAAGATCCTAGATAAAAGCAACCTCTAGATGTGACACTTCAGACACTAAGGAAGTTTGGGAAAAGGAATGCTGATGGTGTAGCACAGTCTGTTTCTAAAGGCACATTCAATGTGTTTTATAACCAATAAGACATTGAATAGATACTGGACAAGAGCAAGATCCTTGGCACCTTCTATTATGCCAAGGTTACTTGCCAGATCTTGGAGAGGATCGGATAAAGGAAATCAGGATAGAGACCAGTGTGGCAGAGTGGCTACTCGAGAAGTTTGGATACCAGGTATTTACCAATTGGTAGAGAAGTATTTCATACTTTGGCAACCTGTAGGGTTGTACCAGTGAGTGCTGGCTGAATATAAGCTCTGACTCTTACATGTTTGAAAAACAAAGAAACAGTAGAGTCACAGATATAGAAAACAGTCTTATGGTTATCAGGGGGAAAGGTGGGGGAGGGATAAATTGGGAGATTGGGATTGACATATACACACTACTATATATAAAATAGATAACTAATAAGGACCAACTGTATAGCTCAGGGAACTCTACTCAATATTCTGTAATGACCTATATGGGGAAAGAATCTAAAAAGAGTGGATATATACATATGTATAACTGATTCCTTTGCTGTACAGCAGAAAGTAATACAACACTGTAAATCAACTATACTCCAATTAATTAAATAAATAAGTAAATATCAAACCTAACGAGATGCTGAATATTACATGATCTTTTCACAGTCCACTTTTCTAACTATTGATGACATAATTTTTACAAATTAAAATAGTACCTGAGTCAGTTATCTATGTGCTTATTTTTCTCTGATAATTTTTATCCACTGATGCTTCTACTGATGGAATGTGAACAATCTGAAACTCATGCAAAATAGGTTTCCCCTTGATATTCTCCACAAAATGGAGAGAATTACAGGGTCTCGGAAGTCTGTCATTTTTTCTTCCTGTATAAATGGAGCTCCCTAAACAAAGGGAGCTCCCTAAACAAATTGAAATTGAACTCTCTAGACCTGTTCTATGAATCTGAGTATCAGTAGCTTTGAACCCTATGATATGTAAATAGTATTAAAATCTTCTGTCATTATTCACAGGCTGCACAGCAGGGCCCGCTTCCACCTTAGGAATCTCTAGAAGTGGACAAATGACTTTTTCAGAGCATTTGGAAACCCATCAAACTATAACCACTTTAAGTTTTATGACATATCTAGCTTCAAAAACTGATGTAAAACTGATGCAATGCAGATTTAATTGAAAACACACAGGAAGATTATTTTCACCACTTCCTGAGTAAGGAACAGAGCATTATGAATTATATTGAAATCTTGTCTGTGTGTTTAATTGCTGAGTAGAGCACTGCAATTGATAGTTTAAGTACTAATTACTTTAATGTGATTATATTTAATTATTATAATTGCTATTCATATCTTATGTCCTAATAGAGAGACATCAAGGGGCTTTTGCACAAAATTATTCTTCTCATGCTAGAAAACAGAATGGGGAATTTATCTTAGTTTAGTTGAAATAAGCTATTTGCTACTTCATTTATTTCAAAATGAAATGTTACTAATTCTTTTTTTTGACCAGAATATTTTATAACAAATGCTGTGCAACCCTTTGAAATTAAAAAAATAGAAATGGTGTGGATTCTTTTTATGTGAATTATGGCTTTGAACATTGTTTACTTGTAGATCACACTATAAATTCACATCTTTTTTCTCCTGTCGGGCATTACTCTATAGAGAAAGGGGTGGTTAGACATTGTGATTTTCTTTTTTACTCTCAGTTTATAATGTGTGGCGATATATTCAGCTCAGTAAGTGTGTAAATTACAACACAAATAAGATTTGAAAATTCAAAAAATGGAAGGGAAAAAGTAAATGAAACAAATTGTAATTTATTGCCTCATATGATGCAAGTTTAATTTGTTTACATTTTGCAAGGGAAACACCTATTTACCATATTCTCTTTGATATAGTGCATATAAAGCTATTGTTTCAGCTTGGATAATGGAGTCATTACCTCAATTTTAAACATTCTGCACCTGAAATTGGGATTCATGATGGACTCATTGGCTAAACAAAATTACAGCAAGTAAAAACGATTTCTAGAGACTTTAAGACTTGAGATTTATTTTTTACATTTCTTTGTTACATAGTATGGGGAATAGAACTCAGGGAAGTTATAAAGATTATACTTTTAGAACCAAGAAAAACCTAAAATTATATGTTGTAGAGAATAAGAGAGCTCGATGTTTATAACACCTGGCTATAGCCATTAAGAGTTATAACAATCTCTAACATTCATAGTGTACTTAGCAGGTACAGCCATTTGCCAAAAACTTTGTGTATTATTATATTTAATCTTTACAACAGCCCTGTAATTAAAATATTACTCATCCCCCCCCCATTTTATTGGGACAGTGGCATAAACAATACTGTCCCAAGAAAATTGACCTGTATAGTTTCCTATCCTCACCAATTTTCAGATAATAGAGTGATTTACAAAATAGTTTTTCCCTAGATGTTCCCCACAAAATGTGGAACATAGTCTCAGAGGTCTTTGTCATTTCCCACTCTGTATGTTGTTTCCAAAAGGAGCTACCCAAACTAACTGAAACCAACATTATTAAGATTTATTCTACTATGGATCAGAGTATCAGTAACCTTAGAAACAGACCAAAAATCATCTATGGAAATATGTGTGCATTGGGTCATGTTTTTAGAAAAGGCCCAGTTAGAACTAATGTTGCTCTAAAAGTCTAAGCAAGTTAGATTATGCAGAGCAAGAATACAACTATTTGTGTTCTGTTGCATAGGAAGTCCATACAGAGGTTTAAAAGCATTCATAGTATCTGTATCCAAGAGAAAAAAAAAAGAATCTAGAAGTCAACATTTATTGACTTTATGACCTTGGGAAATATACTCACTTTCTCTAAACTTCAGTTTTTCATTCTATAAGATTAGACCTGATATTTTTGTTAAGTAATTATTGTGAAGATTATGGAAAAAATTGGCCATAGTCTGCTTAGTGTGGACAGACTACATACTCATTGAATGTTAGCTACTTGTTATTACATAAATATTTCAATGGTATGGGCTATATATTATTGTTTCTGTTAAGATGGCTTTCAGTCTGGTTGTCTTAACATCACTTGCGGTACTTTAAAAAAAGAAATGTGAACCTTTAAAAAAGAAGTGCTCAGGTTCCATCTCTGTAGCTTCTTAGTTATGTGGTGTGCTTGGGGAGACAAAAAAGCCCAGTTGATTCTGATGGGTTGAGAATGATAAAGAATATTCTCAATTAACAAGTTTTTTTCTTTTTAATGTATTATTTGGTTAACAAGGTTTTTTTTAAAAAATTTAACATATAGTCACCACCACATATAACTAAATAATAAATAGATATTTTCCCCTGGAAAGGCATAGCTTTGATTTTACAAATTCTTACCACATTTATTTTTTCTTTAATTTAACAATGTGTGTGTAAACTCTTATCTTATTCTGTGCTGGTCATATGCTAAGTAATGTGAATATCACTGCTGTAATGGGAGTAATGACAGCCGATAAAGTTATAGAGAAAATATTAATATTCAAGTGGAGATCACAGTTTAAGCTTCATCAATATATGGATAGCACTCCCTGACTTCCAAATGCACAACTTCTATAAATTGTCTTGGAGGACAAGGCTTAGACCTAAGCAAAAATGATGTGTTTGAGTCTCTCCTTGAATACAGATTTTGTGGCCTGTTTTTTATTTTTTTCACGAATTTGGTAGACAAAAATATATCTACAAAGCTTTCTGAGTCAGTTACTCAGCATGGTGATGATGATGATGATGATGATGATGATTGTCATCACCACTATCACCATTATTACTTTGATGAGTTACAAACATTCTCTTCTCAGGAGATATAAAAAACTGGTTACCAATGTTATTGGTACTCTGTACAATTTAAAGTGTGACTCATTGATGGAAGAAACCATATTGTAATATTGAGCAGTTCTACTCAGACCTGTCTAGGAACATCAGGAGGACATATGAGGGCAAACACGGGTCTTAGAATCAGACACACTTAGGTTCATTTCCTTTTTCACTACTTACTGGCTATATTAGAGTTATACTATGGCAAAAAAAAAAAAAAAAGCCCCAAATGTCTGTGGCTTAACGCTATGGAAATGTAATGCAGCTGTCCTCCACAAAATGATTCAGGGACCTAGGCCCCTGCCATCTCATGGCTCCACCCTCCTTATAAGACCTCACTGTCTTCCTCATGTAGTTGATGACAGGGTAAGAGACATTAAATATCTTGACCTAGAAGTGACACAGTCATCTTTATTCATTGACAAGAATTAGCCAACAGATCTACCAACATAAAAAAGGGAGGCTGAGAAATATAATCCCTGCTTGTATAACTACTTCCCAACTGCAACTCTAATTTAGAAAAAGGGGGTACAAATCATTTTTGGTGGCTCTCTAGCCATGTTACCAAACTACCTATATGACTTTAAAAAATAAATTTCTATAATTCTGATTCCTGACTGAAAAAAAGGGACTAATACTCCTGAAATATAGGTAATGAAGAATAAATGAGATAATGTACATAATGCATTTGACATATAGTCAAGCAAAATATTACAGGCATGCTGTAATCATCATCATCACGTGTTCTGCACTTCATGTATGTAAGATGATCACCTACTCCTACTTCTCTTTAGTAGCGTGATGTAATACTTCTGTCCCACTTATCATGAATGGTGATTAAATCTCAATTTTATAAAATTACAAATTATTTGCTTACACCCTTATTTTATGAGTCTTCTTTCCTACAGGGGTATAGATATCAAATGCTTCATTTTTATAGTTATGGGCTCTGTCAAGGAAATTTCTTAGATTGAAATGGCTCTTTTTGGTCAATAACTATGCAACTTCAGACAGGGCATGTTATGAGCAAAGGAGTTCCCTCTGGTCTTGCCTATGTCATGGCCAGATCACCTTCCATACTGCTGATTCTGCATTAGAAAACCTATGCCAGTCAGAATATAGAGACTTCTGTGTGTAAACTGATTTGGCCTTTCAGTAACGTTTATTTTATTCTGTATTTTAAAATAGATGCTTACTGTTAAGGATGTGCACTGTTGATAATGTCCCATTTATCTTCATATTTGTAAATTACATAACATTTTTTGTTGTTTTTTTCTAAAATGCTAGAGCAAATCATCAGATAGTTTCGGTTATGAGAACTCTAGCAATAAGTATTTCCAAAATAATACAGAAGAGAATCAGTGACTTGAATAGAGTTGAATATTCTGATCATGATATCAAAAGTAAACAGGAGCTTTTAATCACTTTCCATTCTCATTATAGTTCCTGTCATAACAACTATTTTCTGTTTTTTAAACGGAAGAACAAGCAAGCAACAATTTAATGTCAATTGTCCCAACCTCTTAAAGATTGCATTGTCACATTAGTTTAACTTCAAATCAAAGTTCAGAAATATTAGTGCTAGGCAGCTATTTATCTTGAGTTATTAACATTTCTCAGTTATTAAAATCTGGTTACTTCTTTCATATTTCAATGATTGAAATATAAACAACAAATAGAGGAAAATGTCAAGTGTATCTCATTCTGATTAGTAGTATAATTGTAAAGTTCTTTTAGTCTTGCTACATAAACTATTATTTTAGCCTTCACATTTAAAAAGTCTTCAACATTTTCATGGGGAAGATTTGCAGGAAAAAAAGTGTTTGGGGTGAAAGAAAAGTGGAAAGCTAAGGTGTGAAAGATTAAGGATAAAGAGTGTAGCCCTCATTAAATAAATGTGAAATAATGTAAAGGGTAAAGGACTTTAGGTAAATGAACCTGATTTCTAGGTCTGACTCCAACCAGCCAGGTGTGAGATCTTCAGTAAAAAATCTGTAATTCGGGAATCTCAGTTTTATCTTTGAAATGGGGACAAAAATGATCCTCATCCCCTATGATTAGTATATGATTTAAAAATTGAATAGGTAAGAGAAAGGACTGCTATTAAAATCAATAAAGACCCAGAAAAATAGCATTCTCTTTTTAATCAGAAATATTATACAATGGAATATTACTCAGCCATAAAAAGGAACGAAATTGGGTCATTTGTAGGGACATGGATGGACCTAGAGACTGTCATACAGAGTGAGGTAAGTCAGAAAGAGAAAAACAAGCATCGTATATTAACGCGTATATGTGGGATCTGAAAAAATTGGTGTAGATGATGTTATTTACAAAACAGAAATAAAGACACAGACGTAGAGAACAAACATATGGATACCAAGGGGGGAAGGGGTGTGGGATGAACTGGGAGATTGGGACTGACATATATACAGTATTGATACTATGTATAAAATACACAACTAATGAGAACCTACTGTATAGCACAGGGAACTCTACTCAATGCTCTGTGGTGACCTAAATGGGAAGGAAATCCAAAAAAGAGGGGATATATGTATATGTATAGATGATTCACTTTGCTTTACAGTATTAACTAACACAATATTGTAAAGCAACTTATACTCCAATTTTTAAAAAGTATCTTTTTCCTTAACAAAAGTAGAACTTATAATGGGGAAAAAATTCCTGTTTTCTATAGTTGTGGTCCCCCCACCTTCTTTATAAAATTATGTGACATGGGCTGATAGTGTTTGCCATTATTCCATCTCCCTTTAGACCAACGAAATCCCTGGTTTTTAGCTAGGCTTGTGACTATTTAAAATAACTAATGCTTTTCCTTGCCTCCTTTTCAGCTCTGTGTGGCCATATGACTAAGTTCTGGCCTACAGAATGTGAGGAGAAGTGACAGGTGTAACTTCTGGGATACATCCTTAGAGCAGTAGTCTTCAAACTTTAGCTTGTATCAGCATCACTTAAAGGGCTTGTTAAAAAAACAGTTAGCTGGGCGCCATCCCAGAGTTACAGATTCAGTAAGTCTGGAGAGGGGCTTGAAAATTTGCATTTCTAACAAGTTTCTAGGTGACACTGATCTGCTAGTCTGAGGGCTACACTTTGAGAACCTCTGCCTTGTTTTCCTTTTATCTTTAATACTCAG
The DNA here is from genome assembly GCF_028564815.1 of Eubalaena glacialis. Taxonomy (NCBI): domain Eukaryota; kingdom Metazoa; phylum Chordata; class Mammalia; order Artiodactyla; family Balaenidae; genus Eubalaena; species Eubalaena glacialis. The sequence goes on from NC_083721.1 coordinate 45,975,194, forward strand.
AATGTGAATGTGATGGCTGGTGCTGATTCTGGAGCCATAAACTTGAGGGTCCTATCCTAGGAACACAGGTAAGAAAGTTGGAAGCCTGCCTGCAGGACACTGCAGAGCTACTATATCAGCTATGAACGTCTACATCTATATTTTTCTGTGAGAGAGAAATAAGCTTTTAAATTATGCAAGTCCTATTAATTGTATTTTCTGTCAAATTCAGCCAAACCTAATTCTTAGTAATAAAATGTATTGGATATAATTAGAGCATCACTGTCCCAACTTTCCTACTCCTAGTTTCGGACAGTGCCCTGTAGTAGTCTTTCACCCAAACCTGTGTACATCACAGAGTTTTAAGCCTAACGCCTGATCAGAAACTGAGAACTGAGCAACTTATATGAAATTCATTATTTAGGATTAAGACATTTTTGAGCTGGAGGAATGGATTTTGCCTTAATTCCTGTTATTTCTTTTATATGTGATTTTATATGTATCTGACTATATGGAGGAAATATATTTGTAAAATGTGTGTTTGTACGTGTATGTTTAACCTAAGGAGATATAAACATATCTTATACTTGAGTGTTGAGTTTTTATAGCAAAGCTATATTTAGAGTAGTTTTAAAAACATGTTATTGTATACATACGTTTTAAATCTATGAGCATTTCATAGCAGTACTTAAACATGTTCAAGGATAAGGATTGATAATGAGATTTACTGACTTCATAAGTGTTGAGAGTGCTTGGCCTTCGTCCTCATGCTTTATGGTTTTTCTAAACCACTGAATATAACTCAAAAGGAGAATATAACCTGCCATGGGTTATGCTGACCAAGGCATTTAAATTCTCAGTGAGACATGTAAGAATAGTCAGTATATTCAGGTATTTTTATTGAAAGCTAAAATCATTGGTAAACTCTGGCCTTTTTAATACAATTTTTGAGTTTTTTAAGGTTTGAATAATCAGGAATGGTTTTAATGATGAAAGACTTGAAAATTGAAAACCAAAAGTTAGTACTTAATTTAAAAGGGATATAGAATAAGCTTTGGCTTTCGTATTCAAATTTAGAACTATATTGAAAAAAAAAACAAATCAAATAAAACCTTTATCATCCGTTAAACAACTTTTTAAATCATAGGTAACTCAAGGTTAAATTCCCCTATCGCCTAACATTTTCCTTCATTATAGTTCCCTGAGAATATGTTTGGTCATAAATAATCATTTAAATGAAAATTCAAATTCCAGTAGAAAAAATCCAATTTTCAGACATTTCACTAATGTTTCTCATTAAAGCAATTATATTTTCATATTATGAGAACAAAGAGAAAATACAGTTTAAGAAGCTACAATAATTTTTTTTAAATCAAAGTATTGAAAATTACAAACATGTTACATGGAAGATATTAGGTGATTTACAAAGATAGCATATAAATAAATCAGTAATAAAAGAGAAATAAAGACATTAAAGGAAAAATATAAAGAAAAGTACAAGCTTTTAAAAAATGATGTAAAGAATAGTTTAAATGACTGAACCATCAAGATTGACATCATTGCTATATTTTATTTCCCGGCAGTCAAAGGGAACAAAGTAATAACCAGTTACATAATTATTATTACCTTTTTCTGAAGGAAGGAGATGTACCAGCTATTAAACAAAACAAAACAAAACAAAAAAAATCTTTGAATAAAAAGCATTGAATTTGAAAAACAGAAAAAAAATATTGTGGATGTTAAAATGTTACTTGTAGCTGAATGACCATCTCAGTGAAGATAAGATTACATTGGTTCCTTTTTCATAATGAAATTCTCATGTGATACTTTTAATATATTACTTTATGTAATAGTCATTTGATTAAAATTTGTATCTTCACTGCCAGATTAGAAGATCCTGAGTACCAAAATATGTCCTGTATTTTGTGTCACACATGTCATATGTCAAACCTCTGTCTATAATAGGTAAAAGAAATTTTTTTTAGTAATTAATGAATTATCAAAGTTTATGCTTAAAAATTCTGCCCAGTATTTTAATTACATAGCAGATAAATCAGAAGACTGAATGCAGCTAGTATATCTAAAAAGAAAATTCAAAGTAGGAAGTGGTTATTAAATAACATTTGTGGATATGAATAATGATGTAGATATGAATAATAGCATTAAAAATGCCACATTTCCCTTTCTGTCAAATTAAAATTTTTCAATAACAGTATAAAATAAATCTTAAGTTTAGGAATTTGAATTCAGATAACTCAAGCTATGAAATTAGGGGAGAATAATAATGACACTAATATCTATTATTTATAATATATTCAGCAATTTTCTAAGTTCTTCATATATAGAAACTAACATACTTCTCACAGAAACCTTTTAAGATGGCATCATTACTGTCCTCATAGTTACAGCTACTGAAGAACAAGGAGATGAAGGTCACACAACTACCAAGTGGTAGAGCCAAGGATTGAATCAAATCTGATTCCTGGGTACATGCTCTAATCAGGCCTTATTCAATACCTCTCAAACATCTGAACAATTCACTTTATTTTTTGTATTTAATATTTCAAGTTATTTGAATTTTATTCAATGTCTAGGACTGGTGGGAGTTAACTTTTGATTTGTAGGATTACTTTAATTTTCTTGCTTTTTTACATTACCTTTCTTAAGCATTAAATCTGGGTAGGCATCGCAATTTATGGGAGGAAAAAAAAAGAAGAATCCCGGCAGGGTATGGAAAGATAAATGAAAATAGAGGGGTCTGAGTAGATTTTAAATGTGAATCAGTTGATGTCATATGGTTATGGTCTATTATGTGAAATATCTGCCTAAGTTATTATGAAAAAGTAGTTGGGCCTCTAACACTGTTTCTAGGACCCTTATCATAAAGAAATCAGTAAAGTGGGAAAAGATAACACTTTTTATTATGAATCTACAAAAGAAAGAGGGTATATGGAACACCTTGGGGGCTACATCATAGTTTATAACTGTACAATCTACCATATCTATCAGGAAAATAGAGATATAATTGTTCCATTGTTCCGTCCACCATTGGCGAATGTGTTTACTGCTGTTTGATGATTCCTAACAAATTGGTGTCTTCTGCTGTCAGCATTACTATCAGAGTGCAGTTCTATTATATTCTCATTAACATAATGATAAAATTAACACTAAGAAAACAGTTTCAGTGAGAATTTATGAGATTCTGTGCAATTAACCATGTAGCAATATGGACAGAAATTTTGCAGAAGGCTGTATAAGAATAAAAATTAAAAGTAAAATATTTGTAGAAGTAGTCAGTGACCTGAAACTTTAGACTGTTGATTGCCGGCTTGTTGATATGTTAATGTAAAGTAATTATTACAGTGAATTGAAGCTGAAAGTAAACATGTATATTCATTAATTTAGTTTAAACTTCCTTATTGTTAATCACAGTTGGGATATCTATTTTCAGCAAACTGATCCAAACTTTCCCGTCATGCTTTGCCAACCATAAAATGTAAATATTCTTTCCTGTCAGCTTTCTAATTTCTAACTAGGAAATGCTTTTTTGATCATTTAAAATCATAAGCACTTGTCTTTAAAATAAGAATAGATTTTTTTGTCAGAAATCTGTTTAATATTACATATAATTTGTGTTTTGGTATTACAAATATGTTCACAATTTTTTTGCTGTCAGCATGTTCATTTGTTAAAGCATTACATATTTCTTAGTAAGTATCTCTTACTAATTAGTGTATTGTGTCAGAGACAGTAGTATGTGTTCATCAGATCTCCCTTTTAATAACTCTTTGTCACCCATCTGGATGAAATTTGACAGCATACCTTGTGGCTGGATAGGGTCATGTGACTTAGTTCTGGCCACTAAGAATGTAGATTAAAGTGATACATGTCTCTTCCGCCAATTAAATGGCCTTCCATATCTGTCAAGCCCTCTCCCATCTTTCTTCTCACGTCCTAATGATGAAAATCCAGTGGAAAACTTCAATGCCTCTAGGGTATGGAGAAGCATAAAATGGAGGTATCCTAGATCCTAGAATGACCATATATGTAACTCAGTCTCTCTACTGACTACATTCAACTATAAAGTAAGTGATAATAAAATGAGTGAGTTAATAAACCTGTATTAAGCAAATGAAATTTGGGGGTGCTTTGTTGAAGCTGTTGGTCTCATATATCTGAGATTAGCAACATATTGGAAGTTGGAGAAAATTAAGAACAAAGGAGTATGCATATATTTTTAGGTGGCAAGTTAAAATTCACTATAGGATGGCATAGTTTATGGTGACACTATCATATTGGTTAAAGCAACTGTACTACGAATACAGTAAGAACTGGCAAAACAAAAGGCCAATAAACAGAAACTGTTTTCACTTCAAATTCAGTATTGTATCTCTAGTTATAATAGAATAAAAGATGCAAACAGTCATCTAGTGATCAAAGCACATGGTAGATAGATAGATAGATAATATATATATGTATAATCAGTAGCACAGAGGAGCTTAACATTTGCTAAGCAATTTTGATGAACACAGGCAACAGAAAAGAGATCAGTATTTTATGGGATATAATAGATTTCTTTCTGATTATCTCCCCAAAATACCAAAGATAAGTAATAATGATAACAGTTATTCTTTAAGTGCTTCCCAGGTACCAGGGTACTCTGGAACCCTATTATATACATTGTCTTATTTAATGCCCACAACTGATTTTAGTGATGGAAAACAAAACCAGAGAGGCTAGTTAACTTGCTCAGATCACATAGCTCTTGTGTGATAAGGCTAAGACTTACCCCCAGGCTCCACGTATTCTAGATACAGCACATTTTTCATTGTGCTGTGAGACACAGAGGAGTTAGTAAGAAGGAACCAAGGAAGATCAAAGGGACATGTTTCAAATATTTTCAAGAAATCGTGAGTTTTTATTCTTAACATTCTCAAAATGATATGCCAAGTATCACTTATTATTTTCCACTTTTCTATTTGTATTGAAATATCTGTACATTTTAGATATTATTATTTGTAATTCTCTCTCCTTATTCTATAATTTTGTCACATTCAAAATATAACTGCTACTAAGAAAAAAGCTTCTTCCAGGTAAAATACCCAGGTAACTGGACATGTTTGCCTGTCTTTTGTCCCCTTTGCAGTCTTTCAGCAGATTCATTTTGCTAAAACAGTACATAACTTTTCTATTCAAAACTTTACACGTGCATGTGAATTTATTATATGAAAAGGGCAGCATTTCATAAGGTAAGGAAAAGGTGAATTTTTCAGTGAATTTTTAGAGACTACTAGGTAACCACCTAAAAATAAAGTTCTATTTGCATATCACACCTTACATTAGAGAGAATTCCAGATGGAATAAATAGTAAAATAAAAGTAAATAAATATAAAAAATTAAATCACAAAATAAATAGAAGATATAAAGGGAAAAGTTTGTTTTTCAGAAATCTGAGATTGTGGAAAGCTTTCTGACATTGATGTAATAACCAGAAGCTATAAAACAGAAGATAAATTTGATGACACGCAAAATCCATAAGGCTAAAACCACTGTAAGCAAAAGCAAGCAAAAAACTGGGGAAATATCTGAATCTCATTTCAAAAACAGAAAACCAATTTCCCAAATACACACAGTTTCTGTAAATCAATAAGGAAAGCATTGGAAATCCAATTGAAAAATAGGCAGAAAATATGAACAGATAACTTAGGAAATGAAATACAATTGACTATTAATGACAGACAAAATTGTTCACAATCAGGTAAATATATGCATAAAATATATATTAAAATATAATTTATATTATTTTGTTAGAAAACAAAATGTTTGTTAGCACACTGGGTTTACAGGAATGCAAGGAAACTGGTACCATCCCACATTGTTAGAGGGGACAAAAGGGGTATAGCTTTAATGAGGGCCATTTGGCAATATATTTTGAAGTAAGAAGTAAATTTTTTTATATAAAGCAATTCCACTCCCAGAAAATTATTCCTTATATTTACTCATGCAGATATGAACTAACACATGCACAAGGTTTTTAATTACATCATTGTTTATAACACCAAAATATTGCAAAATAAGGCTATATCTTCATCTTTGGGAAATAGTGTATCCATACAATAAATAAAACATGACTATAAAAATCAGAAAGATTATGTGCCCTAATATGTAACAATTTCTAATATATATTATATACAGAAATGTAAGAAGCATAATAGTACGTAGACTTCTAAAATTTCTGTTGAAAATGAGTTAAAAGAATTTCCATGTAATATACTTTTATAACCATAAAAAATATCATAAGGATTGGTTGGCCCATGGAAGAAGAATTGAGTGACAAACAAACATGGATGAGATTTCACTACAGATTCTTAAATTCCTTTTGAATTTTAAATCATATGAATTTATTTCTTATTCAAAAAATAAATTAAGAAACAGTTTGGTATTGATAGTTTGTCAAAATAGGGTTACCAAGTGACCTAGCAGCTTCCCTCCTAGGTATCTACCCCAAGAGAAATTAAAACACATATCCACACACAAACTTGTACAGAAATGTTTATAGCAACATTATCCGTAATAGCCAAAGAGCTGAAATGCACATCAACTGATGAATGGATAAACACAATGTGGTATGTCCATACTATGGCATATTATTCAGTAAAAAAAGAATGAAGAACTGGTATTTGCAAAAACATGATGAACCTCAAAATTAATACGCTTAGTGAAAGAAGCCCATCATAAAAGACCATTTATATTCTGTTCCCATTTATACTAAATATCCAGAATAGTTGAATCTATAGACACAGAAAGTAGATTAGTGTTTGTTTAGGGCTGGAAGGAGAGGGGACTAGGGAGTAATTGTTAGTGGATATGAAATTTCTTTTTGGATGATGATGATCTAGAATTAGGTTGTAGTGATTGTTCTACAACTTTGTAAATATACTAAAAACCATTAAATATTGAATTACAATATTATTGGGTGAACTATAATGGTGTGTAAATTATATCTCAATAAAGCTGTTAAAAATAAATTTATAACTTCCACATTGTTTACAGGATAAAGTCATTTACTCATTCAAACAGTATTTTAAGACCCCTAAGCGCTGTGTTAATCACTTAGAATACAGAATAACTGAGACATAGTATCTGTCCTGAAAGGGAAATAAGGAGGAAAACATAATAAAAAACTACATGAAAAGTTCTATAATAAAGGAACATACACAATACTTGAAAGCAGAGAGTTAGCAAAACTTCCTGGGGAATCTGGGGAAGGCTTCATAAAAGGAGGTAACATTTTAACTTTCCTTAAAGTATTAGGAGAATTTTTCCAGGTGTTGAGCAACAGTGTGTGAATTCAAGGTAAGGTCATAAAAAAAAAAAAAAGAGTAGCTTTGTGGGATTGCAGTGCAAGCAGGCAGCTAGGGAGAGGGATGGTGGATGAGGCCAAAGTGGTCAATGGAAGCCAGATTGCGAAGGGCCTTGTGTACTTTGCTGAGGAATTAAAGCTTCACTTTGTTTGAAATAAGGAGTCATGGGTAGTTTTAAGAAGGAATTAAATGTTTGTTTTAGAAATCTTTTTGTGATAGTATGAATAATAGGTTGGAAAGAGGTGAGATTAAAGGAATGGAGACCATAGAGGAAGATATTGCGTTATGCCCTGAGGAGAAAGGATGAGGGTCTGATCATGATAATGCAAAAGTGATGCACAGTTAGATTTGGACATTTCAGTGGAAGAAGGCTTGATACTCGCCAAAGTTCTGATGGAAAAGGAAGAGTATTTCAGTTTGACTAGGTGAATAAGGGTGGGGTTACCAAAGGAAATAGGTATAGAAAATTTACTATCCTAGTATCTTCAAATCTACCAAATGCCTTGCTCATCCTAGGTACTCAAAGGTTGAATGAATGGATGGATGAATAAACTAGTCTCATACCATACTATTTTTCAGGCTTCTGTATATATTAATACCATATGTTTATATATGTGAATATTGACAATTAAGTGACATTTTTATTGACATGTATTTTATATTGGGGGAAAATTTGCCTGAAGATCTAAGAAGTATTGTAAATAAATAGTAATGAGAATAGCTGCTTGCACAGTTTCATCTGGCCTTCTCAAAATATTTTTTGAGCCAGGGTCCCTGCTTCCATTCCTATTCCCTTCTATAATCAATTCATCTTAGATGACACTGTCTGTTTATATGTTATAGACCACTTTCCTCATTGGACTCCTTTGTTCAAGAAAGACTGTGTGTTGTTTTCCTGTTGCCTACTGAATCAGATCTATACTTCCCTACTTTTACTAAAAGGCCTTTCATAAGCTGAGCCTATTTTCTTTCTCCAGCTCCTGTGAGGATAATTCTTTATAATTGGCTGAACCTCATGTCTGTTCCTTATATAAATTGTTCTAACCCGTGTTTGTATGTTTTCAGTTATGCTGTTTCTATTCTGGAATGCACATTTCCATTCTTATTCAGAGTCCCTTTCATGCCCATTGTCTTCCATGAGGATTTCCTTGATTCTGACAGACTAGGAAGGCTGAATCTGTAGAGAGTAAATAAAGTGTATACTACATTATTTATCATTTAATGAGTATTATCTTTTGGTATTCCTCATTGTTTTTCTCTATTTTATTTCCTCAAATAGACTGTAAGTCTTTCAGCCTAGGGATCTCATTTTAGTTGCTTAGCAGGTCATTCCTTTTAAAGTGAAATTATGTGTTGTATATTTTAAACATTTTTATTTTAAAGCTTATATTCTAGGGTTTTCAAATAAAACTACATGATACTTTTCTAAGTGCCAGAACTATTATTGTACATAAGAGACCTAAGTTTCCTTCACTAAGTTTGGCCTCATTCAAAACATAGCAGGATACCTTTTCTTGTCTCTGAAACCTTTATAATTCTAACTGGTACTTCCCATATCATGTGGTGCAAACCTAGGTAAATTGCATGCTAGGTAAGAGCTGCCATGGTGTTACCCACCATAGGAAGTAGCAGGAAAGGAGTGTTAGTGGAAACGTAGTGTAGCGCTCAGTAGGAAAAGGAACACATGAAAACAATATGCTGGTTATTATCAATAGTTAAAACCAACTGGATAGCAAGTGTTCCCATTAAAAATCAGTCAATGGATGCCAAAATAGCATAGTCAGCATGAACCACTGATCTTTGCAGATTTTGTTCATTCTAACTCTCGTATAGGATTGGACAGGGAATGACGCTGAAGGGGCTTCAGGAAATGGTACAAACTTTATTTCATGTATAGACCCTTATGCCTATTTCTTCAAAATATGACCACATTGCCAAGAAAGAAGGACAGTACAGGAAAAAGACACAATGGGTGGCTCAAAATACATGTGTAATACTACATTATATGATCTTATAGACTCATGAGATCTAAGAGCTAAAGGGAGTATTGTTCAATAAGACTACCCTCCCATCCCGTATACCTCTGACAAAAGCCACCATTTGAGAGGCTATAGGCAGAGAATTTACCATCTTACAAGGTAGCCTATTTCATTTTTGACTAGTTTTGTTCTATAATCTGTATTCCCCAAGCTATCCCAAGAATGAATGGGTAAGGCAAACATTAACAACTAGTGAGTTTCCGGTGCTGTTTTCACCCTCTTTGGGACCTCAATGTCTCCAAATACTCCTAATTATTTCTGGAAATTTCCAAGGGTTAACATGAATGTGTTCTGAGGACTGTATTTTGTGTCTACAGTATTGCAGTCAACATTCTCCTTCCTTGCTCTGGCTTCCAGTGTTGATGTCCAAGGCTCTGGCGGATATCAAATGTGGAAGCAATTCCAGTGGCAATTGTAACATTCCTGGGAATGAGCATAGGGCAACCAGAGTGACAGATGACAGGCCATATTCATAACCACATCTTTTTCCTATTGTACTTGGTACATTAGTTACAAAGAAGTAGCTATTGATTTATTGTCAACTTTTCCTATTACAGTATAAGATGATTGAGAGCAAAATCTAGGATTTATTTGATTTAGATCACTAATACTTATTAAATAAATGAGCAACTCTAAGCTTCTGTCCTCAACCAAAATTATGCAATATTCACTTTTCTTTGGGTGAGTGTTTCCCCCCACCGCCCCAAGGGAAACCTGCTTGGTCAAACATATAAATAGACCATTTGCAGTCTAGCTCCTTATAGACATGTATGGCTGAAATTTAGGGTGAAGGCTGTTTTGGCTTAAGGTAGAATCTGAGATAGATTTATGAAGTAAGTTTTCTGTAAAACAAAACTATCTCCCATGGGCCTACTTCATCCCAGTGGAGCTTCACAGAATAAAACTTCTAATCTTGCAGGGAAGGGAGAGCAGTGTTAGGGCCTCAAATATACAGCTTCATCAACATTTTAAAGTTAAATTTTAAAGAGACTTGGAAAAATTGCTGTCAATAACTCCACTATTTGTAGTGAAAAAGTGAAGATGCTAAAAGCTGCTACTTTTTCAGCTTTTATAAAATACAGAGGTTTTTTGTGTGTGTTCAGAAGAAGCGAGGAGCAAAGCTGCGAGAAGCAGCGACCTTGGAGAGGGGGATGTGAAGAAGATGTGTAGCATCATTTACTCATTAACTGCAGAATATTTATTGAGCAAGGTCAAGGCACTGTGACAGATGCTGACAGCAGTAAACTGGATGAATAAATGCTCCTGACCTTATGAAGTTTATGTGGGCTAGTAGAGGACAGACAAAAAGTTTTAATTATTCAAATCATTAATGATAGTTGTGATAAGTACAGAAGTAATCATATACGAACCTAACAATTTCAACCAAAGTAATCATTGGCACTGTGAGGGCTGGAGTGTAGGGTAGGCATCATGTCAAGAAACATATTTTAGATCAACAGAAAATGAAATTCTAGGAGCAACTAAGGAGTATTGAAATATTCTTTATTATATTTCTTACTTTTTGGAGAAATGAAAGGGTAAACTAACTTTTTATTTTAATCTTTAACTAATGGACTACTTAACATATTCACTGTATTTTAAGTTAACACCATTCAATGAAAAAGATGAAATTATCATCATGCGTAGGGATTAAAGTGACTAAAATATTTGCAGATGGGGTTGGGTGATGGTCACAGATTACTTAGACATGGTCATGGTAGTATCTCCGTGATGGTAATTTGCTACTTACACAACTCTTCTCAGAGAAAATTCAGGTAACTTCCCACAGTTTCACAGCTAAATGGCAGTCAGAAATCAAACTCAACTCCATTTGATTGTTACATCTGATTCACTTTATTTTCAAAAAGTATTCTCCATGTTAAACCACACTGTTACATGTTTCATTTATTATTATAATTGTTGTTGATTTGATTTAAGAACTCAGAAATGTTACATCACCAGTGTAAGCCCTTCATTTTACAGAAGAGGAAACTGGAATTCAGAGAGATACTATGACTTGTTCAGAATCTTACTAAGATTAGACCAGAATTGTCATAAGTTGCAGGAAGCACTGCAAAATATATGATTGTTATGTATATTTATATTTAAACAATAATTTGCATGCTAGTAAGAAGGCAGTATTTTTCCTGTAAATTTTATTATTGGAGATCTTTAGTAAAGGGTTTGGGGAGAGGTTTACATATAAAGTGATAGCACCTGGTGAGCTTCTAACTCTTAGTGAAAACTTCTCCAAACTCAGCCAGGGATTAAAGGCTCTGAGTTATACACCTAGAGGTTTTCATCATGAACAGACTTAGAGGTTATGTTCAGCAACAACAATAATCCATTTACAACTGTAGAATTTTCATGTGAAAAAATTTAGTTTTTCTTCATGAATTTCTTCTTTGCCTGTCATAAGAAATATCATTTGAATTGAGTTTTTAAGATCTATCATTGTGGTGTCCATTTGTTGTGAGTGAATTTGTTTTTAAATTGTATTTGACATGTACCTAGTTAAGTACTTGTTTTCAGCTTTTAACATAATAAGCAACATGTGCTATCACAGCTTCAATTTTCCTGCCAAGTAGAGAGTGACAGCTGTGTGGCAATATGTAATGCATATTTTCATCGACAAATAACTTGGAAGGAAGGAAAAATAGCTTCTGGGTGGGCAGGTCACCATCATTTAAATGAATCGTTAAAATTATATCTTTCCCTAGAAACAAAAATGTAATTGCTTTTCTGGTTAGATGCACACTGGAAGGCCTTATTTATATTATTGTAACATACTTTCTCTCAATTTACAACTTTCCCAAGAGCCTTTGGATTTTTTTTCATTTTTGTTACTCTTCTCCATTCAAGCAATATGCACTTATTTCTTAGTAAAGCTCCATGATATTTGTGTAAATGTATCCCTGAAGGACAGAATTGCTCAGTACACAGCCTTGTAAGTGAGACCTTGCTCTTCCACAGTCATCTGATTGGCAAGCAAGGGAATTGAAGCTATAAGTAGACTGCCACTTAAGGAAGGTTCTTATGGTCACCGTGATTGAGGAAAGGTTACAGTACCAGGCTGGGGAGTTTAAATATGCTGTATTTTAACTCAAAGTAAAATTTGAAATATTTATTTATTACTTATTGCTATTTTGTAACTTTATATTTTATCACAAATTGTAATACATTTACTCATCTCCAAGAAGGCATAAGAATGCCTTAACTATATTTTGAAATCATGTTTCAGTGTTACTGCCTGAAACTTAAAATTCCCTCACCGTATTTCACTTTTTAGTATGTGGTTTGCAAAGTTGTGGTATTCATTTGATGATTTGCATGAATAGCAAACAAAGAAAACATTTTAATTTCTATCTTTTCCTACTCTCAATTTGCTTGTGTGTAAGTAATATTTTGGTATTTTATGTTCTGGCATGTCTTTATTTTGAAACTTCCAAAAGGTTAGCCTGGGACAGGACAACTATTCATGAGTTCTTTGATACTCTGAGTAAAACTTTGGACTTGAATGATGTCATTTGCAATTAAAAGAGCATTAGAAAAATAAGTCTGTTATCTCTGGTGATCTTTTCTACAATACTTAGGCCTATCAGATTAATTGCATTGGGACAGAAATCACATTTAGGGACATTAGAAAGGGGAAGAAAAGCTAAGTGCCATTTCTCCAGAGTTTATTTAGGATTTGAAAATTGTGTTGGTCCAAAGGTGATAATAGTTTCTGTTGTCCTCTAAGTGCATGAAGAAGTTAACTTTTTATGTGAAGCTTAATCAACATACTCTAACTTTCTGGCTGAAACAATACACCATGAGGTAGTATCTTCTAGACTCCTCTGATGCTTTAATATACATTTTGTAACTTTTTTTGCCCAAGCAATATTTCATAGGTCTTTGTTCAGAGGATTCAGATATGGAACTGTACCTCTTTTATATGGGCTTCTTAATGCAGGCCCCTTTCAGTTTTTTCCCTCCTCTTGAAGTTTGTACTGTAGAGTTAATATCAGTATGTGCTCCCATTTATCATAATCATAACTGACAGCCTTCATGTTTCTTTCATGATTTACATGAGAATCATTGTTTTTCTCTCTATGCAGTCATGCTAGTGAACCTCAGAGGTCAACCCTTGATTTTTCTAGTTTACTGTTCTTATACTTGTAATGTATTTGACTTGTTTTTAGTTACTCACTGAAAAAACAGTTATTGGAGTCTCCACTATGTGTCAGGCCCTAATTTTGGCTACGCCTGCTTCCCTCAGGCTCAGCAGTGTCCTATAGATAAGGATTGTCCAGAATGGATATATTTCTAAGTTAGCGTACTCTGAAAATTATCTGTATAACCATTGTTTTGATTTGTATTTATCCTATCTTAGGTCAGATTTCCTGTAAAAAAGATCCTGAAGCAGTATTTGCGTTCAGGAAATTTACTGGGGAGTCCTCTAGGAAACTAGAGGGAATTGTGATGGGCAGATGGAGAAGCTGAATTGAGATGTAGTTGCAGAAGAGGACTCCCTCAACCTCACAGGTTGCTCTGAAGCTAAAATGGCTATTCAGAGATTTCTTTAATGGAGGCAAGGAGATCCCCTGGCCCCCTCATCTACAAGTCATCTGTGTAAGCTGTAGGCCCCGCCTTGTGTGAGCAGCTCCCCCTTTGGTGGAGGGCAAGTTCCAAGGAGGTACTCGTCTGTGTTCTACCAGCAGCCAACATGCTTTGCAGCTGACATAATGGAGGCCTCGGTCCACAGAAGGGGATCTGAGTGACATACTATAGTACCTACAGAAAACATGTTCCTTAGCTTTTTTCCTTTTTCCACCCAGCAGTAATACCTGTTAATGTCTCTCTCACATTCATTCATTCATATTCATTCCCTCCCTCCCCCTCTTCCCTCTCTCCCTCCCTCCCTGTCCTTCTCTCTCTCTCCCTGAATCCCCCTACCCTCCCTAACCCCCACGGCATTTCATCTGTATCTCTGTTGTGACATTTACTGCATATTATCTTTTATTTTTTTTCTAGTGTGTATGAGTTAGATTCATAACCATGAGGTGTGGGTACTTTAAAGGTAGAGGCTATTCTAATTGTATTTCTTACTGTCAGGCACACAGAGTTAAATCTTTTTAAAACATATCTAGTGGAAAAAAATGTCCTGTAGACTTCTTCTTCATAATTCACCTACAAAGAAAAGTAAAACAAAGATAATATTTTATGCATATCTAGAATCATGAGAGATATGATGAGAGATTTTAATAACTTTTTATTTCATTTCTAGATTAAGTCTAGGCATTCTCTGTCCTAGACGACTACAGAAATATTACTGGTTTTGCTTGGATATCTTGGGACATACGGCCTGTTCCTGATTACCATGAAGAGGTGATTACTACCTCTAACATAACATCTGCTGCTATTGTACTATTCATTCAAAACTTAGAAGTAAAAATTGAATGTAGCAAAAGCAGTATTACCACAGAGGAGCTCCCTGATGAACAAGGCCCCTTATACCTCCAATCAGACACTCTATAAACCTGAACCACATTTAGGAGAGCTTGCCACACCAACCACTTTTTATAATGATTAAGCTTAGTTTACATCAAAAGGAATCTGAAAATTTTGATACAGATCTTCCAGTAATATCAAGTGACTGTTTTATAAATTGGTATGGGGGCAAGTCCTTATATTTAAAAGTTTTTGATTTCACCAGCAAATATGACTGAGTTATATGTTAGAACTACTGGATTAATTTCAAATATCTCTTCTCCTTGTTACACCACAACAAAATCTTACCACATATAAGAGCACCTGCTTAGATCATTATCAGTGCTCTTTTATTATTTTACAATTTCAGAATTTTACTTTGATGATTCTAGATTTGATATCATTTAATTTTCAAATTGTTTCTTCTCTCAGTAAATATAAATAAATGATAATCACTAACCCCCTGTATCTTCCCATTTAAGATATATTTCGTATTCTTATAACTGTATAGCTTGTTGTAATTTCCTTCATTGATTAAGATCATATAGAAGGAAAAAATATTTTTTAGCTGTGATTCCACTCATTCATTCAAAAACCATTTTGGAGCTCGTTTTGTATACATAGGGGATTCAAAGACAAATAAGATGCGTTATTTTCTCTCAGAATCCTCACAAGTGTGGTGGAAGATATATATAAGCTTATCTGATACAATTGGATAAATGCTCTCTGGTACTGTGAACAGTGCTATTGGGAGCACTGAATATAGAACAAATTCTTGACAGAAGATTTATTGAAAAATAAAGTGAATGAAGGAGATCATATTTGAGCTGATCCTTGAAAGATAAACCTAACTTCTGATCGGCATCACCAGTGTGTGTGAAAAAATACTTCCGATATAGTTGGAAAATAGGCTATATGATGGATAGTAGAACATGACAGTACTGAAATTAAAGTCAGTTATTAAAGGGCTTTAAAATAAATTTACCTTGTATTTAATGGATAGCTACTTAAAGATTTGTTTTTTGTTTTGTGTTGTTTTGAGAAAGGGAATGATATATCTTTATTTCAGAAAGGAAGTTTTGGTTGTATATTTAGAACAGAATATTAGTGAAAGCCTAAACAGGAGGCAATTTAAATAATCCAGGAATGACATTGCTGAACTATGAATGAAGGCAAAGAAAACTAACAGCTATATTTTACTAGGCAGATAAAGAAAATGTAGGAAAGGAGAGGTGGAGAATTACTAGAGTTTCTATCTTGAATCACTGGGTGAATGGTGATAGAGTAATTAATATAAGGTATTGGGGAGAAGGAACTGAAGTGGCAGGAAATATTAATTCACTTTTAAAATAGTGTCATTTTCCATGTGACATTAGCACAACCAGATCTGTTTGTTCTACAGGAATTTGGGAATTTGCATCTGTAACTCAGCATCATTGTATATGTAGCGACTGAAATCATTGGAATGAATGATAATGCTGAGAGAAGGTGGGGAGGTGAGGGAAGGATGAAAAGAGAGAGAATGAGAATAAAGAGAAAAAAGAGTTGAGGACTCATATCATATTATTTGTGGGCACATGTCCCTTTATATAGTTGCAATCATTGTATACACTCATTTAACGTTATACCCTACATACTTTCTCATTTTGTTATTTAATGAAAGGCCTTTTAGGATGCTGGAGTTAACTATATTTTAGAGGCACCACCCTTATATTTTATCTAAACATACCAAATAATTGCATATAAAAGGCACTTTTGAACCGCATCACCCTGTTACGTAATTCCCTAAAAAAAGAATCCAGTACCAAATGGTCTAGTTTCAAAAGACGATCGGTTATATAAAGAGTTTTTGAGTTTGGGCCCAAAGGCAAACAGACGATGAGTCGGCACTGGAACTTTTCTTCTTTATTTCCTTTCATACCTATGAAGATGTTCTTCTGCAGCAAGAGCATATAGAAAGAAAGGGGAAAAAAACTAGGAGGCTAATTATTCGCATGTATCCAATTTTAAAACGCCAGCTAATTTTAAATGTTTTACTTTAGATTAGAGGATCATGCTTTTTAAATCAAGGTTGCAAGCTTGGCTATGTTCATTTGTAATCAACTGCACATTACACATGTAAATCTCACAAGATGTCTTATGCTGGAAATTAATGTTTTTACAAGGAGAAACCAAGTGTTAGATAAATGGTACAGCATAATTATTTTATTCTTAAAAAAGACATGAAAATATATTCTCTATCTTTGGTAGTTACTTCATATACCAAGAAGTATGTATTATTTAATGTTATGTTCATCTCCTTTAGTGTTTGGCACAATGTTAGAACACGGTGAATGTCTGTTTAAAATTTAGGATGCTAAGAGTTCAAATTCATTAATTTGAATAAAATCATTAAATGATTATACTGGATTAAGATTTAATTTGAAGTTACTGATACAGAGCAATTTTATATACAAAGGATTATTTCAAAGTCTTCTGGTTCTTTCAGACCTATTTCAGAGTACCTGACAACTTCTGATTCAGAATGCTGTAAAAGCTTCAGTGTGCATATTACTGAGACTTGCACTGGAATATCGTTTGTCCTCTTTTCTCATACTTAAGCTTTCTGGTTCACTTCTGGAACCCCATCAATCATAAATATTCTAGAATCAGAGATTCTTTCCGTTGAAAAATTCCTTAAAAACTGCCTAGTCCAATCAACTGGCTAATGTGTACAGAACACTTGACAAATGCTCATTCAGCCTGTGCTAAACCTCCCAGAGACTGGTAATTCCCTATCCTTTGAAGCATCTGAGTACAAAGATTTTGTCTAACATATATCTTCCCTTGCCTAGTCTTAACACAGTAGTGCCTTTTCTGTTTTGGGGGGGAAGGGGAAAGTAGCTTTCAGTTTCCTTCACCACATTCATTTTAGTTCGAATATCTGGATCCATTTCTATAACGTAAAACCTGTATGTTTTAGAATCACACAGCCATGGCTTAAAATACTATTTCCTAACTTTAGTACCTATGATCTTGGGAAGATTGCTTAACTTTTCTAACATTCTATTTTGTCATCTGTAAAGTGTGATAGCAATAAATTCTCGTAGAGGTTGTTGTGCGAATTAAATTAAAAAGTGTCTAAAATATTCCAACACAATACCCCAGTAGTTTAATACATTTCCATTTCTTTATCTGACTTCTTATAGTTACTGGTAGGTCAATACTATCACCTCAAGTAGTCTAGATACTACTGATTAATACAAAAATTGCATTAGCTTTTGGAAGTGTTATTGTGCTATTTACTCACAAGGAACTGGCAAGGAAAATTTTAAGTAATTTTTGTATAAGAGCTGCTAGCCTTCATATAACCCTCATATATATACCTTTTTTCCCTTTTTCACATTTCAATGATATAATGCTTCATGTTAGAATCTGCCTGTGGCTCCAACTTGTTAAGCAATCTTTAAAAATTTTATTCAGTTAGCCAATGTCTTGGCTAGGTTCCCAAATTTGTCTTTTGTGGATTTGATCATTTTCTTTCTGAATCAGTGATAAAACACTGAAACTAGGAGGGGAGCAGACTCAAGCCAGGCTGCTAGGGAACTGTACACTGATCCACTACTCTGCACCTCTCGTTCTTGCACCCACTTCCAATCCATCTTAGCTTACCAGCATCCAATGCATTTTCTCTAGCTGCATGTTGCCTACAAAGTTATCATGAGGGAAAAGTAGCAAATGCCTTGCTAAAATACATAGAATGATTATACCTGTTCATTCCTCTGGGCACATGTCATCAGGGCCATTCACTAGTGGGCTAGTGGTAGGTGGCAGTCTCCAAGGAGACCAGGAACAGACACAACAGCAAGCTGAGCCCAGACCAGAGTTTGTATGAGATATCAAAAGTCAAAGCCGCAGAAACAATGTACCAACTGCAAGAGCAGGGCTAAAATCCAGAGTAAAATCCAGTAGCTGCAAAGAAATGAAATGGAATGGGAGAAGATTGGGAGAGAAAAACAGGAGGGTTCTGAGTGATCATTGTGAATGGAGAAAAGGAAATGTTTTTGCTTTGCCTATGTAACTGGAGTTGTCTGAACTTGTGAAAAGAGAAGAAAAATGAACATATTTACAATTTCCCATATTTTTGTATTATTTTAGTTATTAACTCTACTTTTGAGGGAAGAGTATTTAATCTGTCAAATGGTTTTTAGTAGGCTATATTGGTTCTTTGTTTGCCACCCTTTCTCTGAAGAAGCTCTTAACCATTCCATTTGTAGTATGTAATTTCATTCAGGTTAAACATAAAGCCATTTTAATAAATGAATCCTTTTCTCCCTTTTGAAGTCTGAGGCCCATTTATGCACTTTCAGTGTTGCAGCCTTGTTGTCCCAATGTCACTGTTTTCCAAAGGTCATTGGTAAAATCATCGACTAACATGCAAGTGTCCTTGTAACACTGGGATATATTTAGTCTGGGTATGAAAACTTGAACTAAATTAGAGTAGTTAGATATGTGCTTAAGATCCCTTACCTTTTGAAGTTCAAATTATTTTTTGTCAATATATCTGATACTGCTTTTTGGTTCAAAAATTATTCTTTCTATTGATAAGCAAAATATGAATTTAGATATTTAAATTCTTTTGCATTTCATAAAAGTGCTTGTGTGAAGTAGACATCTTGTTTTTAATAGCTTATAATTTGTATATTTTTACAATAAATCATAACATAGTTCTTGTTTTCCTAGTAATTCTTCTTAGAAACTGGGTACAGATGAGTTTTATAAACTTGGTGTGCAGATGTTATATGTTTCTGTAAAAAGTTTTATAAAACTGTGTGGATATTGCTTGTACTGTTCAGTCACTCAACTTTGCATGACTAAGAAAGTGCAGAAGCATAAAATACAATAACTGCCCAAGTAATTGAGAAAGACAAAATTATAATGAGCTAAAATCTGCCAAGCAACTGCGAACATGAGGAATGAGTTTAAAAAGTGAAATATCTTAGGTATAAACTATGGTCTTGTTTTACTAAACAAGTATTATTTGTTGCCATGTTTATCTTAGGAAATAATTCCTAGGTCTTAAGTCTTTTCACTGTAACTTAACCTTAAACTAACCTAAAAAATTCAAATGTGTTTAAAAGAATGCTATTTCCTAGATCACTGCATGTCTCTATGGTATGGTGAGATATACAGATATAATCATTAGTTATAAATTATATTAATTTTAGTTATAAATTATATAAAATTATAATAATTTTATAACCGTTAGTGATTTTCAGAAACCAAATAGAGTTTTCAGCATTCATAGTATATTAAAAACTAAACATATCGTATTATACTGGACCCAAATAATTTTATAGTATAAATAAAAATAAATGCTAGCTTCTAAATAATATTTAGTATATAAAAGAATTAATCTAAATTGGGGTGATAAATACTTTCTAAAAAATGTTTATTAGTTTAGAATTTTTTAAATGACAAAATAGATTCATAAGTATTATGTCCTTCCATGATCACATAACTATTGAGAGAAAAGGAAGTTAAACCAAAGTCCATATTCTTTTTAATAAACCACTTCAAATAGAAGATATACCCATTTCCTTCCTACCACTTTAAAGAGTGAGGCCTGATGATATCACTCAACCTCACAATACCCTAAGGAAGTAGTTTCCAATTATTTTCAGATATTAACACCTTAGAGAATCTGATAAAAAACTGTGTACCTTTTCTCCAAGAAAAAATCACAAATGCACATTCAAGAGCTGGTTTTAAGTAGTGGCCTGCTGGGCAGTTATCCAAGGTGCTAATCTAAGAGTAGCACTAAAATGCCACTAGGAACATGTTGAGATGAAGATTGATTTACAAAATTCTTCTTAGGGATTATCTTGTATGTAACTGGAAGGATTATTTTTGTAAGAAGAGGTGAACTTAAAGATTTGGGCCACCTCTAGCCCACATGGCACTTAGGTGCACATTTCTGCTTCTAGCTGGATGCAGTTGGACATGTTGGACAGCTTCAGGAATCCAGATACAAACTGTCCACCTACACTTGTCCTCTTGTCTGGAAGGCCTTGTGACAATATCATAGAGACCTTGCTCAAAGGCAGAGGCTCAGGTAGCAATAGAATACTCTATAAATGCCTTCTCAAGAGGTTGGATCCAGTTAACAGCAAAATTCCCTTTTACTGAAAGGATTACGCTAGGGTAGGGCTTCAATCCAGGACAGAAGATAAAGGTTAACTGTTGCAGCCAGTGCCCATTTCTTTACTTTCCCTAAAGCAGAGTAATGTGTTCCAGCTCTAAAATAATGTCCAGCAGATAGGCTGATGAGTTATTAAAGGACAGAAATTCATCAGCCTATCTGCTTTTCAAACTCTCCTGGATGCTTAGGTATATTGGTCTGGCCCATACGTACATTAAATATTTTCTATACATTTTTTGGGGAGTTTATAACCACTTTACGCTTGTAGACGTTGTATATTTATTCGTTAACTATTTATTTAATGAGGACATATTTTGTGCCACGAACTAAACCTGCTTACAGATATGTCTTCAATAACAAGTGGGATAATTAGCATATTTGATAATACTAGACTTAGGTTATATAATCTAGAAATTACTATAAAATTTACATGAGCCATGATATCTCATTGAAAAAAAAAACAAGTAGGAACTTCACTTTGGTCCTCTTTCATGTGAGCTATTCTCAAATGTTTCTCTGTTGCACCAAGTTCTGTCCTTGCTGAAGGGATCAGCTTGAATTTCATGTGACTCTATAGTTAACAGTATCATCTCTCTGACACATAGTCATAAAATAAAATGTCTATATCCTTCAATTGAATTTACACATATTTTTTTAAAAAATCGGATTGTTTTAATGGATTTCAGAATTACTTGCTGTTATTCATCATGTTGGTTTGGTAAGCAAGGAAATCTATTGATTTTATGTGTTCCAATTTTCTACTGAGTGGTTAGTCCTTTTATAAAACAAAATGTATTTCAATGGGAAGAAAACAGTAAAAATATCTTTAGGCCAACAAAATTCAGCCTGGCATCAGATTCTCCTGGCATCAGAGAAATTGAGTGATTCATTATTAGCTTGTATATAACATATCATTGCTGGATACCTAGCAACGATAAAAAGGTGAAAGATTATTGTAAGAAATTGTATCATTCGGATAGAGGATATGTGTTTTTGTCACCAACAGCCTTAAAAGCCATTTATGAGCAGCATTAATTGTATGAAATTCTTTACATACAAGCCTGTGAAAGTGGAAAGTTTATAATAAAATCATATGGTTAAAATAGAAAATATGAATATATATGTATAAAGTATATATATGTAATATATTGATAAAGGAAATGCTGCTGTATATAAAAATAAAAGGGATGATAATGTTATTTGATGTTTGTAGTATTTGAAAAATATAATACTATCTTATTTATATCTCTTTGTATGTAAGCCATTGTTCTTTGTATATATGTAGATTTTTCCCAGAAAATTTTGCTTTTATCGGATTTAGAAATAACTGCAACCTATTCTGCTTTCAAGTTTGATATCAAAAAGAATGCTCATGTATGTGATTATCATTTCATTACTTATCCAAGGGCAAATGAAAATCACAAATTACATACAAATTCACAATATTTTTGGTAGTTTAAAAATGTAAAATAATAGCACAAGTATCTGGTACCATCAGTTATGCTAATACTTGGATTGCATTGGAAGTATTCTTCTCTTTGAAAGTTCTGTAATGCACTTAAAAAATTCACGTGCGCTGCCGTAATATATTTCCATGGCTAATAATCCATGTATATGATACTGTGATTTCTCGTCTTCTTTTTTCTCCTTGTATGATAGTATTCCAAAAAAGGAGTTCAGTCTGCTTTAAGTGGCATTCAGGTTTCAGCTATGTAATGCTCAGGCTTATTGCCATCAACACCTCTTCTTCCCTTAAATTTAGCAACACATGAAGTATAGGCTAAGACAATAAAATACCCCTTGAAAAATTAAAATTAGAAGCGTAGTCATTGAAATGTTAATCCAGATGGGGCTGGGACAGCCATTTTCAAGCATGTGCATAATGGTAAAGTCAGTACAGAATGAAGTCTTCTAAGAGAATCAGAAGGATGGATTGAACTTGCAGAGAGAAAAGGTCAATAGACATTGTGGCTGAGAGCAGTAGTGTACTGAAGTCAGCTTATTCCATTTCATAGGAACCTTTTGCTAAATTTAGGGGAATTTTTACAGACTGGTTGACTTCAGCTGGTAGTTTGAAATTTATGGTGGTGTATTTAACACAATGGAACCTGGCAAACAATCCATATCAGACCTTTCCTGTCCCTGAGAGCTGGTGGTTATATGTTTAGCTGCCTACACTGCCAGAGAGACAGAAAGAGAGAGATAGGAGTGTAGTTCCCTAGATCACTGACACATTCCCAATTCCAGCTCTAGATCCTGGCTTTATTTCTGTGAAATGCTTTCATAGCCTTCTAATAAACCCCACGTTTATATTATGCTACTTTTCTTATTCCCACCAGAAAACAAAACAAAAACAAAAATACGCACATCTCGCCCAAGATAGCCTTAAAAAAAGGAGCATCCCAAATAATTAACTTATTGCCACAATTCCAATCAATGCAAGTAGAAGATAAGGAAACTGAGGATAGTAATTTATCATATTCATGTGAAATGTCTTACATGTACACATGTTTTAGTCTCTGTGCTTCTTTATTGACCCCATATAATTCAGATTCAGTCCCAACATGGAATGACAACTATGTTGGCACCATGGTGAGACGTTTTTTCATATGTATTTCAGTGTTAGTCTGATCATCACCAAGAGGAAATTTAGAGAGGAAGGAATAAAGAGAATAAATATAGTATCTTAAAAGATATTTGAATATTTTATTAAAGACTCTGTGTTTCTTTAATACAGAGCTGTGGCTGATTTCTACCATCACAGGCATAAGGAGAAGTTGGAATTGATTTGTAGGAGAATTAGCCTGATTAAAAAAGAAAAAAAAGGCCGCTCACCTGGATTGTCTTTATGGTAATTTTTCCTAGCCTTGCTTTCAGACTTTCCTCTAATGTCTTTTAAAGTAAGGTTAATAATTATCTTGTCAAAAATTACCTTAAAAAGACTAATTCTTGGACATTATTTTGAGGGGCGGTCACCACTCTCCCTTGTCCCTGTTCCATCCTACCCCAGCTGAGCAGCTGGATAGAGATAAAGTGAAAAATTCAATGAGAGTGAGACAATTCTACTGATCTTAGCAAGACATGACCAAAAATATGTGCTTAATCCTAGGAGTTACTAAAGCTCGGTAACCACTGCAGGTCCTGCTTCAGGCTGTCTTTTTTGACCTCAGAAATTTTAAGATTAGGTATCAAATGCCGGCAAGGGCATGAGCAGTTCCAGATCTATCTTTTGAATTGCTGGAAGCATCTTTATTAAAACACAGTGACTGACCCACTTTTTAAAGTCTTTACGAATCTTAATTGAGAGGAGCTTGACTCCCCCCGCCCCCCCCCCACAAAAGTGTCCAAGAAAGGATTTTACTTCATTAGAAGAAGTCCAGCTATATTGCTTAGAGAAATGCAGGATGTCATAAAGGACTCTTGGAAAAGGACATGCCTTGGGGCTATCAGATTTAAAGATAGAAGAAACCAGTGTCCTGTTTGTTTTGTGTTTATTTAGAAAATGCCACGAGAAGACACCACTATTCTCCCCTTTGGACTTAAAGTCTAATGATGTTGTAGGGCAAGTGTTAACCTTTAGCTGAGAAAATATTTAGTTTGGATATATATTGAAACATGTTTCTATTGACTGCTTTCGCATACTGCATAAAGTATAGAACATGAAAGGATTCCTATAGAAGCTGACTCAATTCAACAAGGCTTTTTTTTTTTCAGTTATACTCATATGAAATTGAAATGCTCTACTACCATGTAAATAAGTAGAAATATTTCTAGAATATTTAAGATCACATCTGTTATCACTATATATATTTTGGGTACTTTTTCCCATTAATGCAAGAATATGGGCAGATATTCATTGGAAGGCAACATGGAGCTACCTAATTTGTCTTCAGATTTGTGAATAAGAATTTAACTTACCAGATTATTCTTTCCTTCTTTCAAGAGAAATAGAAAAACAACTGTAAAGCCCTTATAATTATATGGCTAAATAAATAAATGATTAAAGTGAAATAGATGTTTTCAGACAGTATTACTTAAATACATAAGTGGTTAAGTTTTAATTATTAATGGAATCACAGGCTGCTGATCAAGTAGCCTGGGAGATAGCCCCCCCCCCAACCTCTTTCACTGAATTTCAAACCCAGTTATAAATGCTTTCAGATTGTTTTAGAGTATTCATTTCAGTTGTAATAAGGACATAAGTAAAGGCCATTGATGTAGTTCATCTTTGTAGAAGACTGAGAAACTGCTTCAATCAGAGTCACGCATCCTACTGTGCTTTGGTTTAGTGAATGGATTACAAAATGAGACTTATTCAAGATCAAAAGGCAAGCAGGCTTGCATCCTAAGGCTATGATTATATCACAAAAGCCTATCTTGGTGCAGGTATGGGATTTCCTACTACTTTAGAAGACAACTTTTTTTAGCCAGCACTGCTGGTCTCTTAGACTTTTGAAAAGGCACTGCAGTTTCTTTCCTTGACCCAGGCTTGAGATTTTTTGATTTAGGCCTGGTGGCCACATTGACAAGTTATTACCCGCACCTGATTCTAATGGCCAGGGGATTGTAGTTCTGTTGTCTCTTAATCCACGACACAGCACTGGCAGCTTGGAGCACAGCCCAGGAATGCTAACTCCAGGTGTGAGGCTTTAGTTGGCATTCCCTGAGTGCAGACAAAAACAGTAATTTTCCTGCTTTTCTGAACAGCTGTTTCAGTCTGAAAACAAGCAAAATAAAAATATAAGATGCGTCCAAGATTGCTTTATTTTTGGCATTTAGCACAAATGACAGTACAGCTCTACAAAACTACCTCCAAATAATTACGTAAAGAGGCAAAGTAGGAAATAATTTATTACTGCATCACTGCTAAACAGCTTTCTCCCGGGAATTTAGATATTGTTAAAGAAAAAAATTATTCATAACACGTATTAAAGATGATGTCAGACTTTGTTTAAGGAGGACTATCATGATAGGTATACCGACAGTTACTACAATGGGGTTTTATAGTAGGAGAGAGGAATCAGGCTCAACTCCAAATACAACAAAGAAAACGGGGGAATTTATAGCCCAGGAGCAGGGTGAGCAGTTCAGTGGCTGGAAATTATAAAGAGGAGGATACATCAGGGAGGATTCTAGCTAAACTGACCTAATAGGATTCTTGTGAAGGCAGGTCAAGGTGATCAGATGTCACCTGGGGGATGGTGAAGGATAAGGCACACAATCAGATATTGAAGATGATTGGATATTGCGGGTAGGGGATTCTTGTTGAACTGACTTAGCAGAATTCTGGCTAAAACTAGACAATGCAGAGATGACGAAGGAAGCCCAAAAGGCCTCATTGAGAAGAGAGTTCAGAGAAGCCTGAGTAGAGTTTGGTGAAGTGGAGAGTCTTTGCAAATAGGCCACACCAAAAGGTGGCAGATTACTTCCCATTACACTCAACTAACTGCTACTAGGTTCTTAACACATGTTACATCTGTTTTGCTTTGTAAGCTGTACTCAGGAACAGTGGAAATTCAGAGCCCTCACTTGTGTCCAAAAAGTATTTGTAGTGGTTCAGGATAATCAAATTAAATCCACGAGAACTGAAACTAGTTTATAAATTCAGTTCTGCTAATGTTTAAGTAATCAATATTAGTTTATTGAAAATCACTTCAATAAGAGGATAGAGAAGAGGATGGGCCAATGGGAGGAAACAGGAAAAAGTAACAAAATGTTTACATCTAATTGGAAAACAAAGAATAAAACAACTAAAACAATGGTAAGCATAAAATAGTAATGAGGTAAAGTACCATTCTATAATGATCTTGATGAAAGGGATATTACATTCTATAAGTTAATCTGCTTCTATGCCACTGTTTGTTGGGTTACATTCCTTGATAATTAGCTTGTTGGATGTATCAATAGATACAGCCTAAACCCCAAACAATGAAAAATGTGTATTTTTATTTAGATATTTTCACATTTTCTTTTCTTCTCCTACCAGAATATTTATGTCCCCATTGGAATCACCTAGGTATAATCATTCACAAATCACTTCCTGAGTGTCTATTGTGTGGTACAGTGGTAAATTATGTGTTGTGTGCAGTAAAACTATATTGGAACTTCAAGGTCTGTCTTTGATCAAAATAAATATTATTTGGTGTCTGTCGAAGTGGAATTTACTAGTGAAATCATTTCTCTTTTTCTTGGGTGGTGGTAGTTGTGGTAGTGGTGGTGGTGATACACAGAAACTGTCACTGATTTCCTGAACCAACCTCTGTTATTTTCCCCTCTCCGGTTATACATATGTCTGCAGTATTCTGTGTACCCTTTGTACATTCTCTTAACATCTCGAGTTTTTTTCTCTTTTCCTTCCTTTGTTCTCCAGTTACCATCTGTCAAACGGATCCACTATTCTTCTACATATGGGTAGTTATATCCAATTTGCTTTCATTGTAAATTGGTTTGGTCATAATTCACATATAATTTTCATAGAATCCCATTAACTCTTTTGTTAACATCTATGCCCTATTTGATTATACAGGTATTTCTAATTGACTCAAATTTTCTGACTCTATCTTGAATGCCATTTTTGTTATCTTTCTATATCAGTTAAAATATACCCATTACCTTAAACAGACTTTACAATATGATTTACAGAATTTCCACTCATACACACTCTAATTTATCAGTTTCTTTTTGTATTGCTATATCATTTAAATTTGACAAAATCTTTATTCTCATGTTAGTATACATATGTATCTGACATTAGGGGATATTAAGAAGCATAGATATTAATAATGCTATGACTGTGTAAAGCTCTAATAAAAGTATGTCTGTTCTAGACAATGTGTATGTTCCTAGATCTAACTGTTAAAAGTGAGAAATGTTTCATTTATTTTCCCTGTAATTTTCCCTGGTTACAGCCAAACGATCTTTTTTCCTAGTGAGAAGGGCTAAACTTTTCTCTGAGAGGAAATGTTGCTGCAGAAGTTTATTGTTACTACGATTATTTTACTGTATCCAATCCTATGCCACTTAATTTACACAAAGTGATCTTTAATCATTCAGTAGTTAATTCTTCCATCATTTCATGGGGAAAAAATCAATAGTGCAGTTGATTTATACCTGTGAAAACCCTGCTACTGCAATGGCAGATTAAAGTTACCATAGCAGAGAAGAAAAAGATCTAGTATTTAGACAAGTAGTAGTATGTAAATTAATTCCCTAGTGTGTGCTTTGCTTAATTTTAGACATGTATAAAGTAAAATATACAGAAGTCTCTATTATATGAATGTAATAATAGTATGTTTGCAGATTTTTAAATATAAATGAAAATAGTAATATACACATAGGTTTATATAGAAATGGATGGATAGATGAATTAGAGAAGAAAGGTAGATAATACACACTTGTCAATATCCCCAAAGAACTGTATAAGAAATAGTAATTGATCAAGCATGCTTAGAATATTTCTTAGTCATAATAATGATTAAATTGAACTACAGCAATATTAAATATAAAATAACAGTGATACTAAATTTTTGATGCCAGATTCCATAATAATATGATAATCAAATGAAGATGAAAAATTGGGAAAAAATCTGTGCATTTTCATTATATATATATTTTTTGGACAATATTTATTACAGAAACTTGGTCCCTTCCTTCTATCAAGAGAGAACAATTATGTACACATAACCTTATTTGCAAATGGAAAGCTAAAAAAGACCCAACCAGATGCTTGGTGCATTATGTAAGAAACTGCTAGGATAGTGGCAGCAAACAGGTAATGAATCAGAAAAGTTCTCACTTGTCAAAGCATGTGGAGTAATGAACACTGTCCTCATATTGAGCTGTTATTGCTAAAAATAATAAGCAAGACAGATGCTATCTTGGTCAAAGTGTGTGGCTGTCTGTTTATATATTAGTATACAGGCTGTATGTCAGCAAATAAGCCTCTGGAGGCAAACAACATCTGATGGTTTCAATCATAATCTAAGTGACCTACCATGTTAAAACTAAACTGGTATGTCTTCCACCAAAGATTTAAAAAAACAGAATTATGCAAAATTAAAGTGTATAAAACCCCTAAGATATATGATAGTAAAACAATGTAATATTACCCATGTGTGGTAAATTTGTGAATGCTATTGTACCATTCAAAGAAGCTAGCCCTCAAATTATTAGTTTGATAATGAAAGCAAATATATATAAATACATTTTAATTAGGTATAGGTTTCACTGCATAATCAGAGCCTTTGTGTTACAGAGCAGTTATCCACTTTGAAATAAATGCATTTATTTATTAATTCATAAAACAAATAATTGATGAGCACTTGCTAAAACGCAGGGACTGTTTCCGGGTCTTGAGATACACATACAGTACTTTCCAAGAGAGGTGCTTAAGATTTATTAAACTGCCGTATATCAAATGCTATCTTTAAAGTTCTTTTCATATTTTGATTATTTGATTTTGGGGAAATCCCAAATTATGGGAGGTGGAAAACTGTTAAATGATTCTCTCAACCTATCATCTTTCTTAATATCTTACTCTAACCCTGTATTAAAAAACCATGATTTGGCAAGGTAGATCGTTCTTTTCATGATGATAGTTAAGGAGTTACTAATAAGAAAATATACCAGTTTTCTTGCACAGAACTATTTTTCACCTGCTTATTTCCCTGCCTAAAATGCCATAATGAAGATATATCCTCCAAAATCACACACACCTTGTAGGACTTAACACATTCATCTGTTGTAAGTTTTATTCTACAATCCCTAAGGTGTTGGTTTATCAGGCTACTCTTAGCCAGTTGAGAATACACAGCTAAGCAAAGGGGCAATTACAGAATTTGGAACATCACCTGGAGGGCGTGGGCCTGAGCAGAACAAAGTCATGAAGAGGAGTAAATGGGTACCCAAAGTAAATTTACCAAGAGTAATCAATGTATGCTTTCTCCCAAGGCTAAGCTTGCTGCTAAATTCAATAGATATAAATAAATAAAACAGAGAAAATATTTTTTACCCTTGAGGGCAAAAATATTACTATTTGGCCACTCGAGGCAACAGTTTTTCCTCTTGTTTTAGCATTGTAGCATTATAAAATGGCATACACATGTATGTGATTTTAAAATAGAATATTAAATAATGAGTCCATAAGTAGCAATGGAATAGTGAAGAGAAGGTAACTCATGTTCTTAAAGGCTTCCAGTGATTGGTATAGGTTGAGATTTATCTTAAAAGATAGTAGACATAGATTGTAAAGGCAGGACATTGAGTGGGAGTGAACAGCCACCTTACTGTGACTGAAATAGAGAGGTGGATAAAGTAGGAAAGTGATTTATGTTGGGCCTAGAATACTGGATTAAGGCATGTATATTTGTAGCAGTCAACTTTTGACAAGCAAAGTTTCTCAGATCTTAAGTGTCAAGTTTCTTTCAGATATTTAAAGCATTTTCAAACTGAATGGGAAAATTGGCGTAAGGTAGTTTTAACTATATTTTTCAACTGTTATTTGTTCATATCCATTTTGTCTTCTGTTTTACTAGAAAATATTAATTTATCAGAAGCCTTATTAAATATTTATTAGAAAAAATATATAATGGGTAAAACATTCAGAATGACTCTGAAGACTATAAATACTTACATTTAAGTGTTAAGCAATAGAGTTAAGATTATCAGGAAATATCCCTATGTCAAACGCTAAGTTGCAAACATAAAATCATGATGTGTTTTGTAAAATATGTCTGAATGTACAGACCAGGAAATCAGAAATTATATTGTTGATGTTTTTTATTCTTGGACTGGCTTAATAGTGTTTCCTTTTTGAACTTGTATTAAAATTTTAATATTAATAATTGATATTTTAACAGTACAGAAGTGATGACGTACCATATGAATACCTATACCACTAGGAGGTCAAGGAGGTCAAAAGTGTCTTCTCTAATAATGAGTTTAATTTGTTCCCAAGAGTGAATTCTAAATTTTATCCTTTTAAACATATCAACATAACTCAAGCTGTTAATTGTAAAGTATATTAATGATACTGAGTATGTTATATAAAATTCTATTAGCAGCTCAGAGGGTGATTTTAGAAAAGCAACTGTATATTTGACCTGAAGAAAATTGCTTTTGCCTTTGTTTGTTTTCGTGAAATTTAAAAAAAAAAATGTAAGTATGACACAATGCAGAAGATGACTACAGCCAGATTTCAGTTAAAAACAAATGAAGAGTGATTTGATACAAGGTTTATATTTCATATGCATTGTAGTTATCCAAGGATTTCCCACTGGATAGGGTGATTTATACAACATAAGCAAATAGCAGCTCTTTCAGTACACTATTTCTGAAGCTATATATTTAGACTGTTTCTTTGATATTTTTTTCAAACAGAATTGTTATTTGAAGCATTAATGAGGAAGATAGATCAGTGGTTCCTAACTCTAGATAAATTTTAGAATCATACAGGGAGCCTTTAAAAAATACTGATATCTATGTCCAACACCAAAGAGATTCTGAGGTAATTGATTTTGTGAGTGTCTTGGGCACTAATTTATTTGCAAATCTACCCAGGTGATTCGTGAGTAGTGACAGAATTTTGAACAGTTGAGAGAAATCACATATCACCTACTCTGAAATACGAGACAGTATTTCCAAGACCTTAATACTGGATTTTATTTCAAAGCAATTAACCAATAAAATTATCTATTATTAAAATGCTTCCTTTTAATAATACTTTTATGCATGTATTTTATGATTAAAAACTAAAGAATCATAAATATATCTCAAGTGAGGTAAAAATCACTGCATTATAAAAATGTATTAATATAATGAAAAAGTAAATAAAATTTTATATTTACTGATTTTTCCATATATTTAATTAAATTAAAAAAATCAAGAAGTAGACTCCAACCAGAATAAATGAAGAAAGAAACTTCAAATAATAGTACTGAATAATAAGAGATTGGTTCAAGATGGTGGAGTAGAAGGACATGCGCTCACTCCCTCTTGTGAGAGCACCAGAATCACAACTAATTGCTGAACAATCATCGACGGGAAGACACAGGAACTCACCAAAAAAGACACCCCACATGCAAAGACAAAGGAGAAGCCACAATGAGATGGTAGGAGAGGCGCAATCACAATAAAATCAAATCCCATAACCTCTGGGTGGGTGACTCACAAACTGGAGAACAATTATACCACAGAAGTTCACCCACTGGAGTGAAGGTTCTGAGCCCCACATCAGGCTTCCTAGCCTGGGGGTCCGGCAACGGAAGGAGGAATTCCCAGAGAATCAGACATTGAAGGCTAGCGGAATTTGATTGCAGGACTTTGATAGGACTGGGGGAAACAGAGACTCCACTCTTGGAGGGCACACACAAAGTAGTGTGTGCATCAGGACCCAGGGGGAGGAGCAGTGACCCCATAGGAGACTGAACCAGACCTACCTGCTAGTGTTGGATGGTCTCCTGCAGAGGCGGGGGGCAGCTGTGGCTCACCATGAGGACAAGGACACTGGCAGCAAAAGTTCAGGGAAGTACTTCTTGGCATGAGCCCTCCCGGAGTCCACCATTAGCCCCACCAAAGAGCCTGTAGGCTCCAGTGCTGGGTCGCTTCAGGCCAAACAACCAACAGGGAGGGAACTTAGCCCCACCCATTAGCAGACAAGCAGATTAAAGATTTACTGAGCTCTGCCCACCAGAGCAACAACCAGCTCTACCCACCGCCAGTCCCTCCCATCAGGAAACTTGCACAAGCCTCTTAGATAGCCTCATCCACCAGAGGACAGACAGCAGAAGCAAGAAGAACTACAATCCTACAGCCTGTGGAACAAAAACCACATTCACAAAAAGACAGATAAAATTAAAAGGCAGAGGAGTATGTACCACATGAAAAAACAAGATAAAGCCCTAGAAAAAACAACTAAATGAAGTGGAGATAGGCAACCTTCCAGAAAAAGAATTCAGAATAATGATAGTGAAGATGATCCAGGACCTTGGAAAAAGAATGGAGGCAAAGATAGAGAAGATGCAAGAAATGTTTAACAAAGACCTAGAAGAATTGAAGAACAAGCAAACAGAGATGAACAATACAATAACTGAAATGAAAAATACACCAGAAGGAATCAATAGCAGAATAACCGAGGCAGAAGAACCGATAAGTGATCTGGAAGACACAATGGTGGAAATCACTGCTGCAGAAGAGAATAAGGAAAAAAGAATGAAAAGAAATGAAGAGAGCCTAAGAGACCTATGGGACAACAGTAAACGCACCAACATTCACATTATAGGGGTCCCAGAAGGAGAAGAGAGAGAGAAAGGACCCAAGAAAATATTTGAAGAAGTTATAGTCAAAAACTTCCCTAACATGGGAAAGGAAATAGCCACCCAAGTCTAGGAAGCGCAGAGAGTCCCATACAGGAGAAACCCAGGGAGAAACATGCCAAGACACATAGTAATCAAATTGACAAAAATTAAAGACAATAAAAAATTATTAAAAGCAACAAGGGAAAAACGACAAATAACATACAAGGGAACTATCATAAGGTTAACAGCTGATTTCTCAGCAGAAACTCTACAAGCCAGACGGGAGTGGCGCAATAAATTTCAAGTGATGAAAGGGAAGAACCTACAACCAAGATTACTCTACCCGGCAAGGATCTCATTCAGATTTGACGGAGAAATCAGAAGCTTTACAGACAACCAAAAGCTAAGAGAATTCAGCACCACCAAACCAGCTCTACAACAAATGCTAAAGGAACTTCTATAAGTAGGAAACACAAGAGAAGAAAAGGACCTACAAAAACAAACCCATAACAATTAAGAAAATGGTAACAGGAACATACATATTGATAATTACCTTAAATGTGAATGGACTAAATGCTCCAACCAAAAGACACAGGCTCGCTGAGTGGATACAAAAACAAGACCCATATATATGCTGTCTACAAGAGACCCACTTCAGACCTAGGGACACATACAGACTGAAAGTGAGGAGATGGAAAAAGATATTCTATGCAAATGGAAATCAAAAAAAAGCTGGAGTAGCAATACTCATATCAGATAAAATAGACTTTAAAATAAAGAATGTTACAAGAGACAAGGAAGGACACTACATAATGATCAAGGGATCAATCCAGGAAGAAGATATAACAATTATAAATATATATGCACCCAACATAGGAACAACTCAATACATAAGACAAAAGCTAACAGCTATAAAAGAGGAAATCGACAGTAACACAATAATAGTGGGGGACTTTAACACCTCACTCACACCAATGGACAGATCATCCAGACAGAAAATTAATAAGGAAATGCAAGCTTTAAATGATACAATAGACCAGATAGATTTAATTGATATTTATAGGACAGTCCCTCCTAAAACAGCAGATTACACTTTCTTCTCAAGTGCACATGGAACATTCTCCAGGATAGATGACATCTTGGGTCACAGATCAAGCCTCAGTAAATTTACGAAAATTGAAATCATATCAAGCATCTTTTCCGACCACAACGCTATGAGATTAGAAATAAATTACAGGGGAAAAAACATAAATAACACAAACACATGGAGGCTAAACACTACGTTACTAAATAACCAAGAGATCACTGAAGAAATCAAAGAGGAAATCAAAAAATACCTAGACAAAAATGACAATGAAAACACGACAATCCAAAACCTGTGGGATGCAGCAAAAGCAGTTCTAAGAGGGAAGTTTATAGCTATACAAGCGTGCCTCAAGAAACAAGAAAAATCTGAAATAAAAAATCTAACCTTACACCTAAAGGAACTAGAGAAAGAAGAAAAAACAAAACCCAAATTAGTAGAAGGAAAGAAATCTTAAAGATCAGAGCAGAAATAAATGACATAGAAACAAAGAAAATAGCAAACATCAATAAAACTAAAAGCTGGTTCTTTGAGAAGATAAACAAAATTGATAAACCTTTAGCCAGAGTCATCAAGAAAAAGAGGGAGAGGATTCAATAAAATTAGAATTAAGAAAGAAGTTTAAAAGGACACTGCAGAAATACAAAGCATCCTGAGAGACTACTACAAGCAACTCTATGCCAATAAAATAGGCAACCTGGAAGAAATGGACAAATTCTTAGAAAGCTATAACCTTCCAAGACTGAACCAGGAAGAAATAGAAAATATGAACAGAACAATCACAAGTGATGAAATTGAAACTGTGATTAAAAATCTTCCAACAAACAAAAGTCCAGGACCAGATGGCTTCACAGGTGAATTCTATCAAACATTTAAAGAGCTAACATGCATCCTTCTCAAACTCTTCCAAAAAACTGCAGATGAGGGAGCACTCCCAAACTCATTCCACAAGGCCACCATCACCCTGATAGCAAAACTACAAGAAAAGAAAATTACAGACCAATATCACTGATGATTATAGATGCAAAATTCCTCAACAAAATAGTAGCAAACAGAATCCAACAACACATTAAAAAGATCATACACCATGATCATGTAGGATTTATCCCAGGGATGCAAGGATTTTTCAACATACACAAATCAATCAATGTGATACATCATATTAACAAATTGAAGAATAAAAACCATGTGATCATCTCAGTAGATGCAGAAAAGCTTTTGACAAAATTCAACACCCATTTATGATAAAAACTCTCCAGAAAGTGGGCATGGAGGGAATCTACTTCAACATAGTAAAGGCCATATATGAGAAACCCACAGCCAACATCATTTTCAATGGTGAAAACTGAAAGCATTTCCTGTAAGGTCAGGAACAAGACAAGGATGTCCACTCTCACCACTATTATTCAACATAGTTTTGGAAGTCCGAGCCATGGCAATCAGAGAAGAAAAAGAAATTAAAGGAATACAAATTGGAAAAGAAGAAGTAAAACTGTCACTGTTAGCAGATGACATGGTACTATACATAGATAATCCTAAAGATGCCACCAGAAAACTACTAGAGCTAATCGATGAATTTGGTAAAGTTGCAGGATACAAAATTAATGCACAGAAATCTCTTGCTTTGCTATACACTAACAACAAAAGATCAGAAAGAGAAATTAATGAAACAATCCCATTCACCATTGCAAAGAGTAAAATACCTAGGAATAAACCTACCTAAGGAGGTAAAAGACATGTACTCAGAAAACTATAAGACACTGATGAAAAGAATCAAAAATGACACAAACAGATGGAGAGATACACCATGTTCTTGGCTTGGAAGAATCAATATTGTGAAAATGACTATACTACCCAAAGCCATCTACAGATTCAGTGCAATTCCTATCAAATTACCAATGGCATTTTTTAGAGAACTAGAACAAAAAATCTTAAAATTTATATGGACACACAAAAGACCTGAATAGCCAAAGCAATCTTGAGGGAAAAAAACAGAGCTGGAGGAATCAGACTCCCTGACTTCAGCCTATATTACAAAGGTACAGTAATCAAGACAGTATGGTAGTGGCACAAAAACAGAAATATAGATCAGTGGAACAGGATAGAAAGCCCAGAGATAAACCCATGCACCTGTGGTCAACTAATCTATGATAAAGGAGGCAGGAATATACAATGGAGAAAAGACAGCCTCTTCTATAAGTGGTGCTGGGAAAACTGGACAGCTACATGTAAAAGAATGAAATTAGAATACTTCCTAACACGATACACAAAAATAAACTAAAAATGGGTTAAAGACCTAAATGTAAGACCGGACACTATAAACCTCCTTAGAGCAAAACATCGGAAGAACACTCTTTGACATAAATCACAGCAAGCTACTTTTGTGACCCACCTCCTAGAGTAATGGAAAACAAAAATAAACAAACGGAATCTAATGAAATTTAAAAGCTTTTGCACAGCAAAGAAAACTAAACAAAACGAAAAGACAACCCTCAGAATGGGAGAAAATATTTGACAATGAATCAATGGACAAAGGATTAATCTCCAAAATATATAAACAGCTCATGCAGCTCAATATTAAAAAAACAAACAACCTAATCAAAAAATGGGCCGAAGATCTAAATAGACATTTCTCCAAAGAAGACATACAGATGGCCAAGAAGCACATGAAAAGCTGCTCAACATCACTAATTATTAGTGAAATGCAAATCAAAACTACAATGAGGTATCACTTCACACTGGTTAGAATGGGCATCATCAGAAAATCTACAAACAACAAATTCTGGAGAGGGTGTGGAGTAAAGGGAACCCTCTTGCACTGTTGGTGGGAATGTAAATTGATACAGCTGCTGTTGGGAACAGTATGGAGGTTCCTTAAAAATCCAAAAATAGAATTACCATATGACCTAGCAATCCCACTACTGGGCATATACCCAGAGAAAACAATAATTCAAAAAGACACATACACCCCAATGTTCATTGCAGCACTATTTACAATAGCCAGGATATGGAAGCAACCTAAATGCCCATGGACAGACGAATGGATAAAGAAGATGTGGAACATATATACAATGGAATATTACTCTGCCGTAAAAAGGAATAAAATTGGGTCATTTGTAGAGACGTGAATGGGCCTAGAAACTGTCTTACGGAGTGAAGTCAGAAAGAGAAAAACAAATATCATGTCTTAACCCATATATGTGGAATATAGAAAAATGGTGCAGATGAACCAGTTTGCAAGGCAGAAATAGAGACACAGATGTAGAGAACAAACATATGGACACCAAGGGGGGAAGCGGGAGGTGGTGGTGGGATGAATTGGGAGATATGGATTGACATATATACATTAATATATATAAAATAGATAACTAATAACCTGCTGTATAAAAAATAAATAAAATTCAAATTAAAAAAATAGTACTGAATAAATAATTATGGCTCATTTATTTGATTTTAGAAATATATACCTTATAGAGTTTTCAATATAACTGAGCATATGAATGAAAATTTTAAATATTTGGATTTATTATTTTATAAAATACCAATTTTATAATGTTTA
Source organism: Eubalaena glacialis (assembly GCF_028564815.1). Taxonomy (NCBI): domain Eukaryota; kingdom Metazoa; phylum Chordata; class Mammalia; order Artiodactyla; family Balaenidae; genus Eubalaena; species Eubalaena glacialis. The sequence continues at coordinate 46,013,165 of NC_083721.1, forward strand.
ACCAAACATTTAAGAAAAAAAATTGGGAATGATATTACTGACTTTTCACAGAACTTATCATTATAGCATTGTGTTTGAGATAGAAACATGTATGTCAGTCTTTATAGCTTTAGATTTATGTTTCCAAAATACAAATGACTGATTCATTTTAGTCTCATGTGGGTTAAGTTTAGTTTGTCCAAAAATGCATTTTTAAGCTGTATACAAAAAAAAGAGAAATGGGAAAAAATAAATTTTGACTTTTTTTTTTTGTAATTTGTAAGAAATTGGGTGTAAAACAAGTACCTCTGTTATTTTCTTAAAATAAGGAGAGAGTGCAAGGTAATACCCAGATGACAGTTAAAAACTTGAAAAGACACATATTTGAGTTTTTGGCCTATGCCTAGCACCCAAGAGGGTTTAACATGGTAGCATAATGCTGACTTTCAAAGGACATCTGTATTCAAAACTTGGTTTTTTTAGTAATGAGCTGCATGAAGTTGAGACAAATCAATTTATGCAAGCCTGTAAATTTCAGATCCAGTTGAGCTTTCTAATCCTAGAGCCCCAAACCTTATTGATTATACCCCAGCACCCAACCCCTGTCATTTCTCTTTGAACCATCTCCATCTGAAAATTTGAAAAATCATTTCTACTTCAAAAATTTTTGCTGACACAGAAATAAGTTAGGGTGTTGAAAGTCGACGCTAATTACTAAAAATATGTTGGAGAAAGCCCACCCCAACTTTAATTTTATTCATTAATTCTTAAAATCTTTATGCTTATTCATTTTAAGGGTCTGTCAGAACCATGTCTATCAAACTTTAAAGTGCATTCAAGTCACTGAGGAATCTTGTTAAAAATGCAGATTCTAATTGTGTGTCTCAACTGCAACCTGAGAGCTGCTAGCAAGCCCCCGATTGATGCCAACGTTCTTGATTCTTGTATGTTATCTTGAGTAGCAAGGTATAAAAGGACTCACACTTGGCTGTATGGATAAGTGGACACTTTGAGGGAACTTTTGGACAAAATTCAACTGGATCCTGGATTAAATACAAAAAAATAAGTTTGATTGCATTGCTGGGTTTGCTGCAAAGTAAAAGAAACCTTGAAACATACACACACCCCAGCAAGCTGAAACTGCAGCAGGAAGCTGTGAATGGTGAGCATAAAATAAGGTTGCCCTGAGGTCAAAGCTGATATCAGTGCTGTATCATGTAGGCAAGCCTAGTTTTCTTTTGGGCCTTAGATTCCTATTTCTTATAGTTTTTCTGACCTCTGGTTGTTTATTCTACCTTCTGTAGAGTTGGCTTTCACTTGCCAAGAACACAGGCTAGGAGACCTCTTGGATTCAAATCTTGATCTAACCTTTGTACTTGGACAACTTATTCTCCCTTTATTTCAGTTTTACAACTGGAAAATGGAGATAGTAATTGAGCCTACAAAGTTGAAGTTGTTTTGAGGGTTAAGTGAAGTAATACATGCCCAGAACAGTGCCTAGAATATAAGTGCTTGGTATTGTTTTCTGTAAGTCATCATGTAATATTTCAATGCCTTTAATACGTAGAAATTAATTTAGCAAAATCTTTATAAAGCTATACTGGGACTTATTGCTGAAAAGGAATTAAATCATTTGCCAGGTGCCAGTAGTAGAAATTGGTCTAGAACCTTGTTTTACTTACTATCTTTATTTTTCCATCTACATCTTTATGAGTAATAAAAAAACTATCTGCATTCTTATGCTTTAACACTTATTAGTAATTAAATAATAACTTCCTAAAAAAATATGAAATAGTTACAAAATAAATTTTAAAATACTGAGTAAAGTAGTTTATAGATTGCACTATAAACCATAGTATCTCATGGTGATATAACAGAAGGTGGAGGTTTTCATTGTTTTGCTCCAATTCTGATATATCTCCTGGAGAAAGTACTAAGACCACTTACTCATACAGCCACCTCAGAAGCCTGCCAAATATTAGATAATAGTTATTCTTTGAACAGTGCAAATTCACCAAAAAATAGTGTGACCCAGAAGTATTATAATATTATAATATTGTTGTTCTCCATGGTTAAGTCGATTATTTACTTTGTGTGATGCTAGAGTATCCTTTTCTGGTATCCCCACCAGCAATAAGTGTTAGAGAACGTCCCATTTTTGTCAGCAGGGTGGGTATAGGTAGTCTTATTTTTGCTTTAATTTAAATTTCTCTTACCAACGAGTTTAAGTTATCTTCTGCTTTTTGAAATTGTTCTTACTTTATATTTTTCATTAATATACTTTACACATTTAAAATTATTTATATGCCAAAGCTTTAAAATCGTATAGGTAGATAAGGTTTATTAAAAAAAGAAACTAGTCGCTATGCACACCCATCTCCTTTCTTATCCCACTAGCCAGAGGCAACAGTTTTCTCTTTTTTAGCTATTATTTACAGTTTTTTATCTGCATATATCTAAATAAAATGCATATATTACAATCTCAATTTTAGATTTTATCTATTATGGTAAGTTAACATTTTTAGCTGACTTCCTTTTTTCTTCTCAAATGTTACTAAATCCATATTCAATATTTTGTTGTTATGATTCTGTAAATATTGTTTACTGCTGGGCCATATAATGTACAAGGACATAAAATTTTCTTTTCTTCTACACCATTTTTGTCCTGGAATTAATAATCTTCACAAATCTTTAGTGTGCACAGTTTTCTTTAGACATAAAAGTAAGTTTACCTCTATATCTTATATTCTATAGTTTAATAAAATTTTTCATACAGTTAAATAGCTGATATATTGTTTCTCTTCCTTTTTCCCCTGTAAACTTTTCTTCAGCAGGTCCCATTTTGTTTTTGCTTTTTTTTTAATGTCTGCTGCCCAGTTGTTGTCCTAAGACTTCCTCTTGCTCATTCTTGAAGTTCTTTGCCTTGTTCATCTGCTGAATTCCCTGTTTTTAGACCTTGTGTTTTAATTTTCCCATGTTAATGCTCTTCTGTTTTTATGGACTACATCTTCTCAAAGCTTCTTGAACTCTTGAGGAAAAGGGTAAAAAACATAAATGTTTAGAGTCTCTGCATATAGTGTCTGTGTATACACAGAATTCTGAATTGACTAGGGAATTAAAAAATATTCTTTTAACTTCATATTAAGCTTATTTTTCCTTAAATTTTATTTTACTTTGAAAATGTATTATTGTTTATGATAAATAAAATCAAACAATACAGATTACAATGAAATGTGACTCCCACTCTAAATTTTTAATACATGAGGAAACAATCTAATTTTTTGCATCTGTTCTCTTCCACTTAATATATCTTGGAGATCTTTATCAGTATATAAAATATAACCCTCATTTAACTATATCTTTATACTAGGCCATTGTCTAGAAGCTCTCACATAAAATTATCACAGTCAGTACTTTCTAGATATTCTGTATTTACGGATTTGATTCTCTACTTGTTCCAAATGGGTTTTATTTTTTGGCTTTTTAAACAGGAATATTTTCATTATTCAAAATGTAATTTAGACTTTTTGGTTGACTTTTTTCCTTGCATATGGCTTTTTCGTATCTATTTTTATTTCTCTTGATTGTCCTAATTTTAATTTTAAGATAGCTTATTTAGCTTTAGGAAATGACAACAGTAAAGAAAACATTTTAATGCACTGTACTAGTGTCCTGTTTTGTTGTTATACTACCACTTGATATTTTTTAAAAGGGAAATTTTTAAAAAATCATTTGTAATTGGAAGAATTTGGCAATTCCCAATCAGTCTTGGAACTCTACTATATAGGTGTTTTATTTTGTGTCAAACCACATTCACTGAAGGGTTCGTTTTTTAAATGTGAAGAATGTTTTTTGTTAGCTGAAATAAATCCTGAAAAGTGATTTTGTATTTTTACAAAGCAGTGTTTTGGGAGCAAACTGTAGTTTAAAAGAGAAGAGCAAACTGAATCATTTGAAGAGTTGAGCACTTTCCAACAACTCCAGGAATGTGTTGGTTGTAAAATTCTTGCCTGCTTATACCAAGGGGAAGGATTTCCAGTACGCTTTGGTGAATTTTTAAGCACTGTGATCTACTTTTAATGGAAACTTTTTCACTTTGGTTATTTGAAACATTGCTGTGGAGTACATAATAGAACATAGTGTTAAAATGGTGAAGTCTCAAAAATTACCTAGTATTAGTTTTTTCCACAAATGTATGCTTCACTTCGTAAAAGTTTTTAAATTGATTCATTTTCATATATTAGCAAATTTGTACCAAAACTTTTGTTTTGAAATATAATGTTTAATAGATCCTTTGATTACTCCTCTTATTCATTATAAAATAATCTATATTAACTCACCTATCTGTAGCTTTGGCACCATTGACCTTTCTCTGCTTTTTGAATTTCTGTCCTTGAATATTAAACATCCATCCTGGTTTCTGTGGTAAAGTTTTCTTGGTTTTACTCTACTTTTGCTTGCTGGTCTTTCTCCGTATCCTTTGCTGGCTAGTCTGTCTCCACACATGCATTAAATGTAGGTGCTTCCTGAGAGTTCCAACAACAGCCTTCTTTTCTCATTCTATATGCTGCTGGAGGATATCATCTACTTTTATTATTTCCAATACTATCTATATGGTAATGTCTCCCAAACTGTGTTCTCAGCCCATCTCTCTCCTTAGCTCCATTTCCAATAATCACCAACCTATTGGGCATCTCTATGTAATGTCCTCAAAATCAGGCGTCTTAAACCCAGTCTGTTCAAAACCGAAATATTTTCACATCTGCCTACCCCCTCACTCTTTGCCTCTAATATTCCTTGTGGCAGGTAACTCACACCAGTCGGTACCTTATCAACTAAGTAGAAATACAGTGATAATCTCCTCTCCTTTTATTCTCTTATTTTCCATATTCCATTGTATGCATGTCCTGTAGATTCTACCTCTCTTTAAAAACTCTTCTCCATTTCTAGTTCATAACCTCATTATTTTGTCTTTTTTTTTTTTTTAAAGACTTGCTTTTCTTTTGAAGTAGTTGATTTACAATGTTGTGTCAATTTCTGCTGTACAGCAAAGGGATTCAGTTATACATATATATACAATCTTTTTCATATTCTTTTTTGTTATGGTTTATCACAGGACATTGAATATAGTTTCCTATGCTATATAGTAGGACCTTGGTGTTTGTCCATCCTATATATATAATACTTTGCATCTACTAAGCCCAAAACTCCCAATCCATCCCTCCCGCCCCCACCCCACAACTTGGCAACCAGCAGTCTGTTCTCTATGTCTGTGAGCCTGTTTCTGTTTCGTAGATAAGTTCATTTGTGTCATATTTTACATTCCACATATAAATGACATCATATGGTATTTTTCTTTCTCTGTCTGACTTACTTCACTTAGTATGATAATCTCTAGTTGGCATCCATGTTGCTGCAAGTGGCATTATTTCATTCTTTTTTATGGCTGAGTAATATTCCATTGTATATATGTACCACATCTTCTTTATCCATTCATCTGTAAATGGACATTTAGGTTGTTTCCATGTCTTGGCTATTGTGAATAATGCTACTATGAACATAGGGGCGCATGGATCTTTTTTTTTTTGAATTTTATTTGATTTATTTTTTATACAGGAGGTTCTTATTAGTTATCCATTTTATACACATCAGTGTATACATGTCAATCCCAATCTGCCAATTCATCACGCCACCACCACCCCCTCGCCACTTTCCCCCCTTGGTGTCCATACATTTGTTCTCTGCATCTGTGTCTCTATTTCTGCCCTGCAAACCCATTCATCTCTACCATTTTTCTAGGTTCCACTTTTATATGTTAATATACGATATTTGTTTCTCTCTTTCTGACTTACTTCACTCTGTATGACAGTCTCTAGATCCATCCACGTCTCTACAAATGACCCAATTTCGTTCCTTTTTATGTCTGAGTAATATTCCATTGTATATATGTTCCACATCTTCTTTATCCATTCGTCTGTCCATGGGCATTTAGGTTGCTTTCATGTCCAGGCTATTGTAAATAGTGCTGCAATGAACATTGGGGTGCATGTGTCTTTTTAAATTATGGTTTTCTCTGGGTATATGCCCAGTAGTGGGATTGCTGGGTCATATGGTAATTCTATTTTTAGCTTTTTAAGGAACCTCCATACTGTTCTCCATAGTGGCTGTATAAATTTACATTCTCACCAACAGTGCAAGAGGGTTCCCTTTACTCCACGCCCTCTCCAGCATTTGTTGTTTGTAGATTTTCTGATGATGCCCATTCTAACTGGTGTGAGGTGATACCTCACTGTAGTTTTGATTTGCATTTCTCTAATAATTAGTGATGTTGAGCAGCTTTTCATGTGCTTCTTGGCCATCTGTATGTCTTGTTTGGAGAAATGTCTATTTAGGTCTTCTGCCCATTTTTTGATTGGGTTGTTTGTTTTTTTAATATTGAGCTGCATAAGCTGTTTATATAGGAGATTAATCCTTTGTCCGTTGGTTCATTTCCAAATATTTTCTCCCATTCTGAGGGTTGTCTTTTTGTCTTCTTTGTAGTTTCCTTTGCTTTGCAAAAGTTTTTAAATTTCATTAGGTCCCATTTGTTTATTTTTGTTTTTATTTCTATTACTCTAGGAGGTGGACCAAAAAAGATCTTGCTGTGATTTATGTCAAAGAGTGTTCTGCCTATGTTTTCCTCTAAGAGTTTTATAGTGTCCGGTCTTACATTTAGGTCTCTAATCCATTTTGAGTTTATTTTTGTATATGATGTTAGGGAGTGTTCTAATTTCATTCTTTTACAGGTAGCTGTCCAGTTTTCCCAGCACCACTTATTGAAGAGACTGTCTTTTCTCCACTGTATATCCTTGCCTCCTTTGTCATAGATTAGTTGACCACAGGTGCGTGGGTTTATCTCTGGGCTTTCTATCCTGTTCCATTGATCTATATTTCTGTTTTTGTGCCAGTACCATACTGTCTTGATTACTGTAGCTTTGTAGTATAGTCTGAAGTCCGGGAGTCTGATTCCTCCAGCTCCGTTTTCTTCCCTCAAGACTGCTTAGGCTATTTGGGTCTTTTGTGTCTCCATACGGATTTTAAGATTTTTTTGTTCTAGTTCTATTAAAAAGTGCCATTGGTATTTTGATAGGGACTGCACTGAATTTGTAGATTGCCTTGGGTAGTATAGTCATTTTCACAATATTGATTCTTCCAATCCAAGAACATGGTATATCTCTCCATCTGTTTGTATCATCTTTAATTTCTTTCATCAGTGTCTTATCGTTTTCTGCATACAGGTCTTTTGTCTCCCTAGGTAAGTTTATTCCTAGGTATTTTATTCTTTTTGTTGCAGTGGTAAATGGGAGTGTTTCCTTAATTTCTCTTTCAGATTTTTCATCATTAGTGTATAGGAATGCAAGAGATTTCTGTACATTAATTTTGTATCCTGCAACTTTTCCAAATTCATTGATTAGCTCTAGTACTTTTCTGGTTGTATCTTTCGGATTCTCTATGTGTAGTATCATGTCATCTGCAAACAGTGACAGTTTTACTTCTTCTTTTCCAGTTTGTATTCCTTTCATTTCTTTTTCTTCTCTGATTGCCGTGGCTAGGATTTCCAAAACTATGTTGAATAATAGTGGCGAGAGTGAACATGCTTGTCTTGTTCCTGATCTTAGAGGAAATGCTTTCCGTTTTTCACCATTGAGAATGATGTTTGCTGTGGTTTTGTCATATATGGCCTTTATTATGTTGAGGTAGGTTCCCTCTATGCCCACTTTCTGGAGAGTATTTATCATAAATGGATGTTGAATTTTGTCAAAAGCTTTTTTTGCATCTTTTGAGATGATCATATGGTTTTTATTCTTCAATTTGTTAATACGGTGTATCACACTGATTGATTTGCATATATTGAAGAATCCTTGCAGCCCTGGGATAAATCCCACTTGATCATGGTGTATGATCCTTTTAATGTGTTGTTGGATTCTGTTTGCTAGTATTTTGTTGAGGATTTTTGCGTCTATATTCGTCAGTGATATTGGTCTGTAATTTTCTTGTTTTGTAATATCCCTGTCTGCTTTTGGTATCAGGGTGATGGTGGCCTCATAGAATGAGTTTGGGAGAGTTCCTGCTTCTGCAATTTTTTGGAAGGGTTTGAGAAGGATGCCTGTTAGCTCTTCTCTAAATGTTTGATAGACTTCACCTGTGAAGCCATCTGGTCCTAGACTTTTGTTTGTTGGAAGATTTTTAATCACAGTTTCAATTTCATTACTTGTGATAGGTCTGTTCATATTTTCTGTTTCTTCCTGGTTCACTCTTGGAAGGTTATAGCTTTCTAAGAATTTCTCCATTTCTTCCAGGTTGTCTATTTTATTGGCATAGAGTTGATTGTAGTAGTCTCTCAGGATGCTTTGTATTTCTGTGGTGTCTGTTGTAACTTATGCTTTTTCATTTCTAATTTTATTGATTTGAGTCCTTTCCCTCTTTTTCTTGATGAGTCTGGCTAATGGTTTATCAATTTTGTTTATCTTCTCAAAGAACCAGCTTTTAGTTTTATTGATGTTTGCTATTGTTTTCTTTGTTTCTATGTCATTTATTTCTGCTCTGATCTTTATGATTTCTTTCCTTCTACTAACTTAGGGTTTTGTTTGTTCTTCTTTCTCTAGTTTCTTTAGGTGTGAGGTTAGATTGTTTATTTCAGATTTTTCTTGTTTCTTGAGGTAAGCTTGTATTGCTGTATACTTCCCTCTTAGAACTGCTTTTGCTGCATCCCATAGGTTTTGGATCGTCATGTTTTCATTGTCATTTGTCTCTAGGTATTTTTTGATTTCCTCTTTGATTTCTTCAGTGATCTCTTGGTTATTTAGTAACGTATTGTTTAGCCACCATGTGTTTATCGGTTTTACGTTCTTTTCCCTGTAATTGATTTCTAATCTCATAGCGTTGTGGTCAGAAAAGATGCTTGATATGATTTCAATTTTCTTAAATTTACTGAGGCTTGATTTGTGCCCCAAGATGTCATCTATCCTGGAGAATGTTCCATGTGCACTTGCCAGAAAGTGTAATCTGCTGTTTTTGAATGGAATGTCCTATAAATATCAATTAAATCTATCTGGCCTCTTGTGTCATTTAAAGCTTGTGTTTCCTTATTAATTTTCTGTCTGGATGATCTGTCCATTGGTGTAAGTGAGGTGTTAAAGTCCCCCACTATTATTGTGTTACTGTCAATTTCCTCTTTTATAGCTGTTAGCAGTTGCCTTATGTATTGAGGTGCTCCTATGTTGGGTGCATATATATTTATAATCATTGTATCTTCTTCTTGGATTGATCCCTTGATCATTATGTAGTGTCCTTCCTTGTTTCTTGTAACAATCTTTATTTTAAAGTCTATTTTATCTGATATGAGTATTGCTACTCCAGCTTTCTTTTGATTTCCATTTGCATGGAATATCTTTTTCCATCCCTCACTTTCAGTCTGTATGTGTCCCTAAGTCAGAAGTGGGTCACTTATAGACAGCATATATATGGATCTTGTTTCCATATGCATTCAGCGAGCCTGTCTCTTTTGGTTGGGGCATTTAATCCATTCACGTTTAAGGTAATTATCGATATGCATGTTCATACTAGCATTTCCTTAATTGTTATGGGTTTGTTTCTGTAGGTCCTTTTTTTCTCTTGTGTTTCCCACTTAGAGAAGTTCCTTTAGCATTTGTTGTAGAGCTGGTTTGGTGGTGCTGAATTCTCTTTGCTTTTGCTTGTCTATAAAGCTTTTGATTTCTCCTTCGAATCTGAATGAGATCCTTGCTGGGTAGAGTAATCTTGGTTGTAGGTTCTTCCCTTTCATCACTTTAAATATGTCATTCCACTCCCTTCTGGCTTGTAGAGTTTCTGCTGAGAAATCAGCTGTTAACCTTATGGGAGTTCCCTTGTATGTTATTCGTCGTTTTTCCCTTGTTGCTTTCAATAATTTTTCTCTGTCTTTAATTTTTGTCAGTTTGATTACTGTGTGTCTCGGCATGTTTCTCCTCGGGTTTATCCTGCCTGGGACTCACTGCGCTTCCTGGACTTGGGTGGCTATTTCCTGTCCCATGTTAGGGAAGTTTTCCACTATAATCTCTTCACATATTTTCTCAGGTCCTTTCTCTCTCTCTTCTCCTTCTGGGGCCCCTATAATGAGAATGTTGTTGTGTTTAATGTTGTCCCAGAGGTCTCTTAGGCAGTCTTCACTTCTTTTCATTCTTTTTTCTTTATTCCGTTCCATGGCACTGAATTTCACCATTGTGTCTTCCAGGTCACTTATCCATTCTCCTGCTTCGCTTATTCTGCTATTGATTCCTTCTAGTGTATTTTTCAGTTCAGTTATTGTATTGTTTATTTCTGTTTGTTTGTTCTGTAATTCTTCTAGGTGTTTGCTGTTTAATTCTTCTAGGTCTTTTTTAAACATTTCTTGCATCTTCTCTATCTTTGCCTCCATTCTTTTTCCAAGGTCCTGGATCATATTCACTATCATTATTCTGAATTATTCTTCTGGAAGGTTTCCTATCTCCACTTCATTTAGTTGTTTTTCTGGGGTTTTATCTTGTTCCTTCATCTGGTACATAGCCCTCTGCCTTTTCATCTTGTCTATCTTTCTGTGAATGTGATTTTTGTTCCACAGGCTGCAGTATTGTAGTTCTTCTTGCTTCTGCTGTCTGCCCTCTGGTGGATGAGGCTATCTAATATCTAATATCTAAAATGTTAACAGTGTGGAAACTGGGTGAGGAGTACGTGAGAACGAAGGCTCTGTACTGTTTTTGCAATTTTTCTGCAAATCTAAAATTATCTCAAAATAAAAAGTTCATTTTCAAAAATGCAATTATGACTTATGAAATGACTTAATTGTTAACATAATACAATATACAGATTTTCTAAATACTATGTGCACTCAGAGAACTCTTGTAATAAAAGCATACTTTGAATTTTAAAAACAATCTTTTTCAAAAATTCAATGGAAACTTATAATTGTTAAAAATGTAAATTTTCTTTTATTATATACTATTTGCTATTAGATTGATGTTTAATTGAGGTGCTTTAACTGCTTTTATGCTTATACACGATAGTGTTAATGATCTGTTTTATATCAAAATTTGATGACATTGTTTTTTACCTGTTTTTATCAGAATTTTTGTGTAAAACTGTGACCTTAAAATCAATGGAAATTTATGCTGACTTTTGTCTACCTGAATATTATGAATCATTTTCAATTTTTATATTTTTAAAACCCCTCACAGCAAAATGTGTTTAAGCAATTGGTCTTTTCATCTATTACAAAAGTGAAACATTCCATTTTCTGATATCAGGGGACATATTTGAGGGGTGGGCAGGCATACATTTGTTTTTCCTTTTTATTAATGTTTTGCTGGAGGGCAAATGTCAATGTAGCCACTTTCATTTATTTTTACCCCTCTTGCTGAATTCCTGTAGGGAAATTCTGCATATGGGTTTCTTTTATGGTTCTTTTCATTTTTATTTCCTGCTGTGACTTTGACAGTTAGACTGGCAGTGGGAGACAGAAATAAAAGAAGAAGCCTTAAAGAAATGTTATAGTCTCATGCTGTGAATTTAGAAGATGACAGGGGTTTTTGGCTTGCTTCCTCTGGCCCATGACTAAAAGAAGAACTGTCACCAGGTTACAGGGCTAAGGGGAAGTAATGAGAACATATTTTCTCATGCAGGCTACCTAGAGGACTTTGATGCACATGGGCCTCCCAAGTCAATCTGAAACTCTAAGGCTAAAAATTGCTGTGGCTAGATTCAAAATCACATTACTAAGAAAGAGGCTTGACCGTCCTCTCTGTACAGGTTACACACAGTAGGTGTATAATAAGCATTTATTAATGGTAGTGGTGTGTAAATTTGCTTTTCACACCATTGTACCAGCAAGAGTCTGTAATTGGTCAGTTTGTCTGTCTGTAGTGTAGCTAATGTATTCTTTAAAAAAATAAGATAATGAAATCAGTGTAGTGAATTTGACCTTCTCATTTTCCACCTTTGTTAGAGACAAAGGTGTCTCCAGCTCATTTGGTAGGCAGCTGGGATTACATTTCCACTAATGAGGATCTTTAGGGCTATGCTAATAACATTTCTAATTGGGAAACTCAAGAATTGCCTATGAAAAGACTTCAAAATGTGAAATTCCTTAAGTTTACAATAAATTTGAAGAAATATGTAAGAGAAAACTACTTAGAATAGAAATGAGGAAGAATTAGCTTCTGATGAGTACAAAATGGTCAAATTTGTTATCATTTTTAAATACATACTTATTTTTAGGTAAGATACACCTCATTTTTTGAGCATTTGGTCCATAAGAATAATATGTATTTAAGATTAATATGCTTTGTTTTCAACTGAAATATAGTCAATCTTGTTGATTTTTTTTAAAAGTTTAAAAAATTTGGAAAACAGATTCTAGAAGTTCATGAAATTACATACACATGTTCATGTATATATAATTAAATGTATATTATTAAAAATAAAATGGAATGTTGTCCTTTACATATTGAAATATGCAAACCAAAAATTTGAAATTAGAAAAATGTAAAATTTTTTCCACAAAAAGATGAAATATTATCTCCTGAATAAAATTTTTTTAGAATTGGGACTTATACAAAGTGAGAACACAGTCCACACAAGACCACCCTCACTTCTGATACCAGTTGCAAGTTTGGAGATTCCCAAAACCACTGTCAGGTTCAAACATTCACTAAAGGATTCGCAGAACCCAAAGCTGCTATATTCACGGTCACAATTTATTACAGCTAAAGGATACAGATTAAAAATCAGACAAGAGAAGAAGAGCGTAGTAGAGACCAAGAGAGTTCCAATCGTAGTGCTTCCACTTGTCCTCTCCCTGTGCAGTCAAGATAACATTACCTCCCCACCCCCGACTGCCGACTTACAGTACAGACAGAGTTTTCCCAACCGAGGATGCTCACCCACGTTGCAGTGTTCAGAGTTTTAATTGGGACTCTATCACATAGGCATGATTGATTTCCCATGTGACTGATCTCAATCTCCACCCCCTCCAGATGTCAACTGATACCAGGTGACCCAAAGGCCACCCTAAAATAAATTGTTGGCAGGGCTCAGAACCCACCCCCCCACCCAGACCAAGTAAAGATAATCCTGTCAAGTATGAGGTTACAAGGGTTTAGAGATTACCTCTCAGAAACTGAGGGTAAAGACCAGATCTCATTTTGGGGTAAGGTTTAATTCTTTAGCACAGGACCTAGTAAGTGTGTGGCCCTGTTGCTTCTGCCTTGCTTTTTAAAAGTCATTGCTATATTCACAGCTCAGAACAAAGTGTATTGACTCTGATATTTTAGTTTATCTGCATAATTGATTGATCCTTTTTCTTAATACATAAATGTTTTAAATTCTAATTCATGGAGTTTATTTATATACTACTATTGGGTTTTGTCAAGATGGTAGAAACTCTCCTTAGGTTTTGAGTAGCCTTACTGAGTTCTGCGAATTTATCTTCCATCTTCAAGAAAAGTACAGAAGTGTTAAATTCTGACTGATAATTTATTCTTCTAAGAAGTCAACATTTCCTTCCTATGATGAACATTGGTATAGAAGCAATAAAGTAATTATCTTTTCTACTAGTTTGAGAAAAAATAACAAAAAAATTATCCTGCTCTTGTTAAAAATTTGATCTTCAGGCTAAATAAAAATCATAGAAACTTTCATGAATACAGTGATTACGTGAATGGAATTTTCACTGCCACCTCCTAATTCAGGTCTTCACTATTGGGAGACAATTCTCTATGGGTCTTTCATGTTTCTGCACACCTTGTAACCTACCTTTGTTTTAGACTATCTTTTCAAGGATGCTTATATAGTTAACAGCCTTAGATGAAAGAGATAGTGTCTGTCTCTGGAACAAAGAACAGGTTGATTTACTGTCCAATATAATAAAGTTAATATCTCTCTCTGGGACAAAGTTTTGGTTACCTTGATGCCTTATACAAGGGTTCCGTTTCCTCTCCAGTAATGTAGCCCACTGAGTATGAATCTGTCACCTGTCTCTGTGGGAATTGAGGCTTGAGGAACCAACACAAATGCTGATATCTGGTAACCTTTTTACCTGTGAGTAATAAAGTCCTTTGTCTCTGATCCAGGAGTCTCTTGTCCTCTGCCAGCATACATGAAACTGTGGCAGCCTAATATGTAAGCTTGCAAGTAGGATAAATCTCAGCCACTTCATAGTTGTTGACACTCACTTCCTCTTCCCTCATTCATAAAAAGTGTTTCCTTTTACTCTCTCCCCTTTTAATTTCTAACCTCTTTAATTCATCATAATCTGCCACTGTCTGATCATTCTTTCTAATGTCCACTCTTGACCCAAATGTCATGGCTACCCATTTCTTATTAAAGTACAAACTTTAATTAATTCACTAAATCATTCATTTATCAAAAATTTTGAAGCATTTACTACCTACTTTTTAGGCACCTAAGGTAAATAATAGACAAGAGAATCATACAACTGGTCCTCATAAACCCAAGGACAAGTGCAGTGCTTTAAACTGGAATGCTTCAGTATTGGCTTAATGTACCTTCCTTGTCTTATTTTACACTATTCTCTTCAAAGAATCTATGCATTAGGAACCAAGATTGAGTCCCACAATAGGTCCTGTTATTTTCCAACCCTATGCTTTTGTTCATCCCAATACCTAAAATACTGTGCTTCTGATCTCCACCTATTAAGAACCAGTCTGTGCTCTACAGTCTTTTTTAATAACAATTTCTTTATAAATGTTTCCCTTTTAAGTCCACTTAGAAGTGATCTTTTCATTTGTCTCCTTTTGTGTGACACTCCTTTATATTGTACTCATTAAATCCATTCCTTTATCTTATACCAGATGATGGCTACTTGAGGAAATATGAAATATATTACATGTCTTTTATGTCTTATAGTGCCTTATGCTTAGTAGGTCTACTCAGTAAAATTGAAATGACTAAGAAGGTAAATACAGATGTGAGAAACACCCAAAGCCTCACAAACCAAGTCAAACATTTTCTTTAACTGTCATCATCTGCCAGTCAAATGCATTTGATAGATTCAGTTTCTTCCATCAGACCTGGCCATTGGAGTACCAGCACACACAAGCATAGGACTGCTTGTTTGAATTTAGCACTGTCTATTGGCCTTATTTTTTTTTTTAACTTTTTATTTTATCTCAGAGTATAGTTGATTAACAATGTTGTGTTAGTTTCAGGTGTACAGCAAAATGATTCAGTTATACATATACATGTATCTGTTGTTTTTCAAATTCTTTTCCCATTCAGCTTGTTACATGTTATTGAGCAGAGTTCCCTGTGCAGACATGGAAGCAACCTAAATGGCCTTATTTTTAATAACTGAATAAATATTGTAATTAGATTATGTGCCTTACTGAGAAGTTTCAAAGTTCCTGACAAGTAATAAAAACCTGAAACATAAATCTAGACAATCATTGCATGAAAGATGTCATGCTAAAAATGAAACAATCAAATTATTTCCATTTTAATCAATATAATAAACATAGCTCGGTGGCATCATTATTAAAATTACTATAATTTATATTAATAGTCTATAATTAATATTAATGTATTATTATATTAAATCAATTATTAATCAATATTAAGTTCATATCATATAATTATAAAATACTTTTATATTATCTAATCTTTTAGTATTTTTATTATTAATAAATAAAATTTATTTAGTCCTTGCTATGTCAAACATTATGTTAAATGCTTTACATACATTATCTCCAATAGGTAGAGTCTATTATTATTTCTATATGTAATGAAGGAAGAGAAATTAAAATCTAGAAATACTAAGTAACTTGCCTGGGTATATAAGTAACCTTGAAGATTATATGGCCATAATGGTTGATAAACAAGGTATGAAGAATCAAGTTTTATTTGGGGATTATACTCCTTTACAAGGGTTGTGTTTCACTAAGTGTAATCCTTGACAAGAGAAGCAGAGTTGTACTAACGGATTGTTTAGGGTGATTTCTCCCAATATTTTTACAATCAGGGAAGAAAAATAATAAGAGTTTATATTAGCAGGTGAAGATAAAATTCAATACTGTAATACTCCATCTCTTTATCATTTTATAATAAATTGAATTAGGTGAAATAATTGATTACAGTAAAGCCGTTTCCCCAAATCATAAGCTAGTGTTAATTAATTCATTCTTGAAGAACAATATATATAAAATATTTTGTATGAGTAGTTTTGAGTACTTGAACAGAAAGTCAAAAATATTACAAGACTAACATTAAAATGTATAGAGAAGCAAAATTGAAATATTGTTGCTATCTCTGATTTTGACTTTAAAAAGACTATGTATGTTAACCAATATGTAAAATTAGACTTTTCGTATTGCCTTGATTAGTGATTCAGCATTTACTCAATACTTGTTATCCTTTACTTTTGTTTGGCTACACAACTAATGGTTTCTTAAAGTTAACAGGAGAATGGTTTTAATGATTAGTTTTTTTCTACCTGTATAATTACTTCATTGCCCATTTCTGTCCCTCTACAATAAGAGGGCAATAAGAAGGGAAGCTGACTCAATACCTTTTTCTCCTCAAAGTGAGACGAAGGAAGGGCATACTAGGATTCAGATCCAAAAACCATGCTTGGGCAGCATTATCTTCAACGTCTCCTATGAATTCTCTTCCATTATGACTTCACCTGCTTTGTATTTCATGATGCTACCAAGATGTTTAGAGACAGTACTAGTAATAACACTAATTATCACCTATTGATCATTCTAAGAACTTAAATAGGCGCAGGTTAACAGAGAGGCATCTCTGTCATTTACGTAGTAAAAAAAAAAAAAAAAAAAAAAATTTAAACTAATGAGCTCTAGAATACAAAGAGAAAGATTGAGTTTAGTTAATATATTGTATAGATATAACCCTGCCAGTTTGATAGCTCTCTTTAAAACCATTGTGTACACTTTTCACCACAAAGAGTGAACGCATGTAATTTCTGATAAGATCAGAATCCACATGTAGCTTTCATGTATCGTAGTTTTTCCTCAAAGTGCTTGACAGGAATTAATGACTGATCAGAAATATAATTCTGGACAATCAAATTATGATTGCATGAATAGTTAACCACAAAAATAAAATAATCCATTTTTTCCATTTCACTCAGTGCAATGAAATTACTCCTTGTCATCATTCAACTTTGTATTTTCAAAATGGCTTTTGTTAATACAAAAGCAAAGTGGTGCCTTTGAAAAGTTTTGTGAACACAACATGAATCACTTTCAAAAAGGCTATAAAATGAACATTTTAAATAAGTTACCTAAATATGACCCAACTTTCAAGCATAATTGGTACTTGATGAGTGTTTGTTGAATACAAATCTTAGTAATAAAGTTCAAAGGGGAAAAAATAGTTACCTAAAGAATATTTTTCCTTAAAATTCCTGGGAAGAATTGATATCTAATAAAATGCTAGTAATATTTATTTATACCTAAACTTTGATTAATTGTGCCATGTAGAATTTCATCAGATTGTACGGACTCTTCCAACAATGAGAACAACTCCAGTCCTGAAAGCCATGCTGCATATGATCAGAATTAAACTTCTACTTCTGGCCACATCAGAAATTCCAATATGGTCATTTCTGGTGAACACTGACAGTCTCTAAAAATGTTTGCAAACTTAACCTAGTGAATTTTGATATGAAGTCTCAGAAAGTTATATAGTTGATTTTTCTTCTAATAGAACTTATAAAATTAACTTATACACAGAATGAAAAATTATATAAAACCATGATTTAAACTTATTTACTTCAGTTAGCAAACACATAAAAAGAATGAAATGTAATTGGAGTATTTTGTTGTGAAAATATTAAAAGCATAATGGCTGTATTCTCCTACAGATGTTTTATTTCTTTGTTTTTAGAACAATATACATTTCGAACAGGGAATATTTTTCAGTTTAGGATATTCATTATTTCATTAAATTGATCAAGCTGTAGTTAAAGTGAAACATACCAATATATCATAAAAAATTATTCAGGCTTCGATGGCAACTATCAGAACAGTGTTACATCTAAATTACCACATATTGGGAAAATAGGTTCAATCTTTTTCTCTATACAATAGTAAATGAAGTTTTTATTTTCATTTTCTTTTTCTAGGTATATTTTGTACCCTTATTTCTTGTAAAATAAACCGATAACATTTACAGCAATACATTGCCTGTTACTATGCACCCATTTGATCAAATTTTATGAATGTTTAACTCACTCTACCTTTTGCTATTGTTGAGAGGCTGGTTATACCTTCAAGAACAATCTATTGGGTGCTGTAGATCAGCAGTTCAAGAGATGAAGTCCTGATATCACGTGCAATGAAAGATGCCACAGGTTCAGGTAATTGAACTAAAATATAAATAATTTATTCACATTATTATACCCCATTTGAATATGTAAATTGATGGCAATACAAGGAAACCGATCTCGTTCTATCTATGATGTAAGTGAAATAGGTATTATGTTGTACTGCATTGTTCTACACATTTTCTTGGGAATTTCAACACTTTGAGGCTTCAGTATTATGGTTAGCTTTTTATAATAACTGAGGGAAAATTAGAAGGTTAAATTTTTTCTCATCTTAAAAATAAGATAAGTAAACATTAAGTAAAGAGTCCTTAAAAATATCAAGAAAGGCAGTATTGAGAAAGAAAAGAAAAGTCCAACTCTAATGTTGCTCTGCGTTTAAAATACTGTCAGGTTCTCTTTTTTTGTTATGATGCAGGACCTTAAACCAGAACCTAAAAGACCTGGGTGGGGCTCTGTTCCTCTGCAGTGTGCTGTACAGAATCTTCCAGAAGTCATTTGGTTTCTCTGAGACCCATTTTACTCATTGAAAAGGGTGCATAATACCATTCCCAAATACCTGAATAATTATATTAAATAAACTTTATAACAAATATGAGAATTGCTGAATACAAAAATACTGTGTATTAGTTTTCTCTTGCTGCCATAACAAAATTATCAGCTTAAAACAACACAAATTTTTTATTCCCTAGTCTTTTTACATCAGAAGTCCAGGTTGATTCAGCTGGTTTCTCTGCTCTTCATTTCATTAGGCTGAAACCAGTGTGTTGGCTGGCTTGGGTCTTATTGGGAAGCTCTGGGAAGAACTATAATGATTCGATGCTCATTCAGGTTGTAGGCAGAATCTAGTTCCCGTGGTTGTAGGACTGAGGTCCCATTAACCTGCCTGCTGTCAGGTGGGAACTGCCCTTAGTTCATAGAGGACTCTCAGGTCCTTGCATACAGGTTCCTGCATCTCAGAGCCAGCAACAGCATGTCAAATCCTCCTTATGCTTGGAAGCTTACTGACTGCCCCTTATTGCCACCATTCTCTTGCACCTTTTCCAGTTACATGTCTCTTATGCTTCCATTCAGGAAAATTCTCTACTTTTAAGAGCTCGTGTGATTATATTATGCCCACCCAGATGAATGGATAATCCAGGACAATCTCCTTATTTTAAGGTCTGTAGACTTAAGCATACCTGCAAAGTCCCTATACCATGTAAGGTAACATACTGACAGGTTTCAAGAATTAGGGCATTAACATCTTTGGGATGCCATTATTCTGCCTGCTACATACTGTAATACAAATGTGAAGTTATTTTATTAGTTCTGTGGTTGGAAATAGAATGAGCTTGGAAATTTAAATAATATTCATCAGAGTCAAGGGAGTATTAATGTTAAGACAGGAGTGACATCTTTTAATCGGACATCAATTTGATAAAAAAATCAGATCAGACTGGAAGGAAAGGGGACTTGTGGGGTAAATGGCCACTGCTGAAGCAGATTCCATATAGAAGATTAATTCTTAACATTTTAGATACAAATAAATAGACTTAACAAAAATACCCCCAAAGTATAATTTAATAAACTAATGTTAATTCAGCAAATGGATATGAACATATCATGTATTGCTTACAATTATTTACTTTGATTAACAGAGCTATTGATTCCAATTTAGAACAACCTTCATTAATGTAAAGTCGAGAATGTTGGAACTGAGTATCCAAGGTATAATGAAATGAAAATGTTAATAAAATTTAGTTATTAGCCAATGTATGTCATAGCTAAAACTACATGTATACATTTGTATGCAGGCAAATTTGCATATATACAGATAAATTTGCTTCCATATAGTTTTAGTTACTCTGGCATTAACATAAATGCTTTATTCTTAATATTTTAAGTTTTGATAGGGAAAAGATCATCACATCTTACAATTTAAGAACATTGCTTGTTTTACTCTTACCCATTTTCAAATTTCAATTTAGTACTTTTTTTATTTGTGTAAGGAGTTAAGCAGGTCCATTTCCATGTTGCTATTTCATGTTTTAAAATACAGTCCTAGGCAGGAATAAAGATGCAGACGTAGAGAATGGACTTGAGGACACGGGGATGGGGAAGGGTAAGCTGGGACAAAGTGAGAGAGTGGCATGGACATATATACACTACCAAATGTAAAACAGATAGCTGGTGGGAAGCAGCCACATAGCACAAGGAGATCAGCTCAGTGCTTTGTGACCACCTAGAGGGGTGGGATAGGGAGGGTGGGAGGGAGACGCAAGAGGGAGGAGATATGTGGATATATGTATATGCATAGCTGATTCACTTTGTTATAAAGCAGAAATTAACACACCATTGTAAAGCAATTATACACCAATAAAGATGTTAAAAAAAATTTTTTTTAAATAAATAAATTAATTAAATAAAATACAGTCCTAGGGACTTCCCTGGTGGTGCAGTGGTTAAGAATCTGCCTGCCAATGCAGGGAACATGGGTTCGAGCCCTGGTCCGGGAAGATCCCACATGCCGTGGAACAACTAAGCCCATGCGCCACAACTACTGAGCCCGTGTGCCACAACTACTGAAACCTGTGTGCCTAGAGCCCGTGCTCTGCAACAAGAGAAGCCACCACAATGAGAAGCCCACGCACCGCAATGAAGAGTAGCCCCCGCTCACCACAACTAGAGGAAGCCCGCACGCAGCAATTACAACCTAATGCAGCCAAAAATAAATTAATTAATTAATTACAAAAATACAGGCCTATTCTCACATACATTTGAAATGTACCTCCTTTTGTAAAAGGTGAAGAGCTTACGTTAAATGAACAAATTAGTAATGAAATTCCTAACTGTGCTTAATATTTAGCACAGCAACCTTGAGAGTTATCGCTATTCTTGTTTAAGAAGAGCACTTTCCTATTGAGGAAAAGTAGAACTTATTTTTGAAGTATAAAAAGTTATATCTCTGTTGCAATGGATCTGAACGTCTCAGCATTCATGATGTAACCTTATAATTTATAGAGAAAAGATTAAGTTTTAGAGTGTTCATTAAAGCTTATTCAGTCCGTGTAACTTTATATTTTCACAAACATATCACCATGAAGGTAAGAAATTTTGTCTTATTATCACAGTGAACATTAGTCTTTATAGAATAACATACATTCTTACTAAAGTTTCCAAATGTTAGGAGATTATAAATTTTATTGCTTGCAGATAATGTCTATTTTAAGCACTATGGGTATAGAGTGAATTTCCAGAGGTTGTTTCTGTGATTCTTGCTTTCTTTTGGTATAGTTTCTTTAAAGTGTCCATGTACATTCAAATAACATTTCTTTTGAGAAATATACATAAATGTGCAGCTATGCTTTTCAATTCCTGGGTTTCCTAAATTCATGCTTAATATACCTTCTGTGTTAGGGTTCTCCAGAGAAACAGAACAAGTAGGATGTATGTGTGTGTTTATGTGCGTGCGTGTGTGTGTGTGTGTGTGTGTGTGTGTGTGTGTGTGTGTGTGTGGAGAAAGAGAGAGAGAAAAAACAGAAACAGAGATACAGAGAGATTTATTATAAGGGAAAGGCTCTTGTGCTTATGGGTCTGGGAAGTCCCAAGATCTGCGGTTGGTGAGATAGAGACACAGGACAGCCAATGGTATGGTGTCTTAGTTCAAAGGCCTGAGAACCAAGAGTGCCAGTGGTATAAATTACAGTCCAAATACCACCAGGCTCAAGACCCAAGAAGAGCCAGTGTTTCAGCCTGAGTCTGAGGCTGGAAAAGACCAGTGCCCCAGTTGAAGCAGCCAGGGAAGAGGAGTTCCCTTTTCGTCAGCCTTTTTGTTCTATTCACATCTTCAATAAATTGGATGAGGCCTACTCATATTAGAAAAGGCAATCTGCTGTATTCATTTTACTGATTCAAATCTTAACTCATCCAGAAACACCCTCACAAGCACACCAAGAATAATATTTGACCAGATGACTTGGCACCTCATAACCCAGGCAGGTTGAAACATAAAATTAACTATCACAAGTACACCTCTTTTGAAGCTGGCACCTACACGCATTTCCTTAAACTATACTTAATCTCTGAATACTCAATAAAACCCCTTCCCCAGAAGAGGAGGTAAAGTGTCATCTTCCTTGGTAGAGGCAGTTCTAGTGGCTTATTATGGTGGCTTCTCAGCATAATTTCCTTTGCTCCACAGCTCAGAGAACAATTGTGGGGATTCTGCCAGTTGCTGAATATATCTGTTCCAATTATGCATTCCAGAACTGGGGAGATAACCACAGGATGTGTTTGGGCGCCCACTGAGCCCACGGTGAGATGGACCTGAGCTAAAACTTCATCAATCTCCTGACCTCCATAAGACCCTACTCTGATGTATGAACCACAGTGACATTTTGGTTCTCCTGGAATTAATGTCAGATTATATCCACTGTCCAGTAGATTCCCAATGGTCTGATTATTTCCGTTCCCCCACTGCACATTTATCCTAATAAAAGCCAGTAGATCCCTTTGAGAAAGTCTGGGAGAAAGAGTAATAATGTAAATTGTTGGCAGCCTACCTGGGTTCTTCCTCAGTGGAACCTGGCTGCCCCTTCATTCTAGGACTTCTGGGTTGTAAACTGGCTCACGTCTGGGAATTGATTGAGAGGCTGTGCCTCTTTTTATGGTTCAGGCTAGACTTTTGTTCTTTTGACCTAGAACTTTTCTGCTTATGCAGATCCAATAAGAATTTAGTGGGCTTCCTATCTGTTTCCCTACTATAAACACCATAATCAAACTAGCCAACACCATAGGTCTGTGGGAATCACACTGTTCTAATTACTGCTTTGACGGTGCTGATCATTAGGGTAACTACTCCCACCTTGCCTTGGCATTTGAGTGCGGCTCCTTGGCCCCTGCCACCGCAGGATCCAGTTACTTCCATTGCATTTGTATTTCCTAATTCGGTGACTGCAGTTTCCACTGTACGGCTTGAGCAGAGAGATCACAGAACGTTTCAAAGGATGTTGGGGCTCCCCCCCAACAAATTTGTTTCTTGTGGTCATGATGAAAGGTGTGTTTCTAGACTCTCACAGTGTGGGTGAGTAGGTCTTAAATGTATTCACTCTAACATTCCAATAGCCTATTTCTAAATTTATCGTGTTTCTGTTAAAAGTTTTTTAGCCTAGTATGCCTCATTTTCAAGACAGCCCTGACCTGACACTGATATATAACATGTCAAGTCAAATGTCTCTTTTGACCAAACATCACTGAAATCCCCCATACAGTTGTTTTTATATTAGTAAGCTAGTAAATATGCTTGCACTAGTTAAAGTATTTACCATTCGATCTGAATTTTGCTGCTTAGCACATTAATGAGAATAACGTAACTTCATACACTTCTTTTTAAACATTAAAATGTGTCTATTAAATACTTTGTCTAGCATTCTTTTGGTCCAGCATCTGAGGCATCTTTTGGTCCAGCATCTGAGGCATCTTCTTATATGGTAGAGCCCATTTCCATATGGAAGTTGAAAATGCCTGGCTATTGCTTTTCAAGGCTCCCTTTCGGCTAGGGCATGGCATGATGTAGGTTCTGAAAATAATATTCACCAGTCGGAACTATCAGTATTCTTTTTGCTGATAAGTTGTGGCAACTATGGCAACTGTATCTGATTTCCAGAGACAGCAGAAGCAGCAGTTCTATTGGCAGATTCCAGTGACTCAGCTGGCGGTTAACACTAAGGCATCTAGTGTCCAGATCTAGTTGGAAAGTTGGAAGAGAGTGCCATGGTTTTGGATGTAACTCTGAATCCAGTTCTCTAGCTCTCCCAAAGATTCTCTGAGTTACCCAATATTCTTTCAATAAATTACTGTTCTGCCTATATCAACCACATTCTCTCACACGGTTGACCAAGGTCATTCTACACACATTAATAGAAATTATGTCAGAAATCTATATAAATATTATCATTGTTGATCATTATTTAGGATGGTTTTTTTTAATATGTTTTGTGCAGACTGTTAGATTTCTGTAAGTTTAAACTACTTTTCCTGTGTTGCTTATTTTTTTCTACTCTGTACTTTTTAAGTGTTATTGTTTCCTTTAAAATTACAAAACAATTACAGGCTTGGTTTAAATATTGTTTAAAATTAAGAATTAGAAATACTATTTGGTGTTATTTGAGGATATATTGTATTCATATGACGTTTATGGTTCCCAGCAGTCAAATGCTATTTTGGGAGACAATCTTTTCCTCATGATTAAGTAATTAACTCTACCTTTACTTTCCTCTCACAACCAATTAGTTGTCAGATTCTATTGGCTCTGCTTTCATGATGCCATTCACCTATCTTTATTCCTACTACCACCATCATCCTATTCAAGGGTCCTGTTAACTCTTCCTGGAACTTTTATTTAATGAATCTTCCTTTCTTTAATCACTTCTGCCTCCAATTCACTCTGAGGCCAGTTTAATCTTTCAAGAGCAGAACGCTTAGCTATAATCTTTCTCACCACGGCCAGCTCAGTTGAATGTGAAATCCACAGCTTAACATGTAGGATTCTCCACATTACGGCCTCAGCCCACCTCCTCAAACATATTTGTTAACTGCTGTCCTACGTGTACAGAGTCAGGGTAAAACTGGCTGTTTTATTGTTAAACAGTGTCTTTATTTTTGTTTTGTCATCTCTTTGCTTGTGCTGTTATTACTGGCTGTCCTTTTCTTAATCCTGACCCATAATGTCCTCCTTGGAGATCCCATCCATACACCAAGATCGCCTCAAATGTTTCCTGACTCCCCAACAACATAGAGATTCCTCTGAAATCTCGCAGGAGTTTGCCTAAATTCTACTTCAGGGGTTTATAATGTATTATATTTTCAACATCAGATTATATATATTTTAATAAATTCTCCCCAATTACATATCCTCTGCAGGGTATACATATTGCTTTAAACTTACAGGGTATTTAATAAGCATTTCTTAAATTTTATTCATTCATATAGGTGTTTGGTGAGTTACAGGTTGCATAACGATAACAGGCAATGGAAATCGGAGCAAATAAATTTACAGTGTCTGGCTGGCTTTGAGGAGGAATGGAAAATGTCTGAGGCTGATAATGAGGAGTGTGTGGACTGAAGTAAAAAAGACTAAAAGTGATTGCTATTGCCTGGGATCATTATGACTCTGCCAGTTAAGTTTTCTGCAGAAGGGAACGAAGCTTTCACTAGCATCAATGAGCACCATTGTATGAAACAAATTAGCTAGAAAGAAGTAGGTAAAAGAACTTCATATCAGAAGTTGAAATGGTATTCTCTTTTGGTGATTAATGATTTCTTTGAAAGTGTATTTTTAACTATTCAATACAAATTGCAGTGCCTGTCTATACAAAGCAAGCTTGCAAGGCAGTCTGACAAATACAGACACTTGGTTTCGATTTAAAAGACAAGTACATGACTAGATTTCTGCACACCTATGAAAATATGAGGGATTATCTCTTCTATTTAGATTAGGCTTGTCTTCTACAGGACCTCTGTGTTTCTTTAATATTGAATTTGGGTGATTGTTTTGTTATAGAAAGCAATTACTCTCCCAAAGGAAGTTCTTAATTTAATGGAACAAGCATTTAGTAATACCATCTGTTGTTATTATGTGCAAATATATAAGTGCTGCTATGAAGGACACTAGATGTGGCTCTTAGTCCTGAACAATTACACTCTAAACAGTTAGTTTTACTTTTAAAAAACCTTTATAATTAAAAAGAAATATGATAATAATTAACAAAACATCTATTCTTTCACCCTTTGTAGTTAGAATAGAAAAGCATGTACTTTTTTTCCTTTTTTTTTTGTCATTAGTCATATAGTGATTTATTATCTTTTTTCCTTTTCATCAAAGAGTCAAACTGGTGGATATTGGTTTCTGTGGGTGGAAAAACTCTGCCTGTCTTCTTTTATATCCTGAGTACATTATCACGTTAGGTTTGGCAAGTCAAATTAGAATACAAATTAAAAATGTTTTCTCATAATTTAAAAATCCATATTTGTTCACATTTGGCAGATATTTTAGAATCATTGTTTTTAAAGAATAACTGGAAGAGTATTGAATTAGAATGCAGTGTTATGGCTGCCATGCACAGTTGTTCAGGCTGCAGACTGCATAATTCCACGGGCTCCATAATACCTTTGTAATTTTGACATAACAAATGGCCTCTAAATCAGAGTAGATTATCATAAAAAAGTTTTTTTTTCTTGTTCATGTTATGTGACCACTGCTGATCAGCTGCTCTTCTGCTGCATGTCATCTTCATGCAGGTCCTAGGCTGAAGATATATCTTCTATTATGAATTTCTAGTTATAATGAAAGGGAGGAAAGTAAGCATAGTGAAGCACACCCAGGCTCTAAGACTTCCACCCAGAAATAATAGAGGAATTTTGGCTTATATTTTTTTGGACAAAGTAATTTAAATGACCACAGGTCACCAAACCATAGATGTATAATCTTGTCACAAGATAAGGCAGGGAATTTTGGAGAACAGTAATATAATCTACCAGAGGCACCATTCATATGAATGAGTAATGAAGCCTCTATGAATTCTGTTTCACTTAGACTCTGAATTGTTATGTTTGGATTCTCCCTATACATTCATTTTAGTTAAATTTCTTTAAAAATTTGCTATGTTTTGAGGTATGGATATTCAGATTTTAAAATTTTATTTAAAAATAATATTTATCCAAATTAACTAGAGAATTGACTTAGACATATCATTAATTTTGAAGTTCAAAACCCTGAATATTAATAATGAAGCTAGCCAGCTAACTCTCTGTGCTTTAAGTTACAAGGTGTCATAAATGACTACTTTTATTCTTTTTTATGTTATCAGACTTTAAAGAATAGTGTTCATTAAGATGCTTTTCATGAAGAACAGCCTAATTTATACAAGTCATTTTAGTATATAATCTGTTTAAAATCAACAGTATTATTCATTAATAATTAATTCTAATGGATAGTAAGTTTCAAAATCTATCATATATTGAGGCCAGAAGGCTCCTTAAAAAAGACATAGCTCACAACTTTCATTATTCGTTCCATAGCATCAATTTCAATGCAGTGAAGCTTTAATTACTTATTTCATTACTACACAAATTAAGATTTTAGACTTTTTCTCTCTCCTTGATTTCAGAAATAGCAATATTTAAATAATAGGTGGAGTTTATAATAGAATTCCATTTTGGATGGACTTAGTCATGAAAATCCAATTTAGATTTTTTTTTTTTTTCTGAGATATACATAGATTTTATTTTTAAAGTCAAGTCTATTAATGCCATCTTTTTCACATGATGACATTGTCCTTAAAATAATTAGATCTATTTGTAGTGTTGCTACGGAATTTGAAATATCAATTGATATAAAGCTACCATGAGATATTTATTACATTATTTTTATTATGACCCAAAATACTGTGTTTATAAATCCTGACATCTACCTTTTCATTTTCTTTTTTAAGTATATTTTATATATATATTTTTTTATAAATTTATTTATTTATTTATTTTTGGCTGCATTGGGTCTTCATTGCTGCATGCAGGCTTTCTATTTAGTTGAGGTGAGCAGGGGCTACTCTTCATTGCGGTGCATGGGCTTCTCATTACGGTGGCTTCTTTTGTTGCAGAGCATGGGCTCTAGGTGCGCGGGCTTCAGTAGTTGTGGCGTGTGAGCTTCAGTAGTTGCGGCTGGTGGGCTCTAGAGTGCAGGCTCAGTAGTTGTGGAGCTCGGCCTTAGTTGCTCCATGGCATGTGGGATCTTCCCAGACCAGGGCTCGAACCCGTGTCCATTGCACTGGTAGGCAGATTCTCAACCACTGTGCCACCAGGGAAGCCCTACCTTTTCATTTTTAATCAAAGATTTTAACTCCACTGTTCTTTATTCTAAAGCACTCCTTTTTTCTAGTGTGCATGGGGTGGCATCTTACATTGGTGTCAGCATATTATATATAGCAGCATTTATGTGCCAAATAGGATACTGCTTTACACTCTCTAAAAATGTCCTACATTCAGGTTTTCCTCCAGCATTGAAACAGGTTGTTATTTCTTCATTTGAGCTCCAGATAAAGTTGTTTGCTGATGTTTAGTGGCCAACATGGGGTGAAATATGCACACCTTCAAGCGCTCAAATCACATTCAGTGTGGAATTACATTTGCTGAGGCTAGATGTATGAGAGATACGTGGTAGCTTAGCTAATAAGACACACGGATGCAATAGCAGGTTCTCTTCTATTTCATGTTCAAACTAGAATACACATTCATTCAGTGCATTGGCTAGTAAAATCACCTTCAGTGTTTACATAATCTGCCTTCTCTTCTTTCCTCACTTTCTCTTCCTACCTCTCTTCCCCTCCCCATCTAGTTTAAATATCATTAGTATCTTGTATGTATAATGTGATTCCATTGTATACATCTTTAGACGGTTATTATGGCCTCTCTGACAGACTCATTCTCTGACACATCCTCCCATTTCATTTTCAGGTGCATAGGATCAGTGTCCAATTAATATTAGTGCACAGATACATATTAGACACTAGTGCTTCATAAAATGCAACCATTTAATTCTCTTAATCTTAATTAATTAATCTCTAATTAATTCTCTTATCTTCATGCTTTTCCTCATTTAACCTCTCCTTAGACCTTTAATTTGAATAAGTGAATTTACTTTCCCCTACTAAAGGTAAAGTTTGTAGAGATTTTAACTCTATGTGTATTTACCTAAAGTGCAGAGTGTAGACATGAATAGGGAGGCTGTTAAAGACCCAAGGTTGAAGAAAAATGCAGGCAGGCATTCCTTGTAAGCACTTGCTGAATACCCTCAGCAGAGTCAAAATAAGTGAGAGAGCCTATGTGGGATGCAGCTGGGGAGGGGAACAGTTTTATTGCTGAAGGCAGTGAGCAAGTGAAAGTAGTTATCATTAATGCAACTTCTTTTGTACTCACAGTTGAATCAAGAAAGCCCAATTATGTAGGCTGAGGGGCCACTCTTATAAAGCTTCTTTAACACCTCACGTATAATCTGCATAAATAAGCCCTAAGTGAAGCTATAATCGTAGATAAAGTTGCTAACACAAAAGTTTGTGCTGAAAAGAGAGTAGGAGAAATTGGACCAGGTCTGAAAGCAGGAGAGAGAAATAAATTCCAAGGAATGACACCTAGGTACTCTGCATATTGTTGATTCGAGGGCCTGAGAGCCCTTTTTTTTTCTTGAGAATAGTGCAAAAAGTAGCAATAAACTCACTGTTAGGTATAGAAACTAACCAGGAAAGAATTCTGTTTTTAGGGAGAGAAAAAGATACTAGAACACAGGAAGTTAGTACCAGCTGCAGGTTTATAAGAGATAGAGGCATTGATTTCACGCGGTATGGAGACAAAAAAAAATGTTAAATTTTTTAACATTTGAAACATCTGTTGAATGAATAAATGCATGAATGTCAAAAAATTAAGTACAGACATTCATTCCAAAGCCACAGAGGTAAATTATCTACCATCCGATGAACGAAAGATGAGAGAAGTAGGTAAAGCTTGATTGTTTTTCAATCATAGAAGCAATACATAGGAAGATTAATGTGTAGGAGAGTGATTATCAGTGCGTAGAATCTGGGAGAGAAAAAGGTGGCCAGGAATCCAGGAAGCCATGTTTGTAAGAAGTAAGAGATAATGAAGGTAGAAAAAACAGGAATGGAAAGGAAGACAGACATGAAGAAGATATTATAACAATAGAGCCAATAGGTCTTTGAACTGGTTTGATGTGATGTGTGGGTGAATTTAGAACCATAGCTAACTCCAAGATCCAAGCATTAGTGACAGTGAGAATGGTAGCTCTGTTATTATCATAACTATGGCAAACTAAAGAAGGAACAGATTTAGCTAGACAGGCATGTAGTTAGTGAGGGGAGGAAAAATGATCAGTTCAGTTCGGGACATAATGAGTTTAAATATCCATCAAGTAAGATGGCTAGAAGATAATTTGTAACAGGGCTGTGTAATCTGAAAGGCCAAAACCATGGAAATTACCAAGAGCAACTCTGGAGGAAAAAGAATGTAGGACACGGACATGAGAAAACCTTGGTGGGTAGTGCAGATTAAAATTAAGGAGTGTTTATAGAACAAGACATCTGTACTATTATACCAATCAAAGCAGAAAATCAAGAAGGAAGCACATTCAACATTGCCTAATGCGATGCAGAATTGAGAAAGGCAACAAGTGACTTGTTCACTGGCAACCTGAAATGGTAGGAGTGGAGTCAGGTTGTAATGGGCTAAGGGGGAGGTGGGTGCTGGCGTGAACACAGCATGTATAAATTGCTGGTTTTAAAGTTTGCAGTGAGACGGTGGTTTGACCGAGTGTGTAGTGAGCTAAATGGGATATAAGGTTCAAGAAATGTGAAATATGCAGGAGTAGGAACTACATCTTAGCTATTTTGTATATCCTGGGGAGCTTTGCACAGTTCTTGGCACAGGGAAGTCTCTTAATAATTGTTGAATTAATGAATAAATGAGCAAGAAAACCAGCTGGAAAGCTATTTACTTTCTTGTCCAGAATCCTGAAACCCATGTCCTTGCAACTGTTTCAGGAACAGATAGCTTAAGCAGATCTAATTGCACTGTGATTCTTATTCATTATAAAATCCCTGACTTGTACTTATATATGGAGGAAACATGAATTGCTGAGACACAACTTTAAGCAAATAAAAATCAGTCATATCGTTAAACACAATGCCGAATAGTTTTCTTCTAAACTATTGGACTAAATTAGATTCATTTTTAAGTATTGCTTCTTACCCATGAATATGAATCTCTGTAGATTTGTATACATCTGCTTTGATCATAGCATTCCAAAAGTGTAATGTCCTAAAATAAAGGAATTGCTCTAAAACTTAAAGATGTACTTACTGTTGTACTATCTATCAATAGCTCAACTGGCTTCCTTTGAATAATAGCATGATCAATCCACTGCCCTATTGCTCAAATGACTGGTTACATAGTACAACCAAACTGTTGTAGTTTCAGGGAGTCAAGAACATTTACATTTGTATTGAGCAAATAGCATGCTATTCATGACTTTGAGCTTGGGTAACTGATTATCTGAAAAGTGATTCATGATCAGCAACAACAAAATTATTTCATAAGCCTACAGATTCCCATAGGATATGATTTTTGAGTCTAACTTGCTAGATTTTGTCATTTTCTGTTACTTCTCATGCCATATACTGTATAAATATATTGAGCTTGTTTTGAAATATCTTAGAAGTTTTGACTAGACCTAGACTTAAATTTTGAGAAGTTAAATAACTTGCTAGTTGTAATAAATGTAAATGTAAAATGCAGTAAACTACTTTTGAAATGTATTAAAACTTAAATGTCAAAAGTGACATGCTAGCAAATTCTAGAAATATGATTTATATTAAATGTTTTAAAATATTATCTTCAAGGTATTTAAACAAACATTAGTATATTAGTTTGGTCAGGCTGCCATAACAAAGTGCCACAGACTGGATGGTTTATACAACAGAAATTTATCTAATCACAGTTCTGGAGGCTAGAAGTCCGAGATCAAGGTGTATGCAGGTTTGGTTTCTTCTGTGACCTCTCTCCTTGGCTTGCAGATGGCTCTCTCCTCCGTGTGTCCTCACTTGGCCTTTTCTCTGTGCAGCCCTGGTGTCTTTCTGTATGTCTTAATCTCCCTTTATAAAGACATCAATTAGATGGATTAGGGCCTACCTCATTTTAACTTAATCATTTCTTTAAAGGTCCTATTTCCAAATATAGTTACATTTTGAGATACTGGGGGTTAGGGCTTCAAAACATGAATTTGGGGGGGAAACAGTTCAGTCCATAACAATGAGCCAAAGTATTGGTAGATTTTTCTGTTCATCTAGAAAGTTTCCTAAGTTTCAGACAACTGTGGAAAAATATGAAATATATATCTAGTAAATCCATGTGGACAGCAAACAAAGAGGCCAGCGCATTGTAGTGATTGAAGGATTAGACTTGTAATCAGATAATTTGGATTCTATTACCCCAATATACCAGGATATCAGAGTGGAATGATTTTTGGAAAAGCAAATTGAATTACTATTGTGTCAGGAAACAGAACATTGGCTATAGTCTCAATTCTGCAAGTATTCCCAGCAAGTTTCCTCTTATATTAATCATTATGAAATGGTCAGTCTACTTCTTATTCAGGTAAATATAGTCTATAATTCAAACAGAAGTGAAAATAAAAGTTTATTATTCTAAATTTGTAGGTTTGTAATTATTAACCATCCTGCCAAATTCACATGTAATGCATTTAAATGAAAACATGTAATATGTGTATCTTTTATAAGCCTTTTACTTTCCTTTGTGTTGTAGGCATTCCTAGTATGCAAAATAAATCATGCAAGTACCATGTACAATAATTGCTGTTTTAAAATTCTATCTATAAATTTGAAGTTATCTAAAATAGTCTATTAGAATATGTGGTAAACTTATTTTGAAGTACCAGTAGTAGACACACAGTGTTTGATGGGAATGGGAAAATTGGATTTTTGGCATGGACATCAAATCTGTTTAAGCTAACTAAAGCTTTGTCTCTTGAGTGTCACCTCTATTTGGATGGCTCCAATGCACAGTGGCCACCGCAGAGGCTTGACTGTGCTTTTGACCCTGACCTCTGAACATAGTGATTCATTAAGGAGCAGGCACAGCTGGACCAATTAGAACCCATCTCTAAACTGAAACTTGGAGTGGATAAATGTGACAGCCAAGAGTTGTGGAAGATAAGTCATGCTGGTGGCCGTAACCCAGAGAAAAGGTCCACACACCTCTGCCTTAAAAGTTCCCAGGGGGTGCCCTGGCTCCCACACTTCTGGAGGCTGGATAAGATGTCCCAGTGGTTTTGTAAAAAATTGCACATCATGTTTATTTCTTTCATTTTGCTAGTTTGGCTTAGATTGCCGACAACTAAAATAACATATGTCTATATATGTGTGTTATATATATATATATGTGTTATATATATGTGTATATATATGAGTTATATGTGTGTTATATATGTGTATATATATGTTATTTATATATAACATATGTGTTATACATAAAATAACACGTTATTTTATATATATATTTCTAATATAATTCTCATAAAACAACAATTTTAAATTGTCCTGAGGCAAGTAATTGTTTCCCACTGAAATTCCCTCAGAATATTGACTTTCTTCCCCAAATGTATCATTATAATTTTACATTATAAAGTTGCTTATCTAAAGAGGAACATTATTGGAAATAAATATAAGAAATACACAGGATTGTCAATCATGCATTGACAGTTTTTATAAATGGATTATTACTAATTGGCTATTCAGAAGCTATACATTTTTTTATTGTTAGCTTATCATGATTTCTCTACTGAGACATAAGCAGCACTTTGCCATTATGGAGAATTAATGAAGTTGAGCTAAAAGCACCTTAATCTTGTCAGAAACATCAAGAAACCAGTCTAGTTTCAACCAACCCTGATGATTTTGTGCAGAAGAAAGTAGCTTCACGAAGTCTTTTCCAGAAGAAAGTACTTTTAAGAAAGTTGGCATTTTCTTCACTGATGTTTTCAAAAAATGTGACTTCCACATAAAAGACAGGACTGTAGATATAATTCATTCTCTTTTAAATAAGTAGGCATGAATTATGTGAATGATAAACATAAGGCTACAGCCTTTGATTTGCTGAAAAGTGAGTGGCTGCCTGGGACCCTATAGCCAGAGGAAATAAATATGAAAATTTATAATAAAAATGTTTAAACATGGCTAATTTTCCCCTTTGTTTCTTATGAGGGAAGTATATATATATTTTAAATCTATTTTATTTTTTTCACTTGGGGTTTACATTATTTTCAATGTTATTTGAAAATGCTTATTTTTAAGGCTCAACAGAAAGTGATAATGTTCATCTCATTTAATTGGTTAGCTTAATTTTATTTAGTAGCACTTTGCACTCAAAATTCATAAAGCGTTTTCACATATATACCTCTTTAAATTTCACATGTGACCTGAGTAGTATGTTATCCCCATTTTCAGATGAGAAGGTGTAACCAAGCAGAGTCAATGTTTCCAAAAATTATTGCTCTCTCTGACTCAGGTTTAAATAAAAATTAAATCCAATTCCATAAACCTGACCAAGGAGGTGAAAGACTTATATGCTGGGAACTATAAAACATTGATAAAGGAAACTGAAGATGATTCAAAGAAATGGAAAGATATTCAATGCTTTTGGATTGGAAGAATTAACATTGTTACAATGGCAATCTACAGCGTTAATGTGATCCCTATCAAATTATCCATGACATTTTTCATAGAACTAGAACAAATAAACCTAAAATTTATATGGAACCATAAAAGACCCAGAATTGCCAAAGCAATCCTAAGGAAAAAGAACAATACTGGAGGCATAACCCTGCCAGACTTCAGACAATCTACAAAGCTACAGTAATCAAAACAGCATAGTATTGGCACAAAAACAGACATATGGATCAATGGAACAGAATAGAGAGCCAGGAAATAAACCCACACACCTATGGTCAATTAATCTTCAACAAAGAAGGCAAGAATATACAATGGAGAAAAGACAGTCTGTTCAGCAAGTGGTGTTGGGAAAGCTGGAGAGCTGCATGTAAATCAGTGAAATTAGAACACACCCTCACACCATACACAAAGATAAATTCAAAATGGCTTAAAGACTTAAATTTAAGACATGATACCATAAAACTCCTAGAAGAGAACATAGGCAAAAATTCTCTGACATAAATCATAGCAATGTTTTCTTAGGTCAATTATTATGTATATTCTTTCAGATTCTTTTCCGTTATAGGTTATTACAAGGTATTGAGTATAGTTCCCTGTGATATACAGTAGGTCCTTGTTGTTTACCTACTTTCTATATCGTAGTGTGTATATGTTAATTCCAAACTCCTAAAAAAGAATGAAATAATGCCATTTGCAGTAGCATGGATGGACCTAGAGATTATCATATTAAGTGTAGTAAAGTCAGACAAAGACAAATATCATATGATACCACTTATATGTGGAATCTAAAATATGACACAAATGAACTCATTTACGAAACAGAAATAGACTCACAGACATAGAGAACAAACTTATGGTTACCTAAGGGGAAAGGGGGTGGGGGAGGGATAAATTAGGAGTTTGGGATTAGCAGATACGAACTACTATATGTAGAATGGATAAACAACAAGGTCCTACTGTATAGCACAGGGAACTATATTCAATATCCTGTAATAAATTGTAATGGAAAGGAATATGAAAAAAATATATATATATATAACTGAATCACTTTGCTCTACACCAGAAACTAACACAACATTGTATTCAACTGTACTTCAATAAAGTTAAATAAATAAATAAATCCAATTCCATAACTTGGAAAAATATTGATTATCACAAGAAATCAATTAAAACAATGATATACAACTTTGATAAATTATTAAGTAATATGAAAATATTAATACTCAAGGATAGTAAGCAGCAAGAAAATCACTCCTTTCATATAAAACTATTAGAATCGGTAACACCATTCTGCTAGCAATTTAGCAATATTTTGAAAAGCATTGTAATTGCTTATATTACTCAACAGTCCCATTAGGAATTTATCCTGAGAAAATAATCCTGAATCAACATTAGCTGTTGTCCAACAAAATTATTTATTTTTGTTAAAACTGTAAGACAATGCAATATAGCTAATTAAATTACTATACATCATATATTTAAAACGCTATGCAATTATTAAAATGATTATGTAGAAACCTACTTAAGAACCCGGAAAGATGTTCATATTTTATTAAATGAAAATAACGATTTTTAATAGAGTGTGTATATATGTATATACACACATACCCATATGTATAGTATGTGTGTATATACATATGTGTATATATATACATGTATATGTATAAACACACACATATATTCATGAATAAAATTGTATATCCATAGAAAAAACATTTCAGGGATATATATCATATATTAGCAGAAGATGTTTTCTCTAGTCTGATTGAGGACAGTTTTTTGCTTATCTATACTGTACATTTTCTGCAGTGAACATGAATCTCCTTTGTATTACAACCATAAAATTTACTTTAATTATTTCACTTATCTATAAATATAGTTATTTTTATTTTTATTTACTATTTCCTTTGAATGCTGTGAAGAGTAATGAGTTAATGGCTGTAGAGCATTTCTGAATATGTAGAACAGGAGTAAAAGTCTTAACATCAGTAATTAGTATGATTTCTTTTACAATTCGAGCATTGTAATAGATTAGACAGAAATGAGATTACACTAAATTATGCTATTTTCCAGCTGTATTTTGTATGCTGACTGTATTTTATGAGTTAGAATAGTCTCATAACCCTAAGTCAGCATCTTTTAGATATTCATTTTGAGGCTAAAGTCAGGGAATATCATAAAAGTTAATAATATTCTTTAAAAATTCGTGTAAAAATATGTAAGTTATTCTAGATAGGATTTTATTTTGTCAATATCTTTTATCTTCTTTAATTAAATTTAAAGTAATGGCCTCACTTTATAGTATTAAAGATGTTAGTCATTATTGACAGTTTTGATTGTGTATATGGTGTATGTGTGTGTGTGTGTGCGCACACACATGGACTTGTGTGTTTGCCTGGCCATAACTTCAGGTAAGATCCTGTCATGTCAGTATTGCAAATTTGTTCAGACTCCAAACCTTCCTTTTTCATTAAATTAACCAATCAATGTCCAATGTGATCAATAGATTCTATAGCAGCTGACATGCTTTCAGCAGCAGTTTAGTAACAGGATTTGCTCACTTCCATGTTCCAGTTTAAATTGAATCAACTGTTTTTCTCAAAATAATATAATGGCCTCACTGTTTGAAGAGTTTTAAAAGTATCATTAGAGAAATAATATGTTATGTAGGTCAATAGTTTTATAGATAGAATTATAAAAATATATACCTGAAGTAATTTTCTGCATCATTATTTTAGAATATAGAAATATGCCTTTGCCATGGTATTTTATTTTACAAACCACCCCTAATATTTGTTTTAATATACTGAGATTAAGAGTATCATTCTTAAGGGAGAAAAAAAAGAGAAGAGATTATCAAGGTTTATTTTAAAGCAAGCAATGGCAATTAATACCATGTGGTATGTTTTCAAAATTATGAGACTGTCTTTGCTTCTTAGGTTCTATACCCTGGAAAAAACTTCCCAGTCTACTGTTTCCATGGCCCATGGTTTCACCCTCTGGGAGGGTTTTCCTTTTCCAAGATGTTCCTTAGCCATCCGAAAGCAGGTGTTTAAAAATATGCCTTCCTCAGGAGCTAAGCAGACCTCTCAGCCTGTTTCCTATCTATGTAATTTTGGGTCCAATGGTTGTCTTTAAGTTTTTAACTCTTTTGATCCAGACTAATAGGTTTCATGTACAGCTCACAACTTTCAAAAACTTGGTTGTCTTTTTAATCCCTTAACTCTAATCTGCTCCATGTGCTAACTCATAAATCTTGTTGAGATAATGCCTCTCTCTCAACTTAATTACCAGTATCTAGACCTTATCAGGCTTTTTTTTTCTTTTTAAATCAGGGAGAGCCATGCCTTTATTATGTAAATCCAACTAAAAAGATTTACTGGCTGCCAAATTAATCAATTCAAAAGTTTTAATAAAGCTTGTGGTAGCCTAGCTAGCCCTTGAGTTAGTATATCAGCCTTTGCCCTCAAAACATTTCTCAATGAGTGGAGATGAGAAACAGTCGATTCCTTTAATCCTACAAGACCTGAATCTTGAGGATCTCTGTATTCACTTTCATTTCTCTTTGCAAAAAAGCCGTTTGTGTGTGTGTGTGTGTGTGTGTGTGCATGAGCTCATCTCTTCTTGTAACTTTGTCAAATATAGCCAATAGCATTTGACACACTAATAACATTCAATTTCCCAGTCTTTTTATCTTAAACCACAAGCTGTTTTGGTGTGTTATCATTTTACCCAGTGTTTCACCACTGTATAATATGGGTTGCCATCTTTCTAGCTCAACAACTATTCTCTAACCTGGCCTAGGAGATAATATCATATATTTTAGGGTTTTCTTGTTGCTGTTGTCTTATGGCAATGCTGTATTTTCATAGCCAATTTATGTAATAAGTCTTCTACCTCAACTAGATTTTATTGTGATAACAAATGACCCAAAATCTCAGTGGTGGCTTAAAACAACATAGTTTTACCTCTTGTTTACATTATATGTTAGCTGTGGAACTTAGTCTTGTGCTTCTTCTTCATTCTGTAATATAACTTGAAGGTTCAGCCCTTTTCTAAGATTTGTTGTTGTGAGGCAGAGGGAAAAGAGAAATTGTAGAATGAGGTGACAGCTCTTGAAACTTCTTCTTAGAAATGGCGTATGTTTTCTGTCCCCAGTATATTGGCAAGACACAGGATCAAGACTAATGTCAATGGGTAGATAGGGTGGGGAGGTACAATCCTCTTATAGTCCTCTTATGGGCAGTAAATGATTAGAAATAATTGCACAATCATCTACACTCTCCCCAGATATCAAGAGAATGCAAATTAAGAGAGAGATACCGTTTTGCACACATCTGATTGGCAAAAAATCCAGAATGTTGATTATGCCAAGTATGTCGGAAGACATAGGAAAATAGGAACTGTCATTCACTGCTGTTGAAACTATAAATTGATTTAATCACTTTAGAGAAAAATTTGGTAACATCTAGTAAAGCCGAAGAATATATAATCTATGATCCAGAAATTCCACATTTTTCCAGCAAAATTTTCCTAGATGTGTACCTGATAGCATGTGCAAAGAGGTTTATCACGGCATTATTTTTAAAAGCAAATAGTTTTAAGCAACTTAACATAGAAATTAAGCAATACAGAACCAGCAATATAGAAACCAGCAATATTGAAATGGATAAACTATAGTATTTTCATATAATGGAATGCAAAACATCACTTGCAATGAATAAACTACAGTTACATAAATCAGCATGGATAACTCTTAAGAACACTATTGTGGGGAAGAAAACAAGTTTCATGGTGAAGTTACCTGCCACCGTGATGTAATTACAATTCTATTTTGCTGAGGATGATGCTGGAAAGCGTTCTACAGGATGTCTATAAAGTCTGGAAACATGTAAATATAACACCATCAAGGACAGCTTCTATCTGTAAAAAATAAATAATATTATCTATGTTTTCAGACTTTATGGACACTATGGTATGAG
Organism: Eubalaena glacialis; assembly: GCF_028564815.1. Taxonomy (NCBI): domain Eukaryota; kingdom Metazoa; phylum Chordata; class Mammalia; order Artiodactyla; family Balaenidae; genus Eubalaena; species Eubalaena glacialis. Next base: position 46,052,794 of record NC_083721.1, read on the forward strand.
ATGTGCCAACAGATATGACTGAAGATCATCAGTATCACAAAGTGCTTTTTAAATACTTGTTTTAAATTGTTTAAGAAATACACCTTAGGAAACAAAAACATGCTTTCAGAATGCAGAATCAAGCAGGTCCTAGGAAATTTAGGTCAGGTTGAGTGTTGTTGCCTAAATTAATATTATCGTTACTTATGTAGGACAGCGAGCAGTGAGATTAAAAACAATCCTACTGTAGTTTTTTAAGTCATTTTCTCCAAACAAAATTATAATGCTTTTTTAATGCTTTGAGCATTTCCATGTCATGATTTAGGCCAGAAATGGGTGAGGTGAGGTAGAATAGAATTCTATCTCTTTAGAAAGATGAATGTAGCCTCAGAAATGTTCTATATCTCTCTCCCCACTATTCATCACAGGTCCTTAACTTTTAGCCTATATATCCTCTCCAATTTGGAGATTGGGAGTTATTATAGTTCGAACCAAGAGAAGCTCAGAACTATCATAGGTCCATTTTTCTCCATTTCAAATTTTAGGCCATTGTGTGGTCTCTACTTAGTTCAGAAACTTTAGCTTCTATCAAATAAACCATTTTTACTTTTACAATACAAAAACTCTCCAATATTTTAAAGATACTAGTGAATTTGCTGAAAATTTCATGTGCTATTCTAAGAGTTCGGGGTTTCACATTCTAGCAGAGCTTCCTTCACTGTTGGTGACAGTGTATGTGCGATGGATGAGGACCTGATTACACCTGAATAGATGTACCAGAATCCCTCGTAAGTTGACCCAAGAGCTACCTAGAAGCTGATACTTGGGAGAGGTAATGGGCATGGTCAGTAGATACTGCCTATGAGGGTTTGAGTAATTTGAATATCCCTAGAGTCTAAGTGAGGACATAATACAGTTCTGAAAGGAACAGTATACAACAGCCAAATCTATACTTGTAGCAGATGCTATATTGTCCCAGTCTTTCTCTTTTATCACTTTAGAGTCCACTGGCCCCTTGAGGCTAGATTTTACTTTGTGGGGAATTAATGTGCCCAGGAGCAGGCCTCAATGAATGACTGATGAGAATTGGTATATTAATACCCCAACTTTCCCCACTCTCCTTAGGTGGGATAATTTTGAGGTGTGTGTGCTACTCTGGCCTTCGTGGTTTCCCCAGCTGGATTAAACTCCAGTCACCAGGTTGGTATCTGGCTTAAAACATCTTTATGTGCTGCCTTCACCTCCTATTTCATTTTCCCCATATTACATCAGACCTCCTTCCCTTTCCAAATAAACAATTTTTACTGAATTCTTGTTTCAGAGTCAGTATCTCAAGGAACCCACATTAAGATAGTATCGTTGCCTTCTTTATTCTTACTCAGCTTTCTAAAACAGTTTTAAAGGATTTGATTGCAGTCCAAAGGGAAACAAAGGAACTCTTCAGCTAAAAGACACCTTTAAGGTATCCTAGTTTCTGAAAACATTGCTGAAGCTGTAGGGAATCATACCAAAAGAAAAATCTCTCTGTGACTGTTTAAATTCCACTGGTGCTATCATTTATATCTGACATACCTTTGATTCTGGATTCAGCTTAGCTGCTAGCTCTCATCTGCTTGCTATCCCAACTTTCAGCTTCTGAATTCTACCCCAGTAATTACTGAACTCCCTAGCCCTGGCTCCACTTTTGCCAAGTCTGCACAGGATATGACATAAATAGCACTGTGGATTGCTCAGCAGCAATGTAAGAGGACCTAAGGGGATAGGGTTAAACTAGTAAGCACTTTGCTGTGGCCCATTTAATTCTTGAGATACTCATTTGGCTGAAGGAACCAAAACCAAAGTTTACATAAGGATAAAAAGCAAAGTTAATAGAATGGAGATTTTTTTACCATTATTTATTTTCTTTGCCCAATGAAATTCTTGAAATAACAAAGCTATTTATGATGAAAAAATAATTAAAGCAAATACTTAACATTGAAAGTGACAGTATCTGGACATGTTTTATATGAGTGAAATCAAAATTAGGGAAACAAGATAGTTTTCACTGGCTTGAAAGTTAGTATTTATATATATATGTAATTTTATGCCTCTTGAATGGTGACTGTGATTCAGAAGGGTCAGGCATGTATTCAGCCTGCTCTCACCGCTGCTCTCTCTCCAGCTGGCCAGGCAAGTCTACTGCTCTTGCTTCCTGAAGGTGTTTGCTTAATTACAGTTGAGCAGAGTTCACTGGCCAAGCAGAACACCCACAGCCTTTGAGGTACCGGGATTGTTGGTACAGGCAGATATGAGACAAGGAGAAAGTTAGAGAAGAGAGTTCTCCCAGCTCCTTTCACCTTAGCCTGTGACAAGCATCTTGTCTGAAAAGAATAATACAATAATGAATTTGATTTTTTTTTTTGATTATTGTTAAATCCTTGATAAGCCATGACTGAAGGCTATGGCTGCTTTTGCATAGAGTAGGACATGAGTGGGGTGGTGAAACTAAGCAAGGCAGTTATCTAGATGCTGTCATTCTTAATCGCATTCGTAAATGTAGAGATGGGTTTATGGGGAACACACATCTCATGTCATGGCACTTGTCAGCCCTGGCTGTACATTAGAAGAACCTTGGGAACATTGGGGAACCACCCCGTCCACCACCACCACCAGGATTCTGATTTAATTGGCCTGGGGTGTGACCAGGGCATCAGGCGTTTTCAGGGTTCCTTAGGTGATTCTAATCTGCCTCTGCAGTTGAAAACTACCTGTGCGAGGATTGGATTTAGAGCAAGACAATCCGGGTTCTAATCCTGGCTTTGCCACCTTTGTCAGACTTAGTGTCTGTGGAATTATATAACTTCTTCAAACAACTAATGTTTAATTTCAGATATTGATACATATTTTAAAATATAAGACTATAAATATGAACCTGATCATTGTCTCTGACCTCAATGAATTCATTAGCTAGTGCAAGGGGCTGGAGATAACCACAAGTTAACTTTAATAAAGAGCTTTATTGATATAAACAAATCATGGAGAACAATGGCAGCAAGCATTTGCCTTTTTTTTTTTTTAACATCTTTATTGGAGTATAATTGCTTTACAATGGTGTGTTAGTTTCTGCTTTATAACAAAGTGAATCAGCTATACATATACATATATCCCCATATCTCCTCCCTCTTGCATCTCCCTCCCACCCTAACTCTCCCACCCCTCTAGGTGGTCACAAAGCACCAAGCTGATCTCCCTGTGCTATGTGTAGAAAAATCTCAATCTCATTAAGAAACTATGATATGAGCTCAACCTCAAATAAGGGTATTCTAGGCTAAGGAGCAGCATTTACAAAGGCTCTGGAGAATGCAGAGTATGTTTGGGGGAAAAAGAGTAGTTTAGGGTGGCTGTGTTGATTGACAGTAGGTAAGAAGTTATGAAGGCTTCCCAGGACCAGACTGTGAAGGGTCTCAATACCAGGTGCTCACTCAAGTATAAGAGGAATTCCTGAATAGAAATTTGATAACAATGTCAAAAAATATTGTGTTTTACATTTTGAGAAATATGTCCCAGTTGCCCTCTAGGCTCCTACCTGAGTCCTTGCTACAGAGAGGTTTTAATTGGCAAAACCAGCAATCAAACTCAAGTCTGTAAGCAGAATCCATGAGGTCTTAACCATAGCACCATATTGCCTCAGGCTTCTCATGTATATTTTAATGAGATAAATCTTCTCTACCTTATAAACTATCTGTGATTGATTGACTGAAATGGTGCATGTATGATGTTTCACCACATGCCTGGTATATATTATATGCTCAGTAGATTATAAATTTCTGTCCTATGGTGCTTTCAATCTGGCAGCCTCTATACCTGTGTGTCCTCTAGCAATGCAAGCATGCACACTCAGCATTTTTACCTGTACTGCCTAGTTACACACTGACTGTCTCAGTTACCCAGATTATTAGTATAATTTTTCAGTCCTCTCATCCAATTTAATTCAGTAGCTATTTACTGAAAGCATATCAGTGCTCAGCAGACCATGTAGGAGGCCCTTTGTTAGGTGTAAGAGGATACAAAGATGAATATGGCATACTCTTTGCACTTCAGGAGCCTGCGATCCAAAGGTTGAAATAGGTATATTCATAAATATCGAATACAAGGCTAGTGTGGACATAGCTTTGATTGCATGCCAGAGGCAGAGATAGGGCAGACGTGAAAATCTGACAGTTCTGTGCAGTTTATTTTTAATTAGGCTGACGTATAGCGGCTGGTTTAAGTTGGAAACATTTTGCAAAAGGCCTAAGGTACTTTGGTTCAGAAATTACACATGAATTATAATCAAATTGCATCTTAGGAAGTAGAGAAAACGTCTAATTTCTGATTGCTCAGTTTGTGGATTTTAGCTAGTTTTCAATCCCAAGCAAACAAAAGCTAATTTATCAGTTGGACAATTGTACTGCATTTCAACATGAGTGTATCTAAGATATCAAGATGTATTTTATGGAATTTGGTAAATGAAAATTTCGTTTCCTCCAATAAATTATCAAGCAGTAACCCTTGTCAGTTTTTCTAAAGTCTCTTAAATCACTGAAGTAGTTTACTCATTAAACACATCTATAAATCTGACAACACTGAAAAATTGTCTTGGGGTGTCTTTTTATTAGCATTGGTCTTGTTTATTTCTTCAGTCTTAAATATTTTATTAAATATTTAGATTCTTTTTCATAGTTACAGTCAATATAGGAAAATCGAAAGTTACCTGAAGCCTAAAATCTATTAATACTTTTTACAAAAGTCGAATCCTTAATTGGGATACTCTTATCCTCTCTAAAATTTATGTAAGTTTACTGATTTACATTAGCTTATCCTCTAGAGAAAATAAAACATACAACCAGTGGGGCATGATTTATTATTAAAGAAAAGTAAACATGTTAAAAATATTATTATTTAATTAGGCAATATACTTTAAAGGAAAACCCCCAGTAAGCGAATATTAAGTTCTCTTTAGTAAATTAATAACCTCTTTTTCCTAAAGGAACAGAATTATCTTCTCTATATAACACTAAGATATTGTAATTAAACTGCTTGCATCCTTCATCATACTGCACTGCCTCAGTGTTCTCATCTGTAAGGCAATAATACATGTTGAGTAGAGCTAAATCTGGCTTCCAATCTTAATTAAGAAAGTGCTGTTATAAGCAGCAACACATAGCTCTTACATTTCCCAATAACCAATACCCAGTGAAGACATAAATTCCTCACTGCCTGAATTAATGCTGGCACATAGGCACATAAGGACCAGAATCTTCATCACTAGCTCATAATTTTTGATTGCTCCTCGTTGCCAAGGTGCTCTAACTAGGCACTGTAATGCATACACACATAACCAAACATGCTGACGCTGTTGCTTTTACATCTGAGGGTTCCACGTGAGCAAAAGATAAAGCCTCAAGGAGATGACGGAGTAATAGAGAAAATTGCATTTTATGAAGTTAGGAAAATAACTGAAAGGCTAGAGACATAAGTGAATATTTCCCCTTAGACAGAACTGTTATATACTCTTTATGCTAGAAACTCCTTTATAATATTCAAAACATAGCCTCTCTTTCTGTGAACAAAGATCATGTTTGGTATAGAACTAAGAGAGAACTGTTGAAATTGGGAAAACTCTGAAGAAGTTTGAGGTCCAAGCTCTAGTAGGGGCATCTTGAGGGTATACTGGAGAATGAATATTAAGGAACATATCTTCTATAGTGAATAGTGATAACAATTTACTGATAACTGGGCTGAAAGATAGTTGAACATATATTGACCATAAGAGTCATAGTCACTCATTCAACAAATACTTGAGTAAACTCCTATTGCCAAGTTCTATTCTAGGCTCAAGGGATAAGTCATAAATAAGAATGATGTTTCCTACTCTCAATAATAGCAATAAAAATTAAACTAATAAATGAGCAAAATAAATTCAAATTTATAGTAGTAGTAATATTATGAAGAAAATAAGAACATGTGATAAGAGAGAGACTGGTTAGAGGATCAGGCCTAAAGCACAAATATCTTTGGCGCATTCCAGAAGGAGCAAGAAGGCCAGTATGACTGGAAAAAAATGAGGGTGGAAGAGAGGGACTGAAAAGGGTAGGAGGGGCCAGATCTTACAGAACCACCCTTTAGGCTCTGTAAGGAATTTGATTTTATTAAAAATATAATTCTAGCAATTAGAGAGGTTAAGCAGTAAAGATACTTTAGAGTCTCTGCTTTTAAATGCTGACTTAATTTTTTAAAGATCACTCTGATCAAAACTATGTTGTAAGGTGGTGCGTGCAAAAGTTGAGTCATTGGAGTAACTCAAGCAAAAGATGATGGTGATGTGGACTTGGGTATTAGCAGTGGAGAGGGACATATTTAACATCTATTTTGGAGTTGGAACCATAGGAATAAAGTGATTTGCCTGCTGGAGGCAAAGTTAGGAGACCACATAAGACTTTTGACATTTATACAGATTGTAAGACTGGAGAAGTTGCCACGAAACAAAGTATGGTGCCCAAGTTTGAACAAAACGATAGTGTCCCTGCTCCAGAGTACTACAGGTGGCTCTGATTATGAGACTTCAAGGAGGAGGAAAGAGATTAAAGTCCAGAAAAAGCTAGTGAAATGTTTAAGGGGTAGAGATCTGAGGAATGATTGTGTTGTGGAGGAAAAATGCCAAACCAGGGATTTGGAAGGCTTGAATTCTAAGTCCAACTCTCTTACTATCCCAATGTGTAATTCTGAGGAATGAGCTTTATCTTTCTAAAGTTCTGTCTCCCCCTTTGTAAAAGAGGAGTGCTGTTTAAAAATGTACTATTTTGTACTAAGATACCCTGGAGAACAAAGGGGGCTAAAGGTTTTTCCGCACCACGTGTCATCTATGAGCAGATTTTACTTCTGCAGAGCACAGCTGCCCATCCCAGGCTCCTTCTGCTTGGGCTCCCATGGCTTCCTGCATACTGGACAGGGTGACTGTATGGCATAGATTGTGATCCAGGGATTTTCTTTTTTTCTGTACAAATTTGTTTAAAAAAAAACTCATTGAATTACAGAAAAAAAAAATAAAAGGATCATCTCTGTAATCACTAATGTCTTAAACATTTCATAATCCCTCCTAGTGTTTGGCTTTGGAAAAATGATTTGAGAGAGGCAGGATAAAAGTGTATACAACTGTGTATTATAAATTTTTTTCACTAAATGACAGAATATTTTAAACCTTGAAAAGAGTCTAGAACGTCGAAAAGAGTAAATTTTATCCATATGAAAAGTAATACAGTTTTATTTAAGAAATAGTGAAATTATGAAATATTTGCCTATGTATTAGATAGCTATAATTCTCCAAATAGTACGATTTCTTAGGTTTGTAGGCTTTAAAAATGTAAAGATACATCACTTAGTTAGATAATATCATGGTTTTTTTCCCCAAGAAAAGTCGACTTTATTTATTTTAGATAATATCATGTTTAAGAGAATCATTACATAGCACCTACCATGGGCCAGATACTAAGTGTTTTAGAAATAGTAACTCAATTAATTCTCAAGATTCCTCTACAAGCTAAGTGCTGTTTTTACAACTATTTCATAGATGAGAAAATGAGATACAGAGAAATTAACTAACTTTTCTGAGGTCACAAAGTTAATAAGTGGATGGATCAAGATTTGAATCCAGGGTATCTGACACTAGGATCTCTGCCCATAAATGCTGCATTATATCCTAGGATGGTAAAGGAAGACCTTTATTCTTTCTTTAAGAATTTAACATAGAGAAATAACTCCTGGATTCCTATGATAAAGTATTCTCCATCATCATGAGAAAAAGAAAAGACACTCAAATCCCATAGGAAGGAACTGTGAAGAAATAAAAACCATTTATAAAGCAAAGACTTTTTGTGCACTCAGCAGAGTTGATTGAATGAACTGAGTAAACAATCTTATGTTTGTTGAGGTAATCCAGTCTGGAATACGATTCAAGAGGATTCACTTGCAAGAGGAAGATTTTCCCTACTGATCTTTAAGATGAATTGATTGGAAGATATGATCTTCCTACAGGATAGGAAGAGAAGGGGAGAAATGTTTGGTGGATATGTTAAAGATCTATCTAACAGGCTTAAATTTTTCTTAAAAGTACACATAAAAATTGGGCAATTACATGTAATATAATTCTGTTATAAATCTTGCACTTACATCAATCAATAAATAATGTTACAACAAAATTAAATTCACTTGTCTCAAGCAACAACTTTTATTCCACTGAGTTAGAAAATGTGTAAAGACTTCTTTCTCCTTTTTTTAAAAATTTTGTTTCATTTGTTTTGCTTTATTGTGAGGGAACATAAAAGTTAAAAAATACTGAGTATAAATAGTTGGATACAGTCAGACATTGCAAAACTTAAACATGTTTGTTAAATTCTCAAGTGCTTTTGATATGTAAGAATATATTTTATTAAGTGTAATTATAGTATTATACTATGCATTTTTAATTCTATTTGTTGGAAAATGGCAATTCATTTATGATATACATGACTGGGATATTTGGTTTAACCATTACAGCTGATTTCCTGACTATTTTGGGAATAGGAGAGTTTCTTTCTTGGGCACTGTAAATTTTTGTGGAATGACTGACCTTAAAACTTATGGATCTAGTCTTTATCCATTGCTTATAATGAGGTAGGAAACAACTAAACACATTATATAAATTATATTGCACATCATCCCAGCAGTTAGGTCTGTTCTCATCTCCATTTTACAGATGAGTAAATTCAGACTTACAATGGTTAAATAACTTACCTAAGGCAATATATTTCAAGCAATAGGATTTGAATATAAGATTTCTATGGCAAAAGCCCCAAATTTTATCCACAATGATAGTCAACATCATTAAGTGTATTAAATATATTTAATAAATATGTTTAAACTGTACTTAATCTCTACCTTGTTCTTTGTCCACACTATTTTTTAAATCATTTCTCTTCACAATGTCACGCTTTCCTCTTTTCACTGCTACCACCCATGTTTAGTTGTTAAATATTTCTTAGTCTCCCACCTGGTCCTCTCACTTCTTGTCTCACATCTCTTTAATACATTTGGTGCACTGTCAGAAGACTCCAGTTTAAATAAACTTGTGTTCCTTTGTTCAAATACTTCTGTGTCCTTTAGTGTTAATATAAACTTCTTTAAACTGTCATGTAAGACTTTTGATAACCATTCCCCATTAACTACTTTATATCTCTCTTCTTTCCACTGTCAACTCTTCGTTTTATCCAATTTGGCTTCCTCTCCATATTTAGGAACTTGTGATAGTCATTTTCATTTCCAGATCTTTTTTCTTTCATTCTTCATCTTATTCTACCTTTCCATAGAAAAAGTCCAGTTAAAATGCTGCATCTCTAGGCCAGTTTTAGCTACTCCACTTGACATTAATGTGTTTCTTCTTGAAACTCGAGGCATTTATTATCTGTACCATTCATGATGTATTTAATCACGTAGTGTCTAATATTATCATATAACTTGAAGTGTATACTCATAGCCTCTTCAGGGATTGGGTCTTATACAACCTGTACCCCCGACTTTTCTATTATATGCTGAGTGAGTAGTAACTGTAGTCAGTTATACACTTACCAGAGTTGCTCCACTTGAGAATAATCAAAGGTGATTGTACTTGAAAATGCAGTATCAGCTAAATGGTTTTTGCAATAGCACTGTTATTTTCATATTAATTCTCCTGTTTGTAAAGGTGCAAAAAAGGAAAATTACATATACATTCAAATTAAAATGTTCAGTCAAACATGGAAGCTGAATGTCGCAGGCTTCAAAATAAAAGCACATATTAAAATTTAGGATTAATTTTCTAAATAGTGCTAAATATGTTATTTCTTTGAAACGGATATAATAAAGTATTATGTTACTATCAGGTATCTTTTGCAAGTGTTCCTGCCGCTTTAAAGAAGCTGTATCAGAATACTTATAATTCAGTAATATTAACTGAATATTAAAATTTTGGTTTTATAAGTCAAAGAATATCAAAGGCCACTGACTTAATCAGTTGTTTATTTAACAAATATTTATTGAGCACCTAATATGTACTAAGCACTGTATTAGAGGATGAGAATTTTAACAGATATATTTTCTTCTCACAAGTACTCACACACTTTTGAATTGGTCATAGAATCATCAAACCAATGCAAAACAATCAAATACCTGCTAAAATGGAGGCATGTGCAATATGCACTTGGAACAGAGAGACAAACAAATTGGTGTATGTTGATAATGCAATCAACAATAGCTCCTTTGACCTTAGTATCTAGAGAATGTCCCAGTTTAAGGAAATCTGATATGCAAGTGTATAAAGTAGATTAATTAGAGTTTGGAGTTGCATAAAGGAAGGTCTGCTAAGAATTGCTGCAATGTGTTTAAAATATTTATACATACATATACAAAAGATTTACACAAAAAGATTTATACAAATCTACTACACAAAATTTTGTAGGTACACAGCTTCTGATTACTGGGATTTATAGCTCTGTAATAGAAAATTGCCTGTGTGGTTCCTGGTTTTCCAATAGAAACACTTATTACGGGTTCATGAAATGCTATAACTGGTTTTACAGAGGAACTCCTGCTTGTCATGAAAATTGGATTATCCAGGCACCAGTTTACAGATGATCTGCCTGGGTGTAAATAGTCATTGGGAAATTCAGGCTCTGGCCAACAGCATTAATATATGGAATGGTTCTACATGTGTGGAACTAGATATGAGCCAAATCAAGAGGCCATATTCTGATCAGACACGTCACATCTGTAAAACCTGCACATCCTAGTTTCTGCTGATCACGCAGCCATATAGAGCTGTTGCAAGCACTGCATTGGACATTATGAATCTTGAGTGTCTGCTGTTGCTGCATACAACATTTCACCCTTGCATGTGCTGCTGTGATCCATAAGCATCTGTCATATCCAAACCATGCTGGATCAATATAGGTACTCCACTTGTACTAGACAGAAGATGCTGTTTCATTGTAATTCAATTCAGTATGTACAGAACATTTCAATGAAATGTAAACCAAGGTTTTGTAAGTTATTTTAAAATATTAATAGAAAGGTGATAAATAAACTACTGTTTAGTACATCATTAGTTGTTATTCAACATACAAACATGGAAATAGAGGCAGAGATCAAGATCACAGAGTGGGAAGAACCTGAGCTCACCTCCCCCCACAAACATCAAAACTACAGCTATATATAGAGCAACTATTACCAAACCAGGTTCGTTTTGACCAGTGCACAGCAAGCCAAAATGCTGGCACAGTGAGGTTTGCCCCCAAAAGAGTGTTTGTTCGCAAGGCAGCCAAGTGAGGAGATGGGAGAACTGGTCTCAAATCCACCTTCCTGAAGGGAAGGGGCTCAGTTTACATGGGATAAAGAATAAAGAAGCGGAACTTCCCTGGTGGTCCAGTGGTTGGGACTTTGCCTTCCAGTACAGGGGGTGTGGGTTCGATCCCTGGTCAGGAGCTAAGATCCCACATGCCTCGCGACCAAAAAACCAAAACACCAAAACATAGACAGAAGCAATATTGTAACAAATTCAATACAGACTTAAAAAAAAAAAGGTCCACATTAAAAAAAAAAATCTTAAAAAAAAAAGAATAAAGAAGCTAGGAGGTCTGAGGCGTGGGGAGTGTGGGGAAAGGTGTTTGAAAAAAAGTGTGATAATCACTGTTCTGCGCAGGCATAGCTAAGCCACAGGCCTCTGCATATTCAAAAGAATACTCGTGCATGCCCAGTTGAAGGGTTGGTGGTCCTATCCAGTCTTAACCAGCTCATGCTGAACTAGACACAGAGGACTCCAAGTTCCTGGAAAACAACTTAGGCAAACATCTTATTGTTTATGCTATGTGTCACTTGGAGGATTTGCACATCTTTTGTAGCAACAATTAAAACGCTTGATTACTAAAGTGGTCACAGGTGAAATTAATTTAACTAATGATTACTGATGGTTTTATGACTCTCACTGAGAATAACCTGAAGATTAGCAGAACAGCTCTTCTACAAGCAAGGCTGTAAAGAAAAAAAAACACACGGAGTCTAGTGGAAGGGACTGGGAAGCCATCTAGTGGAGGCCTGCACCCCTAGTGGGTGACCCAGAAGAGGAGGGGGATATCACAGGTTCAGGGATCCATCCTCCCTAGGGGGCAAGGGTTTTGAGCCACATATTAGGGGCCCCAGCCCTGGGGTTCAACAAGTCCCCTTAGCTGGTTTGAAAACCAATGGGGCTTACTGGAGGGCAGTAAGAAACCAAGACTCTGCTCTTGAAGAGCACATGCACAGGCTTCTTTGCTCCCAGTCCCAGTACAGAGGCAGCAAATTGAGAACTGCCTGGTGCTCTGGCCAGCCTGCAAAGACCACCCCAGCATGCCCCCCAACCCCTTATCCAGCCCCTTCTGCCAAAGCATCGCTCCCACCTAAGGCAAAGACTGCCATTGCCCATGTATACACACACACCGCAGAAGGAGCTGAGCTAGTTCAGAAGTGTAGCCTCAGGCACTGACCACACCCCCAACCAAGGTGGAGACTGCTGTCACCTAGGGGAGAAGCCCAACTTCTTCAGGGCTCCTGCTCCAGCCCCTCAGGCCTGCTGCCCCACCCCTGATAGGGCAACCACCACCGCTGAGCCTAGGAGAAAACCAGTCTAGCACTGGCTCCAGCTTTAGCCACTCTGACTCCAGCCCTACTTCTCAACATGGCAGTGGCTGCCAGTGCACTCTGGGAGAAAATTCAGCCTGTGTTCACTTCAGATGCAGCTCTTCTACCAAAGCCACTGGGCACACACAGACTACATAGAGGCACCCACACACAAGGACACAACTTCAAGACTGGGATAGGTGACTGTTTCACTTAATTTCGTAGAGAGAGAGAAAATTAAACAAACTGAGAACACAGAGGAATATTTTTCAAACGAAAGGAGATAAAACACCAAGGAAAAGCCCTAATGGAACAGAGATAAATAATTTACCTGATAAAGAGTTCAAAATAATAATAATAAAAATGCTAACTGAACTCAGGAAAAGACTAGATGAACAGACTAAGACATTCAACAAAGAACTAGAAAATATAAAAAAGAACCAGTCAGGGCTGAAGAATGCAGTAAGTGAAATGAAAAATATACTAGAAGGAATTAACAGCATATTGGGTGATACAGAAGGCATAATTGATCTGGAAGATAGAATAGTAGAAATCACTCAATCAGAACAGCAAAAAGAAAAAAAATTAATGAGGATAGCTTAAGGGGCCTCTGGGACAACGTCAGGCTTATTAACATTCACATTGTAGGGGTCCCAGAAGGAGAATAGTGAGAGAAAAAGGTAGAAAATGTATTTGATAAAAACATGCCAGAACACTTCCCTAACTTGAAGAAGGAAACAGATATCCAGATACAGGAAGTACAGAGAGTCCCAAATAAGATGAATTCAAAGAGACCCACAGCAAGACATATCATAATTAAAATGGAAAAGTTAAACATAAAGATATACTTTATCTGACAGAGTAGACTTTAAAACAAACTAATAAAAGACAAAGAAAAGCATTATATAATGATAAAGGGGTCAATATGATAAAAGGATGTAGCATTCTAAACATATATGTACCTAATATAGAAGCACTTAAATATAGAAAGCAAATATTAACAGACATAGAGGGAGAAATTGACAGTAATACAATAATAGTAGGGAACTTTAACACCCCACTTACATCAATGGATAGATCAGACAGAGAATCAGTAAGGAAATAGTGACCTTAAGTGACACATTAGGTTAGTAGATACCTACAAGACATTCCATCCAAAAATAGCAGAGTAAACATTCTTTTCCAGTGAATTTGGAACATTTTCCGGGATAGATCACATGCTAGGTGACAAAACAATTCTCAACAAATTTAAGAGTATAGAAATTATATCAAGCATCTTTTCAGGCCACAAAGATATGAAACTAGAAATCAATTACAAGAAGAAAAATAGAAAAAACAGAAACATGTAGAGATAAACAATTTGCTACTAAAAGAACAATGGGTCAACAAAAAATTCAAATAGGAAATCAGAAGATACCTTGAGACAAATCAAAATAAAATGCAGCTTTCCAAAATCTATGGAATGCAGCAAAAGCAGTTCTAAGAAGGAATTTTATAGTGATACAGGCCTACCTCAAAAAATAAGAAAAAGCTCAAATGAAAAACATAAATTACTATCTAAATGAATTAGAAAAAGAACAAACAAAGCCCAAAGTCAGCAAAAGGAAGGAAATAATAAAGATCAGAGTGGAAATTATGTTTTGAGTGGAAATAAATAAAATAAAGACAAAAAAAAAACAGTAGAGAAGATCAATGAAACCAAGAACTGTTTGTTTTAAAATATAAATAAAATTGATAAACCTTTATCCAGGATCATGAAGGAAAAAACGAGATAGGACTCACATAAAGAAAGTTAGAAATGAAACAGGAGGAATTACAACCAATATTGCAGAAATACAGTTATAAAAGAGCATTACAAACAGTTAAACACCAAAAAATTGGACAACCTAGAGGAAATGGATAAATTCCTAGAAACATACAGTCTTCCAAGACTGAATCAGGAAAAAATACAAATTTGAACAGATTGATTACTAGTATTGCAAGTGAATCAGTAATCAAGAAACTCCCTACAAACAAATTCCAGGACCTCATGAGTTCACAGGGGAGTTCTACAAAATATTTAAAAAACAGTTAATACCTATCCTTGTCAAGCTATTCCAAAATATTGAAGAGGATGTAACACTGCCAAAGTCATTTCACGAGGCCACCATTACCCTGATACCAAAACCAGACAAATACACTTCAAAAACAGAAAATTACATGCCACTATCCTTGATGAACACAGATGCAAAAATCCTCAATAAAATATCAGCAAACTGAATTCAACAACACATAAAAAGAATTATACACCATGATCAAGTGGGATTTATCGCAGAGATGCAAGCATAGTTCCATATACACAAATCAGCATGATATGCCACATTAACAGAATGAAGAGTAAAAATCACATGATCATCTCAATAGATGCAGAAAAATCATTTAATAAAATTCGGTATCCATTCATGGTAAAAATCCTCAATAAAGTTGGTATAGAGGTAACATATCTGAACATCATAAAGGCCATTTATGAAAAACCTACAGCTAACATCATACCCAACAGTGAAAAGCTGAAAGATTTCCCTATAAGATCACAAACAAGACAAGGATGCCCACTCTCACCATTACTATTGAACATAGTGTTTGAAATTTTAGCAACAGCAATCAGAAAGAGAGAGAAAGAGAGAGAGAGAGAGGAAGGAAGGAAAAGAAAGAAAGAAAAAGAAAGAGAGAGAGAAATAAAGAAAGAAAAAGAGAAAGAAAGAAAGAAAAAAAAAAGAAAGAAGAAATAAAAGGCATCCAAATTAGAAGGGAAGAAGTAAAATTGTCACTATTTGCAGATAACATGATACCATATATAGAAAACTCTAAAGACTCCACTAAAAAACTATTAGAACGAATTAGTGAATTCAGTAAAGTTGCAGCATACAAAATTAATATACAGAAGTCTGTTGCATTTCTACATACTAAAAATGAACTATTCAAAAGAGAAATCAAGAAAACAATTACATTTACAAACTCATCAAAAAGAATAAAATACCTAGGAATAAATTTAACCAAGGAGGTGAAAGACCTTTACTCTGAAAACTAGAAGACATTGATGAAGAAAACTGAAGACCATACAAGTAAATGGAAAGATATGCCATGTTTGTGGATTGGAAAAAATAATATTGTTAAAATATCCATATCACCCAAAGCAATCTAGAGATTTAATGTAATTCTTATCAAAATACCCATGCCATTTTTCAGAGCACTAGAACAAAGAATGCTAAAGTTTGTACAGAACTGCAAAAGACTCCAAATAGCCAAAGCAGTCTGGAGAAAAAAAGAACAAAACTGGAGGTATTACCCACCCAGATTTCAGACTGTCTGACAAAGCTACAGTAATCAAAACAGCATGGTACTACCAGAGAAACAGACCCATAGCTCAACGGAACAGAATAGACAGCCCAGAAATAAACCCATGCACCTATAGTCATTTAATCTATGACAATGGAGGCAAGCATATACAATGGAGGAAAAGACAGTCTTTTCAATAAGTGATGTTGGGAAAACTGAATAGCTACACGTATAAGAATGAAATTAGAACATTTTCTCATACCATATACAAAATTAAACCCAAAATGGATAAAAGACCTGAATGTGATACTGAAGCCATAAAACTCCTAAAAGAAAACACATGCAGTATGCTCTTTGGCATTGGTCTAAGCAATATTTTTTTTTTTTGGATCTGTCTTCTAGGCAAAAGAAACAAAAGCAAAAATAAACAAATGGGACCTAATCAAACTAGGAAGCTTTTTTTTTTTTAACATCTTTGTTGTTTTAACATCTTTATTGGAGTATAACTGCTTTACAATGGTGTTTTAGTTTCTGCTTTATAACAAAGTGAATTAGCTATACATATACATATATCCCTATATCTCTTCCCTCTTGCATCTCCCTCCCTCCCACTCTCCCTATCCCACCCCTCTAGGTGATCACAAAGCACTGAGCTGATCTCTCTGTGCTATGCGGCTGCTTCCCACTAGCTATCTATTTTACATGTGGTAGTGTATATATGTCCATGCCACTCTCTCACTTTGTCCCAGCTTACCATTCCCCCTCCCCATATCCTCAAGTCCATTCTCTAGTAGGTCTGTTTCTTTATTCCTGCCTTGCCCCTAGGTTCTTCATGTCCCTTTTTTTTTTTTTTTTGCAGATTCCATATATATGTGTTAGCATACAGTATTTGTTTTTCTCTTTCTGACTTACTTCACTTTGTATGACAGAGTCTAGGTCCATCCACCTCACTACAAATAACTCAATTTCGTTTCCTTTTAAGGCTGAGTAATATTCCATTGTATATATGTGCCACATCTTCTTTATCCATTCATCTGTTGATGGACACATAGGTTGCTTCCATGTCCTGGCTATTGTAAATAGAGCTGCAATGAACATTGTGGTACCTAACTCTTTTTGAATTATGGTTTTCTCAGGGTATATGCCCAGTAGTGGGATTGCCGGGTCATATGGTAGTTCTATTTTCAGTTTTTTAAGGAACCTCCATACTGTTCTCCATAGTGGCTGTATCAATTTACATTCCCACCAACAGTGCAAGAGGGTTCCCTTTTCTCCACACCCTCTCCAGCATTTATTGTTTATAGATTTTTTGATGATGGCCATTCTGATTGGTGTGAGATGATATCTCATTGTAGTTTTGATTTGCATTTCTCTAATGATTAATGATGTTGAGCATTCTTTCATGTGTTTGTTGGCAATCTGTATATCTTCTTTGGAGAAATGTCTATTTAGGTCTTCTGCGCATTTTTGGATTGGGTTGTTTGTTTTTTTGTTATTGAGCTGCATGAGCTGCTTGTAAATTTTGGAGATTAATCCTTTGTCAGTTGCTTCATTTGCAACTATTTTCTCCCATTCTGAGGGTTGTCTTTTCGTGTTGTTTATGGTTTCCTTTGCTGTGCAAAAGCTTTTAAGTTTCATTAGGTCCCATTTGTTTATTTGTGTTTTTATTTCCATTTCTCTAGGAGCTGGGTCCAAAAGGATCTTGCTGTGATTTATGTCATAGAGTGTTCTGCCTATGTTTTCCTCTAAGAGTTTGATAGTGTCTGGCCTTACATTTAGGTCTTTAATCCATTTTGACTTTATTTTTGTGTATGGTGTTAGGGAGTGTTCTAATTTCATTCTTTTCCATGTAGCTGTCCAGTTTTCCCAGCACCACTTATTGAAGAGGCTGTCTTTTCTCCATTGTATATTCTTGCCTCCTTTATCAAAGATAAGTTGACCATACGTGCGTGGGTTTATCTCTGGGCTTTCTATCCTGTTCCATTGATCTATATTTCTGTTTTTGTGCCAATACCATACTGTCTTGATTACTGTAGCTTTGTAGTATGGTCTGAATTCAGGGAGCCTGATTCCTCCAACTCCATTTTTCTCTCTCAAGATTGCTTTGGCTATTCGGGGTCTTCTGTGTTTCCATCCAAATTGTGAAATTTTTTGTTCTAGTTCTGTGAAAAATGCCAGTGGTAGTTTGATAGGGATTGCATTGAATCTGTAGATTGCTTTGGGTAGTAGAGTCATTTTCACAATGTTGATTCTTCCAATCCAAGAACATGATATATTTCTCCATCTATTTGTATCATCTTTAATTCCTTTCATCAGTGTCTTATAGTTTTCTGCATACAGGTCTTTTGCTTCCTTAGGTAGGTTTATTCCTAAGTATTTTATTCTTTTTGTTGCAATGGTAAATGGGAGTGTTTTCTTAATTTCACTTTCAGATTTTTCATCATTAGTGTATAGGAATGCAAGAGATTTCTGTGCATTAACTTTGTATCCTGCTACTTTACCCAATTCATTGATTAGGTCTAGTAGTTTTCTGGTAGCATCTTTAGGACTCTCTATGTATAGTATCATGTCATCTGCAAATGGTAGGATTGTATTGCTATAAACTTCCCTCTTGGAACTGCTTTTGCTGCATCCCATAGGTTTTGGGTCGTCGTGTTTTCATTGTCATTTGTTTCTAGGTATTTTTTGATTTCCTCTTTGATTTCTTCAGTGATCTCTTGGTTATTAAGTAGTGTATTGTGTAGCCTCCTTATGTTTGTATTTTTTACAGATTTTTTCCTGTAATTGATATCTAGTCTCATAGCATTGTGGTCAGAAAAGATACTTGATACGACTTTTCTTAAATTTACCAAGGCTTGATTTGTGACCCAAGATATGATCTATCCTGGAGAATGTTCCATGAGCACTTGAGAAGAATGTGTATTCTGTTTTTTTTGGATGCAGTGTCCTATAAATATCAATTAAGTCCATCTTGTTTAATGTATCATTTAAAGCTTGTGTTTCCTTATTTATTTTCATTTTGGATGATCTGCCCATTGGTGAAAGTGGGGTGTTAAAGTCCCCTACTATGATTGTGTTACTGTCGATTTCCCCTTTTATGGCTGTTAGTATTTGCCTTATGTATTGAGGTGCTCCTATGTCGGGTGCATAAATATTTACAATTGTTATATCTTCTTCTTGGATTGATCCCTTGATCATTATGTAGTGTCCTACTTTGTCTCTTATAATAGTCTTTGTTTTAAAGTCTATTTTGTCTGATATGAGAATTGCTACTGCAGCTTTCTTTTGATTTCCATTTGCATGGAATATCTTTTTCCATCCCCTCACTTTCAGTCTGTATGTGTCCCTAGGTCTGAAGTGGGTCTCTTGTAGACAGCATATATATGGGTCTTGTTTTTGTATCCATTCAGCCAGTCTATGTCTTTTGGTTGGAGCATGTAATCCATTTACATTTAAGGTAATTATCGATATGTATGTTCCTATTACCATTTTCTTAATTGTTTTGGGTTTGTTTTTGTAGGTCTTTTCCTTCTCTTGTGTTTCCTGCCTAGAGAAGTTCCTTTAGCATTTGTTGTAAAGCTGGTTTGGTGGTGCTGAATTCTCTTAGCTTTTGCTCCTCTGTAAAGGGTTTTATTTCTCTGTCAAACCTTAATGAGATCCTTGCTGGGTAGAGTAATCTTGGTTGTAGGTTTTTCCCTTTCATCACTTTAAATATGTCCTGCCACTCCCTTCTGGCTTGCAGAGTTTCTGCTGAAAGATCAGTTGTTAACCTTATGGGGATTCCCTTGTAGGTTATTTGTTGTCTTTCCCTTGCTGCTTTTAATATTTTTTCTTTGTATTTAATTTTTGATAGTTTCATTAATATGTGTCTTGGCATGTTTCTCCTTGGATTTATCCTATATGGGACTCTCTGTGCTTCCTGGACTTGATTAACTATTTCCTTTCCCATATTAGGGAAATTTTCAACTATAATCTCTTCAAATATTTTCTCAGTCCCTTTCTTTTTCTCTTCTTCCTCTGGAGCCCCTGTAATTCGAATGTTGGTGCGTTTAATGTTGTCCCAGAGGTCTCTGAGACTGTCCTCAATTCTTTTCATTCTTTTTTCTCTATTCTGTTCTGCAGTAGTTATTTCCACTATTTTATCTTCCAGGTCACTTATCCATTCTTCTGCCTCAGTTATTCTGCTATTGAAACTAAGAAGCTTTTGTAAAATGAAGGAAACCATCAACAAAATAAAAAGACAACATACTGAATGAGAGAAGATATTTGCAAATATGTCCGTTAAGTGGTTAATATCCAAAATATATAAAGAATGCATACTACTCAAAAACCCAGTTGAAAAATAGACAGAGGACCTAAATAGACATTTTTCCAAAGAAGGCCTACAGATGGCCAACAGGCACATGAAGAGATGCTGAACATCATTAATCATTAGGGAAATGCAAATCAAATCACAATGATATATCAACTTACACCTGTCAGAAGGGCTATTGTCAAAAAGACAAGAAATAACAAGTGTTGGCAATGGTGTGGAGAAAAGGAAACCCTAGTACATTGTTTGTGGAAATGTAAATTGGCATAGACACTATGGAATTCCTCAAAAATTAAAAATAGTACTACCATATGATCCAGCAATTCTAGTCCTGGGTATATATCTGAAGAAAATATAAACATTAATTTGAAATGATATATGTACCCCAGTATTCATAGCAGCATTATTTACGATTGCCAAGATATGGAAGCAACCTAAGTGCCCATCCATAGGTGAGTGGATAAAGAAGATGTGGTCGATATATATTGGAATATTACTCAGCCATTAAAAAGAATGAAATTTTGCCATTTGCAGCAACATGTATGGACCTTGAAAGTATTATGCTTAGTGAAAGAAGTCAGAGATTGAAAGACAAATATTGTATGTTTTCACTTATATGTGGAATCTAAAAAATAAAACCAATGAATGAATATAACAAAACAGAAACACACTCGCAGATACAGAGAACAAACTAGTGGTTACCAGTTGTGGGAGGAAAGGAAGAACAGGAAAAGTAAGGGAAGGGGATTAAGAGGTACAAAATTCTAGGTATAAAATAAATAAAATACAATGATGTAATGTACAGTACAGTCAATATGGCCAATATTTAACTTTATATGGAGTATAATCTATAAAAATGTCTAATCACCGTGTTGTAAACCTGAAACTAATATGTTTTAAGTGAACTATACTTTGATTAAAAACTTTACAAACATTAATTGCAATATTGATTATGAAGTAAAATTCAAAATATCATTATGAAATTCAGGCGCTACAGTTTAGCTGTAAAATGGAGGACTACATAGGGTGAAAATACATTGGAAATATCCATTCACAATTCAGCCAATGATGTAAATAATCAAGTTTGTATGGAAAATAGGAAGCGATAATTATCTGAATTCTTACTTAAGGTGTAGTAGATTCAATGAAAAAGTTAAGAAATTTAATGTCATGTTATAGTATTCTATCTTTAGAATTTTTAAGAAAACAGATGATAAATATTTTGAAGATCTGCTTTGCTAAGCTTTATTCTATAATATTCACACATAATTTCAACTAATAAGTATATTAAGTATGTATATATATAATCCATACAACTTATGTTTGATCCTGTGCTCTGTCTATAGTATTATCTCAGTGCAATGCCATATACAGAAACCTTACTTTTAAGTAATTTATAATGTAGTTGAAAAGACATGCCTCTTTATATCAAATTAGAAATAACAAGTGTCAAAATGCGGGATTCAGGTGATAATTTCAATGGTAGTGTACAGAGGAGGAGAAAAATATGCATAAGTATTGCTGGGAATAAAAAATATGTATATATAATATATATTTGTATTGCATGTTTGTGTATATACATTTATATTCATATAACGATAGGTATTGTCCCAAACAAAGTTTGGGCTAAAGAATCAGAAACCTGTCTTCAAATCCTGGCTTGCTCATCTATCATCTCTGTGACCTGGAGCAATTGTTAGAGCTTTTGTCTCTTCATTTGTCCAATGAAAATATTAATATCTATATCACTGAATTTTTGTAAGAGTTAAATATAATAATGTTTGCAAAACACCAATTTGTAGTGGACAATAAATTGTGATTATATATCAATTATCAATTATATCCACATCCTTAGTAACTCTATAAAAAGAAAACGTATGTCTTCTTGTTAGTAAAAATTTTATAGTGTATAGTTTAATAATTTTTACATTAGTTTTTTGCACTATTCAGCTACAAAAATACCACAAATACATGACAGCAGGACATTCACAATTGTCAGATTAAAGAATGGATTGTAAGTTTGTTGCTAAGCCAGCAGAAGATACGGTTGTCAAACTTTACTGAGGTGTCAGAGTATATGAGACTTTGAGCAGTTTTGAGTGAGTTTGGTCAAAATGTTGAAATCATGCACACAAGCCATTTTATGATGAGTCTATTCTTCAATTCTACGTTGGAAGATAAAATGTCTTGCTTACTTTTTCCATAAAATGAGGGGATATATATACATAAAGCATTTTTTATGAAGTAAATGTTGTGGAATACATTTTTATTTCTAATGGTCTGAATAAAATTATATTTATTTTGCTTCTTACACAAAAGAAAAGTTTCTAAGAGAACAAGAAACCATCAGTTAAAGCTATCTCTGTCAATTAAATCCCACAAAAGAGTATTTTTCATTACAACAGTTATTTATAATCCAAATACCATCACCAATTGTCCTTTAAAAGTTGTGGTTCAATCCTTCACTGCTCTAGATAACAAAGTAGGCATGCTGTTCCAAATACAATGGGTACCTAACTTACTCTATGATGAGAACTCAGATTATGGATAGGAATGGAGCTAGGCCTTAATTTTTGGCTCTTCTACCAAATGACCTTCAGCAAGTGTTCCAGGTTCTCAGGTCTACATAAGAAAGTGCCCCCCAAACTTGGGGGCAGCTTCACTAGGGCCTGGAGAATCTACATCCCAGGTGGCTCACTCACCTGGCTGACAGGATGGTGATGGCTGTCAGCTGGGAGCTCAGCCACAGCCATGCACCAAAGGCCCAAGTTCTCCACCTGGGCCTCTTCATGGCTGCTTGCCCTTCCCCTTGGCCTGGTGACTAGCTTCTAAAAGTAACCATTCCAAAGGAACTCACTGTAATTACAAACACACCCAGATTAAGAGGAGGGAACATAAACCTGAGCTCTCTATGGGAAAGAGTATCTATGAGACATAGTCAGAAGCCAGTGTAGGGTGGGGAATACTGTTGGAGCCATTTTTGGAAAACACAATCTGTCATAGAAACTTACTTTATATCGCTTAACTTCAGTTTCCTCATCTTCATAATAATATGCTAGGCACGCTTCTGATCACTTTACATGTATTAATTAATTAAATCCTCACAACAAGCTCTCAGTTAGGTGCCCCATTTTACAGATGAGAAAAATGATGCACAGAAAAATAAGTTGCCTGAAGTGACAGGGTTAGTAAAATACAGAAGCAGAACTCAAAGCCATGTATTCTAGTTCCAAAGGCCATATCCTTTGTAGCTAATTTTTGTAAGAATAACTAAAAAACTGTAGAGAAAGTGCTTTGCACAACATCTGACTCATTCCAAATGCTCAATAATTATAAATGGTTTTGCTGTAGGTGTTATTACTAATACATAGTACAGTGAATCAAGGGGTGTTTTCTCTTTGGCAATGGTTTTACTTATATGGAAAAGTAAATTTACTCTGACTTAAGGAATATGCAAAAAAGGAATAATGAAAGATAAAGTTGGAAACTGTCATTACTGGATGTCTAGAAAAAATAGTGAAATAGGAATAAGAATCTCTGATGAGGGACTAAAAAGTTAAATAGCATCTCATTTCAAAGTACCTGAAAATATGATAGACTCAACAAGCACACTTTTTAAAAGGACTGTTAAATAGGAAGGAAGTAGTATTAATGTAGGCTTAAGTTTGGTTGACTAAAATATACCTAGGAGCACCAAAGTTAATAAAAATAGCATTAGGAAATGAATGATAGAACAGTTAAAAAGTGATCTGTATTTTTAGAAAACATATGGTTAGCTTTTTATGTTGTGCCATTATTATTACCAGATTGTATTCAAACTGGTAATAAAAATGAAAAAGGTGTCTAATCCTAAAAACTGCTAATATAAACCTTTGGTCTCCATACCCTAACTTAACCTCAGAATAAAAACACTGACCTTACTCTCACACTAGAGACACCTTTACAGTTTTAATTTTGCATGTCACCAGCCTCAGACTCCTAAAGTATTTCTAACATATTCCAAGTAATGCTCTGTTGTTGACACTTGTCCATCTCTCAAATAAAAACACTTTTTGAAAATTATCTTTAACGTATAAATCATGAATCTGTGAATGAGAAAAAATGGTGGAAGGTAAAACTAAGATCTAATAGATCCACTTTATGCTTGTTAATGGCAACTTACCTGGGTTTGCCAGTATATATCCCTGTTTATGTTATAAGTTTTTGTGTCACATAGTAAGAAAACAAACAAACAAAAAACAGTATATATCTTCTAGGTTGGTGTCCTCTCTCTTTTACCTAACCAAAAATTTAAAACTGCTTGTCTGAGACCTGGGTGGTAGTCTTTTGGTTCAGTTCTCAAAGTCTTTGATATGTTAAATAGAATCAGTTCCAAGGATGTGCAGTTTGGGAGCAAGCCCAGGAGTTTATAAACGTGTGTGGTTGCTTTCCTGAGCTCCTGTCTCCCCATGTTCTTCCCAGTACTTTCCAAATCTCTATGACTCCTCTTTAAGGTCCTTTGTCTAGAAAGCCAGCTGGGGCATTATTTGTTCCACTCTGCTGTGCACTTCTGCAACTGGATCTACATCCAGGACCAAGTGAGAGGAGGACAGAGAGAAAAAGAAATGCAATGGGACTCTACCCTCTCAGAACCACAGCTTCAGTGAAGGAAGAGGAAGTGTTTTCCTTCTTGAGAGTTTTGGCTCCTGTGGGCTCCCATTACTGACCACCACCACCAGTCTACCGCATGATTACTTGAGGGTTGGGCATGAGAGAACAGGAAAAAAAGAGAGAGAGAGAGAGAGAAAGAAAGAAAGAAACAAAGAGGGGAGGGATTTCCACATTCTCTCCTGAGCATTAGGAATTCCATTTCCCACTTCCAGAGCTAAAGTGAGCTGGAGCTCTGACTGTGACCTGGTGGCCATTTCCAGGTTTCCAGTCCATTCAGTCCAGGCTCCAGCCCAAGCACTGGGGAAAAGAGGGAAGAGGGAGGGAGGGAAGGATGGCAAATTCATTGCCAGCTCGGTAGTACTACAAATTTTGGTATTTTCCAGTATGCCTGCTTCTACTTACTTTTCAGAGTCCTCAAATAGGGGGTATTGTGCCCAGAATTAACAGATAAACAGGTGAAAGAGGATGTGGTGTTCCATACTTTTCGGAGTCCTTTCCTCTAATTCTTTAGGGTGAAAGTCATGTAACCTACGGTATATTTTTGTAGGTAGGTCTGATTTTTTTTTTTTTAATTTGCTTATTCAAGAGAAAGTCTACTTTAAACATTTCTCTGGTGGAAGTAAGAAATTAGAATTCATAACAGGACACTTTTATATACATTACCTTCATGAGGACTTCATAGTAGCTCCCCTGCAAGGAAAATTAGGTTGAATATCTTGAAGCACAATCCACAGTTTATTATTAATAAACTTGTATTTGGCCTTGAGATTTTCCTTTGGTAAGTTATTAATAGGTTATTCTGAAAAAAGAAAATATTTACGCTTATTTACCCTAAAGTTTTAGGGTTTTTTCCTTTTTATTTTTCAATTCTCCAATCTTCCCTGCCTTCTCTACTTACATGACAGCAAATTTTAATTTCTATAACTGTAGAACAATATCTAGGAAAACAGTAATGATACTGCCTATCCCAGTTTATTAAATTTCCTGAGTTCTAATGTTTTGAGAAATGATGCACATCACATATTTTACTGATAAGTCATTCAGGTTTATCTAAACTTACAGACTATTGAGCATCTATGAGGGAAAAGCAGTCAGTTATATTAATATCAGTTCCTGTCAGACAAGACACAGTTCAGTATTTCATCAGCTGATGAGAACTGCACAGCATGATATACCAACTGGGATTTATCATGATCCTTTGTCTTAAAGTTCTCTGATAATAAAGATAAACCTAAAAAAACATTGCTAGCAGTATATAGCCTAACAATTCAATTTTTAAAATAAAGTACGTGTAGAACAGGTCACACATTTCTTGATTTTTTTTAGCAGACATAAATCTGTGTGTGTGTGTGTGTGTGTGTAAAAATACTTTCCAACTGTATTCCAGTCAATACCCAGAGACTTTAATTTTCTGAGGACAATGAAATTTCAAACATCGATAAGGGAAATTATATGGCAAGGTAGGTACTTCATTAATATTTGTGGTATTTCAATAACTATACTCATGTATGTGCCTTTAATACATGCTTTTCTATAAAAACTACTTTGTACTTTTTAATTTATAACCCATCTTTTATCATTATCTTAGGCAACCACTTAAAGTTCCTCAAATCATAAATGTATTTTTTGAAATAGAAAACTGTGTTTTAATTTAGATTATTTATTATGTAATTTGATGAAAATATTTATATATTTTACATTTTATAGATCCCCACTACCAGATTACACTGTATTTATTTTTCTTTTTATTTAAATTTATTTATTTTATTTATTTATTATTTTTGGCTGCGTTGTGTCTTCTTTCCTGCGTGCGGGTTTCTTCTAGTTGCAGCGAGCGGGGGCTACACTTCGTTGCGGTGCACAGGCTTCTCATTGCGGTGGCTTCTTCTGTTGCGGAGCATGGGATCTAGGCCTGTGGGCTTCAGTAGTTGTGGCATGTGGGCTTCAGTAGTTGTGGCTCGCGGGCTGTAGAGCGCAGGCTCAGTAGTTGGGGTGCATGGGCTTAGTTGCTCCGCGGCATGTGGGATCTTCCCAGACCAGGGCTCAAACCCGTGTCCCCTGCATTGGCAGGCGGATTCTTAACCACTGCCCCACCAGGGAAGCCCTGTATTTATTTTTCTAGCATTCTTGCTACTTTTATCATAAGTACATGACACCAGAAAATTAAAAAATCATTTCATATATATCATAATTTGTTTGTAATTTTCTTATTCTCAATTAAATATACTCACTCCAATTATATGATTAGAAATTTAGTAAAGTGTAAAATTCGTTAAACATAGTTGATTGAACATATAGATTTAACTCCATTTCCTCAGGAAACTTCACCAAAATGAGTAAGAGAATATAGAAGGTTTACACTAACAAGGGCAAAGTAAAGGAGAAGAAAATACATCACGTGAGAAAGGTCAACATGTCAAGAAAATTGCAGAAAATGAAAATCAAATGGAGAAGTGGTAGCTCACTTAGCAATGGAACTTGGTATGACTGCCTGTAGGAAGAGAAGCTACTTTCAGTTTGTGCTATTCTGTTGGGTAAATACCAAGGAGTGGAATTGTCAGAAGATATGTGTATGTTCCTCTATAGTAGATACTGCCAAATAGTCCCCCGAAGTGGTAGCATCACTTTCAACTAAAATATAGAATCACTGTAGATCTTCTTTATCCATTCATCTATTGATGCACACAGATTTTTCCATATCTTGGCTATTGAGAATAATGCTGTAATGGACATGGGAGTGCAGATAACTTTTTCATATCCTGTTTTTATTTCCTTTGGATGTATACCCAGAAACAGGATTGCTGGGTCACATGGTAGCTCTATTTTTAATTTTCCGAGGAACATCCATACAGTTTTCCATATTGGCTGCACCAATTTGCATTCCCACCAACAGTACACCAGGGTTCCCTTTTCTTTACATCCTTGCCATCATGTATCTCTTGTCTTCTTGATAATTGCCATTCTAACACTTGTGAGGTGATATATCCTTGTGGTTTTCATTTACATTTCCCTGATGACTAGTGATATTGAGCATCTTTTCATGTACCTGTTGGACATTTGTATGTCTTCTTTAAAGAAATGTCTGTTCAGTTCCTCTGCCTATTTTTTATTTAACTGTACGTTTTTGTTGTTGTTGCTATTGTTGTTATTGAGTTGTGTGAGTTCTTTATATATTTTATATTTATCAGATATATCAGATATATGGTTTGCAAATATTTTGCCCCATTCTATAGGTTGCCTTTTCATTATTTTTATTGTTTTTTTGCTGTGCTGAAGCTCTTTAGTTTGATGTAGTCCCACTGTTTATTTTTGCTTTCATTGCTGGTGCTTTTGCTGTCATATTCTAAAAAAATCATTGCCAAGACCTGTATCAAGGAGCTTTGTTTTCTTCTAGAAGTTTTACAGTTTCAGGTTTTATGTTTAAGTTTCTAATTCTTTTTGAGTTAATTTTTGTGAGTGGTGTCTGGTCAAGTCCAAGTTCACTTTTCTGTATGTTGTTATCCATCATTTATTGAAGAGACTATCCTTTTGCCATTGAGTATTTTTAGCTCCCTTGACATATATATTTGATTGTTTATGTAGGAGTTTATTTTGGAGCCCTCTATTCTGTTCTAGTGGCCTGTGTGTGTATTTTTATGCTGGTACCATACTGTTTCAATTCGTATAACTTTGTAGTATAGTTTGAAATCAGGACATGTGATGCCTTTAGCATTGTTATTCTTTCTCAGAATTGCTTTGGCTATTGGGGTCTTTTGTGATTCCATAAATTTTAGGATTTTTTTAATATTTCTATGAAAAATGCCATTGGAATTTTGATAGGGATTGCATTGAATCTTTAGTTGCTTCCGCATAGTGTGGACATTTTAACAATATTAATTCTTCCAATCCATGAACAGGGGATATCTTTCCATTTTTTTGTATTCTGTTCAATTTCTTTATCAAAATATTGTAGTTTTCTTTGTACAGGTCTTTCACTTCCTTGATTAAATTTATGCCTAAGTATTTTACTGTTTTTTATGTTATTGTGAATGGGACTTTTATGCACAACATCATTAGAAAATTGATACAAAAATATATATAACAAAAATGACAAACATAAAATTAATATTGCTAATAAATAGCACTTATATTGGGTTAGCCAAAAAGTTCATTCAGGTTTTTCTGTAAGATATTATGGAAAAACCTGAATGAACTTTTTGGCCAACCCAATAAATTAATAGAAGATAAGCAACCAATAGAAAAAGAACAAAGGATATAAAAGGCAATTCATAGAAAAGTATAAACAAATGACCAATAAAAATATGAAAAAAAATGTGGAGCATTAGTGGCAATTAGGAAACTTCAATTCAAATAACAATGTTTAACTCCACATATTGTCAAAAGATAAAAGAGTGGCTAACATTAATTATAGGGATTAGCAGGGTGAAAGGTTAGGGTGCTCACTTACATTATTGTGCGTTTTAGAAATGTTTAGGAATGTAACATGGAAATATGTGTTAAAAGAAATAATAAACATACCCTGGCCCAGAGCTCCTGCTCTTGGGAACTGAAATATAAGTATCATCATGACGATGTTTACTGCATAGTTTATAAAGTATTTCTTTCAAGTGGGAGATTGTTGACACATATACTACAGATGCATCACAGTGAATTAACTACAACCATTGACCTGGAGAGATTTCCATGTTATAATTGATAATTGATGAAAACAATCTAAAGTTTATTGATATTATCTCAATATTGAAAAATCAATAACACTAAATCCTTCTGTTCATAAATATGTAAACATATATCTACACAGCAGTGTGTCAACATTTTAGGAAAATGATATTTGAAGAGGAAAGAAGGAAGAAAAGGTGGAAATAAGCCAGATTTCTAAATGACATTTTAAAGTAAATGTTCATACAAAAAGAACATACATGTTATGATCTCATATATATATATATAGTCATGAATGTTTTGAATATAGAAATATAGAGAAATTGAGAGGTACTAAAATGAAGTTTTAATCTGAAGGTCGATATCTGAATAGTTTCTTCTAAAAGAAAACATTAGAAACCACTGAATCAGATATTTTACTTTCCATCTGCAGTATTGATATATGTTGGGAAACATTCTTATTTTGGGTGGTTTGTTTTTTTGGAAATGAAGTTCACATACCCTATAAACAGAGAAATAAGGAAGTGGTAGAGAAAGAAGGGATGTATAAGAAAGTAATTTAAAAGTTCTCAAGACGTAGGGACTGTTATCCCATTTTTAACAAATACAAACAAAACATAAAAGTACTAACTAAAAGATATATAGCATGCTCATTCCATTTACAGAGTTATAGTAATCTCATATTAGACATTAGTGAATTAATCATTTATTTATTCACTCATTCAACTTTTCAGGCATTTATAAAAACTAAATATATACTCAAAATATGCTAAAGCATTGTAGATATAAGAATGGTAAAGCCCATGTCTGGCTTGTGGCAGTTACAAGAAGTTGAGGTGATAGCGTGATCCAGTAGTTGTAGTATAATATGATTCAGGCTAAAAACAGAGGTGCATGCTGTATACCATTAATGTGTGCTATATAAGAAGAATGTTACTGCCTACAACAGTGGTTTTCTAACATTTTAACAGTATCATCCTTAATTTTTAAATGAAATTGTAGACTAAACCCTAATATTAAAATAGGCTAGTAATTTAAGAATCCAAATATATTTTATAAGTTCAAAATTTTAAGGTTTTCAAGGGCAATTTTGAGTTAACAAGCATTTGAAATCAGGGATAGACTTGAGAGTTGCTGCAACAATATCCAATTTGTATTTGTAGTTTTGCAGTAGGCCAAAAAAAAAAAAAAAAAAAAAAATTCACATGGATAGTAATTTCAATTGGAAAGATTTTGTTTCAATTGGAATATTAAAATAATCATTCTTGAGTTGTAGTTGAGTCAGTTTCAAGATTTTTACTACCTGCTTCCATCCCTTACTTAGAGTAATGCAACAAGCCAAAAAAAATCTGTAAATTTGTAGTGAGATGAATTATGCCATGATCGGAACATGCACTGAGTAGACACGCATTATCTTCTGCAGGAGTTTAATTAGCAGAGTACTCACATGCTGTCCAATTCAATAAAACAAATAAGTACCAAGCACCGACTTTATGACAAGCACTGTGCCAATCTCTCCTTGTGGCACTTACAGCCATTAAACAAATAACTGCCAAGGGATTACTAACATGGAAAAGGCACAGGTGCTTAGAGAAACTAGTCTAGGGAGTCAGGTATAGCTTTCTAAAAGAAGTGAGGCTTGAAAGATGACTAGGAGTCAGCAAGATGAGTGGGTCATAGGGTGGGGATAGAGAGAAGAGATTTTTCAACAGAGGAAAAGGCTCAAAGCAGAACAAACAGCATAGTAAACTCAGAAATTAATGGAGTCCCTCAGCAATTCATTCATTCATTTACCAAATACTCATTGAGGGCCAAGTAATGCCTGATACTGTTCTAGGCCCTGGAGACACTTCAGTAAACAAAACAGACAAAAAAAAATCTCTGCCCTCATAGAGCATACATTTTAAGGGGAAATGGCTTAAAAAATTAAACATATCTAGTGTCAGATGTTGTTAAGTTCTTTGAAGACAGGAATTAGAATGGAGAGTAATATGGATTACTCGGGTAGGATGTAGCAGGAGTTGCAATATAAAAAGGGGAATCGGGGAAGGCTTTATTAATATAGTAATGTTTGAATAAAGACCTGATGTAAGGTAGGGAGAAAACCATACAGACAGCTGGATAAGAGCAAGTAGTAAAGGCCCAATGGCAGGAGAATGCTTTGGATGCCCAAGATTCTGAAGGAGGCCAGTGTGGCTGGAGCAGACTACTTGATACAAAAAAGGAGGTAGAAGATGCAAAACAGGGTCACAGGGAATGGATGGGGAGCAAAATCATGCAATGCTTGGTAGGCAATTAATAGGGCAGTTGGCTTTACTCTAGGAGAATGGAAAGCCATTGGAAGGCCCAGAGCCCAGTGATAATATGATCTGATGTATTTTCTAAGATCACTGCCTGCTGAGTTGAGAATAGACAGTAGAAGGGCAAAGCCTTAACAGAGGGAGTTTGAGAGGGGAGCAGATTTATCTGATGTGGTTGGAACTGTAGGCAGGGTGAAGCCATGGGTGAACTGTGGGCAAGCCATGGGTGAACTTGTAATCCAAGGTAAATATTTTAAACTTTAATGTAAAGATGATGGGAAGTCATCAAAATTTTTTATACAAGGGGATGTAATGAACAGATTTCTGTGTTCAAAACTGCACTATCCAATACAGTAGCCACTAGCCAGCCACATGAGGTTATTGCATGCTTGAAATGTGGCTAGTTTTAACTGGAATGTGCTCTAAATATAAAATATGTATCAGATTTCAAATACTTTTTTTCCTTCCTGAATATATAAGCAGAAGCCTTACTCATAGATTCATTATTGTTAAATTAAGATTCTTGTTTATTTTTACACAGAACATTTTGTGAAAATGTGTTGAGTTAAAATACATAGCTTGTTAAAATATTTTTTAACATAATATTTGTCACTGGAAAATTACACTTCTTTTATTTTGTATAACAGTTTTAATTTGGAAAGTGGCCAGCAGTCATTTCTTTGAGACTAGAAACAATTAAGCCCCCCACCATTCAGGACCCCGGATACGTACCTTATCATAGGATCCTTTTTTGTAGGTCTTCCATTCCTATGGAAATGTTCAGTGAAAATGACAACATGCATTTAAGTGAATAGAAAATGAGGTTCAATGAAACATTTGATAGCATAACTTTAGTCATTTACATTTCATTTTCATTACGTTTTGTGAAAATTTAGTCATTAACCTACAGTTTTCATGAGTTTTGTCATATGCGCATAACAAATATACCTTATTTACTTGATATTTTGTCTACCCACTTTTTTTTTTTAATTAATTAATTAATTAATTTACTTTTGGCTGTGTTGGGTCTTCGTTTCTGTGCGAGGGCTTTCTCTAGTTGCGGCGAGCGGGGGCCACTCTTCATCGCGGTGCGCGGGCCTCTCACTATCGCGGCCTCTCTTGTTGCGGAGCACAGGCTCCAGACGCGCAGGCTCAGTAATTGTGGCTCACGGGCCTAGTTGCTCCGTGACATGTGGGATCTTCCCAGACCAGGGCTCGAACCCGTGTCCCCTGCATTAGCAGGCAGATTCTCAACCACTGCGCCACCAGGGAAGCCCTGATATTTTGTCTACCCACTTTTAAACTTAAATTTTTAAATGAATTTATTTCAATATAATAAATAGAAAATTGTTTGCCACAGAAAAATAAAAAATGATCTTGATAAAAATGAAGCAGTGTTATCAAACTATAGCTATGTCCTGCTAAAATCTCTGAGTCTAAGGCCAGCTCTCATTTTGTTCAAAAAATATTTAGCCAGTAAGGAAGATGTTAAAGATATACCCACACTGCCCTGGGACTTTCTCCTTAAATACTCAGAAGAGCTGAGGGAGAAATGGAATGGAAATCAATTTTAAAGAGTGTGGTTCAATGTTATTTAATGCCATCTCCCAGAGCTACACAGTCATCTCCCTTAATGTGGGCATCTCCATACTTTGGTAAGCACTGTTATTTTGCATATCTGTGTTTCAAGTATGCCTTTTAAAAGTAGCAACCTCAGCTAAAATATGAAGTCCCCATTGTGTAACTTATTTTGAATTACTAATTTCATTCATTAATATTAGCATGTATTGACTTTTCTGTGTATGTGTGAACTGAACTCTGACATCCAAAGTGTGTATAAGTTAAAATATGTTGTACACGTACAAATAAAATAACTCAAGGGATAATTAAAAATATTGTTTTTCCTATGTTCACAGCTTGCAGACCAGGATTCTATAAAGCATTTGCTGGCAACACAAAGTGTTCTAAATGTCCTCCACACAGTTTAACCTACATGGAAGCAACTTCTGTCTGTCAGTGTGAAAAGGGTTACTTTCGAGCTGAAAAAGACCCACCTTCCATGGCATGTACCAGTAAGTCTGTCCATTTTGCATTTGAAAATCCTGTTTCCAACACTTTTGGTCTTTTTATTCTAAATTAAAAAAAAAAAAAAGAAGTGACTATACAAAATCCTATACCATCAAGGCTATTTGTCTTTGATAATAGTCAAGGAGGAAAAAGTTTCTCTGTCTTTCTTAGCATAATTGCTTTCCAGCTGTTTGCAAAGAACGTATTTGTTCCTCAAAACTCACATTGATCACTGACATGCATATACCAGCCTTGATCTGGAGGCCCTGCAAATTTTTCCTAGGCATAATCTGTCCTAAGGAAGTTAAAGCAGTTTAAGGCTTTTTGAGGCTCTATAAGCAACACTTCTGTTTTTTGTTTCAACCCTTGAACTTTTGAAGGCACATCAGTTTAGGACCATCAAGTTTGCTGTGTGTGGGAGCTTCAATATGGAACTTTGAAAGTCATTGTGCTATTGTTATATAGAAAAGTTCGAGTTTTCCTTGACATTTGTCTTTAAAGGAAGACATTTTTGAGTTTGTCCACATTTCACCTCTCACTTTCTCTCTAATTTTGGGGTTGGAACCAATAGAATATTAAATCTAAATGTGAAGGTCATTTTAATGCATGCACCATGAATTTTAAATTATTTGTATTCTCCTATTATTAAAGTATCATAAATTATCTGTACACTATAAAAATAAAAGTGAATATATTAATGCATTGCTAAGATATGCAAAAGTAAAGTGTCACCTCTTAGTTATAAATGTCTTGTTAAATACATAAATAAGATATAGTGAAAATTTGCCTTCTTGTTGATGATTTGGTGCCAATATGTTGCTTATCTTATGTAATTCCATAGAGGCAGAAATGGATTGAAAATTATGTAATGCCACATATTCCTTAGAGACAGTGGAGATGTTCCATTTCTTTTAACTGATGAAGTTTATAGATTTGTGTACACTACTACAGGCTTATAAAATATAAAATATTTTTATAGAATACATTTAATAAAAATACAACACATTCATTAGTAGATGTAATTTTTGCTTTCTGACTGTAAGTGCTGAGTGACTACTTTCTTCAAAAAATTGTAGCCTGAGAAATTGCTACCTAGATTTTTTTTTTCTAGTAACGTATTCTAAGTTTATAAGTAGGAAAAGGAAAATTCTAAATATAATTTCTCACCTAATTGTGGAAATAGTTTTGAACAGGAAAAGATTTCTATTACTATTTATATGTAATCCTTTTTGCACAATTGCTGTATATTATTATATTATATTGTGGACAACATGCTCCAGCTTAGGTAGGTAGATGGTAGTGTTTCCAATGGCTACAGTTGTGCCAGGCAAGAATCCCTGAAAACCTACATCAGAAACTAAATGGACTTCCTAGGAGAGTGATAAAGAGTCTGCTCTTTTTATCTTCTTAGAAGGCCATAAATAGACTATTGACAAAATGAAGGAATAAATTGTTCCCCATCAATATAACCCTTCAATGAGGTGGCAGAGTAGGTAGTTGGGGAGGTTTAGTTCTTTGGAGTGAGAAACTATTAAGGAAATAAATATGGGATGTAATAAGGTCTATGAACCTCAGTCATTGTTGAATCTGATATGTGTACTTATTAGCTTAACATTTTATGTTTCTGTCTTTAAAAAAAACTTTTTTATGCTTGGTATTGTAAGTTATGTTTGCAGTTATGCTAGCCTGCTTTAACTGTGCTAAGTGGAAGCAGAGAGGTTTAATTCTGGTCATCGCTGAGCAGAGCTTTAGACAGGGAACAACATGATGTATTGCCATAGGGATTAAAAGAGAGAACCCCAAAGAAAGGTGAAAACTTTTGTCAGATCTCCCCTTGTCCAGCCACAGGAAAATCCCCTCTCAAGGCTTCTCTCTGCTATTTCCTTGAGGACTTCTTTTCCTTGTTTTAGCAAAAACTTAGCATGGTGTACTAGTAAGTTCACCATCTTTTAGAGTCAAATTATCTGAGTGTAAACCTTGGCTTTGGTACTTACTAGCTATGTAGCCTTGGGCAAATTATTTAACCCTTTAACCTCTGTTGCACCATTCTTAGTGTTAATAACAGTACCTACCTAATTCTGTTGTTATTTATAATGATTAAATAAGTTAGTATTTGAAAAGTGCTAAGAATAATACCTGGCACATAGCAGCTGCTATATAGTTGTTTGATACAGAAAGCTGTTCTCTCACAATTCATTTTGAAATAATATTTGATAAGTTAGTATTCAAGCTGTTAAATACTTTATGTTGATAGTGTTATGCTGGGCTCATGGCTTCCATCATCTACATTCCTACAAATTGAAAGAAATAACGTACTGAATTTGTAAGACCTTTTCACAAAATATATTAAGTCCTCTACCTCTATGCATATCTAAGTAAAGTTTTTTGAATTATACTCTGACTAGGTGAGAGACCCTAGCAATTATTATAATATATGCAGAAAAAGCAAGGACCATAAACTCCAAAGCATCATACTTCCTAAAAATTGAAAGATTAGATTGTTAGGGAAGAAAAACCAGGAAAATGGCAAGCCAAGAGGTCATTGAACAATTAGAGTTAAGAGGACCAAGGTAACTTCACCAAGATACAGAACTTTTGAGGCCAAGGATCAAATAAGCAGTCAACCTTTCCGTTTTTCATTAACCGTAAACAATAGCCAAATTCTAATAGATTTTTAATAGATGGAAGCTCCCTTAACTTCTAGATCATGTGTCTCTGAATTAGCCATTCTTTATCACCTTTATTCCAATAATATATTATCTAAAGGTCAGAATTTGTGGCAGGTAGACAGTCATCACTTTCTGCTGTTTTTGACTTAGCATTTGAAGCTATGCTTTCAGAGAATCTTCCAGGCATTTAAAAGGAAGCTTTTTTTTTTAACTTGGTATCAGGGTCAGGGAGATTTTGAATGTTTGGGTTTAAAAGAGAATGGAGGACCAAAATATTGAAAATGACTAAGACATTTGGCTAGTAAATGGCCTAGTAGGGAAAGAGCTCCTAGATAGGTATTGTATGTAATCATATGAGTGATTTGATTCTAAGGACCTCAAGAGATCTTTCCCTGCTCCTTAACACTGTCATCAAAACAACAGCAACCCTTAAGTTTCTGGTACAACAAAGCATGTGACTTCACCATTAAGAGTTTTATAATTTCTTTGCATTTTCACTGTAGAGATAGGTATTTTTTTAAATTTCATAATCTTGAGACATATAATATATATGATATAATCACATAAATATTTTCATTAAGATTTTATTTTTAGAGCAGTTTTAGGTTAAGAACAAAATTAAGAGAAAGTATAGAAATTTCCCATATACCTCCCTCCTCCCAACCCAGACATGCATAGCCTTCCCATTATCAACATCCTCCACCGGAATTGTACATTTGTTATATTTGATGAACCTGTATTAACACATCATAGTCACCCAAAGTCCATAGTTTACACTAGGGTTCACTCTTGATGTTGTACATTCTTTGGGTTTGGACAAATGTGTAATGACATGTATCAATCATAATAGTATCATACACAGGATTTTCAGTGCCCTAAAATCCTCTGGGCCTATATTCATCCTTTCCTCCTGCCAACCCATGGCAACCACTTATTTTTGTGCTGTATCCATATATATATATATGTATATGTTGTATAATTTGAATCATATAGTAGAAGATTTCAGATTGGCTTCTTTCACTTAGTAATATGCAGTTAGGATTCTTCCATGTCTTTTCAAGGCTGGATAGCTCATCTATTTTTAGTGCTGAATAGTATTTCATTGTCTGGATATACCACAGTTTGTTTATCCGTTTACCTACTAAAGGACAGCTTGATTATTTTCCAGTTTCAGCAATTATGAATAAACTGCTATAAAC
Source organism: Eubalaena glacialis (assembly GCF_028564815.1). NCBI lineage: Eukaryota > Metazoa > Chordata > Mammalia > Artiodactyla > Balaenidae > Eubalaena > Eubalaena glacialis. The sequence continues at coordinate 46,090,625 of NC_083721.1, forward strand.
ATGCATGTGCAGGTTTTTGGATGGACATAAGTTTTCAACTCCTTTGAGTAAATACCTAGGAGTGTGATTGCTGAATCATATGGTAAGCATATGTTTAATTCTGTAAGAAACCACCAAACTCTACTATTCTGCATTCCTACAGTGAATGAGAGTTCCTGTTGCTCCCCATCCTCATCAGCATTTAATGTTATCAGTGTTCTGGATTTTCATTATTTCTAATAGGTGTGTAGTGGTACATCATTGTTGTTTCAATTTGCATTTTCTTGATGGCGTGATGTGGGGCATCTTTTCATATGCTTATTTGCCATCAGTATATCTTCTTTGGTGAGGTGTACACGTAAAGATTTTTAGGTGTTTCAAATGGCTACAGTTAAAAAAAAAGATGTCTCATAATCAAAGCTAATCCCTCAAATATTGGCTGTGGAGGGGTGATCAAATCCTTCCATCTATTGGGCTGGGCTATTATTGTTAACTTCCTCTTTTGATTTTTTGTTTCCACTAACTCCTTCCTCACCACCTATAAGTGTACTCAAACTTCTATCATTAAATAATGTTCCCAGTCCAATAGTTTTTCTCCCAAAACAAGCACCTTGAAAAAGCAGTCTTCATCGGCTATGGCTACTTCTTCACACATTTTTAATTTACTCTACTACATTCAGATTTTTGCTCTTCACTCTCCTGCAATCATGTTTTTCTTTGTGTAAACTGTGTAAGAAAATAAACTGTGTAAGAAAAATTCACCAATGATCTTATTTGCCATATTGTGTTAGAAACATTTTTGTCTTGTTATTCATGACATTTAACTCTGTTGATCTCTTCTTTTTTCTTGAAACTATTTGTTCTCTTTTATTCTAAGACTTTGCAATCTCCCCTTTACCCACTTAATTTTCTGAACATCGTGTTTGTTACCATGGATAGTTTCTCTTCTTTTGCTCACCTGTTAAATACTAATTTTTCTCATGCTCCTTTCTTAGCTTTCTTGTCTCATCACATGTTCTTAATCTCATGTCTTCAACTAGCACCTGTAAATAGATGATGCCTATACTTTTATCCATATCCCAATCTTCTCTCTTAAGGCCCAAAGTCACCTAGCCAACTGATTACGGGATCTGACAACCTGTGTGTCCCATAGAAACCTGCCCACATCTCAAATCTTGTATCATACCATACTCTCCTTGGTTAATAAACTCATAAACTTCCATGATGCTGTACTTGTTCTCATCCTTAATGCCAGCAGTTTCCTCTACTCGAAGTGCTCTCCCTTTAGGTCCTCTTATGGTTGTTTTCTTTTTGGCAGTCAGGCTCAAATGTCAATTCTTAGCACAGGCATTTCCTGATCACGTGTTCAAAAATAGAATCCCTCCCAGTTACTCTTTTTTATATCATATATTTTATTCTTTATGCATTATGTCACTCTTTGAAAATATCTGACTTATTTTTACACTCACTTCCTTGTTTATTGTCATTCTACCCATAGTAGATTACAAGGGGATCATGAATGTTCTTTCTCTACTGTGTCTCCAGCACTAATAATAGTACCTGGCAAATACTAGGCACAAAATAAATATTCGAAGAATGAATAAACTAATAATTTTAGCTCACCTACAAAAGTCAATTTTATTACTTCCTACCTCAGCCTGCTCATCCATCCCAGCTTGTTTCCTTATCCTGGTGAATCCTCATCTACCCATGCATCCAAGCAAGAAAGCTTAGAATCATAACCCCTGTCCCTACCCTTGACGTGTCCAAGTAGTCACAAGGCTTGTCAGTTTTACTTCTTAGTATTTCTTCTGTCCATTCCTTCATATCAACTCCTGGTCCTTTCCTTTTTGTTAAGGCCCTCAACTCTTTCTTGGGCTAATTTAATAATGTTTTGGCAAGTCTCCTTCCTTTAGTCTTCCATCCCTCCAAATATTCCAAACTATTATTTTTAAACAAAAACAAAACCTTGATCATATTAGCACTTCTTCTGCATAACATCTTTCAAAGCCCAACACCTATCTGCCAAAATTGTAAGAGTCAATCCAAGAACATCCAAAGTCCAGCCCTGGCCTCTTTCTCCATCTCTAATTTTAACTATATTAGGATCTCTCAAACAGTCCTAATATGCAGTTATACCAGCAACATACTTGTAAGTTTGGATCTTCTTGATTTTTAAAACATTGTTTTAAAAATCAAAAATGAATGTTTTTAAAACATTCATTGTGCTTCTCTTACATGAACTGCAAAGTATATTGAAATTAAGAATAAGAAATTTAAAATGAAATGCTGAAGTGTTTTCTCTATTATCTTAATCTACTTCATAAACTCTTAACTTTATTTCTCAGGTGACTCATTAATGTATGTTCTGTGCTTTAAAGGATGAGCTGTGGGGGACACGCCACAATATCAGGTCTTGGTCAATTAGGGCTGCCTCTGAGAGCAGTTTAGAGCACAGGAGACCCTGCTGCCTGCCAAGAAGTCTGTTATCAAAATAACTGTCTAAGGCTTTTCTAGGCCAGAAGGGAAAAATGCTCACTAAGGTTGGAGAAACAAAGGACTATAGGAGTTACTAAGAAAGTACTTGTCAAGCAAGAAAGGCAGAGAGCATGAAAGGACTGAGAGAAATGAAGTGAGGGTCTAATATACGGATGCATAAAAAGTTAGACAAATGTAATTCCACAGTCATCGCATTTTCACTTTGATGTTTCTCATGTGTTTAAATCAATAGGAGGATTTTTTTTTAGTTACTGAACAGGTGCTGGAAGATTAACACATTCAACAAACATTTGTGCTGCCTACTTAGAAAAGTTCAAAACATAAAATGCAAATCATATATATGGGTACTTCTATTGCACATCATTAAGGATTTCACTTTTCATGGTCATCTAAATATGTAGTCAAGTACCTTGAGTAAAACGGTTTCTTCCAATTTCATTCTTAATACATAGGAAAATACCATGTCTTTTTATCTTTATATTTGGTATACAGTGACAGCAGTTGGAATGAAAGTATAAAAGTTGAATTTATTTTTGCTCTAAGGTTAACATTGTAAAACATGGCTTCTTTATTTCTGGAATGATTGGCCACTTGAGAAAGTCATTATTCTCTCACTCTTACTTTGAATAGAACAAATATTGTGTTGAGATGCATCAGGAAAGGTGTTCTTCCCCGTTTCATCTGCCCTACTCAGGTCCTCCACTCTGGGTGGGTATAGGATGCTCCCATACAGATACCCCTGCTCTGCTTGCTATCTTTTCTTTTTTGCCCCATCGCTTTCGTTTCGCTTTCGCTTTCGCTTTCTCTTTCTCTTCCTCTCTCTCTCTCTCTGTCTCTCCCCTAAGCTTCTTTTGCATGGAAAAAAAACATTCTGGTTCCTTGCTTTTCTGTCTCACAACTGAAAAAACAAAAGCGCAGCTGGTTGCTTAGGTGACTGATTGTAAACACAAGGTAGCAGCCACAATTTTGCAGAAGCCAGAATGGGAGATATTGCATAAATGGATTCATTACCTTTAACAGGCTGTGTTATAGTCTAGACTTGTTCTCATTATAGAAAATAACTCTAAATATTTACTTTATGTATGGCGGTGGTATATTTTTAAAATTAAAATGATCCTTATATTATAGGATAGATACCTGTATGTAATGAATCCCAGTTTCCCTAATACAGATCACTGATGTAAGATGTCACTTGAGGTTCATGGAGTTTCCTAAACACAAATACTTTAATTTTTATTTCAGGCAAGGTTCTTTTACCAAATTACCTGGAAGAGGTTCCTCCATAGGAAGTGATATTAAGTGGTTATTCTGCTGATGCCGAAGAATTGAATTACCACTTGCTACCAAGGCGAATCTGTTCTGGGCATCTACAGTTGGAACTCAGAGAGAATTGTCCCATTTAATATCATCTACTTGTACACAACAGACCACTTACCATGACTAATCCGTAATTGGAAAGAGAACATTCATAATTATCCCTACGGTGCTATGCCTTTTGAGAAAGATTTATAAATTGGCTTTAATCTATTCATTTATTGTTTTGCTTTTCCCTCCCAAAATATGACAGTGCTTAGTCTCATCATATTTCTCTTATTTCTAATGAGTATTTAATTAAAAATAACTGACTCAGACACAGAAAGGGCTGTATGTAGGTGTGCAAGATTGTTTTCTTCGTGATATTTAGCGAAACTGGATGATTTTTTACTCAAAACACCCAAGCGCAGGCGGCTCATGATTTCATTTGTGTTTTAGTGTGCTTTTATTATGAATGTGGTTTTGCCGTTTAACTCTTGACCTACACAATTATAGCATATTTCTGTAGTTTTTAGAATTAGTTATTCTATGGGTTTATATTGAAGATTTTTTCTGCATCGATGAAAATAGTTGATAACTGTTTTTTTGAATTTTTCCAAGGTAAAATTATGTCCACGCTCTATGGCATAGAAATTTGGAGCCACAAATGCTTATTTTTCAAGTTTTGAGTGTCTATGGAACTGTATTTTGAGAAGCTTTTATTCCTTCCCAATGAAATATGGGTGGCTGTCCATTTTGCTATGGGTTTGTATTAGTTAATACCAGTTTTCATAATATAAACATCCCCTTCCACTTCTTACATGATTTTCAAGTCACATGGTTCTGTCTTGAATCAATAACACTGGATTCTTGCAAAGATTATAACCTTGAACTCTCTGCTCTCCAATATTTTTCAAAATTTGCACTATGTAAAAAATAATTCTTGTAGGGTTGCACAAAACTATGCATTCTATTCATCTTAGTTAAAGCACATGCCACCTTTGGATCAAGCTAGACCAGAATAGACCTGTATACAAGAATACATATATTTCAGTGCAATATGTACATTTGGTAAGCACCAGTCACCTTTTCTATAAAACGGGGATATAATTAACTACCTTACAGGTTTATTGTGATAATTGACTGAAATAAATCATGTGAAATATTAAGTACACTCCTTAGAACAAAAAAGTGCTAAAAAATTTTGGTTATATATTTTTGAATACATGCCTACAATGCATAAAAGTAGTCAGCTCTGCCTGAGGACAATGCGAAGGTGTCACAAAGGGGGTAAACACCTAAATCAGAACATGAAGAATGAGTAGGAATTTTCCACAGAGCAAAAAAAAGTAAGGGAACAGTATGTGCAAAGGCATTGAGATGCAGCACAAGGGAGAAAGAGGCTAAGGGATGGGCCTAGTTATAAAGACAAATATAGACGAGGTTGAGAGATTTAGATTTTATTCTGGAAATGAATGGTATTTAGTCTATTAGATTTCTTTTTTAATTTTTGTTTACTTTAACTATGAGTCTTAGAAATAAGGGAAAATGTAGCAAGAATTATCTAAGTCTTCATTCACGGTATTATGAAAACCCTAATGGACAAGTCTTAATTTTAGACATCAACTTAGTTACAGAAGTAAGTATAGTAATATTGAAAAAAATGAGAATATGTAGAATTCAAAGGGTTTGAAGTGCACATGTTTCTGTATCTTGAGCAGTATTTATCTTGAAGATTTAATTTTCAGTTACTCTTCTGTAAATATTTTTAAATGCTTTAAGGTAACATTATTGAAAGAAATCTGTTGTAGGAAGGCAATAAATTGCTTTCTAATTTGTGTGTTTTGAAAATTTGCATTTGACAGTACTCTCTAAGCAAAGCACTATAAAACATTTATCTATTTATAGGATGAATACATTGTGACAGAAAATGTGATAGAAAAAAAATCTAAACATAAAAAGACCTAGGTATCATCCTACCACTAATACATTTCATGACCTTGACATAATTACAAAACTTTCCTGGGCCTCATTTCTTTATCTGGATAAATTGATTTAGTTCCTTCCCTGTGGTGAGGTTGAAGCCCCAGTTTTATGATTAGTCATCATCCATTTCCAAATATACAAACATTTTATGAACAAAACATTTATAGAGCACATGGTGGTTTAGATATGAATACAAAATTTTGTTTACAGGGCTCCTATTGAATACCTTTTTCAAAGATTATATAGGAAGGATATTAGAATAATAACATAAATATAGATAAAGTTAAAATTGATAGTGATAGTGCAAAGAATGAAATGACTTTTAGAGTTTTAAATTATGTCTATATGCAGATCTGACAACTGATATTTTTAGTACATTATTAAAGTCTGGAGATGTACTTTTTCATTTATTCATATAATTTACTCCTTTGCAAAACATTTGCCTAAACATCTCTAGATGATTATATATATATATATATTCTGACGTTCTCTTTGACATAGATAAACATAGAACTATTTTTCTCTCATTCGTAAACTCAGATGTAAATAATATGCTTTTTATTAGGAAACTGTACTATAAAGTCTTGGTAGTCATTAAATTAACAAACACATTTTTTAAAAATATTTATTTATTTATTTATTTATCTGGCTGTGCTGAATCTTAGTTGCGGCATGTGGGATCTAGTTCCCTGACCAGGGATCGAACCCGGGCCCACTGCCTTGGCAGCGTGGAGTCTTAGCCACACGACCACCAGGGAAGTCCCCAACAAACACATTTAAATTATTGCCAGGTAGTAAGTTAAGAACTGGAAAATATAGTTTAATAAAGTTTAATAAGCAGTAGCCTTTAATGATTTTCAGTTATTTGGATCAAATTTTCATTGTTCTTAAGGTTAAAAAATGCATCTGTAAGCCACAATTAGTTATAGAGTTAATGGGTGAATGAATAGTCACTCTTCAGTTAATATGAAAAAGACCCCTGTTTATTTATGAGTTAATATATTTCTGTAATTATAAGCATAAAATATGAAATCTACAGCAAAGTATGTAGTAACTGAAATGTGACCCCTAAGTTTGCTCTCCTTCAGTGTCAACCTTTATTTAAAGGGTGTTCTGCAGAATGCTAGTATTCCTTCATATGCTTCTTAGAAAATAACATTCCATGAATAAATGTTTGGGAAATGTTGGATTAAACAAAGTGAAGCAAATTGTGTTTCTTTTGTTTCAGCGTCAATCTGCCAGAGAAATCTTAATTTGAGCACTGAACTCATTTTTTTTGTGATATCTCATGGGACTAGAGATATTATGCAGGATGTATTTTGGGAAATATAGTTCTGTTTAAAACATTTTATATAAAGAAAAAATTTAAATTAAATTAAAAAAATTGTAGCTCACCTGGCCTCTGCTACTCTGAGAGGAAGATGGGGGCTGCAGGGCCAGATGCTCTTCTGGGGAGGGACAGGACTGCACTGCCACAAGCTTCTCATAAGTTTACTATTAGAGCACTATTTCTTTATTCTTTAAATGCGTAAAGGGGAAATCCAAATTGAAGCCAAAAAAAAAAAAAGAAGATTGAAAATGTGTTTTTTTAATAGAAATAAAATTGTAGTTTTTATTTAAGTTTATTACATGATGGGCTAGAAAAACAGCTAGCTGCAAATTAGGATAACTGTCCTTTTCTTATGAGGTTGGTTTGGAGGGTGTAGTGTGGAGATAGCTTTTTTCTATGTGAATTACTTGTTTCCTTTAAAGGAAAAAAATCAACATAAGAAAATCCCTGAGAGTTTTCAGTACAGATGTCTCCAAAAGAGTTATTGCTGCCAAGATTTTTTTTCCCTGTGTGTCACATAATCTTTGTATAATTTATAAATGATAACAAAGCAGTCAGGCCACGTTCATAAAAGCCCAGTGACACATAATTTAGTTGAATCTGAGGATTAGAATTAATTGTCTCTCTTTGTTCTAAGTTCTAAATCTTAGTAAATGATTCATGCATGTCATTACAGCTTAATATTTGCATGAAATCACAGTTTAGCTGGCATAATTTAACAACAATTAAAAAGCTATTTAATTGTCATGCAAATTGGTATGAGAGCCCTTGAGGAAGAAGGGTGTCTGCCGTTTTTATTTAAGTATCTCTAGGCGGACAGTCATATACTTGCAGATACCCATAACATAACTGATAACATTCTTCCTGTTCTTGGAAATGTAAGTGAATAATAATTCATGTTTTTCCATTATAAATAAGAGAAAAGGACAACAATATGATTATGTCATTCTGTAGGAAGACATTATTATTATAATGATAATTAATCTTTATCTCCTAGCCATGAGTCTAGGTTGGAGGTAAAGAACTATGCCTATACCTGTGCTCTAGTTTATAATCCCTTCCATATTTTCCTTTCTGAAGGTAGACATTTCTGTAACTCTCTGGAACATGAAATGACATAAAGCAAGGTATGGAGAAACCTTTTAGAAAAACTAACTGTCCCTTTTCTAGGTCTAGCTTTAGGTGGTATACATATAGGTGTCTGAGTCCTACCCATTAGGTTGCTGATATCAGGATCCAGCAAAATGAAAAAGGAAAATATAATACTTCTTAATATCTCAAAGCCAATACACAATCATATAGATTTAGGAGTGATGTTATGCTACTCGAACAGTATATACCAGATCTTGCTACTGAGTCCTCTGTACTCATTTAGACCATTCCCCACACTGCAGCCAGAATGCTGTTTTTGAAACACATGTAGATAGAATCTGTTAGTTTCTTCCTGTTAAGTATAGAAACATATTCAGACTCATTCCAATGAGCCAGCAGTCTGGCATTATCCGACCCCTTCCTGTTCCTTAAAACTCACTTCTTGCTTCCTCCTTCTGCATTCTAGCCACAGTGATCTTCTGACAGTTCCATGACTATTTTAAAATCTTTTTTGACTAAAGAGCCACACATCTTCTACCTCTAATATTCTTCCCACCCCTCTGAACGTCTTCCACCTGTATGAGTTTTTCCACCTATATGAGGCCTTCTCAGAATGTTTCTCAGGTTATTTCAGCTCCTTTCCTTTTGATTTCTGTAACTGCACTTACTATAATTTGAATTTTATTCTTCTGTTTGTGTGTGTGTATTTGTGTTTATCTAGCCATTCAGCTAAAATGTTAGTAACAAGAAAGCAGAAATAACTTTTATCACATTCATGCTGTAAGCCCAAGATCTAGCAGAATATCTGGCACACATAGTAGTCACTAAAAATATATATATTTAATGAATGAATGACCATATCTTGAAATCCAAAAGAAGCTTATATCAAAAATTGAATTTCTTTCTATGGAGAGAATGTCACACAGAATTCTTTCCCTCCTTCTAAGCAAATTTTCTTGATAGCAGAAATTTAAAGAACTGTTTAGATTTCTTAAAACGAAGCTTTTTAAAATACGGCAGGAATGTTAATTAGTTATTTATGCAATAAATTATTTTTCAAAATATCTGTCATAAGCACAGTCTCTTACAGAAAGGATTCTGTGGTATTTCACAACATAGCACATAGCACAGTGCCAGGCACCTAGTAGACTTTCAGTTAATATTTGTTCAGTGAATGATATGAAACTGAGGTTTGAAGGACTCGGATAAGTGTAGAAGATTATTGACACAATTTTAAGAAAAGGCTGGAGTAGTTAAAGGATATAAATACTCTATGCAGTGTGATCTGTATGGAAAAATAATGAGAAAAAAGAGAGCAGATGCTCATCCACCATCCATGAGAAACATGGTTTGTGCACTCTTGATGACAAATAAGAGGATTCTGTGGGTCTCTTTATAAGCTTCTAAGGACACACTTACTTATGTTTAGTAAAGTTAATCTAAATAAAAGTCTAGGTACTTACTTATGTTTAGTAAAGTTCATCTAAATAAAAGTCTAGGTACCATTTCTTATGTATACCCCCTTTTATCCCTTCCGTATAATGCTTTTGTCCCATGAAATTGGCAGGACCTAGTAAAAGCCTTTATGCTGCCTCCAGTTTCCCTTGCTCTTCCCCTTCTTCCAAACTGTCTGTCCACCCTGAGTTTATGGCCATTTATTCTCAGCCTGTGAGAAAAAGATTCTTAGAGAGATTGTCCAGAAAAATGAATGGGAGTTTTAGTTATACATCAAGCATAGTTTGAGGACTGAACGACTGAACACAGCATGTTTTATATATGCATGTTACTATTTTTTCAAAATTTTAAAATGATGATGTAATTATTAAGATGCATTTAAAACCATCACATAATTTAAAATAATGTTTTGTTATATATTTTCAGTCAACAAATTTAAAAAGTATAATTACTGTATCTTTTGGAGATCTGTGGCTTTTGATATTAAATATTGAAATTCATATACCAAAAGTTAAGATATACCATCTTCACCCCTAAGACTCCACTCTTACTAGACTAACTCAGATATTTTTAACCATATTTCTTTATGGTTTCCATCAGAAGAAAGAGCTCAAACTAATATAAAAGACCAGCAAGTGTATATTGATGACGTTTTCAAGTTAGCACCATAATTCATTGTCTATACATGTACATTTGTTTTTTAATTGCTTTCTCTAGGGCCACCTTCAGCTCCTAGGAATGTGGTTTTTAACATCAATGAAACGGCCCTTATTTTGGAATGGAGCCCACCAAGTGACACAGGAGGGAGAAAAGATCTCACATACAGTGTAATCTGTAAGAAATGTGGCTTAGACACCAGCGAGTGTGAGGACTGTGGTGGAGGACTCCGCTTCATCCCAAGACATACTGGCCTGATCAACAATTCCGTGATAGTACTTGACTTTGTGCCTCACGTGAATTACACCTTTGAAATAGAAGCCATGAATGGAGTTTCTGAGTTGAGTTTTTCTCCCAAGCCATTCACAGCTATTACAGTGACCACGAATCAAGATGGTAAGTTCCACTGTTGTTCTCTCAAAATTTATCTATAATTCCCTTTTGATGCTTAATATCCCTGGTGGACCTATATTCACTGAGGTGCAGTTGTACACTCTATACATTATAGGGGTGATTTTCTGGTTGTTGTTCTTATTGTTTCCCAAGGTGCAGAAAGATATTTTTGATATTACTTAGTAGTATGGTCAATTAGATATAAAGCTTCTCTTTAATATCTATGCATTTATGTTTTTGATATAATCCTATACTGACATATCTTAATGAGCAAGTCTATATTACTTATCAACAAGCATCAGACATAAATAAAATGTTGCTACATGAATTGAAATTCAGTTGCTGTACTTATGCAGCCATCTCTTTTCCATGTCAAATAAGCAAATAGTAAGAATTTATGCTAATTATAATTCATATCTATATTGTAAAAACAATGCAGCCAGCAAACCATAATCCACTCCTAAAAGAAACAGCAAAAAATATCCAGAAATGTGTCTAAATGCTGTTGTTTAGGTGCAGTTTTGTGTAAAAAATAGTTAAACTGTCTTTTTTAAAAACTCCAATTGCTTTCAGCTAAATGGTCCCTTTTAACACTACAGGTTTTACTGCAATGTAGTTAGGCGCGAATAGGCCTATGATTTTTATAAGTATATTTTCTCTTTAATTCCCCCCATAACGTAATTTATCACAAAGCATGATACAGGAAAAGCTTCAAAGATTTTAAAAACTCCCTTTGAGAAGCATTCATAAATTATGTTGATACAGAAGTGATTTTCTTATAGAAGAAAGTATTGTTTTATATGTTTTATACTATTCTTTTACACTATATTTGTTTGCTAGGTCTGCTATAACAAATGCCACAGGCTAAGTGGTGTAAACAACAGAAATTTAATTTCTTATTGTTCTAGAGACCAGAAGTCCAAGATTAAGGTATCAGCAGAGTTGATTTTATTCTAAATCCTCTCTCCTTGGATTGTAGATATCCATTTTCTCCCTGTGTCTTCATATGTTCTTTCCTATGTGCATGTCTCTGTCATAATCTCTTCTTGTAAGGATACTATCATGACAGATTAAATCCCACCCATATGACCTCATTTTACCTTAATTTCATCTTTACAGGACCTATCTCCAAATCCAGTCACATGCTAAATTCAACATATGGATTTTAGGGGATGCAATTCGGCCCATATCATGCATTAAGGCAGCTATGGTGATATTTAAAGTAGAAATATATATAAGATGTTGGAATACTATTCAGCAATAAAAAGGAACAAACTAGTGATACACACAACTTGGATAAACTTTAAGGGCACTATGCTGAGTGAAAAAAACCAATCTCAAAAGGATACATACTGTATAATTCACTTACATAACATTCTTGAAATAACATAATTGTAGAGATGGAGAATAGATTCTTGGCGGACAAGGGTTAGGGCTTAGGGAGAGAGGGATTGGCTATGAAGGGGTAGCAGGAGGGAGCCTTGTAGTAATAATATAGTTATGTATTTTGATTATGGTGGTAGTTACATGAAGTTAGATATGTGATAAATTGCAAAGAGCTACACGCACGACATGCGTGCATGCGCACACACACGAGCTCTATGGATTTTCCCAATGTCAATTTCCTGGTTTTGATGTTGCACTATAGTTATGCAAGTAGTTAGCATTGGGGGAGGCTGGGTAAAGGGTGTATGGGACCTTACTATACATTTTTTTGGCAAATATCTGTGAATCTATAATTATTGCAAAATAAAAAGTGAAAAAAACACTGCTAAACCTATAAAGTGTACAGGAAGAAAACTTAAATATTCTACTAAAAACATATTTGAAGTGGATGTGACTATTTTATTCAAAATAATATATATACGTTCACTTTGCTGATAGTCCTCAGAAATGCATCTAATAAATAAAGCAAAGCCAAATAATACTGTAGAATCACCATTTTTGTATTTACTATATAATATTCCTCTTCATCTAGCAAACTGCTCCACATCATAGAATTTGCTTTATGATTGTTCAAAACGTAATTCCTGTTTTCTCTTTTTTTTCTTCTTTCCCATAGTATCAACAAAATCTTGTCAGATGTGTCTTCAGCATAAAACAGATAGGGTCTTCTGTTTCTCTCTGCATTAGCAGATTATTTCTAAGCCTTTTTTCTGCCATTTGATTAAAAAAAATATAATCCAGTACAACTGTTCTAACTATAAGGTATAAATAATTAAGTTTGGGAATAAAAATAATATATAACTTTAAATAAAATATATATGTAAATATGTTTACATAATTTCATACATTATACACATAGCAGTCTTTCAGGATTAGAAGAGAGTTCATTTAGGCTATTTTTCTAATTTAGCAGAAGGGCAGGATATGAACTATTTCCCACTTTGAAAATGAGAGAATTCATTAAAAGTGTATTGTTATAAGGACAGAAATTATACAAAGCATGAAACAAGATACAATATCCATATATTAGGCTATACATTCTGGTAGGGGACAGTATTATTAAATAATCCTCCCCAGTAAATTTATTTTTGAGAAGAATATTGAGAAACAATTATTGTTCATTTAATTCAACTTTGTTTTAGTTATAAATTATAATGAAAAATCAAAATATATTTAAATTTTGTTTGAAAAGTACATCAGGGTCCTAAACTGAGCTAAAATATTGCCACATATATACTTTATAAAATATGACCAGTCCTACACGTATGAGCCACTTATCTCCATGTCATAATTTTAAGAGGCACCAAGAAGGTCTTCTCTTCTTGTGTCTGAAATTCTGTTAGAAAATCATATCTTTAAAAATGCAGATATTCCAGTCAAGGGTAACATTATGAAATAATTCAATCTGTGCATGTATCCATTACTCTCTTCACATCAGAAGGGGTCAGATCCTAGTGTTGGGTAAAAGGAGCTTATAGAAACTGGAGTGTCCCAGAACTAGACTTGAGCTGTCGTCATTGTGTGCCAGCCTTAATAAGGTAACAGTGTTACTATTGCAAATAGAGGGAGGGATTTCCCATCATTCCTCTTGGGTATCTTTGGAAATTCTCTTTGAAGTGACTCAAGAGGCACTGTCCAAAGTTACAGGGTAACACATTACAATTTTGTTGGACTGAGGGGACCACAGTAAATTATTTGTCTCATTATCCATAGGTTACATATCATTGTTTTCACACTAAAATAGAAAAGTGATATGAGCTATTAATAAGCCTTTAATTTATTCAACATATGTACAGTGATGAGCGAGCTTTTGTGAATTTTACACCCTGGTGAGGAGGCAGATAACAAATAATTTGACAAATACATAATGAGTACTGTGATAAGTCCCACCAAGGAGAAGCTCAGTGTGCTCTGAGAGCATGTATTATTCAGGTCTAGAGGATAAGGGCTGGTTTTCCTGAGGAAGCAGTATTAAATTAAGTTCTGTTCTGAGAGATGATTAGAATATGAGTAGGCCACATGAAGCCAGGAGAAGGGAAAGAATGCTGAGTAGAAGGAACCAAGCAAAGGTTGAGTGATTGAGGGATTAGGCCCTGATGACTAATGGACCCAAGAACATCTAACAAGCTGATATATTGCAGAGGTACAGCAGGATTTGGGGAAAGAACTGAAGATTTAACCTAAAATTTGGAGAAATGAGTTGGTGTCTGCAAAATAGCCAAGACAATTTAGGGGAACAACAATTTAGCAGAAGATGCTGATATATCATCAAGGCCAGAGGTAGGGAAAAAGAAAATCAGCAGAATAATAATATTGTACATGAGGCAACCTCGTACAAATAGGAAATAAAATAATAGAGACAGAAAAATATAGACAATTGCACTAATTATGTTTTTACTATTCTGTGCACAGTGTGGAACGTGAGGATAAAGAGGAAGTTTGCGTCAAATTACCTTTTCTTTCATGTAGTTGATTATATGTATATGTCTTTTCTCATACTTAAGAAATATTAAGGAAACCCCATTAAACAACCTTGACTTATTTGTTTGCTGTCTGCTTACAATTACAGAAATGTAAAAAAAAAAAAAAAAATTTCCAAATCACTTAGAACCACTTAGCTGTAGTTAGGAAAAACATTCCTTGATTATCCTGATTCTAGTTGGATAAATAAGATTATAGATTTAAGACTATGACTCTCATAATTAGAAATCTTTGCAATAAACCTTAATTAACTGACTTCTGCAATCCCTAAAAGCTTTTTTGCAACCTTCTATTTTGATAGTTTATTTAAATGGTCTTTAAAGGTGGTTCATTTAGAGAACAAAACAAGAAAGCAACACCTAGAAAACATTTGATTTTAATCCTCAGTGCATGATAGAAAAACTAAGATGTATAGTTTAGTAAAAGGAATTATTGAGGTCATAGACAGGAAAGGAAAATGTTAATCATGGATAGTCAGCCTGAAACAAATTGTGTTTGTAGATATCCTGACATGTGCAAAAACTTTTAGGGACCATGTTCAAAGTGAAAGACATGCTAAGTTACAAACCAATTCTGCTAATATTTACTAAAGGGTCTTTAAAGCAATTATTGTCAGAAGCAGTTTGTCCAGTCCTTCAGCTTCCTAAAATATATATTCAACACTGCTGTCTCTGCCGATGGGTGACTATTCTGTATAGGTCTTGCTTTAGGCTTACATTTTGATTGCAGATTTCATATATTTGCTCAGGTAGCAATAATTAATTGAACTGACATTGAAAATAGATTTAAATCAACAAAAGTCTCCATATATTTATAAACTTGAGATGTCTATTTGATTTACAGTTCACTGCATTCTAAAAATACAGTCTATTTCAAATAGCAACCTTTTGCACGTTGCTAGAGTAGGTAATTAGGGACATTATAAACATTCATTCATCTTTCTATCTGTATTTTAATTTATTTAATGTCTGGATATTCCTCATAATCCTCACTGTGTTTTTAAAATTCTTGACAGTGGATATTCTTTTTTCTAAAATCTGTGCAAGTCTATTCAAAGTATAAAAGTTTTAAATGCTTACTAAAAATATACTGAATATAAGCCAGTGGCATGATAAGTTAAAAAAGAAAAAAAGCAATAACCATAATTGAAGCTAAGAGTGATGCTATACTATTTGTATTTTTCATATTTCTTAAACATAAGAAAATTACATATTCAAAAGCCACAGACACTTTATATTGAAAGATAAAATTTTCCTATCTCCTAGGAAAAGTGTTTTTCTTCTGAAAAGTGCACTGAATATTTTATGTAGGGAAGATAATTGAAATGTCAGTCTAGTTAATCACAACTAAATAACTTTATGGTCCAGCCAAATATTAAATTATGATAGAGTCTGGATGATTGTAAACTTTGTGTTTAGTCCTGGGAAATATCAAATTACTCCCGAGTTTAGTGTCTTTTTGTGGCATGCAACTTTTGAGTAAACGAATGGTATAGAAAAGGCTCTTGACCTTAGCAATGAGTTTCCTGAAGTTGGTAAATGGCTCAGCTCTTAGTCAAGAAGTGTAGAAATTGAACTGCTCCCAGTCACTTGTGTACAATAACACACATGGTTCTCTCTCACTGAATCATAATCATATTTTTAATAGTTGCTTTCCTGACCAAGGTAAAAGTTTCTTGAGAACAAGGATGTTGTGTTATTTGACTGAACATATCCTCAACCTACATTGACTATAATCTAATAAATCTCTGTTAGCTGCATTAACAGATATTGGAGATGGTTTCAGTTAATCTTTCATTCATTAATTTATTATTTCATTCATTCAAAAATATTTATTGAATATTTACTATCTGACAGACACTGTTCAATGTGCTAGAGATATAGCAATAAAGGAGAAATACAAACCGTTAATAGTGTCCCTTCGTTCAGGACATTATATTTTAGTGTCAGGAAGTGATATGTCCCATGAAGATAAACTAAACACAGTAAGAGGTTTGGAAGTGGTGGGGAAGGGGCATTTTACATAGGAAAACCAGAAACACCTCTTTTGATATCATAACACTTGAGCAGATCATGAATTGAAGAGAAAACCCTGTGAATATATAAAAGACTATTCCAGGCAGTGGGAACTAAAAGGGCAAAGCTTTAAATTTAACCAGGAATTTGTCTAGAAAGTAACTGGAAAGTATTATTGCACATGTATTCTTTAGCATGTACTAAATTTCATGCTCACTAAGTCCTGTGGTGCTGTTCTTATAGAATTTTTAATAAAAGGTTTTAATCAACACTAAACCATCCTTTAATAGCAATCATGGGGGTTTTTTGGTGATTGTACATTGCTAGAAAAATATGTTTAATCCTAAACTTGATTTTAAGCAGTTGGCTTTTAGAGTCATCAGCTGTTTCTCTGAGAAATTCTCATTTGTGCATTTTTCAGGAAAGGTGACAAAGTGTTTTCTTTAGTATAAAGTAATAAGATCTTATTGCTATTTTGATGCCTCCACTACCACATTAACAATTTTAATGGCATTTCTCCATATAAATTGAAAAATTAGTAATAGAGATTGTTTAGTAAAATGTTTTAAATCCTATAAAAATAAATCTGGTTAGCAGTGAAGATAAATGCATATGATCACATTTTGCATAATCTATGACTGTCATGATGTAAGGTTCTACTTTATGGTTGAGAACTGTCTAGCACATTGTTTGCTCATTTTCAATGCAATTCTTTGTTTTGAAAATGGACGCCAATTTAATTTCATTAACTAAACTCTGCCTGCATAACTTGACTGATTTGGATAACTGGATTATTGGATTCAAATGTGGTTGCTCTTAAAAACTAGGTTTTCATTTTGGGGGGATGTTTTCTAAAAGTCCCTTTTACTTCAAAGTAAATATTAATAAAGATTTTTTTTGAATAATGTGAGAATAAAACTAAAAGATTTTCAAGGTTGATAGATTATTCTAATCATTATTTAAAATGTGAAATGTCTTAATACTTAATAAATAGTTTGTAAAGATTGAAAACTAATTACTGACCTTTTAATCAGACTGAAATTCCATATAGCATCTTTAGATTAAGTAGCTTTTTTTTCCTTCCATGTATTCCTCAGCACTTTTCTATTTGGTTTGGATTCTAAAACAGTCAGTTCCAGCTACATAATTTGTGGTGCCCAGTGAAAAATGAAACTGCAGGACCCTTTGTTCAAAAAGCAGGAAAAAAAGGGCTGTTAAAGGTACTAACATATAAAGCTTTTTCCTTCTGCAATTTCTCTCTCTCAACTTGTCATGGTGCATTTTTAATTGCCATTTAATGTCCTTCTAAGTAAAGAAAAAGTAAATTTCAAATTATTAGCATAAACTTTACCATTCCTCTTTAATTGCTCAATGCTACTTTTAAATGTAAATATAAGAGCATTTAACTCATTTGTGAAATCATCGAAATCACACAGTTCTTTTCCTAGAGTCCTGCACCACTCCCTATCCCCAGTACCCCAGGGTATCTCAAGCAGACCAGAGCAGACAAATGTAAGACAGACTCAAAAAGTTTGGAAAGAGGAAGAGAGGGTGTCCCCAGGCACTGATCCAGTCGAGAGGCCCTCCCTCTGCGCAGGGATACTTGTAGGGGGATTGAGGACACCTCCAGGTTCCCAGGGCTTCCAAACCCACAGTGGAAGGGAGAAACCTAAGGGTCTTTGAACCTCCTTCCCAGAAACTATTGGCTACCTGCATGGGATGGATGAGAAGCTTGTCCCCACTAAAATGTGGCCTCTGCAGAACAGACAGCCAACACACACACACACACACACACACACACACTCCTCTACACTCTCCAGTGCTAGAGAGCCCTACCTAGACCCTTCTGTGCACATGCCCAGATCCCCACTAGAGACAGGGGACAACCCAGAAATGTGGTCCTCCCTCCTCAGAAGTTAACAAAGTCACTTAACCCAGGTGGAGAATGGCAGCAATGCGTGGGCAGTGCAGGGATTGGAAGACTGCTTGGCAGAGAGCAGGGGGGAAGGCAGGGAAAACACATCCCCAGGAATGTGGGGAGGGGGGGGTGGCCAGAAGCTGGACCTTGCCTAGAACCAGGGCTTCAAGCTCCCAATGCACACTCCATTGTCCCATCAGACTTCACTTACAAAACATGAGTTAAAGATAAAATTATTAAGAATTTCAAGATGGCATTAGCTGAGCATTAAACCCTAAACAGGTTCAGGGAGTTGTGCAACTGCGGCAAGTCACACACTCTTGAAATCAGTCCTGAAAACATTTTACAAAATAGTGATGTCATTGTTCTTCCCATTTACCTCTATGTGTTAGTCAGCAAACAACTATAGTCAGTAACTATGATGTGCCAAGTACTGTGCTGTATGCCATGTAGTGAAAAATAGATGCACATTTGAGTGTTTGAGACATGGTGTCTACTACAGAGCAGTCAACAGTCTTTCATTCTTTAAGATTCTTTAGAGCTTAGCTAAATAAAGAAAGACTAATTAAACGTATAATATCTGATTCAATATGCATTTTCAAGAAATGAGTGCCTGAAATATTACTTAGTGCAAAAGTCCTTAAAATATGTATAAGGTAATAAATGATTAAATAGTGATATGGCAGGTGGTGAATGTTGACATTTCACTTTTCTGTTTTTATGAAAGAGAGACTAGTTGTTTGACCACGTATTTATTCTGTTATACAGTGAGCAACGCTTTTAGTAATAAAGATTAAAAACAAAAAAATTGAAAGGTAGTTCCATAATTTGCCTAATGCTCTTCTAATTATTTTGCAATTTTAATAGACCTAAGGGTAAATTTCATAGCTATTGATACCTTTGTCCTCTGCTCTATATTGTTGTACTGAGTCACTTCCAAGGTGTACCCTGAGATAAAAGTGTTTTCTTCCTCAAATTAATTATGACATGACTCATTGAATTATTTGTATTCATCCTTTCAAATTGTTATCCAGCTTACATATTTAAGAAATCTCTCATTAAAGCAAATAAATAATATTCCAAGGGTGATAAATATATCTCTAATATGTGAATAGAAATGTACTTTTCATTCCATTTTGTTTTGTCTTTAAAAAGCTTATTTTACTCTTTTGCTGAATCACTAAATCTCTAAGATATGATTACCTTTTACTTTATAATGCCTGTGTGAATTGATGTCCTCTGTTTTTGACTTCCTATTTCAAGGCTTTTTTATATAAATAGTGAATGATTGACTACTTTCTATGAGTTTTAGATTATATATATTTTTTTTAATTTTTATTTATCTATTTATTTATTTTGGGTCCTCGCTGCTGCGCGCGGGCTTTCTCTAGTTGCGTTGAGCGGGGACTACCCTTCGTTGGCGGTGCGCGGGCTTCTCATTGCAGTGGCTTCTCTTGTTGCGGAGCACGAGCTCTAGGCGCACGGGCTTTAGTAGTTGTGGCACGCAGGCTCAGTAGTTGTGGCTCACGGGCTCTAGAGCACAGGCTCAGTAGTAGTAGCACATGGGCTTACTTGCTCCGTGGCATGTGGGATCTTCCCGGACCAGGGCTCGAACCCATGTCCCCTGAATTGGCAGGCATATTCTTAACCACTGTGCCACCAGGGAAGTCCTTAGGTTATATTTTGATAAGTTTATTTGATAGTTATGTCCTATCTCATAATTTTATGTTTTTAAATTTTTTAAATTACTTTTTATAAAGATAAATGTTGATCAGTTGTAGATATGAATTGCACATTTAGATTACTAGAAATTGAGAATAGGTTCCTCATTCTATTTTTATGAGAATAAATATTTCATGTGCTGAACAGTTTTGAATATTTAAAATGTTCAACTGCTGTTTTTATTTAGCTGTTTTATCCAAAATGTGAGATACTTGTATTAAGAGCAGAACAATTAAACTCTATTTGAAGTGCTACTTAATTATAAATTTAAAGATAAATGACATGGAAAATTATGTCCTAAAAAAAACTGTTTTCCAACATCTGAATTTTATTAACCTAACTGCTGCCAGTTCATATTAGTTTCATACTTATAAGGTGACCATTTTCATTATGCCTTAAAGGATCTCAAGAGAATGTAGACTTCAGCTACAAGTCATCAGGCAAGATGTTCTTATAAATGTTATAAGTAACATTATATAGATAAATATATTTTATATTATAAATAAATGTTATTTTATCCCATTTCGAAGACCTCTAAGAAAGAGCTCCAATTCTCTTGTATATTTTAACTGACTCTTTTAGGGTAGTCTTCCATGTATTTTGTCTAAAACCTTCCTTCTGCCTATTAGCCTATTTAAGAAGAAAATACAAAAAATAAATTGCACTTCAAGAGCTAGAAGTTCTTTCTCTGCATCATCACTCTTTGTAGATGGGAAGACCATCAGTAGAACATTCTATTAAGATTACTTCTACTTATTTATTTGTTAGAAATAAATTTTTTTAAATTTTAATATAATGTAATTTTTATTCTAATTTTCTCAATATTAAAAAGAATCCATAATGTTAGGTGAAATGCAAAAAGTAACCTAATTGCAATTAATTCTGATAGACCTTTTTTTATGATACATCCTTGATATATCCACTTTCTTTACACATGAAGAATTAGATAAAGTTTTTATGACCTTTTAAGGCCAAACTCCTCATTATTGTACTATGATCTAGAACTAACTACTTTTCTCTAAGCTGTTCTCTACAAATGTCCCAATTCTTTTCATTTCCCTTATTAATTTGAATTTTATTTTCTACTTCCATAAATTTTTCTTTTCTCCCTTGTGGTAGCTCACATTCTCAGAGGAGGGAATGAAGTCATATACTTGCCTTCATGTGACTTTTAAATCCATTGTAGCTTGTCGTGGTATCAGAGGTATCAGAGGTACCATAAGCAGAGTATGGGAAGAGTTACCCTTTGTTTGACATAAATTTGGCCAGCAGGGACTTGATTTTGTAGGGAAAACTATTATTTTATTTTTTATCAAAGTATAGTTGATGTGCAATGTTATATAAGTTACAGTTATACAATATAGTGATTCACAGTTTTCAAAGGTTGTTATGCTCTGTTTATAGTTGTGATAAAATTTGGCTGTATTCTCTGTGCTGTATAATATACCCTTGTAGCTTATTTTATACATAATAGTTTGTACCTCTTAATCCCGTACCCCTATATTGCTCTTCCCCCGTCTCTCTCCCAACTGGTAACTACTAATTTGTTCTCTATATCTGTAAGTCTGTTTCTTTTTGTTATATTCATTAGTTTGTTGTATTTTTTAGATTCTACATATAAGTGTTATCATACGGTATTTGTCTTTCTCTGTCTGACCTATTTCACTTACCATAATATCCTCCATGTCCATCCATGTTGTTGCAAATGGCAAAATTTCATTCTTTTTATGACTGAGTAGTATTCCATTGTATATATATATATACCACATCTTCTTTATCCATTCATCTGTTGATGGACACTTAGGTTGCTTCCATGTCCTGGCTATTGTAAATAGAGCTGCAATGAACATTTTGGTACTCTTTTTGAATTATGGTTTTCTCAGGGTGTATGCCCAGTATTGGGATTGCGGGTCATATGGTAGTTCAATTTTTAGTTTTTTAAGGAACCTCCATACTGTTCTCCATAGTGGCTGGATCAATTTACATTCCCACCAACAGTGCACAAAGATTTCCTTTTCTCCACATCCTCGCCAATATTTGTTATTTGTGTTCTTTTTGATGAGAGTGATTCTGACAGGTGTGAGGTGATATCTCATTGTGGTTTTGATTCTCATTTCCCTGATGATTAGCGATGTTGATCATCTTTTCATTTGCCCATTGGCCATCTGCATGTACTCTTTAGAAAAATGTCTGTTCAGGTCTTCTGCCCATTTTTTAATCGGGTTTTTTTTTTTTTTTTGATGTTGAGTTGTGTGAGCTGTTTATGTATTTTGGATATTAACCCATAACTCTAATTTTAGGGTCAAAAGATGCTAAAATCATTTTTGCTTAATTATTTGATAACTTAGAAGAATAAATATGTTTGGGATTTAAAACAACCAAGCAAAAACTCAGATTATACATTGTCTAAACTTAACACATAAAAATGGCAAACAGATGGTATTGCTGAACTGGATTTTGCATAAAAATCGCTTTCTTTATTTTTATATTTTCATATTTCAAGAACTAATTGCTTTCCTCGTGAGTCCATTTCTTCACTGAAATTTTGCTTAATTTTCTTTGTAAAAGTTTTCTTAGGAAGTATGGCATCAGGTTTCCATAATATTATCTAAAAGTTCACTGCATTGTACTTGTATATTGAAAATATCATCTATTGCTAGGACAGTGAAGGTGTTACATAAATGCAAAATGTAGTGCTGCTTCATTTGTACATGGCTTTTTAAAAAATGAGTTCTCATTTGAGTACATCCCTTAAAACATGAAAAGTATATTTAATCAAAATCAATGAATGAATAATTAGCTTACATTTCAGGAACTAATTTGTATTTCTAAGGAGAAGATAGAAACAGTTTCTGATTAAAGGAACAGAAGAGATAGCCTTGAAAAAAGTTCTTAATATACAGAGAGAGTTAATATAGGATAAAGAACACATATAAAATCAATGGAAAAAGTATACATCATTGAATAAAATGTATTGAGGGAAACTTATTATTTAAAACATTTCAAGTTAATTCTTAACTAAGAAAATACCTGAAAGAAATCCCAAGTTATTAAACAGATAAATGTTGAACATAACATCTTAAGAAAAAGTAAATATAGGTAAATATATGACTAAATAGAGAAGCATATAAAAAAATAAATGACAAAGCAAAGGACAGATGAGTTTAATAGAAATTTCACATATCACATATCAAAGTCATTATAAATAAAATGAAAGTAAGCAGTAAGCTGGGTAAAATACTTGTGAAGAATAGACTATGGTAAAACGGGCAAAGGATGAGCAGTCAATTCTTAGAAGAGATACAGTTGCCTACTATGCATTAAAAAAGAACTTCATTCTTGCTAAGATTCAAATAAATGAAAATTAAAATGATAGGTAATTTTCTTCTCATCAAATTGGACATGTTTTTGTTTTTTGTGTGGTTTTCTTTGGTAAATGGTAATGCTTATGTATGCTTAGAGTATGATTTGGTCAGAACTCCCACGTCACTACAGGAAAACTACAAAATTATATGGCAATGTGTTTCCAGTGCCTTAAAATTACTGTATCCTATATTAATATCTAGGGAAGATGACATATAGAAAAACTATATGTGTGTACAAACATGCATTATGTATAATAAGGAAATGTATAAATATCCTAAGTGACAAGAAATAAATAGTGAGTAAAATGTATTATGTCTGTAAGATGGAATGTTAAGTTTAATGAATGAGAATAATGCTGACAGTACTGTAAAGACTGCAGGATTGGAAACTATATACATCATCACCCAACTATGTAAACAACTGATGTACACATATAGTCATAAGAAAATGAATAGCAAAATTTTCTAATGTTGGCACTGTTTCTCTCTGTGTGGTGGGTTTATGATTGATTAGTTCTCTAAAGTGACTTGTAAGGTCCTTCATGATCTGGCCCTGATTATCCTATTAGAGCTCCTTATATTTACCTGGTCTCCGTACTTACCATGCTCTGCATTTCAATTGCATGCCAATTTTTTCTGTTGGTTTGTCATAAATGTTCATATCCCCAAGGCCTAACATGATACATTTCACATAAAACTATACATTAAATATTTACTAAATAAATTAGTGAATCAAGAGGATGGGTATGTAAACACACACACACACACACACACAAATTTCTACCATACATAAAGTGAACCTTTTAAAGCTTTAATACCCTGATACTTTTGCCCCTTAGTCATAAAGTGCTCACTTAGGACATCAACAATAAGCATTCTATTCATAGGCTCATCATTCTGGAACAGACCTACAGAAGGCATAGTGTTCAGTTGTGTAAACCTAAGCAAGAATGCCGTGAAAATATACAGGAGAGATTATTGTCTATTTGGTTTTCCATAAAACCAAATTTCATATCCTGTGTACATAGTTTAGTCTGCTCTTTACCATCTGCATTCTCATGAATTTGTAGCTCATAATGTCATTTTTTTATTCTCTTGAAATGTCCAGTAGTTTAGTCATATAGAGAGACAGGAAACAGCTGGTCAGAATCTGATCAGCTCTGAGTTCCTAAATAAAGATTAAATACAAAGATTAAGGTAGCAGTCCCTAAACTGCTACTATCCAGCTGTGTAAATTCAGGCAAGTTATTTAATCTTTCTGGACCTCAGATTCTTCATCTGCAAAATAAGTGTATTGCACTAGATAACATGATGAGCACTCTAATATTCAGTAATTGCATTGAATAACGTGATGAACATTCTATGTGCACAGTCTTTTAATATTTAAAATCAGTGTTCTCTATAATTCCAAAGACTTGACATAATAAAAATAAGAAAATAACACAGTTTATGAATTTGACACCTCCAGTAAAAAGAAACCTCCTCCCTAAAAATCTCATTGTAACTTTCCATGTATACAGCTCTTGCTGTAGGTCTCGTTCTGTAATATTTTACAGTATTATTGGAAGTTTGCCATGGTGACTTCAAGTTGTACAGTTGTTTATAGAGGTAAAGAAGAAGTATCTCAGTAATATTTCATCCCATGTTCAAGTTCATATTACTTTACTCTCAGAGAGAAGAAATAAAAATCTGTTATTTGGAAAATAAAAATATGTATTGTGTTAGAAACTTGACTGTGTAAATAGATAAAATTTTCATGGTTTAAGCATAGAAATAAAAATGTCGTCCCCTCCTGTCCTTTCTTTCCTTTTTTTCCCCCACACTCTGGTCTCTGTCATTTTCAACTTCTTCTTTTTGTTTGTTTTTTTTTCTGGTTTACCACTTGCTTTGATCATATATTTCTCAAGACTGTATGTAAGTCACTCTTCAAACTGATTTTCATGTGTTCTTTATTCTGTCACTTAATTCCATGATATGATAAATTCCAAATATAATTTAGTCTTTCAGCAGTAGAATTTAAGCTCCATGAGGGCTGAACTTTTCCACTGTATTTTATTAGTCAGGTCACTCTATCCCTGAAGCATTGAAGAGTACTAGGTATAAAGTTCAGTAAATACTTGTTTAATAAATGAACGAGCAAACATTCATTAAGCCATAATGCACGATCAGTACTATGGCACATCATATAGTATTGATAAGAAAGGAAGAAGTTATTGTGGCTTTCTCAAATGCCTTACTTACTCTAATTGAGGAGACAAGGTTAGCAGTCTGAAAAAGGCTAGCAAAAAATAAAAAGAAGCATATTTTTAAGTTAAGTGTTTAAGTTATAAGAATCAGATTGTGAATGCTTTAGTTCAGAGGAGGAAAGCTTAACTGAGCTGGAATACTTCCTGGAGGAGCTTTACCCTAAAAGGAAGAAGATCATTTGGATTTGCCATTTAAGAAGTATTGAGCCTTGAGATTATGAAGCCATGCAGGAGGAGCAAATTTTCACAATTTGTTTCTGGCAGCATTGTAGAAAAGCCTAATTCTTCAAGTGCATATCTGAAGAAGGTTTCAATAAATCAAGATTTACACCACAGTCAGTCTTTAATAAGAAAGTTATAGAATCATGCTCATTCAATTTAGGAGGCATTTTGCACGCACTATTATGGAGTAGGTCTTAGTAGCTGTGTTATAATCTGCTTCCTCAAACATGAGCAGTGCTGGATAAAAAGAGTAGAATATCAAAGATGAGATTTGCCAGAAGGAGAAGCTTACTTCTGGGGGGTTGTTCTTTTAAGGAAGCAAGCTTAGCAAAAAGTAGTTTCCATCTGGGAGCAAATTTACATGGCACTGTTACAAGGTGCACGGTTTGATAGTGATTTATAAACAGCCATTAGAGTGGGATACTTGTTGTCTTCCCACAGCAACATCTCTGAGCACTAAGCACTTTTTGGTCAAGCCCCTAGGATTTAACTGCAGGGTGTTCAGTTATAAAACCGTTTTTCATCGATCTGAGCTGTTGAGTTCTTAACTGTAGCTTATTTTCACTTTGATTTTGGAATCCAAAAATGCCAGTCACAGCACTTAGGAACTAAAATCATTGGCACAGGAATTTAAATGAAGAGTGATAAATCAAGGCTGCCAGTGGCTACTGCCTCAGCCAGGGGCAAACACCACAGCCACAGGTGTTAATAGCCTTGCATGCCTAGTTTCAAATTAAGTGTGACAAATTAAGCAGGAAGTTAATTACTATCTTGAAACAAATAGTCTGATGTTGATTGGAAAGGGCATCATTAAGATGTGTTTTATGGTAACAGAATACCCATAGGAAACATTAGAAAATAGAGATGTACAAATAATGATTAGTTCAGGTAAAAAAAAAGGGGGGGGCGGGTGAGGGTTATTATGCAACTGGTTAAATGCATGCAGGTATATGAAAAGGAGACGTCCTCTGAGAATAACTTTGCTAGTCTAAAAACAGGAAGTGAATTCACAGATGCATCAGAATCTTGGTGTCTACATGGTGGATGAGGTAGTAGGTGGCCCAGGTACCTATATCTCTTCCACTGCAGACCAGTTATTAGAATGCCTGTCAACTGTTCTCATGGCAAAAGCGCTAAAATGAACAACTGCACCTAGAGTGAATATGACCTTAAAAACCCAAAGATACTATAAATCACAGAATTCTTAACTAGTCCTTCATTTATTTTTCTGTACCTTCACTCCATGGCCCTTACTGTCTTTAGATATTTATTAGACAGCAGCTTCTTCTTTAAGTCATTTCCTACTTGACTTAATGATTTTTAATACTGTTTGAGGAAGTGTTTCAAGAAAGAATCTGTTCTTTGAAGTTCAGATGGGTCTTAGGAAAGATATAGTTCAACTTACATTTAGTGAGATAAAGTTAAAAATCACTTACTGTGTCAGACACTGTCCTTAGCACTTATATTAAATCATAATAAAAGCCAGCCCAGTAAGTTATCATTATAGACATTTTCCAGTTGAGGAAACTGACATAAAAAGAGACTAAGTAAAATGTCAGCATCACCCAGTTAAGACATAGACAAACCAGAGTTTGTAGTCAGGTATTGTGGGTCCAGAAGTCTGTGCTCTTAACCATGAGGATACATTGCCTTTTGAAACCTGGGCCTGGAGAGAGCAGCAGTAGTTATAAAAATAATTATCAGTTGTAACTTTTTCACATCAGTCGTTTCGCTTCTCTACCTGTTGCAAGTCAGAAACATATCTTCCTCAGAAAATAAAGATTAAATACAAAGATTGAGGTACCTTTTTATCAGGCTCTGTAGGAAATATGATGAGCTCCCACAGTAAATGTATAACCTCCAGGAGGCTTTTGACCTGTCCTTGGAGCACGTGAACTTTGCTAGCCTCTCACCACAATGTCTTGCCTTAATGAGAGTCAATAAATCACAGGATACCTAAATACAAAATTCTATCCTTAAATAGAAAATGTTCTTAGATCTTTCAAAATGTTAGTTCTTAATCCTGAAACAAATATTTTTGCTGTTCATTAATATCCATATGTTTATAATAGGGCACATTTAATAAATTTTAGAGAAAAAACAAAATTAAATGATATATTTAATAAAGGAAGAGTTCAAATGCATTTATTCTCTGGTACACTTCTTCAGATATATGTATTTTGTGAATTCCAAAAGAAACATATTTGATAAAACTCCAGCCACTCCGTCCAGCCATCGTGATCTCTTTTGCTGTTGCCCAAACACCCCAGGCACATTCCTGCTTCATGGCCTCTGTCCTTTTTGTTACCTCCTTCAGGTCTTTGCTCCAATGGCATTTGGTCACAGAAACTTTGTATGGCCACTTTAGTTAAAATTATAATTTTTCACGTCTACCATTCCTGACTACATTCTCTGCCTTCTTTTTTTTTTCATGACACTTATCACCATATTCCATTTTACTCAAATGTTTATTTTCTGTCTCCCACCAACTTTAATATGAACTCCATGTAAGCAAGGACCTCTGTCATGTTTATTTGCTATATTTATTTGCTATATTCCCTGTGCCTAGAATAGAACCTTGTTCATACTAGGCACCCAGGACATGTTTATTGAATACTAAAACACAGAATGGAAGAATAATTGAATAAGTGAATTTTTTTTAAGTTACAGTTTCATAATAATTCATTAACCATTTTCTAATTAGATAGTCTAAATAAATATGTGAGTTAGTATTGATATAAAATTCCATTGCAAAACTAGCTAATTTTTACAGTTCAAATATCTGTTATTTTCATATTTTCACTGTAGTCAATTATTAAAATACTCTGTGTAATCAGCATTTTGTTTTAAAAAGCGATCTTAATTGCTAAGCAGAAGCAATTTATATTTATTAATGGCCATACCTATATCATGAGCATGGCTTAAACATATGTTTCTGGAGAATTATAAAACATGCCAAAATTGTTTGAAAGAACAGATGTTTAAAGGTGTTGACACAGCAAGTGTAAATGATTCCTGCTTTGTAGTTAGAAATAAATCAAATTCATTACTGTATCCTCAGGGCCTAATACAGTGCCTAGCACCTAGGAATATTCATAAACATTTTGAATAAAGGAATACATGATTAAATAAAGGAAAGCACTTTTAAATTTTATTTATTTATTTATTCTAATTTTTTAATTTTTTTATTGAAGTATAATTGATTTACAATGTCGTGATAGTTTCAGGTGTACAGCACAGTGATTCAGTTATATATATATATATATATATATATATATATGTATGTGTATATATATACACATACATATATAGACTTTTTCAGAGTCTTTTTCCTTACAGGTTATTACAAAATAATGAGTATAGTTCCCCGTGCTATACAGTAGGCAGTAGGTCTTTGTTGGTTATCTATTTCATATAAAGTAGTGTATATATGTTAATCCCAACACCCTAATTTATCCTCCCCCTCCTTTCCCCTTTGGTAACCATAAGTTTGTTTTATATGTCTGTGAGTTTCTTTCTGTTTTATAAATAAGTTCATTTGTATCTGTTTTTTTATAAGATTCCTATATATCAGCAATATCATATGATATTTGTCTTTGGCTTACTTCACTTAGTATGATGATCTCTAGGTCCATCTTTGTTGCTGCAAATGGCATTATTTCATTCCTTTTTATAGCTGAGTGATATTCCATTTTATATTTATACCACATCTTCTTTATCCATTCATCTATCAATCGACCTTTAGGTTGCTTCCATGTCTTTGCTATTGTAAATAGTGCTACACTGAAAATTGGGTTGCATGTATCTTTTCAAATTAGAATTTTCTCTGGATATACGCCCAGGAGTGAGATTGCAGGATCATATGGTAACTCTATTTTTAGTTTTTTAAGGAACCTCCATACTGTTCTTCATAGTGGCTGTACCAATCTAAATTCCCCCTAATGGTGTAGAAGGGTTCCTTTTTTCTCCACACCATCTCCAGCATTTATTATTTGTAGACTTTTTGATGATGGCCATTCTGACTGGAGTGAGGTGATATCTCATTGTAGTTTTGATTTGCGTTTCTCTAATAATTAACAGTGTTGAGCATTTTCTCATGTGCCTATTGGCCATCTGTAGTCTTATTTGGAAAAATGTCTATTTAGATCTTCTGCCCATTTTTTATTGAGTTGTTTGTTTGTTTTTGATATTGAGTTGTATGAGCTGTTTGTATATTTTGGAAATTAAGCCCTTGTCAGTCACATCATTTGCAAATATTTTCTCCCATTCTGTAGGTTGTGTTTTCATTTTGTTTATGGTTTTCTTTGCTGTGCAAAAACCTTTAAGTTTAATTAGGTCCCATTTGTTTATTTTTGTTTTTATTTTCATTACTCTAGGTGATGGATCCAAAAAAATGTTTCTGTGATTTATGTCAAAAAAGTGTTCTGCCTATGTTTTCCTCTAGGAGTTTTATAGTATCTTGCCTTACATTTAGGTCTTTTATCCATTTTGAGTTTATTTTTGTATATGATATTAGAGAATTTTCTAATTTCTTTCTTTTCCATGTAGCTGTCCAGTTTTTCCAGCACCACTTATTGAAGAGATGGTCTTTTCTCCATTGCATATTCTTTTCTCCTTTGTTGTAGATTAATTGACCATAGGTGTGTGGGTTTATTTCTGGGCTTTCTATCCTGTTCCATATGATCATATCAATAGATGCAGAAAAAGCTTATGACAAAATTCAACACCCATTTATGATAAAAACTCTTCAGAAAGCGGGCATAGAGGGAACAGGACATAATAAAGGCCATATATGACAGACTCACTGCTAACATCATACTTAATGGTGAAAAGCTGAAAGGATTTCCTCTAAGATCAGGAACAGGACAAGTATGCCCACTCTCATCACTTTTATTCAACATAGTTTTGGAAGTCCTAGCCACAGCAATCAGAGAAGAAAAAGAAATAAAAGGAGTCCAAATTGGAAAAGTAGAAGTAAAACTGTCATTGTTTGCAGATGACAGGATACTATACACAGAAAATCCTAAAGACGCTACCAGAAAACTACTAGAGCTCATCAGTGAATTCAGTAAAGTTGCAGGATACAAAATTAATACACAGAAATATGTTATATTTCTATACACTAATGACAAAAGATCATAAAGTGAAATTAAGGAAACAATCCCATTTACCATCACATCAAAAAAGAATAAAATACCTAGGAGTAAACCTACCTAAGGAAGCAAAAGACCTGTACTCTGAAAACTATAAGATGCTGATGAAAGAAATTGAAAACAACACAAACAGATGGAAAGATATACAGTAAGTCCCCTACATACGAACCTTCAAGTTGCAAACTTTCAAAGATGTGAATGTGCGTTCACATGTCCAATCACGTAAGTTAGTTCATGTTTCCTACATTGTCACCTGCGTGCATCCTCTACAAGTGGTTGTGCTTTTGTGTACTTTACTGTACAGTACTGTTGCTGTGCGACAGGAGGAGCTTCCTAATGAAGACCTGATGGAATTGGAGGCCCAGAGAAAGGATGAAGAGAGACAAGAGGAAGAAGAAGTAACTGAAGAACCAAAGAGATTCACAATGCAGAAAATGGCAAGGGGATTTTCTTTATTTGAGGAGGCACTGTTAGTTTTTGAGGCACAGAATCCGAATGTAGAATGGTACACAAAGGTTGCAGCAGCTGTTCAGAATGCAATCCAGTGCTACCATGTCATCTATGGCAAGAAAAAAAGAACTACTACCCAGACATCACTGAATTGTTTTTTCGAGAGGGTAGATAGAATTGAGTCTAGCAAGGAACCAGAACCTGTGCCATCAACGTCAGGCATGAGTGAAATTGCAGCTTGCCCTCCGTCTCCTATTGCTGATGATCTTTCAGCTCTGCCATCTCCCACCTCCTCTCCCTCCTCCAGACAGTAACTCTTCTTGCCTGTTCACTCAATGCCAGCCCCTGTATGCCAGCTGTTGTATTGTACTACTCTACTTTTCAAGGTACTGTACTGTAAGATTAAAAAGATTTACTTTATTTTATGTGTCTGTTTGTTTTTTATGTATTATTTGTGTGTAAAGTATTAAAAACGTATTACAGTACAGTACTATGTAGCCAATTGTGTTAGTTGGGTACCTAGGCTAACTTTGTTGGACTTACAAACAAATTGGACTTATAAAGTGCTCTCAGAATGGAACTCATTCGTATATAGGGAACTTACTGTACCATGTTCTTGGATTGGAAGAATTAATATTGTTTAAATGACTATACTACCCAAGGCAGTCTACAGATTCAATGCAATCCCTGTCAAATTACCAATGTCATTTTTCACAGAACTAGAACAAAAAAATTTTTCAATTTGTATGGAAATGCAAAAGACCCCAAATAGCCAAAGCAATCTTGAAAAAGAAAAATGGATCTGGAGGAATCAGGCTCCCTGACTTCAGACTATACTATGAAGCTACAGTAATCCAAACAGTATGGTACTGGCACAGAAACAGAAATATAGATCAATGGAACATGATAGAAAGCCCAGGGATGTACTTTTAAGTTAAATTTTTGTGATGCTTTACTAAATGCCTTCTTCTTAAAGAGGATATGTATACCTAGGCAAATAAGGTTTGCAATACAACACATTCACAATAGACCACTTTTCTTCATTTGTAATAACTTACTAAAATATATAAAGATATAAAACATTGTTATACTTAGGAAATAATTTAAATAAAGAATTCAAGCATTTAAATTTATTTACTAATATGTTTGTAAAAATGTAGAATAAAAAATATCTTTAAGTTATAGAATTTTGCATGATATATCAAAGCTATTTTCTGTGTAATTCCATCTTTTGATATAATAGTGTCAAACAAAATTTAAAGAAGAAAAATTATAAGATCAGTTATGTGTTCCTAGAGAGGAGAGTATAATGTGGTAGATGGACATGAGACTGAGGGTCTTCAGCTCCTGGTTCTCATTCTGATTCTGGCCAGAAATTTGGATGAAATTAGACCATCACTGTAGTTTTCTGTACTGTACCAAAGCTTTCTCATGACATAAACAGGACAGTTTCTAATATTTATTCCAAATAAAAAATGTGAAGTTCCTGTGTAGGTAGATTCCAGATCTGTTCATGTATCCCCCTACAATCTAACTTTTTTCTATAAACAGCCAGACAGTAAGTATCATAAAGTATATGACTGTGTGGGCCATATATTCTCCACCAGACAACTAAACTCTGCCCTTGCAACAGGAAAGCAACCCTGGATAATACATAAATGAAAGAACATGGCTGTGTGCTAATAAAACTTTATTTACAAAAACAGGTATTTGGGCTGGATTTGGCCCACAGGCCATAGTTTACAAATCCTGCCCTAGATTATAAAGCTTTATGTTCTTAGATAAAGTAATTGGATGCTTTTGATTAATATGCCCATACTTGAAATCTGAAGAGAGGAAAAGGAAAGATTCTCCGAAGACAGGTGTTTCTTTCACCTAGAAATCATCATTTTGAAGTAAATAGTTGGAAATTTATTTTTTTAAATATCACAGGGACATGAAGAAGAGTATTTAAGGCTTTTAGTTTTCATAAAATAGTGTGAGGCATTGTTAATCTTAACTAGTGAGAAAATGAACAATGTTTATGTAAATGCATATACATAGTGTGAATTACAGAAATTTTATTATTACCTAAAATTCTCTCAACTAGTATGAGGAATGGTCAGATTTTATAGTTCTCCAGTTCCTCCAATTCCAGACTCCATTTGAGGATGAGCAATACAAAACTTAGTTAAATTTAATGAGATAAGTAAAACACTAGTATTCCAAGTTAATAGGAATTATTTCCATGTCAGTATCATTTACAGAGATTCCATGTTTAAAAAAAATAAATCTAGACTTTTGTAGAGATTTCATTACCACTAACAAATACAACTTATTCCAGCTGTTTAGCTTTCACTTTATTTGATTTTTGCTTAAAAACTTTGTAAATCCAGTTCAAAAGCAGTTGGCAAAGCCTGGGTAGATTGGTGCAATAAGAGAGGACTATAAAATTGGACTGATTTGAGCCATCAAGATAAAAAGATTGACACTTATATAACATTTTTCTTAACCTTGTCTTGATTTACTGCACAAATCCCTGGAAAATGAGTAACAATGAGCTGAAAGTATGGTACAAATATAGCACAAAGAAAAGAAAGAATTTAAAATTTGGTTTGTAGTTTTTTTTTTTTTTTTTTAATAAAGTCCTTCAATCAGTTCTTTCTTTATTTATTTATTTATGGCTGTGTTGGGTCTTCGTTTCTGTGCGAGGGCTTTCTCTAGTTGCGGCAAGCGGGGGCCACTCTTCATCGCGGTGCGCGGGCCTTACACTATCGCGGCCTCTCTTGTTGCAGAGAACAGGCTCCAGACGCGCAGGCTCGGTAATTGTGGCTCACGGGCCCAGTTGCTCTGTGACATGTGGGATCTTCCCAGACCAGGGCTCGAACCCATGTCCCCTGCATTAGCAGGCAGACTCTCAACCACTGCGCCACCAGGGAAGCCCTGGTTTGTAGTTTTTTTAAGATGGGCCTGTACATAAGTATTTACCAGAGATTTCCATGAGATGATTTGCATATAGATAAAGTTATTTATGTATAAGGTCAGCTTATACTCCATTTTCCACTAGAAATAAATAGGAATAAAGAGGTCTTGTCATGAAATAGAAACAGAGGCAGAACTATTGAGATCTGTAGTTAGTGTTTTGTAACCACAGCAATTTGTTATTTTAGTGTTGAAATATGAGTTTAATCTACTTATTAAGTGAAAATTAGTTGACTACATTTTTTGTTGTTACATTTATTTGCTTATTCAAATTGTGAGTATGGGTTCCTATACCTGTGAACATTCCATTGACTGAAAAGGCAACTAAATAGCAAACGGTTCCACAAGTCAGTTTAAATAAATGTAGTATATACTCTCTCTTTTTCGTCTTCTTCTTATTTTTTTCTGTGGGGTCTCTATTGGTAGAAAGTCACTTAATGTTTTTTTCTGAATACAGATGATCAGTCCTTTGCAGTCTGAGACACTTTCTTGTACCTACTAAAATAGAGGACAATAATCCAGTTTAGATCCGCTTTTACAATGCGTGTCAGAGTTTAGCCCCTATTAGAATAATAGCTTAAGATCAATAGAAAGGAAGGAAGGAAAAAAACACAAAAATATTATTCACCACATCTTTCCTGAGGTACAGTATGTATCATGTCATAGACCTTCAAATAAATGTTGATTAACGGACTAAATGAGTGAATGAAAAAAATGGAAAAAAAAAAGACCTTGTATTTATGTTTGCTATCATTTTCATTTAATATTTTATATTTGAAGTTACTTACTTTGCCTTAGCAAGTTTTGTTTTCATTTTCCTCTCTTGACCCAAATGGAAGAAGATTAACATATTTAAGTTTAAAAATCACTAAACATATGATCACAATGAAGTAGGGTTAAATTGGGGGAATTTTAGGCCCAAGAAAAAGTTGTATAAATCTTCTTTACTCTTTTAACTAGGACAAATATTCAATAGCTGTCTTTGTTTTCTGAGCCATAGAGAGGTTCCCAGGGAATTATGTTTGGAAATGGAGAGAATAAAGATGAGTAAATAATTCTACCAGTTAGGAATGTATTTGTCTAAAAGTAATAGAAAATCTGATTGAGTTCCTTGGACAAAAAAAAAAAAAGAGCTTATTTTTTTCTCATGTAACAAGAATGGAGGTAAAGTTTTGCTGGAGGCAGTTGAACTATTCAGTGATAATTCGTCACTTTTAGCTCTTTCTGTATGTCTGCTCTATCATGCAAAGGTTCTTGGCTTCTTACTTTCTTATTGCAGTGATACTGGCTGCACATCCAGGCATCATAACTGTTTTCAAGACATAGAAAAGGATGTACAACAAAATGGCGATAATAACCCTGTATGTTCCTTTTCATTGGCAAAGAAAAAGCTTTTAGCAAACTATAACCAGCAAATTTTTGTTTAGATTTCATTAGTCAGAACTTGGGGTCATAGCTATCCCTAACTGCAAGGCAGGCTGGAAAATCAAGTTTGGTGCATTTCCATCCCTACAGAAGAAAATGACAACAAGGAACATACTTGAAATGGGCATTGAGTAGGTTAACCTATAGTATCTGTCAGAATAATCTTCAGCAAGTTTGTTAATTGAACTATATAATAGATTCTGAGAAAATTAACCAAAATGAATATTTAAATGAACTATATAATAGATTCTGAGAAAATTAACCAAAATGAATATTTAAATGAATTATAAACATCATTTAGATCATAAATGCTATTTCTTGGTTTGGAGAAAGCAAATGGGAAGCTAAATACTAAAAGTTTAGGAGTGGTTATTTTGGGGATGCAAAATGAGAGCTTTTTTGTTGTTGTTGCTATTTGTATTTTAAAAATAGTTTACAACAAGATATTTAGTTAAAAGAAAGAAGAACAGATTTTCTAGGAAAATGATAATAGAGAAGTTAGTAAGTTCTTTATACTTTAATGTTCACTAAGTAAATAGTTCTACTTTATAAAGTATTAGAGATTTATTAAATAATTAGTGTGTGATTATACTTCATATCATCAAATCATACAGGTAGGAAAAGAATATGATATGGTGGCCTACCTCAAAGATATTACTCTGCTTGGGGAGATCTTCACATTTCTTTTATCTGCAATACACAGTTGAGTTAAATCCATATATTATTGGGCCTGGTGATAGGAAGATTTTTTTCAAATTCACAGAAAACAAGAGATTTAAATTTGTTTTGTTTTTAGATAGAAATCCAGGAATATACTTCTCTATCACATTGGGCAATCATCCTTACTTTTGTTGTACTTTAGCCTTGTGGCTAATCATTACCTCTTCATAATCTTTTTTTAAACTAGGGTCCATGGGATTAAAAGGACTCTCTGTTTCTCTGTTTCCTCTCCCTCTCTCTCTCTCTCTCTCTCTCTCTCTCTCTCTTACACGTGTGTGTGTGTGTGTGTGTGTGTGTGTGTGTGTGTGTGTGAAACCATTAAGTAACTTTGAGGAACACATAGGCAAGTTCTGTCGGATCTAGAGGTAGTAAAGTTTTATTAATCCAGAAAGCAATAGAAAAATTTCAAAAGCACAGATCAGATGTTGCTTGCACACACACACACACACACACACATATTTAAATTCTCAATATATCTAAAATAACAAAAAAAGATTTAAAAGGTAGAATTTTTTATAACAAACATGAAAATGGTTGAATTTTTCTTAACCTATAAATATAAATAAATCAATATGAAGAGCACTAAAATTAATGGTCCAGAACATAAACAATTTTAAAAAGAGGAAATAAAAGTTACTTAAAAGTTATTAAGACAATAGCTTTCATTAGTAAGTAAAGAAATGCAAAAATTATAAATGGGAATTTTTACCTATCAAATAGTAGTGATGAAAAAATACATAATATTTGATACTGGTGAGGGTATTACAAGATAAAATTCTCATATACTGTTGGTGGGAGTTTAGATATATTTAAAAGTTTAAAAAGCATGTGAGAAATATTTACTGGGACACTTTAAATGTTTGCATCCTTTGACCCAGTAAATTTACTACTAGTAAAAAAAAATCACAAAGAAGTAGAAACATAAACTTAAAAAAATAAATATTTAACAAAAGAAGGCGGGTTTAATAAATTATGAACTATTTTTAAATAAATTGTTAAGTACTGTAGGGGAGGAAAAATGTTCCCTTCTTCCCTTCTAGGACCTTTGGCTGGTCTAATAATTAAATTGACATAAGACGGATTAACAGGAAAAAAAAATTTAATTTGTATATATGGGAGCTCCATGAAAATATGAGACTCAAAGAAGTGACAAAAGCAGGAAGCTTTTATTCCTTTTAGACAAAGAAACAAATTTGTGATGAATTGACAAAACAAAGGGGTTTGGGCTTGGGGTGGTGAATTGGTGAAGAAGTAACAAGGTTTGTTTACACAACTTTCTAGGCCCTAAATCCCCTGTCTCTGGTGATAAGGATGCCTTCTGCCCTCCTAGTACAGGGAGGGTACCTTCCATGTGGGAGATTTATCTTCTGCTTTCAGGAGGGATCAAGGAGGGTCAGAATGTCCTTCTTGCACAAGTACCTTGAATTCAAGAACATCAAAGTGACATATTTTGGGGTGGCATATAAGTTTACCAAGGGTAGAAGCAATGTATTTTGAATCACTGAATCCTTCACACATCCTGTTGAATGTATGAAACAAAGTATGCATGAAAAAAGATGGCAGATATTTATTCATGTGGTTCAAATAACAGAGCAAACTAAACAAAGGTTGTTAATTCATAAATTTAGCTGTCAACCAATTTATTATGATAATATACTTTTGAATTTTATTGATTCTATAATTGTCTTTTATTAATTAAAATACTTGGCTATTAAAGTTTTTAGATCTTTAAATTCATTGCTAATTTCACGATCCAGTATTAATGGACATAGAATATATTGTACTTCATGAATCCACATTTGAGTTTGGGTTGCCTAGTCATTGTCAATAGGAGTATAATTTTCAGAAAAAGCCAAAAATAATGATAGAATTTAAAAGTATCAATTTTTAGATTCACTTTATAATTAAACAAAGCAAAACTACTCTAAAAAATAATTTGAAAAGTGATGAAAATATTTTGCAAAAAGCTTTATTCCTATTGTCTCTTCTATAAATGCTACTGACTCTGTTTCTACTTTTCTAGTTCTACAGTATAAAAGAGGGGCCCAAGAGTATGTTGATAAAGAATCTCCTTCAGGGGATTACTTTCATCATTTTTTTCCCCTGCAAGTTAAGAAATCTTTTTATCCTCCCAAGACCTCTTTCTGTGCTTAAAGCATGTAAACAGTCTTACCAAAAATTAATGATACATGTAATCTTGGCTTGCTATAGGGGATGTTACTGCAATTGTGATTTTTCATGCTAGAAGAGAATATACTTCCTCTTATTAAGTAAGTCATATTTGCCTTAGACAATGTAATTCTCTAAGCAACTTCATTCTGCCTTTATGACAGATATACATCCAAAGCTTCATAGCATAACTGAATTAGGTCACGTTACTACAGCCAAAACAAGGTGGAAATGATGCAAGACTTACTGCTTAGTTCAGTTTTCCTAACCATTTAAACTCAGTAGCAGGGTTGCCAAGTTTAGAGTCTTCACAATACTCTCCAGTGCAGTACCTATGAAGAATGTC
Organism: Eubalaena glacialis; assembly: GCF_028564815.1. Lineage (NCBI taxonomy): Eukaryota > Metazoa > Chordata > Mammalia > Artiodactyla > Balaenidae > Eubalaena > Eubalaena glacialis. The sequence goes on from NC_083721.1 coordinate 46,129,948, forward strand.
TCCAGTGCAAGCTCAGAATGTTTTTTTCTGCTTCTTTTTTTAACTTCTTCACTCATAGACAGTGCACATTATTTTGAACATATACAGTAAATACTGCACAACAGAGAACATATAGGTCATGCCCTGAATTCCCAGAGTCAAAAAGTAGTCTATGGCTAATGGTTTAATTTGCCCAAACCCTACGGGTACCTAAATACAGGGACAACTGAGGATTCAAAAGATATATATATATATATATAGCCCTTCCTAATTGTATCTCATATTTGGAAATCCAGGCACTCATTAACCCTCTCACCTCTGACAGAGAGTAAGAGCCAGATGATGGGTGGTCAAGGACTTAAGTTAAGCAGTATAATTTACATCCAAACTGGGATATTTCTGAAATTAAAGAGGAAGATATTTATAATCATGCCAGTACACCAGGCATTAGCCTGGGTTGTCCCAGGCAAACCTAGATATAAACAGTTTGATATATTGGTAGAATGAATGAGCTTCTGGATTGACACATTTCCGAATGTACAACCTTACTCACCAAATCTATGACTTCTCTCCTGAGTTTATGCAAGTAAATAGATATTAATACATACTAAATATTTTGCTGCCCTTTTGTGTGTGTCTTCTGTCTTTAAATTCCTTTAAGGTTTTTAAAGATAAAATAGTCCATCAGAGTTTCTCTTGTAATTTATACAATATTTAAGTTTTTATACAGTTAAAATTAAGCCAATTAATTAATGTCATATACACTTTCAGTTTTTCATAAGTAATAGAAAATCAGTGGCCACTTCTTAAAGGATGTTCATTAAGCATTAATTTTATTCCCTCTCTTATTTTGTTTTTTCATAAGTTTCAAAGTAAATACAGTGAAAATTAATATCAGAGTTTAGGCCCAATGACTGCTAGTTTCCTTTATCCTATTAAGTATTATAAGTCTATTTGTATGAAAGAATAACAATACTTTGAATTTAGAACTAGTAATTTTATGCTGTAAGGTTAGACATAAAGTTGTGTCCAAGACAAAAGGTGCCCCTTTAATTGATAATTTAATGTATACAGGCAGTTCTTTATTTTTACAAAAAGGATGCCTGAAAATAGGTTTTAAAGTTTATAAATTTAACAGTGCCTTATAAGTTAATAAAAGGATTCCCCAAGAGCTGCATATATTATAAAATGTTGAACTGTTTTTCTACAGACATGGTTTTCTTGAGCCCAGACAAATCCAAACAGGTGGGTGAAAAATCTTTACAGGCTACAAGAAAAAGACAAGAGATAGTCACCAGTCAGTCCCAAGAACCCACTTTTCAGTGGCCAACACGGGCCAAATGAGTAGTTAGGAAGCTCCAATACTAATCTTCAAATAGAGGGCTCCAGGACTCGCTAAGCCATGAGGTAGGGGTGGAGAGAGGTCTATATTCTTTCTACCACCAGAAGGGCCTCCACATGATTTTCAGAGTATTCTCACTCACCAGACTATTAGCAACAAGGGACTTGACCACTGTCTAAAAATGCTGAATGAGGCTGGCAGTTGGTGAATGAAGAGAATTAATTGGAGGAATGGGCACCCACCAGAGGTCTTGCAATCATAGATTTCCCAGGGCCTGTCTGCCACAGACTCCTGATGGGGGAAAATGTGGGTCACGTTGGAGAGTTGGGAAAAGCAGCAGAGAAGCTTTAGCTTGCGTGGTGTCAAGGGTTTGGTGTTTTACTAGGCATTTTCAACAGCCACTAACGTATACAAACAGGCCTAAAAATACTCCTCTCCTCTACCTTGGCGACCAGCCAGTCTTTGGTCCTAGCAGTAACCATGGGAATTAGGAATTAAATACCAGGTAATCAGAGAGGACAAATCTAGTTCAACCATGCTTTGTTTCCAATGCTAATTAGGTATTCTAAGAAATGGAAAATATGAGTTACTTCCAAGTTAAATTTGTTTCATTCTAACCCTAGAAAAGATTACAATCACTAATTAAACAGTTTGGGAACAGAAATATTAAGGTGAGCACTGTTTGTTAGTTTGTTGTTCATTCTGCATGAACATATAACCACTAAGACATTTTTGTTCCTTGATAGGGAAATTTGAATTATTTTAAAGTGGTTGAATTTTAAATAATGATAATGATCTGTATTACAGCTATATAACTTCTCAGTGGATCTTTTTCAGGCATTTTAGAATGTCTCCTAAATAAAGTCACAAAATGAGAACATAAATCACAAAGTAAAAAAAGGGCCAGAACATCTATCCTGGTTTTGTTGTTACCTTCAATATATTCTAAAAAATTTCTGGTAGGAGAAATATGTTACTTTTAATCTACTGATATTATTTATGACTTATTTACAGCATTCATACTGTGAATGATAGAAAAAATACATTTTTTTAATTTATCTTACTAAAACTCCCCTACTAAAGGTATGCTATTTTATAAAACGAAAATGTCATCCTAACAAGTGTGGCTAAGAAAAAGAAAAAATGAGCCATCATAAGCATCTTTTGAGTGCTGTCAGATTGCTCAAGTGAGGAGAATGGGAAAACCTATAAAGCAAAGCAGGTCAGAGCAGGGGAAGTGCAAATTAAAATCAAGTCAGGCTTAAGTGAAACGAAAGAGCACTTTACAAGAACGTCCAAATCTAGTTACACAATACATCACAGGCAGGAAGGCAAGCAAAGAATCAATGAAAACTGGTTATGATCAAGGTGGATTCAAGGATGGAAGAAGATAGCAAAGAGTAAATGTTTGACGTTGATTTTTACTGAAGGCATGAGTGACATTTTCACTCTCAAATTTTCTTTAGAAGGAGAAAGGTCAGAGATATTAGATCAAACACCATCCAATTCATAGGTGGTGCTAATCCTATTATAGAGTAGAAATAACCATGAATAAATTATATGCTACCAAGCATTTTAAAATAATTGAAAGATGAAATTATGAAAGTATTGGTCTAAATATTGGGAGAGTAGCCAGACTGCTGCATTTCCCTGTATGTAAAATAAAGGCTGATACTAGTGTTCCCCTTGAAGGATTGTTGTGAAGATTAAATGCAATAACATAAATAAACTTCTCAGAACAGTTCCTGGAATGTTGTAAGTGCTCAAACAGCATTATTATTTTTGTTATTTATCAAACCAAATGAATCTTATAAGATTAGCAAGCAAACAAGGGTTGAAAAACAATAAACACAGTAAGGCTCACTGATACCTGGATCACAGCCTTTACTCTGCTATCTGTATGATCATTCTCAAGGCACTTCATTTTTCTGGGCTTTTATTCTTTATAAAATCAAGAGATTGAACTAGATTATCTCTATGGTCTCTTCTAGCACATCTATGATTTTTAGGACTTGATGCATCAATAATCTTAACATCTTTGTAGAGTTGAGGTCTGTCATATATATGTTCTTAAATTATTTTAATATTTATGTTTTCTTTATGTATCTCTTCATAAGATTGTGAATTTCATACTTTGTACATACATTAGGGCAAGTTTCAATACCAAAACATTTTCTAGAATTCACTCTCAAAGGTGAAGTCTTGAATTAGATTTCTCTTGCCCTTTGATATGTACCCATGAGCATGTTAAACATGTCCTACAAAACAAGCAATTTGACTCCATTTCCTCATCTCACACAATAAACTTAACAGATGATAAGTACAGATTTGGCAGTTACTTCTCTGCATACTAGAGAAATTTTGTCTTTTATCAATATATCTTTATCTACATAATTCAGTCACTTGGCAATTTTTGCACTATTTTAATATTAAGTAAACCTTTTTATCAGGGTTGTTTATAAACAAAAGAAATAGACTTTGATTAAGCTATGTAGGGATCTAACAGAAATTAAGAAAAATTGAGCTAGGAATCTAGGGAAGGATATCAATTAAGGCAGTGTAAGATATAGAAAACTAGGTATTCTTCAGAGCATTATTGTTTAGATGGCTCAGCTCCAACTTCTTTTTTCTTCATCAGTACTATCAGGGTTCAAATAAACAAAATAAAGACTCTGATATTCCTAGAATGTGCCCCAATTTGGCAGAAGAGGGAAAGGCAAACAGCCTCAAGAATATCATATATGGTGACAGAAAAAGGTCTGAGGAAAAATGAGATGGGCAAGAGAAGTTTAGTGTTCTCAGATGACACTTGGGAGGTGTTTTAAAAAAAGGAGAAGACGAGTTTTGTTTTCAGTTTGTAAAGTTATGATCTAAATTGTAATTATTAATTCTCAAAGTGTGTGTGTGTGTGTGTGTGTGCGTGTGTGTGTGTTTTAAAGTCACTGCTTTATTAGAATTATCCATTTAAATACAATTATGTTACAACTTCTCTTGGGGAAAAAGGAAGCATATATGCCAAAGAGAAGGATGGATTCCACTTTAATTTGTATTTTATTTGCATTAATTTTATTTTTTGTTCATTTGCATTTCTCCTTTTAAAAGTAAATTTAGACATTTGTTTCATACTGCTAAGGGAGAGCAAATTCTCAATCTTCTTAATCAAGTGTGCCTATTGCTTCAATCAGTCTCTTACTCTGCTTCCAATCATTTTCACCCCACACTATAGAAAATTGCATAGAATACCAAAAAAGAAGCCTGAAGGGACTGAAATTATAAGGCAAATGAAATAAATTGAGGTTATAATAATAACAATATTATCAACATCATTATCATCATCATTATGAGTTAGATTTACTCAGTGCTTTCTATGGGCCAGGTACTAAGGAATTTACATATATTAACACGTGTAATCCTTATAACCTGCCTGAGTATAGTAACAATTATTATCCTAATTTCATAGGTGAACAAATTGAGGCACAAGTGAGTTCTTAATCAGTAAGTGTTCTGGCAAGGTATCACACGTAAAGGGGGGTAGCTTTTAAAAAGAATTTAATGAAGGCACTGTTTATAGAGGGGTAGGCAGGATTAAGATAGGGGATAGGAATAGTGAGGTCTAAGGCCCTAGCATAGCCGGAAACCATTGCCTTTGGGAGCCTAAGGAAAATGAGGAAGAAACTCTGCTTCTTCGGACTGAGGCTACAACAGGGGAGCTGTAACTGTAGAGAAATGCAGCCACCAAAAGTCATTGGACGGGGAAGAATGGAGCAAAAGGAGCATATATCTCTAAGTGTCTCTCCTCTTGTTCCCTACCCGTGCCTCCCATAGGTGAAACCCACCTAGAATCCAGAGGGCAAGGTATCGTAGCTCAGGTATTGTAGTTGTCATGGGTCAGCTTTCTGGGGTATCTAACAGGGCATAGACGGCTGAAGAAAGAATATGGGAGAAACAACTTAAGCAGCACATCTATGTTACTTGACCTGCATCACACCACTGGTGAGTGTGGAAGCTGGAATTATATTTGTTCTGAGAAACTGTCTGCCCTGGGAACCACCCCCATAACAACCGTTATGACAATTTGCACAAAAAAGCATCCCATGGACTACTACTTGTTCCAAGACATGGCCTGCCACAAAAAACCCTCACCTCTAACTCAGAACAATCTTTCCTCTTTTGAAATATGCTAACTTGCTTGTTTATGCCTTTACATCCAAAGACTATCAAATGTACCTAAAGACCAAAGATCATTTCCAAAAAAATCTCACCTTATTAGAACATTTGCAGATCAGTGATTTTCTCAGAAATTCCTCTTTTTACTCCAGAGCACTTACACTCTCTCTTCTAGCACCTTTGGAGCCTTGCCAAAACACAGCAAATAGGTTCACTTGCTGCAAGTTTATGAATAAATAGCCTTTGTTAATTGTGTCTCCAACTTGATGTTGCCTTGACAATTTTTTCCTGCTATATTATACTACTTCTTCAGAATAGCTCTACTACAGAACTATTAACAATTAGGAAGAGCAAAGAACAGAATAAGGCATGGGTACATACTGTACTGGTCAATTATGGGACCAATTTGAACATCAAAATAAATACGATCAATAGTAGATCACCTATTGAATAAAATAAGAATCAATGAATCTATACTGACAACAAAAGTGAACAAATAAGAAAATAAGGAAGCGAAAAAATAAATATGGGGAAAGGGAAACTCTTTCCTACAGTAGAATGTCTTCTAATAGATACAGAAGATGTGAAGGACTTAGAAAATTACCATCTTGCATTCATCATAGCAAAAGTATATTCAAGCAAGAATATCAGTGAGGACTGTATCTTGGGGATAGGAGTGATTTGATGAGGAACAATATATTTACATGTTCTTAAAGAATATTCTTCCCATATTACTCATTAATTAGAAAGGGAAAATATTAACTATAAAATGAATAAAATAGATAACACTTTAACAAAGTGATCAAAGTTGTCATTACCAATCAGGGTGAATGGACATTGTGTGCCTTGGGATGTGAGAATTCATCACCACTTGTTAATGATGAGATTTCAGCATCACTTATATATTACCTTAAACAGAAATGCATAACCTAGATGCATAATCTGAGGGAGTGATCAAGTAAAAAGTGAGAACATTAAACTCAAAGATAGAAAGAAAAGAACAAGAAAATATACGTAAGGAAGGAATTAACGACAAAAAAAAAAACCCCAAATAAAACAGAAGAAACACTGACATGTAAATCAGTTCCATGACTGATTTTGAAAAAACAACAACTTGCGAGTTTTCTCCTCAGTAACAGAAGGGAAAACACTAAAAATTAAATTTGAGGAAATAAGCACAGAAAAAGAGATATTGTAAATTTAACAGAGTACATCATAATAATTGTATGTACCAAATTTGAAAACTTGGATGAAATTTATGATTTTCTGGGAAAATCAAATATCCTTTCTAAGGCAAAAGAAATAAAAACAGACAAACTTGGAAGAAACTGAAAATTTATCAAAACCCTGGACATTGTCAGAGTTGGATTCTTTCACATATTTAACAAAAAGATAATTTATATCATTTATAGAGCACAGGGAAGAAAGAAAATTTTCCAAACTACCTGAACCAAGCCAGAATTACACAAGGCCTCACAAAAATAGCATATAAAGAAATATTTAGGGACTTCCCTGGTGGTCCAGTGGTTAAGACTCTGCACTTCCAATGCTGGAGGCATGGGTTTGATCCCTGGTCAGGGAACTAAGATCCCACATGTCATGCAGCACAGCCAAAAAAAAAAAAGAAATATTTAGATGAATTATGCTGCTTATGAATATCAGTGCTAATATCATAAATTTAATGTTTACTTCACCCAAGAAATGCAAAATTATCCAATATTAGATGATCTATTAATAACTCAAAGGAGAAAAAAGTGATCATAAAGGATGCCTCCAAATCTCCAGGCAAAATTCAATATCCAGGCTTTAAAAAGCAGAATTGGAAGCTTTTTGGCAAATTATTTTCAAATAATATTGATTATTATGCTAAACCCTCCCCCCCAAACAGCGTTATGCACAATAATGAATCAAGAAGTTAAGTAACAGAAAAAGAATATGTCTTATTTTTAATTTTATAACTTCAAATTAGGTTTGAATTATTTTTACGTTTGTAGATTAATTCTATTTCAAAAACAATTTAAAAGAAATGAAGAAAGCTGAAAGAAAATGTCACCAAACTTTTACATAATGTGGTACACATAATAAGAGCTCAGTATGTGGCCAATTAGGAGTTTCAAGTTAGTATATGATTCTATACTGTGATAGCCAAAGAATGTTTATACAGGTAGCAGTTCAAAAATTGAACACATTTCCCATTAAAATTACATTTCTTAAGGTATTTACAGTATTCACATTGGCTTATTTTCTTATCAAGCTTTTTATAGCAGTTTTATTGAAAGACTGACAATTTCAGCAAATACTGATTTAATGTCAGCCATCATATAAACAAAGGATGCTACTAGAAGATTAATTTTTAATAAAAAATAAACTAAGTTATACTACCACAACCAAAATGCTTTGTTGTATATTTTCTGCATTATTCCCTATTATTGACTTGGAATATGAGTTTTCAAGCTAACAATATGAAAAAGGAAAAGGATATAAGTAGATTAATCTACATTATATAAACAAATGACAAGTCAAATTAACTGAAAAATTTTAGTCCTATTTTATAGATTAATATTTGAAATATAGAATATTATTTTGGGACATTAAGACAAATAGGAATAAATATCTCATAAATTAGAACAAATATTCATTGAATAATGTAATTATGCCAGTTTTTTTTTTAATTTTATGTGTTTAAATTGGCAAAGAAAATGATAGGATGTAGTTTTCTCAACAGCCCATTATAAGTACAGTATGGTTAAGCAATTAAGCTTCATATATTAAAAAAAAAGTAATTAAAATTATTATTAAGTAATAACATTTGGACACATTATTTGTGACAAATAAAATTTTATGTTATAAAGACTAAGTTCTAAAAATGACAAAGCATCAAGTTTCAATCCAAACCATCAACTAGAAACACAAACTAAAACAAATTTAGTTGGCTCTAATTTAAGGATATATTGCAAACTATAATCTTTACTTAGAAATGTAATAAATTCCATGATTTCACAATCCTATTCTTCTAATCTTAAAAAAAAAGTAATTTTCAAGAATTCTGTTTTACGTTTCTATTATCCGTTGCTTAACTCAATACATAATATTTAATAGATAATGCATGTTTGAATGAATAAATCCCTATATCAAAAATGTATATCCCTACAATTTTAAAATAAATTTATTTAATGTTTACTCTTCATGATAGTGTATACCTACTTTGCATAAAAACAGTGTCAATACTTCTGCCCCAAACGTATTTAATCCTTATTATTTTACTAGCTTTTAAAATCTGTGCCCTTTCGTTACTTTGGTTTTTTTTTTTTTTAATTAGTTTTTATTGGAATATAGTTGCTTTACAATATTGTTAGCTTCTACTGCACAGCAAAATGAATCAGCCATACATACATATACAAATATGCCCTCCCTTTTGGAATTTCCTCCCATTTAGGTCACCACAGAGCATTGAGTTCCCTGTGCTATACAGTATGTTCCCATCAGTTGTCTATTTTATACGTAGTATCAATAGTGTATGTGTGTCAATCCCAATCTCCCAATTCCTCCCACCCCCACCCCTTTCCCTCTTGGTATCCATACATTTGTTCTCTATGTCTGTGTCTCTTTTTTGATGATAATGGCTATCATCAAAAAATCTACAAACAGTAAATGCTGGAGAAGGTGTGGAGAAAAGAGAACCTTCATACACTGTTGGTGGGAATGTAAATTGATACAGCCACTGTGGAAAACAGTATGGAGGTTCCTTAAAAAACTAAAAATAGAGCTACCATATGACCCAGCAATCCCACTACTGGGGATATACCCAGAGAAAACCATAATTGAAAAAGACACATGCACCCCAATGTTCATAGCAGCACTATTTACAATAACCAGGACATGGAAGCAACTTAAATGTCCATCAACAGAGGAATGGATAAAGAAGATGTGGTACATATATACAATGGAATATTACTCGGCCATAAAAAGGAATGAAATTAGGTATTTATAGAGACATGGATGGACCTAGAGAGTGTCATACAGAGTGAAGTAAGTCAGAGAGAGAAAAACAAATATCGTATATTAACGTGTATATGTGGAATCTAGAAAAATTGTATAGATGACCTTCGGTTACTTTTGAATAAAAAATATCTATGCAAGTTTCACTTTAAAATGGATTTTTCCCCCATTTTGCAGGGAGAAACAGGCTTGTTAGTTTTTTTGTTTGTTTTGTTTTGTTTTTGGCCACTCCATGTGGCACGCAGGATCTTAGTTCCCTGACCAGGGATCGAACCTGTGCCCCCTGCAGTGGAAGTACGGAGTCTTAACCACTGGACCACCAGGGAAGTCCCAGGCTTGTTAGTTTAAGAACAATTTAAGAACTCTTATTTCTCCTGTAATCTTTAATCTTATTATAAGAACTTCTCCCTTTAAATCTTTACATTTACTCCTTTTTTCTTTTCTTTACCCATGAGTCCCTATTAGAGGATTGGCCACTAATCCTCTGCTGAGTCAGCTTTTCTAAAAACAACATCTTCCAAATATGTGACTGCTTATTCCATACACTAAAGGGGTACTCATTTCTGAAGTGCCAGTTCAGCACTATGGAGTAGAAGTACTGAATAACATGATGTGAAAATTAGTGGACTATTTCAGATTTCACCCTATTGCCATAATAGTGATTCATTACAGTTGCTATTGAGTTGGGAGAAACAAATCCCCAAGGCATTTCTTTTTCATCCCAGTGAATACAAATATATAAAATCCTTAATCTGCATACCAATACAATAATTAGAGTGATAGAAACACATTTAATTATGTAATTGCCATCTTTTATTTTAACATTTTTATGGTTTATGTGCTTAGCATTTAAATGGTATTAGGTGTAGTTGTTTAGGGAAATTTTTGACTGTATCTGTCAAAAACTTTTCTGACCTGTGGGATACTGCCATCCGGTGAACCAGTGTTGGTAGTCATTGATCTGACCACACAGTTGAAATTTAAAACACAACCACTATTCATCTTTTAAAGATAAACTTCAGAGACATCAGTGATGGTTAAATATCTCCATTTTGTTAAATATTAATTTGTTACACAAACGTATGAATATAATTAATAAGCATAAGACATTGGGTATGTAGAATGTTTTGTTCAAGATGTTCAGGGTTTTTGTTTGTTTTTTGTCATTATTTATGGCAGCAGTATGATAAATGTAATTCTTTAAATGTTCATTATATACTTGTAAAATATCTATCTCATTTATAAGATCAGGTAAAGTAGAAAATTAGATATGGTTAGATTTCTACAATCAGCTTACTTTGATTTTTTCCAAAAAATTAAATCAAATACTAGGGATACCCTTTAAGAAACACTTAACAAGTACAATGCATTAACATAACATTGAGTCATGAGATAGGTTGTAATCTTGTTTTTTAAATAGAAATCTTATTAATAAATTATAAAATTTAAGAAAATTATTAGGAAAATCTGCAAGAGTATGAGATAAGCTTGTCCAAATAAAAATACCAAATTCTTTCTCATAGGTCAACAAATTACTTACCTAGGTGACCCTGTTTTATTCACCTTCTGAAATTTGACCATTAAACAACATATTTCAATTCTTATATATTCTAAAAATATTCCAAAATCATATTCATATATATAATATATACATATATATGGACTAAAATATATTCCAAAAATATATATGTATTAAAATTTGGACAAAAGACTTGAAACATTCATTCTTCCTACTTAATATTTGTGGTTATTCTTTAATCAGCACTAGTATTAACAACTACTCCTTTTTCTTTCTATTAAGGATGATTTTTTACTTCTGATATCAATTCTTTAAGTGAATGTTTTGTCTAGCTCAGGATTTAGAAATGAAAATTTTATTTTCCTTATTGTAACTGTAAAATAAAGGGCTGTAAAAGCAACAGTTCACATAATACTAATGTGAAGGCACCAAGAGAATGTAGCAAATGGTAATAAATTTTGCTTTCCATGTTCATATCTTTAGATGGATTTGCTATAAGATAGCGCTATACTTAGTATGACAATAGCATCTTTTTTTTTTTTCACATGGATCAAACTTACCATTAATTCAAGTATTTATTTATTTGGTTGTGCCGTGTCTTAGCTGCGGTAGGCGGGCTCCTTAGTTGCGGCATGTGAACTCTTAGTTGCGGCATGCATGTACGATCTAGTTCCCTGACCAGGGATCGAACCCGGGCCCCCTGCATTGGGAGCACGAAGTCGTATCCACTGCGCCACCGGGGAAGTCCCGAATAGCATCTTGACATATTTATATTTCAACATTCTTGCATTGTTTTTGACATCTTAATAAATGACTTGAGTAATTATTTTAAAGGAGTTTTAAAGACAACTATATTCTATTTTTATTCCTTTCCTAAATCCCTTGATAGATTTTGTATCAAACATAATACCAGATTTGCCTTATCTGATTGTTCAGAGTTTTACCAAAGCATTTTATTTCCATTTCTGTCATTGTCTCCTCAATTTGCCCTAGTAATGGGAATTTCAAACCTAGAGATGGGTTTTGATCAAGTTTTATGACTGATTTCTATAAGGCATGACAAGGTTAAGACTCCCACAAATCAATCTTAGTGTGGCTATGACTGCACTTTTTCATGAGCACAAGGAAGTGTTAGATAACAGCTATGTCTATGCCAAAGGAATCACAGCATTTTGTTTCACTCTTAGTTGCTTGTTTCTAGGATATGGGAAGAACTTAGTAAATAATTAATTGTGGTATGAAGGCTACTACCTCACTTGACAATTCCCTTTAAAAATGAACTGTACTCTTGAGTCCTTCTTTAGATAGTTTTCTTAACCTTGACACACCTCTAAATTGTCTATAATGTTCTAAGAATGCCTGATTTAATCCTGGTTACCAAATATATAAAACAGAATCAAATTTTCTGTTAATCATAGATAAAGATTAGTTAATATTTATTATTTAGTAATAAATGTAACCATTATTCACTATAATCCACACATTTATATTGAAATATTTTTGGATTGATTTGCTTCTAAACCATTCTACTCTTCACCAAAACTCAATAAATACAAATGTAATTATTAAAATTTTTTTCTGAATGTCAGGAACAAAAAAAAAATCATGCACGTACTCCTCATAAATATATAGAATCTGATTAGGAATTTGAAATTTAAATTCTAACTTTATTGCAGGCTTCCTGATTAACTTGGGAAAATCACTCACTGCATTTTTTTTTCTACTCAGTTTTCTGATTTTAAAGAAGTTATATTCATTTATTTAACATGCAGTTTTTGAAAGACTGCCAGTTGATGATCTTAATAATTTTTCTCAATCCTTGCAGAATAGAATGTTTCCTGGAACAAAATTTTACAGACTTTAGTTTTATTATTATTAACACAAAAACTTATTGCATAGACTACCAAACTTAAGTTTATCTTAATTTCCTCTTAACTATCCTTTGGCTAGATAGTTTTCCACTGCTGATTGGAGTGTGTGTGTGTTTGTGTGTGTGTGTGTGTGTGTGTGTGTGTGTTTTAGACCCCATAGTTTTCCTATTCAAGGAGTATATGGCCATGTGCAAGCGTATCCTTTTATTATTTATGTAAGCTATCCCTTTCAAAACTCATGAAAGAACAAAAAGAAAACCTATTTAGGTTGGAGTCATATGCCCCAAGGATTGAAATGCATTGCTTTGCCTAGAACCAGCACAGAAGGGAAATAAATGAAGGGGACATTGTTTACTTTTGAGTTAGAAGGATCATTTCATATTACAATGCTTCCTAAGAAGCCTGAAGCAGTCATTTGAGAAGAGTAGACGAGTGTTTTTCTTGTTGTTTATATTTATCTGAAAGGAAGTTTTAAGAGCACGGAGAGTCTCTTAGACATTAGGCACTAGAGACATTATAAGATCAGAGGAGACAAAGCCCATCACGTAGAATATATTTGTATGATTTGATAATTTTGTTACAAAACTACATACATGATTTATATTCTTTCTACTTGAAAGGGAAATTTATTTGGGGGAATTTTTTCTCTTCTTAATAAATTGCCAAATCACATATAGTTTCCTTGAAACCCAGAATAGCAATTATCATTTGACTTTTCTAAGGTTATGGCTAAGTTGGAAAAGAAGTCTTTTATTCAACATATTTCATGAGGAACACATAGCCTTCAGGGAATAGCATGGTTGAACTGAACCTAGTCAATAACAGATCGCATACCCTTGGTTAATTCATTAGCCACCTGTTTCACTTTTACAGTATAACAGAAAAGTTAGGATTCCAAATATCACTACATATGCAACATTTTGCACTCCGAATGCTTTCAAATCAGATAAAACCTCAAGAGTTGATATTGAGGATAACATTCGTAACTTTCAAGATCAGATACGAATTCACTCTTTAGTATTTTCCTGTATTATTATCTTTATTGTAATAGCCTTTTATTACAAAAATCTCAAATAAATGGAGAAAAATCACACCAAGAATTCTTCAGATCTTAGATTGGCTTAACACTAATACAAAAACAGATACTGCAGTGCTTGAAGCTTAATTGTATCTGTCTGGATTAAAAACCACTATGAATTCCAATAATAATTATAACTTGAATGAAGACAAAAAGTGTGTGTGTTATCCTGGATAAAGACAGTAACTCTGTACTTTACTGTTGACTTTCATGTGAGACAGTGCTCACACCCACTCAATCACTCAAACAAAGTGTCCCCACCATGATGATGACCGCTTTCACTTTCCCCCTACAAAACATGAACACGCCTCTGCACACACGTGGTGGGCAGTGGATCAACCTTGGTAAATCATGGACACGTTTGTGAGGATACGTCAAGTGGTAGGAATGTGACTAGTTTATGGTACCTTATTTTCCAGTTCTGAATATCAGGAGACTTCTAGCTCCATCCCAGAGACAGAAGTGTTCTATGAGGTACACTCTGCAGTAAATTTGGATAAGCTTGGTCTACCCGAGGAACAGGGTTCAGGGCAAGAAGGCACTTGTGACACCTGGAACTGGTTTAGAATTGAGAGCTATGTGATAATAGGCTTGAAGCACAACCTTGTACTCTGAAGGCATGACAAAAGAAAAACAAAAACAAAAACAAAGGAGCAGTGCCATCTCTGCAAATCTTTCTTGGCCTTTAGAATTTGCCTCAGTGATATTCTCAATGAGATTCCATCCTGTGAGAGCCCCAAAATGATATGTTCCCTTTCATCAAGGCCCACTGAAAACACAGGGTCACAGAGCATGTGACCCCCAGCCATTCAAAATCAATGTCTGTGAGTTAAACTATTCTGCCCAGACTGAGATTCTAGTTTCCAGCTTCTGTGAATCCAAATAACAGTCCTAGGAACAACTTGCAGTCCTGGCAATGGCCACTTGTGTATCTTCTCCCACTACTTTTAGATAATCTGATCTTGGTAGGTATTTTTAAAAAAGAGAAATGACGGGCTTCCCTGGTGGCGCAGTGGTTGAGAATCTGCCTGCCAATGCAGGGAACACGGGTTCGAGCCCTGGTCTGGGAAGATCCCACATGCCGCGGAGCAACTAGGCCCGTGAGCCACAATTACTGAGCCTGCGCGTCTGGAGCCTGTGCTCCGCAACAAGAGAGGCTGCGATGGTGAGAGGCCCGCGCACCGCGATGAAGAGTGGCCCCCGCTTGCCACAACTAGAGAAAGCCCTCGCACAGAAACGAAGACCCAACACAGCCATAAATAAATAAATTAAAAAAAAAAAAAGAGAAATGACAAATGCTAGCTAGAAAGCAAGTTTTATCTTTAAGTATTTTCTATTTTCCCTAATAATTCTACAATCAGAAGATTCAGCATGCTGACTAAACAGACTTACTTATTACCTTTCTGATTATTGATTATTTAATATTAATCAATTTATTCAATTTAACAAACACATAGCACTCCCTATGCATCAGACAATGTGAAACTTGCTTTACAAATATAAACTCATTTATTTCTCACAACAGCACTATGAAATACTTGTTTTTCCCTCCATATTATAGGTAAGAGAACTGAGGCAGAGAAAGAATAAATACCTGGTCCATCATGGTGAGACGGCTTCTCAGTGTTGGAACCAGCTTTCTAACACAGAGAATCTGCCTCCGGAGTCTCTACTGTTAGCCATTTTGATCTGCTGTTCTTATCAGTTTGCTCACATCTTTCTCCCTATTAATCTTGACATGATCAGTCAGTATTTATTAAATAAATGAAAGCTTTAATATGCATATCTTTGTTTAGATGACCTAATAGTGTGCCTTAAGACACTGGCAAAAAATTTGTTCTGCATATTGATTAATGTTTCACTTAAAATTATGCTGTGAATGCGATATTTGCCTGGTAATACTTATAGACCACTGACCTATATAATGAGCAACATGACTTCTTGTTTTAACCATGTTTGAATCATGGCACCTAGCAGAGAAAGGGGATAGGAATTATAACAAATGCATGTCATAGAAATAAATAACTAGTAACTTGCATATGCACAGTATACTTTTACTACCAAATTTACTTCAGTTCGCCAATTAAGTTATTTTAAAAAGAGAATTGTTGCCACTTTTCATCATTTCAAGTTCATGTTGAAAACTGATGTGTTTGACCAGCTCAACATCTGCCAAGGTAATGAGTATGTTTCCTTTTCCTATAGTATTTTGGAATAAGAGCTGTTGATAATTTGGGGCTGTTTTTGTCAATGACATGTACAATTTAATGATTCTCTTTGCAAGTAGAGAATTTAATATGATACTATACTTTTATTATTTAATTTTGTTGTATTCTGCAAAACCTGTCAGAAAATAGAAAAATGAACAGCTCTTGTCATAATGCAATATTAAAAATAAAAAGAAACATTTGTTCCTAAGCTGCTATTTTTTCCACAGAGATTTTCACAAGCATTGATATTTTTACACAGAGGTTTGCTTAAGTAATGATATTTTTAACCACAGGCAATTCTTTTTAGTCATTGTCAAAAATGACAGCTAACTTTAAGTGGAGTGTATTGTCTTCGTATAGGAAAGCATCATATCTTATGCCTTATGACATTAATTATAGCTACTAACATTTAAAAATAAAATATCAGAAATGGCATCACATTGCTTACCTCCACAATATTTCTGGTTGTCAGACAGTTTGATCTTTGCCTGGAAAATTAAAGACTTAGCACGTCCTATTGCCTTATATGTTTTTTAGAAAATATGTCATCTTTCTCATTTAAGAGAAGAAAATATTTCCTTATAATATTTTAGAATTTTTTATACTCAGTGGAAATACTGAGTTTATTTTAGCCTAAGCCATGTTATGGACTCAAACAAAGTAAGCATTCACCCAACATTTTGCCTAAGTCTTTATTAGCTGTATGACCAATATTGTATAGTCAGCTTTTCCATGAAATAATAACATAAGGCAGAATGTTACGCTTTTTATGTGATAAAAAGCGTAATATTTACATGAATGGGATATTCACTCAAATAATAAAATCAAGAGATGAAGAAAGAGAGAAAAAAAGAGAGAGAGAAAGAAAAAATGAACATTTGTTAATGAAATTACTTGTAAAACATTAAAGAAAATTCTTTTATAGTGTTAAAAGATGTTAAACTCTTTAAAGAAGTAGAATTATTTCATATTGGAACATTTATCAAAAAATAATTAAATAATTTAAAAGATTCTGATGTGTCCATGGGAGGACATATGTAACAACTGTCTCTGAGAATGACATGAAGACTAGCAGAACAGATTTTCTACAACTAAGGATATAAAGCAAAGGCTACATCGAGACAGGTAGGAGGGGCAGAGATGCAGTCTAGTCAGAACCCACACCCCTGGGGTGGCAACCCACGAACAAGACAGATATCACAACTGTGGAGGTCCCCCCAGAGGAACGAGGGGTCTAAGCCTTGAATCAGGCTTCCCAGCCTAGGGGACTTGCACTGGGAAGCCAAACTCCCATAAAGTCTGGCTTTGAAAACCAGCAAAATTTATGTCCAGAAGAACCAGAGAGCTGTTGGAAACTTAGACTCTACTCTTCAAGGGTTTATGTAGAAACTCACTCATTCCAAGTCCCAGTGCAGACGCAGTGGATTGAAAAGCATCTGGGTCATATGAGAGGGAGATCGTAAGTATTTTAGGGCATATGCTGGAGGGGCAGGTGTTTGGTGGAACTTTCTGCAGGGACTGAAGCGCTGGCAGGTGCCTTTTTTTTTTTTAACTCACCTTCCACCTAGCTGACCCAGTACTGGCAGGCACCATTTCAGTCACTCCTCATCAACCTAGCTACCACCATTCTCCCTAACCTAGTATTCCCCTAGAACCTGCCACACCCCACCCTGAAGACTACCCCACCTGGCACCACTGCCCCCAAAAGGGGCTCTCACTCTGAGGGGCCAGCCCTGCACACTAGCACATGCCCAGCAGTTGTGGCTGCAGCAGTCACAGCCCAAATACAACAGGAGGGGGCATGCAGCACACACAGGGCATACCTCTGAGGCACCTGGCTCTGGTGACCAAGGCAGGTTGGCCACGGGACCCCACGGGACACCTTCTACATAAGGCCACTCTATCAAGACCAGGAGAGGTAACTGATATATCTAATACATAGAAATAAACACAGAGAGTTAGGCAAAATTAGGAGACAAAGGATCGCCTTCCAAATGAAAACACAAGGCAGAACTTCAAAAGAGAACTAAACGAAACATAGATAAGCCATTTACCAGAGAAAGTTAAAAAAATAGTCATAAAGATGCTTACTGAACTCAGAAGAATGCATAACCTCAGTGAGAACTTCAACAAAGAGATAGAGAATATAAAAATGAACCAGTCAGACTGAAGAATACAACTGAAATGAAAGATAAACTAGAGGGAATCAACAGCAGATTAGAGGATCAGAAGAACGGATCCCTGATCTGGAAGACAGGGTAGTGGAATTTGCCCAATTGGAACAGCAAAAAGTAAAAAGGAAGATAGTTTAATAGACCTCTGGAACAACATCAAAGATACTAACATTCACATTAAAGGGGTCACAGAAGGAGAATAGAGAGAGAAAGAGACAGAAACCCTATTTGAAGAAATAGTGGCTAAAAACTTCCCTAACCTGGCAGAGGAAACAGAAATCCAAGTCCAGGAAGCACAGAGAGTCACAAACAAGATAAATCCAAAGAAACCCGTACCAAGACATGTTATAACTAAAATGTCAGAAGTTAAAGATAAAAAGAGGTTCTTAAAAGCAGCAAGAGAAAAACAACTAGTTACATACAAGAGAACCCCCATATCAGCTGATTTGTCAGCAGGAACTTTACATACTATATGGAACTGGCCCAGGCACAATATATTGAGAGTGCTGAAAAGAAAAAAAAAAAAAATTACAACCAAGACTGTGCTACCCAGCAAGCTTATTCAGAATTGAAGGAGAGATAAAGAGTTTCCCAGACAAGCAAAAGCTAAAGGAATTCATCACCACTAAACCAGCCTTACAAGTAATGTTAAAGGGACTTATTTAAGTGGAAAAGAAAAGGCCATAACTAGAAATAAGAAAATTATGAAAGAAAAAAATCACACTGATAAAGGCAAACATATAGTAAAGGTAGTGGGATTAATCAATTTTAAAGCTAGTATAAGGATTAAAAGGCAAAAGTAGTAAAATCATCTGTATCTAAAACAATTAGTTAAGTGATACACAAAATAAAAAGATCTAAAATATGACATCAAAAGCATACAACATCAGAGGGGAGTGGAGTAAAAATATAGTGTTTTTAGAATGCACTTAAATTTAAATGACCAGCTTAAAATACACTGATATAGACATAGTACCATAGAACCTCATGGTAACCAGAAACCAAAAATCTACAACAGATACACAAAAAATAAAGAAAAAGTATTACAAACATAACACTAAAGAAAATCATCAAATCACAAGGAAATATTACAAGAGAAGAAGAAAGGAATAGAGAAGAGCTAAAAAAACAACCAGAAGACAATTAACAAAATGGTGATAAGTACATACCTATCAATAATTACTTTAAATGGAAGTAGGCTAAATGCTACAATCAAAAGACATAGCGTGGCTGAATGGATTAAAAACAAAAACAAACACAAGATCCATATATACACTGCCTTACAAGGGACTCACTTCAGAGCTAAAGACACCACAGACTGAAAGTGATGGGATGGAAGAAGGTATTCCATGCAAATGGAAACAAAAAGACAACTGGGAGAGTGTACTTACATCTGACAAAATAGACTTTAAAACAAAGACTGTTACAAGAAACAAAGAAGAGCATTACATAATAATAAAAGGATTCATCCAACAAGAGGATATAACACAAGTATCTATGCACCCAACATAGGAGCACTAAATACATAAAACAAATATTAACAGACATAAAGGGAGAAAGTGACAGTAATACAATAATAGTAGGGAACTTTAACACCCCACTTACATCAGTGGATAGATCATCCAGACAGAAAATCAACAAAGAAACATTGGCCTTAAGAGACACATTAGCGCAAGACAGACTTACTAAGCATGTACAGAAATTCCACCCCCAAACAGCAGAGTACACATTCTTTTCAAGTGCGCATGAAACATTTTCCATGATAGATTACATGTTAAGCCACAAAAGAAGTTGCAATAAATTTAAGAAGATTGAAATTCTATCAAGCATTTTTTTCTAACCACAGTGGTATGAAACTAGAAATCAATTACAAGAAGAAAACTGAAATAAACACAAACAAGTGGAGGCTAAACAGTGTGCTTCTAAACAACCAATGGGTCAATATAGAAATCGAAGAGGACACAAAATTAAAATCCACAAAAAAAAGATTGATAAATTTGACTACATAGAAATTAAAATTATCTGCCTGGCAAAATCTACCACAAGCAAAGTTTAAAGGCAAAGATGAACTGATATATAGATGATATAGATATAGATATAAGGAAACATATAGATCGTGATATATATGACATAAATTAAAAGGCTAAAAAGTACCTAAAATCTGAAAATATTTTAAGAATCAGTAAGGAAAATAAACAGGCCTTCATGCAACTGATGGCATTGTGACTTCGTGCAACTTCATAGATGGAGGGCAATTAGATACTCTCTAAATACACACACACCATATACACACACATACACACATACATGCCTTATATACCTGTGACTTAGCAGTTCCACTTTTAGAAATTTATTCTAGAGATATATTCACACATACTTGAAATACAGGATTACAAGATTATTCAACCAGCATTGTCTACAATAGAAAAGATTGGAAACAATCTGCAAGCCTATGAATGGTTAAATAAATTATGACATAGATAATGGGACACTATTTGGGGGTAAATAAAAAGTGAGGATACTCTTGATGCTGAACTGGAAAAATATCCAAGAATTATTAAATGAAAAAGTAAGTTATGAAACAGTGTGTAGAGTATGCTACCATTTATGTACAAAGGGAGCCAAAGAGAGACTCATATTTCTTGCATTTGTATGTGTTTGTATAAGTATGGGAAGGGTAAACACAGTTAGACACTCACATTCACACAAAATAAGAACATTGTTTGAAGAAGGGAAATAGTATAATCAACTACTGTCCTGTCCATATTTGTTGTTATTCATTGATATTTTTTAGGTGCCCCTGGTGTCTATTGAAATTACCTGAGGATTCTCTACCTGAGAGTTTTATTTTTATCCAGGTCTTCCCTTTGGGCAAGCTAGGTGTGCCAGGGCATTAACACCCTAGGAGCAGCCTCCAGCAAGGACAAGAGGAAGTTAGAGGATGACATCCCCAGATTTTTCCCCAGATGGTGGGCTCACCCTGAAATTTGTTTTACACCAATCTCTCAAGAACTCCCGTGGGATCGTGGCCAGTTAATCTCAGCAGTGAAGAGCTTGCTAACAGATCCTGTACTGGCTTCCTTCTCTTCCCTCTCTCACTTCCCCATGCTCTACCTGGTGCCTCCACACTTCCTTCCAGAAACCACATGCTTGAGAGTCCTTGTCTGCTTGTGTGCTTCTTAGGGAACCAGCCTAAAATACTGGATGACTGGGAAACAAGCAAGAGGAAAACTTTGCACAGTATGCTCTCATTTTCTTTAATTTTGAATCATAAGAATGTTCTAATAAAAATTAACTGAAAATATTGGACACTAGGAATTGAATGAGCTGCAGCTCTAGACCACTTAATATCATGCACTCTAGGAACTAGTCTCTGACTAGAGTTTGGGTGACCCCTCCCCCCAAAGTTTGTCCTACCAATTACATAAAAAGTCTTTTTAAAACTTTGTTATTTCAACAAATGAATCATCTCACCTACAGTTGTCACAATCTAATTCTCCTAGAGAAGCCTTATCCTCAAGTTTTGGGGTCAATTTGGCTGCTACCTCATTCACTTCCCTCACTATATTTTATAAATAAAATCTTAATGACAGTTGCCAGATCTATCACATCACATTGGGCTATGAAATATTATTTATGAAATGATTCTAGGGGCAGAGCTCATCCAGTTAACTCTCTCCCGGTGTATTCCTAACTGCACATTTTATTTTGCAAACATCTAATTATATCCAGGTATTTTAAGACTTATGGCTTCAGTACACCTTTTGTTCACTGTCAGTTTGGATGATATTTTCCTTGGCCCTGCACACTCTTCTAGAGATTGAGGCCAGTTTAAAGTCTAGGATTTTCACAAGTCTCAGCCCATGAAATTCCATACAGTGGAGGTGGAGTCAGAAGGCCTCTATTGAGATTTTAACATCACCACCTGTAAGTGACCTGCAAAAAACCATTGTGCACCCCTGTAAACTGCAGATAACTGATGTGCCTTAGAGGGTTGTGGTACAGATTAATTATGATGAGGATGATGCTGAGAATGGGTTATTGGGATATTTTTATCATATGAGCTATATATGTTAGATCTATATTGGGATAGATTATACAAATTTTCCCATACTTAGCTGTTATGCAAGGTCTGACACATGTTGTAGCTTATACTTGGTCATGCCAGGAAATTCTAGTTTGTTTTTATAATTCCCTGCTTTTTATTTTTTATTTTATAGGTTATATGTGCTCTTACAGTCACATTTATGCTACTTTTTCTGTCACTAAAAATGAATATCCATACCTTCAAGATTTCTAAGTATAATAAGCAATTTTCATGAGAGCTTTGTTCTTTCTTCTTTAGATATAAACACTCAATACTTATTACTAAATACTTTGTATTTAGTTTTTGAAATTATTGAATTATATTAATGACTATTAATACATTTGAATCTTTGAAAAAATTCTTGTGCAATATTGTACCAATCATGTAGATTGGGGAACTAATAAATATTGCCTTGCCCCAAATTTTATGGACAAGTAAACAGCAACATAACTAAATTCCCAATGTTTAATTGTCCAATTAAATTATTATTTAATTATAATAAATTATAAGTGTTAGGTGAAAATAAAATATTTAAGTGTTATTTTAACTGTCTATACCACATAAAATAGTGAATACAAATTCTAGTATAAGCCATGCCAGGTCATATGTGCTATTAAAAATTTGCCCATTTACTCCATTGGAAAACAAAGTTTCTCCATTGTTGAGAAACGTTTCTGTCTCAGTGGCAAATTTGTTTCTCCATCAGCCATGCAAACTAGCTAAGTTACCCTGGGGATGGAAGTAGCCACTGGTTACTACTCACCTTGAAAGAGCTTGTTTTCTTTTAGAAATTACTTTATTTTGGATGTCTTTATGCAATGCCAAACTTCAGTGACCTTAAATGCACATATTAAAAAATATTGTTTCGTCTTGTGTTTTCTCATTGTTACAGTGAGAGTGATGGTCTTTTATGACATTCTATATGTAACTTATAGTGGAAGATCTATAATGTGCTTTCAAAAACATAATTTGATATGGTCAGAGTAGCATTGTTTCTCTTTATTTTCAAAACATTTTATACTTTACATGAATGCTTCTTCTTGTTTTCCAAGTTATTATTTACATTGTGATTTCAAGTTCTTCTATTTCAGTACCTACAATAAACAATTCCACATTTCAGTTTAATGTAATGCCTTGCTAACCATTCTCCTCTCCTGATGATTGGTATAGTTTATTTCAGAATTTTCCACATGCAAATGGGAATAAAGGAGTATCTAAAACTTTATGGACCCAAAGTTGCATGAATGTCTCTCCCTTTACACTTTTAATATTCATCTTTATGATATTCCAAATATACTGTATATTATGTACAGTGGAGGCTGCCAATTTAATGCACATTTGTGTATGATAATACTCCTTTTAGATATCCATCAATTTGTTTCCTCTAATGCTTAGTCACTTAAATAGCAAAAGAACAATAAAAATGTAGGTATTGATCTCATTCCATAGTATTGTTTCTACTTTTATCTAACCAGGAATGTGCATAGAATTTGGGGAATGTTGGAATTCAGTAATTCAGAAGAACAGTTAAATAGTGGATCTTGACTCACTAGAAACTATGGTAAGGATTGCAACTAATGACTTATGTTTTCCAACAGTCGATCTTTATTTCATGCTAAGCTGTACTGCTTGATTCAGTATACAAAAGCTAAATAGCTGAGACCACCCAGCTGAAAATATACACTGAAAACCTTCATGTTGAATCACAAGCTCAAATATGAGGCAAAGATAACTTATTTTATAAAAAGTAAGAGAACAATAAATTCTAAAGTATTTGTGAAAAGTTAGAGGGAAGAAAGAAATTGAGTAGAAGAAAGAAAGTAGACATTAAGTAGGTGCTAAAAGTGGGAGGGAAAACAGAAGTTAACTTAGAAGATGGTCAAAACTAGGTGATGAAAAGTTGATGTGACAAGTTTGGAGAACCCTAAATCAAACTTACTCGCATGCACTGGTGACCAATATCACATACACAAAAAATATTCTTTAAGTCTTTTATCACTAGCTGCATCTTTATAAGAGCTGTTTCACTGTTTTGGTGAACTTTATTTGTCTGCAATATTTCTTTTTTTTAAGAAATTTATTTATTTATTTATTTTTGGCTGCGTTGGGTCTTCGTTGCTGCGCGTGGGCTTCCTCTATTTGCAGCGAGTGGGGGATACTCTTCGTTGCGGTGTGCGGGCTTCTCATTGCGGTGACTTCTCTTGTTGCTGAGCACGGGCTCTAGGCACGCCGGCTTCAGTATTTGTGGCACGTGGGCTCAGTAGTTTTGGTGCGCAGGCTCAGTAGTTGTGGTGCATGGGCTTAGTTGCTGCACAGCATGTGATATCTTCCCAGACCAGGGCTTGAACCCGTGTGCCCTGCATTGGGAGGTGGACTCTTAACCACTGTGCCACCAGGGAAGTCCTGTAATATTTCTTAAAAGTGCCTTTGGAAACCAGGGGAAGAGGGTAACATTAGCCAAGTTTTATTATTGATTTAGAGATATGTGCACAGAGGGATTTAAAGCATAAAAGCTTTAGCAGACATATGTCATTTAATCTTTTAACAACCCTATGAGCTGTTTGTTTTTCCTATTTCACAGATTAAAAAACTGAGGTTCACACTGAAAAGTGCTAGAGCTAGTTTTGAAACCAAACATTCCTATTTCACATCCTCTGTTCTTGCCACCATCATTTGTATCTTTCTGTGGGACTGTATAAAATTTCAAAGCAAACTACAATTATAATTCTGTTCTATGAAGCTGAATTTCATTAAATTCAGACCTATTAGCACTGGCTCTACATTAAGAATGCTTATAGAAATTTTCCTGCTTAAATATATAGCTAATTGGTTGTATACAATTAATGATTTTCAAACATCTTAGAATTTTAAATTATTGAGTCATATTCCGTAGTTGCTTTAAAATGATTCAGTCTTACAATGATTGACTAAGTTCCACTGAGTACATTTCCCTCCAGATATGGAAAAATATCTTCCTAGCTAGCTAGCTGTTTTACATAAACCAAAACAGACAGATGAAAAATTACCTAATAATTGGGTCTAAATCATTATAGGTTTGCTGAATTTAAAAAATCAATATTGAAAACTGGCAATTGTTCTAACAAAAAAGAAGTCTTAAAATAAAAACACCCTATGATTAGATGCACTCATATGCATTTCATTGTGTCCCCCACCCCAAGGAACACCAATCAAAACAGAATAAATAATAGTGTTCTAGCCAGAAAGAAAAAACTCACAAGTAAGGTATCTTTCCAGAGATTTCTGCATTTCCTAAAGTGTCATGTGTCATATATTCTGATAGTCCCCTTAAGAGCGTAGTGTTATAATCCATACCCTGATGCTGTAAAATATATTTTGTCATTCAGATTCCAATATCTTACTGGAATAGCCTAGTGAATTTATCTATTTATCTTTAGATTCATATTTCTTTACCCATACAAGAATTATTCACATTTTTTTCAGCTAAATGCCAATTGTACTATGCAATCAATTTTTTTCTGGTTTTATTTCACAATTAAGAATTGGAGAAAAATAGAAATGGGAATTTCACTAATGTTTTGGGAGGTTTTCAGTAAGGCTTTAATTTAATTAAAAATGTTTATAATCTAAACAAACAAATTCTTTATGGATACCAAAAGACAAGAATAGCCCAGACGCTGTTGTTATTTAGCTGTGTGATCCTGAAAAATTGGAGTAAACTTTCCAGTCCTCAGTTGTCTTATCTGTAAAATGAAAGAGATATACTAGATAAACTCTAAAAAAGACTTTTTCACCTCTAGATACTATTTGACTCATTAATATGTTTCTAATTAATTCAATATAATACAAAATTATAACACCTAAAACAACAATGCATATATATGTTGTAAATAGTGCTTAGGGTTGCCCTCTTAGGACAGACCGAGGAAAGAAAAGGGAAGGGGAGGGGAGGGGAAGGCAAGGGAAAGGAAGGGAAAAGATGATTAAAGAAAGGCTACTCTGGTACTGTCACCCTCATTATGGTTTTCTGAAAGGCTAATTTACCTCCCAAAAAAGACTAACAAAATCCCTGATGCCACTTATAGAACTCCTGGAGATGACCAGGTGTACCGCATTCTCCATCCACCTGATTCTTCTATAAGTTCAATTATAAAGAAATAATACAGAACTATAAGCCAATTCTGTTTTGCCCACATGTGTAGCCCAATCACAGATATGTTTTAATGTAATACAAAAGAATGTACTTGCTTTTAATTTCATGACACAAGCCATTTGAATACTCATTAAAATTATAGTTATCATGATAATATAGTAATAGAATTCACAGTTTAAATTCTTTTTCCATTTACTTTTCTTAGATACACTCCTTGGATTGAACTGATACTAGATTACTGTACAAACTCATAACTTTGGGCTCCTTTTTTATACTCATCATTGTACATGAAGGGTTTTTTAAAATAATTTATACCTCCATGAAACAAAATTCTGTAATAATTCTAGCTATTCCTAGTGCACAATGTCTGACATTCATCTCCAAACTCCATCAGGACAAATGGAAGCAGGTGGTGGTTGTGGAAGATGAGATGATCAGGCACAGAAACCAGTGCGTCTGTGATGATTCCTAGAGCTCCGTGGAGATGGGCCTTCCCAGTGCAAGAGGAGGAGAGGACTGACAGGATAAGGAGGCCAAATGGAATCCCCCGGAG
Organism: Eubalaena glacialis; assembly: GCF_028564815.1. NCBI lineage: Eukaryota > Metazoa > Chordata > Mammalia > Artiodactyla > Balaenidae > Eubalaena > Eubalaena glacialis. Next base: position 46,157,059 of record NC_083721.1, read on the forward strand.
CAATACACGTAGATGCTGGAAAAGAACTGTTGGTTTTCACCCAAGTAGAAAGGGGATCAGGAGATCACATCTGGTTTGTCAGTGAGGAGACTTAAATGCAAGATGTGTAGAAAGTGGTTCCGAAAATTATCTGCTCTTGTATGCAGAGGACCCAAGAGTCAGCGTTCTAGATCTCAGTATATAGATACATAATTGAGAGTTTAGAATCATCAGGAACCAAGGTCTGCTTTGGGGAAATACATAATCTTGTTAGGATCTCTTATAATCGCTATTTTGCTGATTCAATCGATATTTTTTAGTTCCTGTCTTACTTCACCATACTGCACAATATAACAAATCATGTTGCAACCTGATAGGAATGATATGGAAAACAGAGTCTGGATTTCTCACATCCTCCTTAACTCCCTGAGTTTTCTCAGTATTTCTTAAATGGATTGATGACCAGTGTCAAGAGGTATCCATGGTATTATATAAATATCACAATCAATAGATGGCTTTAGTTAAAGTTATTCAGCAAAACTGAGTTTCTATAAAAATTTGATAAAATATCACTGTTTTAATAGATTGATTTCTTTCAAGTAGACAAAATATTGAGTCCTTCTATTTATATAAGTTCTTTGTGGCAGGTATTTATGTTTAAAAAATGAATAATTTTCCAATAATAGAATTTGTTTTTCTAGAATAAGAAATAGGAAAAGGAACTGATTTAAGTAAGTTATATGACTTCAAACTTGATGAAACTAAATGATCAAAAGTTGATGTTAGTTTATTCCTTTATATTCAGAGTTCTTAACAGAGAAGTTATTTTATAATATCAGTTGTAGTTTTATCATTACAGTCTTCTTCATGTATAATTTACCCAACTTATTGCTTCAATTTAAAACCATTCATCTAGTTGCATTCTCTGTGAAAAAGGAGAATGACTCACTTCTTTCTTCACAATAAAACTTCAGTCAAAAGGCAATTTTACATTTAAATAAAATTTTATTTTTATATTATAAAAAATTTTAAGTAATGTCTAATATCATTATTTATTCATTTCAGTGTTCTGGACCCTTTTAACATTTCCACAACACTTTCCTTCATTCTATGTGGAATCAAAAAATGTACAAACTGCTTCACTTTTTTAAAACAGAAAAGTAGTTTATTTTATATGTATGCAGGCTATACTTTTTTTCTTTATATTATTTAAAGTATTTTTATGTCCTGAGCCAGCCTAAACACAAACTACATTTTATTAGGTAAAATTAATGAGACAATTAAAACTTTTAAACAGCAGATAGAAAGTGTGATGCCACTAGTTATGTCATGATTTTAGGGGTTGTTCAGATATTTGAACAAGCAGTTAATTATTTGAAAACTTCTGCTAACTATGGAGCATCTATCCATTTTCACAAAATCTCATTTTAAAAACTTGGTCAAAAATCAAGAATAGAAGATCTGCTTAGTCCCCCCCAGCCCCCATGACCCCTTTCCTTTTCTATTTCTTTTTCTCTACCATCAACATTTTGTTTCAGAATTGGCATGGGTTTACAGTTTTAACCACACACTCTCAGGAAATAACATCTTCTTATTTCAGACCAGAGAATACAAATATTTAGCATAATACAATAAATTCCATTAGTAAACTAAATCTCCACATTAACTTAGAACGGGGCATGTTTAATTATTTCGATACTCCGTGACATCCTGCTATGATATAAACAGATGCATTTTAAGTAATAAAGAAGAGTTATACTTTCCTTTCTCTGTCATAAAACCTTAACTTATTTTTACAAAATAGAAAGCAAATCATGAAGAAATATAATGTGGCATCTGAAATATACTAAATTACTAATCTTCTGCTGCCCAATCTATTTAGTATTCTCTGATGTGGAGTGAAGTTTTGAATCTTTTCCTTAAGAGAGACAGTGAGCAAAATGATGGCTGGCGAGAAATGTTATCACCCCCGCCGCTTACTCTTTCAAAAACTCAGAGAGGGAAAAGGTCTTCTCACCCAAAACCTGTATTCCTTTTCAACTGCTTAGACCTCCCAAGTACATATGTTTGTGGGAAATTTGGAAGAGGATCCAGCAGTCTATGATTTTGCCTACGTGTAGTGAAGAATTGGGAAAGAGAGAGAGAAATGACACTCTTTGGACCCAAGGGATACTTCTCTTTTTCTAGACTTCAGAAACGAAACATAATTCTGACTCTGAAGGGGCAGCTTATTTACCACATCATTCTGTGCTCTCAGGGGGAAAAAGTATGAATTTAATTATGTCCTTGTCAAGAGGTAATTCCATCTCAAAAATTAATTTTCGGTGCTTTGGAGTTTTTGCACATTAAAAATATTGTCACACAAAAAACATGGGTAGCTGTCACAAACATTTTGAAACTACTGACCTTACATAGCTTCATCTGCACAACTATTGATTTTTTTCTGTCTTTATTTTGACATTTCATATGATTTCATCTAACATTCATCACTGTGGAAATGTCAGGTTTAAGGGTGTGCTTTTATTGTTTGGGTAGAGCAGTCTTAGAAATGGTTTACTACTTATCTGTTAGAAGCAGTAGGCTGGATTCATCAATGTTGAAATGATTCAGCATGAAGTTACCACACTTATTTTTCCAGAGGTTTCCATATTGCTCTTTTTTCCCTCCTGAGAAGTGAATTGGGTTGTCATTTTGGATATCAGATGTCAATAATTCCTTAACTGGGCTTTAAAACACTAAACCCATGAGTATTCTTAATTTGAGGACTGCTTAAGTATGAATGATACAATTGTTAGTACAGTTTCTGTTTGTTGGGAAGATGGCAGGGGCACTAATACATTTCCAAATACCAGTTATTCAGGACATAGCCAGAAAAAAAGTATTTTAGTTCAATTTTATCATATAAACGTTTTGTCTTATCCAGATTTTCGAACTAGATTCTTCATGTTGTCTTCCCCCTAACCCCATGGGAGATAAATGACTTTTTAAAGACCCTGAATGGCATCTGTGACCAAAATATCATCTGAAAATATGTGTCTCTCTTTTGCTTGGCTAGCTTTTTTAAAATGACATTTGCAGTGTGTTAAAAAATAAACCGAGGACTTCAATTGAACAGTGAATAATTTATGTGTAAATAGGCTGACTTTTATTAGTATAAAAACTGGAAGAAGAGTCAACAAGTTACTTGTGTTACTATACACTAGTTTCAAACCAGCCAATAGCATGTAAAAATCATATTTCCAGGCAGAACCGGCTACATAATTTGCAAGGCTCAGTGCATAATGAAAATGTGGAGCCCTTTGTTCAAAATTATTAAGAATTTCAACAACAGCAAATATTAGACTAAGCACAAGGCCCTTCTAAGTGTTGGACCCTGTGTTATTGAATAGATTGCATGCCCATGAAGCCAGCTCTGTTTCTAGGCCCTATTCATGAAAATTTAACTTTCTAATTCCATTTGTTAATGAAGAGAAACTTGACCTCCTTACACTATAGTTTTCTTTTCAAAAGAAAGCAACCTTGAACTGAGATAACCCATTTTCAGATTCAATAAAATACCATTAGCTAACTAAAATTTTAAAAACGATTTATTGCTAAAGTATGCAAAATATTATTTTGCTTGATTATTTGTTTTTTCAAGGTCTCTGAATTAGCAATATTTTAAAAATTTTTGTTACTAAAGTAAAAGCAAAATAAAAATAAAAGTAAATTCCACTTGATCATTCTTATGAAGACATTTCCTGTGTATAGATGGCAAATCCAGAAGCTTCAAGTATCTCTCCATCTGTCAGCAGATTTGCAGAGAAAAGTACTGTTAATGAAAATGGCAGTACACACAAGGTGACCTTTAGAAGTTACCCACTATTCTCAATATGACATTGCTTTTCCCGGCAAATAAGAAACTATTATCTGGGTTTCATGTTCTCAACCAATTGCTATCAAAGCAGTAATAATTGATTTAAAAGGAAAGAAAGTATTATGACTATATCTCATTTATTAGTGAAATATTTTTCCATTGGCCAAAAAAATTACCAGAAGAGGTATGCTGTAAAATACAGAGGGAGATTTATTCCATATGGTTCTTAAATTCTAAGTATTTGCAATGATTTAAAACTAAATCACTGTACTAAAATGCAATTTTAGGGACTTCCCTGGTGACACAGTGGTTAAGAATCTGCCTGCCAATGCAGGGGACACGGGTTCGAGCTCTGGTCTGGGAAGCTCCCACATGCTGCATCTAAGCCCATGCACCACAACTACTGAGCCTGTGCTCTAGAGCCCGCGAGCCACAACTACTGAGCCCGCGAGCCACAACTACTGAGCCCACATGCCTAAAGCCTGTGCTCTGCAATGAGAAAAGCCACTGCAATGAGAAGCCCGGGCACCGCAAAGCAGAGTAGCCCCCGCTCACCGCAACTAGAGAAAGCCCGCGCGCAGCAACAAAGACCCAACGCAGCCAAAAATAAATAAGTATATAAATAAATAAAAATAAAATGCAATTTTAGTGGCATGTGAGTTTTTTTTTCTTTTTAGTGGCTTGTGAGTTATTTTCCTTTTAATTGAATGGAAAAACTAAGATGTTTTCGAGTCTTTCATGTTTTAATTATAGTATTTGATTCTGTAAAGAACAGTTCTCCTAATGAGAGCTGGCCTACATAATGTCATTGCTCAGTGTATTATTTAACTACTCAGATTTTTCCTTTAATCCCAGCATTTGCTTTCTTTTACATATTCAAAGCATATGCTCTTATGCTAGCATGTGTATTAATGTTAATTGAAGTTATTCAGGTGGATGACAAAATTAGACCCCTCAGGGTATCATCTTCCCTTGTAGTTTTAAAAAAAAAGCTTTCAAGAACTGCGTATATAAATTTGAACAAAATACTCTACTCCACATGCCACTATAGATTTTCTGTAGTGCATTTTATCATGCAACTGAGAATGCCTCTGACAAGATATATGCCTTATAAAAAGAGTTCAAATGATGCAATGAGTTTATAAAAAGAAATTATACATAAATTCTGAAATGTAATTTTGACTATAAAATTATAAGGAAAACATGTATTAAGTTTATTAATTTTGTTGAGAAAAATTTTATTCTGACAAAAGAAGGATATACAAGGTAGGAGAAAGGTATATGCATATATGAAACAAAAAATATATAGGTAAAAACAGTTATTAATGAACTGATATGAGTTAAGTTTGGAATAAAGTATATATACTTGAGAATGAGAGACGGAGGAATATTGGAAGGAAAAAACTCACTAGTTTAGTTGTGTGTCAAATCGTCATATTTATATAAATCAGTACCCAGATGTGTTTCTAAATCTTGGGACTTTCAAAAAAACACTATATGGAATTTGTGAAGTATTTAAAATCTTTTGTACTCTGTGGAAGAGAAGGCTGTAGAAATCTCTCTTCCAAAGCAGGTATTTAATTCCATATTCAAATCCACACATAAAAAATCTTTAAGAAGAGATAAAATTGATAAAATTGCAAAAATTTCGAAATGTAATTGGTATCTGATAAAATTGCAAAATGTAAATGGTATCTGTTGACTTTCAGTGGAATAAAACTGAAAAGAAAATATTTCTCCTAATAATACCACAGGGAGAAAGAAATACAGTTTCAAAGCACAGGAGATATTACAGATGGCAGTATTTTAGTGGAATTATAAAATCTGAGATAAAACTGAAATAAAACAGTGTAGCAACCGAAAATTATTCTTAAAATTATCAGATTAAGAAGGATACTGATGGAAATGTACATCTGAAGTCACTTCTTATTTGCTTAGTCTATGAACTGAAAGAGTTTTTTAGATTTAAAAAGAAAATGCAGGTTCTGTTGGTTGACTGATCCTCCATAGCAAGCAGAAAGCTTCAGGAGTTCCTAAGATTTTTTAATCCAGTTTCACTGAATACCTCCACCCTTATTTTGCAATCTGTCCCCTCAGACCTTTCCCTTTTTTCTTTTACTGCTTCCTCCCTCTGTGCTCATGTAGATTGCCATTTCTCCCATCTTCACAGATTCTGACTCACAGATATCCTGAGGGACCGCTCATATGCCACCCCCATTTCCAAGACTTTCCTGAACCTCCCAGATCAAAGGGATAGCCCTTCCTCTGAACATCCTTAGTCTTTTTTTAAAACTTAGGAACATATTTTATTCTTTCTTCTAACTTGTTTCTTTATGCATGTTCCCCCACCCCCACCCCGCCCCCGGTACCACTTTCTACATTTCTAATCTGAACCACCCCGTTCTAAATAGTATTAAGCATGATCAACCATGTTGCTCTAGAAGCACGCTGGCTGGGTGTAATTCCAGGCTTCTGTACTCATTACTGTGTGATTTGGGGGAAGTCACTTAACAATTCTCTGGTTTCTTCACTTATAAGGTGGGCATAATCATAGAGAGATCCTGTGAGGAATAAACAGGTTAATTTATTATATTTGTCTGCTAATGCTATCATAACAAAGTACCACAGATTGGGTGGCTTTATTAAGAGTCATGGATTCTGAGAATCCAAGGAGAAAGTGTCCGCAGGTTTGGTTTCTTCTGATGCCTCTTCTTGGCTTGCAGAGGCTGCCTTCTCACTGTATCTTCACATGGTTTTCCTCTGTGGTCGAACATCCTTGGTGTATCTCAGTGTGTCCAAATTTCCTCTTCTTACAAGGACACCAGTCAAACTGGATTAGGGCCCACCCTAAAGGCCTCCTTTCAACATATTCACCTCTTTAAAGGCCCTATTTCAAATACAGTCAATTCTGAGGTACTAGGGCTTAGGGCTTCACCATATGAACCAGGGTGCAGGGGGTAAATTTCATCCATGAAGAGCACATAAAACAGTACCTGACACATAACACTTAGTGAGTTCCGGTGGGGGGGGGGTGCTGTTTCTCTCATCAGCTTTGTTCCTTTGGCTTCTGATCATTTTGGGTATTTCTGTCTTATTCTGCCAATGAATACGTGCTTTTCCTTATAATCTAAAGATAATTTCAAATTTGGATTCCTGTGGCCAACCTCCCTATGCCTATTTACCTTAAAAACAATTTTGTCTGTTACTCTGACTATAAATATTTCATTATTCTATCATATTTAACTGAAATTTTAAGCTTCCAGAAATCTCCTGTTTTCTCAACTCTGCATATTAAAAATTTTGTTGTTTTAAATTGCAAAGCATTTTCCATTACCACAGAATAACTCAAGAGATAGGAATAACTGAAATATAAGAGATTCAAGCAGTTTGATAGAAGTGTGTATAAAATATCATATATATTACATGTGCATTATACTGTATGAGAAAGGCTATTACTGGTCTGAGCTAATGGTAAAATACTGAAAGTTATTTTACCCAAGAGTCACTAGATTCAGAATAATTTGTCACTCTTAGAGAATTCCAGATGGCACAAAAATTGAAAAAGAAATCAATTCATAGACATATTGTGATCTAGAAATATTCACATGGAATTTCCTTCAATTATAAATGTCCAGTGACTGAGTTTTATTTAATTTACAGGCAGGGAAAGGCAACTGCTGCTAGCAGCTTTCTGCAGAATTGTATACAATATTTAGAGTACTCTAGCTTTGACACTATAAATCAACCACCTTTTTTTCTTATTTTCAGCATATCACATTAAACAATATAAATCTTACATTTTTACTCTGAATAAATGTTTCTAGCTAGCTTAGTAGTGATCAAGCAAGGGGAAAAAAGAATTAATCAGGAAAATAATCTGACCAAAATTTGAAAATTACCGCATCTGCAGAGATGTAACTGCCCACAGTCCTTTTCTGAGGAAAAGTGAATTAAAGATACTCCCTTAGAAACCACTTAGAACTTAAGAAGCTTAAACTTTTATAACTTAAGGCAGAAATCTGAGCTCTTTACGGAAGTTTCAGTTTTCTAGTCTTCAGTCAAGCAAACGGTGTTGGTAGAAATTGGAAGCACACATCATGAAACAGCAAAAAACCTCTTCCACAGCAAAGGACAGAATAATTTTAGACAAAGTCTTGAACTGCTGTAATTGTAGAGGAAAGCACTGGAAATCTGATGAGATTTCTAAGAAATAGGATTTGCCTTGTTGCAGATCCTCTGAAATTAAATGAGAAGTGTCTTTTATTTGCATTAAAACTGCCTACCCAATCCACTGATGCTCCTTAGCACAGTGTTGTGTATCAAAGCTTTATGAATTCAAATAGAACTCATATCAGTATCTTCTCTATCACAGAGTAGCTTCTCAGTGCCAAGCAGAGAGTTCAATCTTCCAAATACTGTGAATGACACTCTTGCCATCAGGCTATCAGACATTTTTTTTATGCAGAAGGTTGAGCCTAGAAAAGCTTCTTATTGTCACTTTCAAATTCAGCTAAATTTTGAATGAACCAGGAAAGTTCATGCTAAAAGTAATAAGCAGTAAATTACATTATAAAATATAAAAATACTTTGTGATGCAACCAACCATCCTATATTTTACATTTACTAACTGTAGGTTTGTATATAAGTGTAATTCTTCTATATCTTCCTAAAAAATAATTCAGCAATTGCCTTCTTTGAAATGCATTTCCAGGTTAACTTTGCACATATTCACATAAGTAAAGATTCTGTTTTTAATAATAAGATGTTTTTCTTTTGTTTTGTGAACATGAAATGAAAATGAAAACACATGTGAACTACTTTACAATTTACATGCAGTATGCCTTAGTGTAAACAGAGAAGAAAATAAGTGATGACTATGAGGATTTCCAAGTTTATTTTGTTAATATTCATTTATTAGTCCATTTAATAATAACATTAAACTCATTACATGTTAACATAAATAATATTTTTACAAAAACAAAGCTATATTTTCCAAAACAAAAAAATGTTTACTGAGAAGTACAGTCTTGATATATGTTTTTAATTGATGTTTTTATTGAAATGATTGTAGATTCACATGCAATTATAAGGAATAATACAGAGAGATTCCTGTATACTCCTTACATACTTTATCCATTTTCCTACTCAATGGGAACATTTCGCAAAACTAAAGTTTAGTATCATAACCGGGATATTGACATTAATGTAATCCAACAATTAAGCTTCTTCACTTTTACTTATCCTCATTAGGAGTGTGTGTGTGTGTGTGTGTGTGTTTATATGTATGTGTGTTCTATAAAATCTTATCATCTGTGTAGGTTTGTGTACCAAGATACTGAACAATACTAATGCCACAAGAATCCCTTGTGTTGTCCTTTTATAATCACACTCACCTCTCTCCATCCCTTTTCCTCTGGCATATTACACTCTCTTCCATTTCTAAAATTTTGTCATTTAAAAAATATTATTTAAAGGGAACTATACAGTATGTAACCTTTTGAGACTGGCTTTTTTCACTCAGCGTAATTCCCCCTGGAGATTCATCCAAGTCGAATCAATACTATATTCCTTTTAACTGCTGAGTAATATTTCATGGTATGTATGTATCTCAGTTTATTTGAACATTCATCTGTAGAAAAATATCTTGGCTGATTCCATTTTTAACTATTAAACATAAAACTACAATGTGTATTCATGTATAGGTTTTATGTGAACATAAGTTTTCATTTCTCTGGGATAAATGCCCAGAGTGAGATTGCTGGGCCCTATGGTAATTGCATGTTTAGGTTTAGAAACTGCCAAACTGATTTCCAGAGTGCCTATACCATTTTGCATTCCTACAGGCAAAATATGAGTGACCCAGTTTCTCTGCATCCTTGCGTTTGATGTCATAATAATTTTTTATTTTTGCTTTTACATTAGGTGTCTAGCTATATATCATTGTGGTTTTAATTTGCATTCCCCTAATGGCTAATGATATTGAACATCATTTCATGTGCCTGTTTACCATCTGTATATCCTTTTTGGTGAAGTGTCTTTTCATGTCCTTTTCACATTTTTTAATTTAATTATTTGGTTTTTTGCTGATGAGTTTTGAGAGTTCTTTATGTATTCTAAACACTACTCCTTTGTCAGATATGTAATTTGCAAATATGTATCTTCTTCCAGTTTGTAGCTGGACTTTTCAATCCTCAGGATGTGGGCTTTCACAGAAAGTGTTTAATTTTGTTGAGGTCTAATTTATCAATTTTCCTTTTCTGGATCATACTTTGGTGTCAAGCCTAAGAATTCATTTCTGAGTCCTAGATCCTAAATATTTTCTCCCATGCTTATCTCCAAAAAGTTTTATGTTTTTTACACTTAAGTAAATTTACATGTACATTGTTTCTAACTCACTTTGAGTTGGGGCTTTTGTTGAGGTCCATTTTTAGGGGGGGGCCTATGGGTGTCCACTTGTTTCAGTGTCAGTTGTTGAAAGACTATATATACTTCCTCCATTGAATTACTTTTGAACCTTTGTCGAAAATCACTTGAGCCCATTTGAATGGGTCTTATTTCTGAATTCTCTATTCTGTTTCATTGATTTAAAAATCTACATTTCCTTTAGTGCCACCACTGTCTTTATTGCTATCGCTACAGAGTAAGCCTTATATCAGGTAGAATATTTCTCACTCTTTATTCTTCTTTATCAAGACTGTTTTAGATATTGTAGGGTCTGTACCTTTGAATTTTCAGATAAGCTTGTCTATGTCTACAAAGAAGTTTGCTGCGATTTTTCTAGAGATTGCATTAATCCTATAGACCAGTTTGGGAAGAATTGACATCTTTACCATGTTGAGTCTTCCAGCCCATGAACAGGGTATATTTCTCCATTTATTTAGGTCTTCTTTAATTTCTTTATTTTTTTTCAACATTCTATAATTTTCAACATACGGATCTTATACATGTATTGTTTTTGTTTTGTTTTGGGGTTTTTTTTTTGTTTTTTGTTTTTGCCACACTGTGTGGCATGCGGGATCTTAGGTCCCCGACCAGGGATCGATCCCATGCCTTCTGCAGTAGAAGCATGGAGTCTTAACCACTGGACCATCAGGGAAGTCCCCTTATACATGTATTGTTAAGTGTATATTTAAGCATTTCATTTTATTTGGAGCAATTGTAAATAGTATTGCGTTTTTAAATTCTGTTTCCACATATTCATTGTTAATATAAGATATGCAGTTGATTTTTTTATGTTTATTTTTTATATCTGTAACTGTTTTTCCCTCTTTTTTAAAATTTATTTATTTATTTATTTTTGTCTGTGTTAGATCTTCGTTGCTGCACACAGACTTCCTCTAGTTGTGGCTAGCGGGGGCTACTCTTCGTTGCGGTGCCCGGGCTTCTCATTGTGGTGGCTTCTCTTGTTGCGGAGCACGGGCTCTAGGTGCGTGGGCTTCAGTAGTTGCAGCACGCAGGCTCAGTAGTTATGGTTCGCGGGCTCTAGAGCACAGGCTCAGTAGTTGTGGCACATGGGCTTAGTTGCTCCGTGGCATGTGGGATCCTCCTGGACCAGGGATCGAACCTGTGTCCCCTACATTGGCAGGTGGATTCTTAACCACTGTGCCACCAGGGAAGTCCAAGATATGCAGTTGATTTTTATGTGTTGATTTTGTATGCTGCAGCCTTGAACTTAGTTATTAGTTATAGAAGAGGTTTTATTTTATATTCCTTAAGATTTTTTTATGGAGATCATCATGTCATCTGCAACCAGAGTTAATTGTATTTCTTCCTTTCCATTCTGAATGCCTTTTATCTCTTTTTGTTGCCTTATTGCAGTGGCTAGAATTTCTAGTACAATATTGAATAAGAGTGGTGAGAGTAGACATCCTTCCTTTGTTTATGATCTTATGGGGGGGGGAAGCATTAAGTTTTTTACCATTAAGTATGATGTTATCTGTATGTTTTCATAGATGCTCTTTATTAAGTTTGGGTAATTCCCCTTTATTCCTATCTTGCTGAATATTTTTATTGTGAGTGGGTATTGGGTTTTGTCCAATGCTTTTTCCGTGTCGACTGATCATATGATTTTAATTCTTTAACTTGTTGATGTAGTGGATTACATTGATTGATTTTCAATTGTTGAACCAGTCTTCTATACATGAATAACTCCCACTTGGTCATGGTGTATGATTCTTTTAACACATTGCTGAATTCATTTTGCTAATACTATACTGAGGAATTTTGCATTTAAGTTCATAAGAGATTGGTTTTATTTTTGTTTTTGTTTTTGTCTGGTTTTAGCCTCATAAAATGAATTGGGAAGTGTTTCCTCCTCTTCTGGAAGAAGAGATTTTCTGAAATCTCTGTGTAAAATTGTTGTCATTTATTTAGTTTTTGGTGGAATTCCCCAGTGAATTTGTCTGGGCCTGGACAATTCTTTTAGGGAAATTTTAAATTATTAATTCAACACTTGTAATGGTTAAAGGGCCTTCAGATTGTCTATTTCATCTAGGTTGAGTTTTCTTCACTAAACGAATAATCTGTGATTGGCATGACTTGGATAACATATCCACTTCTAGACCATTCACTTAATCAAGGGAATGGAGTAATGTGATGGGCAGTTCTGTCAAAATCACATGGAGTGTGGAAGAAGCTAGAGGGTACTATGATAGGAGGAGTGGGAGCAGGTATACTGGGCAAGTACAAATGAAAGATAGTTCTCTAAGGTCCAGGCATGCTTCATGACTGCACCCCTGCAAGGTCCAGCACTTAGATTATCAAAGATTGCATTAGCCTGATGTTACTCTGACCCCTTAGGCCTCCATCTCTTCTTCACTCCTTCCTATTCTCTTCTTTGAAGTCCTTTTAACCTCATCCTGGTAAGAAGAGAATTAATAGTATCTGAGCATCCCCCTATCGTGTAATATTTCACAATGGCAATAAATTGAAGTATTTAACAACACAGTCTTTGGGGTCAGGTTAATCTGAGTTTATATCCTGACTGCCACTTACTTTCTTGATGACCTCAGACAAGTTCCCTCATGTCTCTGCAAAACAGAGATGTAAATACCTACCTGAGGATAATTGTTAGGATTAAAAGATATAAGAAGGGCTTTTCATAGGGCCTAGGACAAAATCAAACCTGAATTGCTATGGGCCCAAGCCACAAAACAATAGAAGAAACAACACATATTGCAGAGGCAAATAACAGTTCACAGCTAGCTCCTGGACACCCCATAGCTCATGACCCTGCCCCAAAAGAAACAGCCAACATCCTGAGCTGAGTGATAAGGGCTATGAGGTGGACAGGGCCTTTCACTGATGCCAGAGAAGTGTATACAACAGAATGGAGCTCTGGTAGCTTAGCTTCCCTTGAGCTGCTTACGAACCAAACCTCTAAGAAAAGTCAGTAGCTGGACCAGAGCCAGCTAGCTTGTCACAGGGCCTGGGGTCTGGGTGAAAATAACCTAAATATTTTCTTCCAGTTAAATTTTAAAATAGATAAAAAATTTATGAGGTGGATATTTATAGTCTGTTAAGGACAAGTGCAACACAAGATAAGACTCTTATTCCATACAAGGGAGCATGAAGGATTTAGATTAAATATTGAGGAGTTTTCCAATGGTAAAAACTGTTATTCAGGCAGTTCCTGGCCAAATGCTTCTGTGTATAGGTAGATGGTCCTCATGGCTCTTGTACTGCCACACCCACCCATAGTTGGAGTCATCACTGTCACCGTCAGTGGAGCTCTGTCAGTTGGGATTTGAACAGGTAGGAATCCAACTAAGTGACAAGCTGGGTGGGTGGAGAGAGGCAGGTTTGGTTTATGTAAGAGTTCAGTGCAGTCATCAAGGACCCAGATCCTTTCTCTCTAACTGATATCCTCAGCCTGTCAGCTTTTGCCCTCAGGCAAAAACTCCAGAACTCAAGGTAACTGCAGAAGCTCCAGTCATCACATTTTCACACAGCTGTGTCCAAGGCCTGGAAAGAGAAAGTGGGTGTTTCCCTTATGTCTTAGTCTGCTGGGGCTGCCATAACAAAATGCCACAGGCCAGGTACCTTAAACAATAGACAGTATTTTCTCACAATTCTGGAGGCTAGGAGTCCATGATTAAGGTGCCAGCAAATTTGGTTTCTGGTGAGACCTCTCCTCATTTGTAGTCAGCCACGTTCTCACTGCCCTGTCACATGGCTTTTGCCCTGGGTTGGTATGGAGAGAAAGCTCTGGTGTCTCTTCCTCTTCTTAAAAGGACACCAGCTGTATTGGATTAGGCCACACCCTTACCTTTACTACCTCCTTATAGGCTCTATCTCCAAGTACAGTCACATTGGGATTGGGCTTCAAATTATGAATTTTGGGGCAATGTAGTTCAGTCCATAATACCTTCTTACTCATGTCCCTTTTAAAGTATGAGAAAAGTCTTTTCCCAGAAGCCCTAAGTTGACTTCTCCTCAATTAAGTCATTCACTGTCAAGGGGAATAAAATTACCATTAGCGTTTACCCGACTGAGAGTGGTCCCAGCCTGAACACCCAAGGAGTGAATGAAATCTGTGGGCACAGTGACCATCATAAAAACAGCTTGGAACTTTAGGAGGTTCTGTGCATTTAAAATTAGCAGGAAAGAAGGTCTTTAAAAAACAGTTTAGAAGAGCTGCCTCAACAGCGGGAGACTTGTCATGCTCTGCTGGTGTGCTTGCAGACAAAAATATTAATATTTCCTCCCTCACTACCTGATTTTAATATGTATTAAATTTAATATATATTTATTTGTAACATTAAATTAAATATATCTATTTTTCAATTTCTTTGACTTGCCTTGACGTTATAACAATTAAAATTAATTTTAAAAGATATATATTCTCTTTCCTGAGGTCAGATTTGTGGTTACCAAAGTCAGGGAGTGGGAGGAGGGGGGATAGCATGAAGGCAGTCAAAAGATACAAACTTCCAGTTATAAGATAAATAAGTACTAGGGATGTAATGTACAACATTAAAAGTATAATTAACACTGCTGTATTTTATATGTGAAAGTTAAGAGAACAAATCCTAAGAATTCTCAGCACAAGGAAAAATATTTTTTCCTATTTCTTTAATTTTACATCTATATGAGATGATGGATGTTTACTAAATTTATTGTGATAATCACTTCTTGATGTATGCAAGTCAAATCATACACTGTACATGTTAAACTTATACAGTGCTGTCCGTAAATATCTTAATAAAACTGGAAGAAAAAGAAAAACATACAGTTTTCGTTCCCAAAGTGTCTTCCTATGTTTCATGCCTCATATATTTATATTAATTCAGTAAAACCAACTTCCTCAGATACATTACTGGGAAAAAATTCACTAACAGAGATTTCCATTTGAGGAGAGAGTGAGACAGTAGGCAACTGTGAAGAATGAAGCATTGTAGGACAAAAAATGTAGACATACATAGAGAACACATGTTGGAGCTGAAGACATCAAAAATGGTCCAAGTTTTGGAAGCTAGAGAGAGGAACAGTGGGATATAGAGAGGAGCAGCAGGTTATACAGAGAAATTAGAAAAGAAAAAATGGCTACAAAGGTAGTTATTGCTCTTTCAAAAGAAATTGCCTGCAATAATCTTAGGCAAAGAGCAGAGAAGTCTTCTTTCTTCCTTCTACTTCCTAATGTATATAATCCTGTGTTCACAGAATCCGAACTCAGAGCAAATATAGTTTACATGTGTTTTTTTTTAAAATAAATCTTACATCTGACCCTCACTTTTTAAACATTGAGGTATGATTTTCATACAGTAAAATTAATTCTTTTTAATTTTATAGTTTTGATGAGCCTTGACAAATGTATGTTGTTGTATAATCACTACCCCAATTAAGATACGGAACACTGTATGAATTTACACAAGTTCCCTCATGCTCCTTTGCAGTCAACCTCCTAAACCAACCCCAGTCTTGTCAACCAATATTCTGATTTTTGTCTCCGTGGTTTTGCCTTTTCCAGAATGTCATGCAAATAGACATATAATGTATAGCCTTTTAAGTCTGGCTGTAATGCCTTTGCAATTCATCCAGGTTGTTGCATGTATCAGAAGTTTGTTTCTGTTTATTCCTGAGTAATATTCTATTGAATTAATTTCCTATGATTTGTTTATTCATTCACCAGTTAGTTAAAATTTGGTATTTTCCCCCAATATTGGTCAATTTTGGATAATATTATTCATAATATGAAAAATAATATGAACAGTGAAACTTTCAAATACAGTGCTTGTCCATAAGTTCTCGGTTCACTTGGGTAAGTACCTAGAAGTGGAGTTGCTGGATCATATGGTAAGTGATGTCCCATGAGCACTGTGACAGCAAATCATAATCTTTCTCAAGACTATCTTGAAGAAACCCTCACATTTTATTAATTAAATCTGACACCTTCTTATAATATATTCTCCCCATTCTCCCTTTTTCATTATAAAAATCCATATCACATTATAGATAACTATTAAGGTTTCTAATATTTTTCTTTTCTTTTTTATCAGGGAGGATGGGTCTTCAATCCTGTTTTTGTTTTTTATTTTTTGTCTTTTTACCTTGCATAATCCACTTTAACCAATCAGTTGTAATCTCTTTAATGCCCCTGTATTCTTCACTTCAAAGTCTGCAACCAGGGATAGTTAGGGAGTTTGGGATTGACATGTACACACTGCTATATTTAAAATGGATAACCAACAAGGACCTACTGTATAGCACAGGGAACTCTGCTCAATATTATGTAACAACCTAACTGGGAAAAGATTTGAAAAAGAATCGATACATGTATATGTATAACTGAATCACTTTGTTGTATAACTGAAACTAACACAACATTGTTAATCAACTATACTCCAGTATAAAATAAAAAGTTTAAAAGAATTATCCCTCTAGTAGTTACAGGGATGATATGGTGGTCCCAGATTGTTAAGGATCCAGGCTCCTTTTCTAATCACTCTCCCATCCTCATAACTCCCATCTGAAGGTCCAAAATTGCTGTTTCAGCTCCTACCATCACATCCCCCTTCCATTAATTAGTAAGAGAAAAAGGAAGAAAAGTCCACAGGGCATATGCCTTTGTTTTGCAAGCATGACCCAGTTTGCATTCATCAGATCTGTTCACGTTTCTTAAGCCAAAACCTAGTCACACAGCTATATATATAGCTTCAAAGGAAGCTGGAAAATGTAGTCTTTAGGTAGGACACAAAATGTCTATCTTATATTTTTATTACTATTGAAAAATAGAAGAATAGTAGAGGGATAACCAGTGATCTCTGCAATGTATCATCCAGCTGTACAAACAAAATACTTAGAAATCATCTTTAAAACTTCTCTTTCTCTTCCTTGGAGACTGAAGCCATCACAAAATCTTGTAGGTTTTACCACCTAAACCTTACTTGTCTTTTCATCTTCAACACCCATTCTAGTCCAATCTTCCAATGACTCCTGCCTGGACCCATAAAATATCCTCATAATTTATTTCCCTGAACATAGCACTTTGGCCTCTCTATAATCAGTTCTCTATTTTTTTAGGGAGGATTATCTTTTAAAAATTTGGATATGTTCATTATCAGTTGATACTAATTTTTTTTGGATAAGATAAAATGTATAGGGTACATTTTCACCTTCCCCTAGGGTAAAAACTGTGTTTGTTTTGTTCATTATTACATCTCCAGTGCCTATTATGAAGTAAATATACCCCCCAAAAATTACTAAATGAATTTAATAAATAAAATTATCCAGTGAATAACTTAATTTTTACTTTGGGTACAGGGAAGAACAATGTATTCACACAATAATTCTGGGAAGAGTGGGTAATACAGTATGTGAAAGTGACTCAAAGGTACCAATGGAAATGAATATGAGGTTGCCTCTATGAAGTTCTCATTCCAGAAACAAATATTTGGTTGAGTCAAGTTTATAGACTAGAGTAAATTCTTAGAGAAAGTACAGTTATTAGTCATTGCCTTTCACAAACTTCAGTGGTATGGCAACTTCCTTGCTAAAAGTTTACATGCTTTCTTGCACTATTTGATCAATTGAAAAGACTCTGTTCATAAACTTCAGTATTTCTGAAATGAATTTGTGGCAAGTATACTTGTCACATTTAAAAATTGAATTACAAATGGAATCTTTTTGAGGGCCATATGTCAAGACATGATATCTTTGATTAAAGAACAGTCAAGTTACAAACATCTACAGTTAATCACTCTATGGTCTTATCTGATTTTCTAAAAATTTACAGTACCAACAGAACTACTCTCCTTTGTTTAATGCACTGTTAAACTTTTTAAACTTAATTTTTGAACAATCGTAGTTTTGTGTTTGTATATGAAAGAAAACTATTTTATATACATTCTTTTCTATGCTAAGATTAGAAAGTAAAATAGTATGAAAATGACAATGTAGAATAGGATAGTATATGATTCCTTATAAAGAATACCATAAGCCAAATATTATTTCTAAAATTCTACATTTATCCTTGAAAAATAGAAATCTGATAATAACGATTACCCTGATATTGTATTGCAAATTCATTTGACTGTGTTATCCATATACTGACTTTAGTCTAAGTATTTGATTTTATGATTTTTTGGGGTCTAACTTCAAAGTTTAAGACTGAGTGAATGTGCATGCATATTAAAACTTGGCAGAAGTAAATATTAGATTTTTCTAAATTTAATCTTATGTTCTTCCAAGTTATTTAAAAACAGGCTTAATTCCTCATGTGAAGAATAGTGGATTTTTTTTTTTGATTATGTAGTAACTTTTTCAGGTCACTTGAGAATCGTTACCATATTTGAAAAGGTAATTTATCATTATCATACTCAAAAAGCATTTATTAAGCAACTAATTGAGCATAATTGGGCTAGGTGAGCCCAAAGGTAGTTACATAAATATAAATTATGAAATTAATAAGTACAGGAAACTAATAGAGTTAGATAAAAAATTAAATATATTAATATCAGGAAAGTATTTTACCATGCATTGATCAAAGATATATCCACTAAGTTTATCAGAAGTTAAGTAACAGAGCCAGAGATTCTGGAAGCGTACAGAATTGGGATGGGAATTAGATAGTAATCATAGGTGGTTTTTTCTTTGATGGAACAGTATTTATAGAAGTGATGGAGTGGACCTGGCCTTCCTTTTCAGCTTTAGTTACAATGGTAATATAATTTTACCAAGTGGACAATTATCAGAAATAATTTAAATACCTTACCAAATGAGTTAAACATCTCAGTGGGCTTTTTTTTTTCTTTTGGTACTTTCCTAACTATAGTACTTTTATACTGCCTATAAAATTAGTTTATATTAGTTTATATTAGTTATTAGTTTATATCTTAACATTTATTTTTTACTTCTCTGAATACTGAAGCATATTTCCCATCACTGTTTCATGTAGCCTTAAAATTGATAAGTTTCCATGCATTATTAAAATCTCCTTTCAATTTATTTTATATCAAAATTCCATTTTACTCATATAAAAGTTTTTAATAAAAGTGAGGAATATTACCTGCAGACTTATCTTTGATCAGGATTTCAGTTTTTGAAAGCATCAAAGGTCTGTTATATGAATTCAAAAGAATCAAAGTTCGGGACGATGACAAAGCTTTTGAGTAAAGCTAACTTCAAGTTTGTGAGTAATGCTTTGACAATTATAATCACCAGATATACATATTTTTCTCTTCAGGCTAATCTACAACCCCTCACACATGCCATTGTCAGCATCATCAGCCAGTATTTATGGAGACAGACATGTAGAGCATTGTGCAAAACAATAGCAAGTCACAGTGATATATAATATCTTATGCAAGGTATTTACCATTTTATATATGCATTTCCCTTGTGGTTTCAGAGTTTTATAAAAATAAAGGAATGAGTCATGGAGAGAAAGCATAAAAATTGTGGCAGACACAATTGCTTGCCTACCACAAAGCATCCTTTTTTTTCCTTACCATTATAAACACAATTTTGTTCAGGCAGTAATGTGCCTGTCCCCAAGGGAAAATACGTTTTTGCCTAAACTAGTGCTTTCAATGAAACTGTTGAAGCAGAAAGTTCTGACTGAGCATGACTGTTTGCCATTAACATGTTTAATATTCTTGGCCCCCACAATTCAAGTTCAGCTTTATGTCCCAGGCACAGCGACAATTAAAAAAAAACAAATAGTGCTCTCAAAGGTTTCCAAATACCCCTTACGGAGTAGTATCAATCCTAGTCAAGAAACAGTCGTCTAAATTAATCATAGTAATCCCGTCATCCTTCGCCAGTTTTTGGTCTAAGAGCAGCCATACGACTGACCTAGTTCTCACTGATGTTATGTCAAGGTAATTTTAATGGATTACCTCTGGGAAATTTTTCACCTTCTGATAAAAGATGTAGCATTAGGAAAAGACCTTTGCCTTGTCCCTTCTACCCTTCCAGCTCTGGATACTATTGAGAGAGGATGGGATATCTGGAACATTAAACCAGCGGTCTTATTATTCTGAAGCAAAAAGCCTGACCATAAAAAACCTTCACACTGAGAATGGTGGAGCAGAAGGATAAAAATTCCTAAGCCCTTGAAGACGGTGCTTAACTGATGAAACATACTAGGAAGATATGGAACGGGTTTTATTACTTAAGGCTTAATTATAATTAGCCAAGTCATCCATCATTGCAGATTAACACCATGGAGAACAATTTAAAAGACCTTCCCAAAACATTTTTTATATTGAATCTTTTCTTACTTAATTCATGTTTAGATTGTTTTACAAATATAGTGACCCTAAGAAAAGTATTGTAGAAAGCCTGCAATAAAAGGGAAGTAAATTAAAACTATTTATTTTAATAGTTTACAAAAATAATATTTTTGTATACAGTGGGTACACCTTAAAGGACACCTTGGAGGACATTTCAGCATATGTCCAGTCTAATTCCCATCATTTGCTTCATTTTTTATTATAACAACCTCTTCAAATGGTACACCTTCAGCCTGAACACTTCCATGATGTAGAACTTAATAACCTCCAAGGCATCCCATTCCATTTTTGGACAGCTGTCATCATTTGAAAATGTGCCTCAGTCCATTCCAAATATGGCTCCCTATTGTTTCCCCTACATTAGTTCTGTGCTCAAAGCCCTATAGAAGAAAATCTAATCTCTCCTTTCTTGCTAACAGGTTCTAATTAGGCAAGGTTAACAATAGAAAGACAATGATAAACTGTGGGATAAAACTGAAATATGAGATGTCAGAGAATTCCAACCTGGCATACATAGGCCTTGCTAAATGGCCTTGTACATCTCCTACTAAGCCTATTTGGCCTTCAGCGCACCATCCATTCATTGCCCTTTTATTATCATTAAACCTGCTATCCTCAAGCTCTAAAAATGAACAACACACTGCATGTGTTCAGAACTATTTTACTAGGGACCAAAAAAGTGGCAGAAGTCCATCCTTCTGTTCATGCCAAAGTGCAGTTTGTCAATTGAAAGATGTTAGTTGATGCAGTGGGAATGGACTGGAAAAACTCATGTGGCATGCCAACATAGCTCTTGTACAGTTATTTCAAATTTTTAAACTAGTGACTTTTCACATTTTTAAAACATTGACTAAATCTATAATCAAACAAATCCGAAATCCTGAGCAATATCCATGTGATTTTCAACTAAAAGGAATTCTATTGTTTTTGTTATGCTTGCTTTTGTTTCTAACAGTAGAGTATTATTAGAAATTCCAGAGAGATATATTATAACTCTTGTCAATTTGGGGTAAAAAAATATGTCTTAAGTTTTATCACGTTTAAATTTTTGGAAAGATGTACATTGAGGAAAATTACTAATAAAACCAAATCTATTAAAACAATTTCTTCCACTCCTGAAATGACTCAGTTTTCAATGACAAATAGAGGCAACTTACTCTGATGAGATTAAAATTAAAAATACAGTGGATCTTTAACTTGGAATAATTAAAGTAGCTCTTCTAGGAATAGAAAATAATCATTAGAAGATTATTATATATGATAAAAGCTGTCTTTGTTTTTCCTGAAAAGAACGTTAACCTGTAAGTAGTAGAAGGAAACTTTTTTTTGTTCACAATGCCTGCAAGTTGGGATGTGGGGAGTGGGGAGGTGTGGAAGATGGGAGTAAATATTAACCATTACCAATATAATATAACTATTATCTCTTATATTGATTTATCATTACAATTAAAAACAGATCACCACATATGAAAGAAATATTTGAGAATAAACATGACCCTCAGTATGATGAGAATTCTATGCTAGACTTAATCAAGACAATAATCAGGAGAAGTTCATTGGTTAGATACAGAGCAGGTCAATTTAATTGCTCTAAATTTTCTAGTACACTACAAGTTTGTGCAAATAGTGTCTGTCTTATTCAGTACTTCACACATATACCAGAATCATTATTTCCCCTAAAAAACTCTGTGTCTACTGAATGAAGAAAGAAATGAATGAATGAATGAATGAATAAGAAAAAATGTGCATTGATAATGTGGATTTTAAGTTAGCAGTAAGAAGTTCTGCCTCTATATAATAGCTGGGAGTAGCTTCTATCTGACCAATTGTCCTACAGATAACAACTATAAACTCTGGATAAAATATTAAAAAAAAAACAAAAACAAACTGACTACTTGAAAGGCTCTGGAAATCTCCCAAAAGGAGCCGGATATTTGGGAGGGTTGACACCTGGAGGAAGAGAACAGCACTGGACAAGTTGCCATTTTTACAGTTTTTCCTTGAGATCAGTCCCCAGTGTGTGCCATAATAGGTGCCTAAATTGGGGGAGAAAATCCTTTCTTACTAGTATGGAGAACCAGAAGACAAGAGTTTGGTGCAACCACGACAACTGGAAAGTGAGGGGTCAGAAATGCCAGAAAGGAGAGAGCCACAGAAGAGGGGAGCCCTAAATTATATGTGTAAACTCTACCCTAATCTCTGGCTAATTCTGGAACTGTATATATGTGGGACATATTCTAACAGCCATGTTAAGGCAAAAAGAACTATTCTGTGATTTCAAATGATGCCCACCAAAAAAGAGAGAGTTTGCAGTTCAAATTCAGTCAAGTTATCTACTTCAAAGAATAATAATAATAATCAGTATGTTCAAAGAAACAAAACAGAATACAGAGCCTTAACAGTGTATTATTCACAATGCCTGGGTTGCAATCCAAAATTACTTGACATACAAAGAAATGTGAAAATGTAGGGACTTCCCTGGTGATCCAGTGGTTAAGAATCTGCCTTCCAATGCAGGGCACGTGGATTATATCCCTGGCCAGGGAACTAAGATCCCACATGCCACAGGAAAACCAAGCCTGCGCGCTCTAGAGCCCACGCGCCACAAATAGAGAGAAGCCTGCACGGCACAACGAAGAGCCCGCGCACCGCTACAAAAGGTCCTGCATGCTGCAACGAAGATCCCACGTGCCACAACTAAGACCCAACGCAGCCAACTAAATAAATAAATAAATATTTTTAAAAATTTCCGTTACAAAAAAAAGAAATAGGAAAATGTAGCTCAAGCAAGAAAAAATACGACTAATGGAGACATTCTAAAATGACCCAGGTTTTGAAATTAACAGATAAGCATTTTAATGCTATTATTATAACTATATTCAAGAAAATAAAAAGAACCCAATAGAAATTATAGGACAGAAAAATAAAATATATGAATTTTGAAATTCACTGGATGGATTTAACAGAAGATTGGAAAAGACAGAAGAGTTAGTGAACTTGAAAATAGATATGTAGATATTGTTCCAATCTGAAGAACAGAAAAAATATATATAAATTTTTAAAAGGACAGGTGCCTCAGACCCCATGGGGTGATATAAAAAGTACATTTGAATCTTGGGAGAAGAGAAAGAAAATAGGACAGAAATAAATTGAAAAAATAAAGTCAAAAAAATCCACCAAATTAGGCAAAAAACATAAATTTACAGATTCAAAATTATCAACAAACTCCCAGCAGAATAAATACAAAGAAATCCAATCCTTGACACATTATAGGCAAACTATGTCAAAAAAGTAGAAAATCTTGGAACCACTGGAGAAAATATGTTGGGCTATAAATCAAGTATCAATACATTTAGGTGGATGGAAATAATGTAGCAGATATTCTCTCACTAAAGTGGAACTAAATTAAAAATCAATAGCAATGAGATACTCAGAAAAAAGTAATTATATGGAAATCATACAACACTCTTTAAGTAATCCAAAGAAGAAATATCAAGGGAATTGCAAAATATTTGGAAATGAATACAGGCATACCTTGGAGATATTGCAGGTTTGGTTTCAGACTATCACAATAAAATGAATATCACAATAAAGTGAGTCACATGAATTTTTTGGTTTTCCAGAGCAAATAAAAGTTATTTTTATACTATACTGTAGTATATTAAGAGTACAGTAGCATTATGTCTAAAAAAAAATGTACATGTCTTGATTAAAAAAACTTTATTGCTAAAAAATGCTAACCATCATAAGACCCTTCATCAAGTCATAATCTTTTTGCTGGTGGAGGGTCTTCCCTTGATGTTGATGGCTGCTGAGTGATTAGGGTAAGTGGTTGCTGAAGGTTGAGGTAGCTTTGGTAATTTATTAAAATAAGACAAAGATGAAGTTTGCTATATCAATTGACTTTTCATTTCATGAGCAATTTCTCTAGAATATGCAATGCTGTTTGATAGCATTTTACCCACAGTAAAACTTCTTTCAGAATTGGAGTCAGTCCTCTCAAATCCTGCCACTACTTTAAGTAGTTATTTTATATAATATTCTAAAGGCTTTGTTGTCATTCAACAATCCTTACAACATCTTCACCAGGAGTAGATTCTATCTCAAGAAATCACTTTCTTTGCTCATCCATAAGAAGCAACTCCTCATCCATTGAAGTTTTATCATGAGATAACAGCAGTTTGGTCTCATCTTCAGGATCCACTTCTAATTCTAGTTCTCTTGCTATTTCTACCACATCTGCAGCTACTCCTTCCACTGAAGTCTTGGACCCCCCAATGTCATCCATGGGGGTTGGAATCAACTTCTTCCAAACTCCTATTAATGTTTGATATTTTTACCTCTTCCCATGAATCAGTAATGTTCTTAATGGCATCTAGATAGTAAATTCTCTTCAGAAGGTTTTCAATTTACTTTGGCCATATCCATCAGAGGAATCACTATCTATGGAGCTATAACCTTACGAAATATATTTCTTAAATAAAAGGACTTAAAAATTGAAATTATTCCTTGATCCACGGGCTGCAGAATAGATGTTGTGTCAGCATGAAAACGACATTAATCTTGTTGTACGTGTCTATCAGAGCTCCTAGGTGAACAGGTGTATTGTCAATGAGCAGTAATATTTTGAAAGGAACCTTTTATTTCTAGGCAGTAGGTCTCAACAGTGGGCATAAAATATTCAGTAAATCATGTTATAAACAGATGTGCTGTCATCCAGCCTTTCTTGTTCCATTTATATATCACAGGCAGAGTAGATTTAGCATAATCCTTAAGGGCGCTAGGATTTTCAGAATGGTGAATGGGTATTAGCTTCAACTTAAAAGTCACCAGCTGCATTAGCCCCTAATAAGAGAGTCAGCCTGTCCTTTGAAGTTTTGAATCCAGGCACTGACTTCTCCTCTCTAGTTATGAAAGTCCTAGATGGCATCTTCTTCCGATATAAGGCTGACTTGTCTACATTGAAAGTACGTTGTCTGGTGTGGCTACCTTCATTAATTATCTTAGCTTCATTTTCTGGATAACTTGCTGTAGCTTCTACAGCAGCGCTTACTGCTTCACCTTGCAGTTTTATGTTTTAGAGATAGCTTCTTTCCTTAAACCTCATGAACCAACCTCTGCTGGCTTCAAGCGTTTCTTCAGCAGCTTCTGCACCTCTCTCAGCCTTTATAGAATTGAAGAGAGTTAGGGCCTTGCTCTTGATTAGGCTTTGGCTTAAAAGAATGTTGTGGCTAGTTTGATCTTCTATCCAGATCACTAAAACTTTCTCCATATCAGCAATAAGTCTGTTTCACTTACCATTCGTGTGTTCACTGGAGTGGCAGTTCTAATTCCCTTCAAGAAGATTTTCTTCCATTCACAACTTAGCTAACTGCTTGGGGCAAGGGGCCTAGCTTTCAGCCTATCTTGGATTTTGACTTGGCTTCCTCATTAAGCTTAGTCATTTCTAGCTTTTGATTTGAAATGAGAGATGTGACCCTTCGTTTCACTTGAACACTTAGAGGGCATTGTAGGGTCGTTAACTGTCCTAATTCCTATAATGTTGTGTCTCAGAGAATAGGGAGGCCTGAGGAGAGGGAGAGAGATGGGGAAACAGCCAGTTAGTGGAGCAGTCAGAACACACACAACATTTATTAAGTTTGCTGTGTTATACGGGCACAGTTTGTGACACCCCAAAACAATTACAATAGCAACATGAAAGATCACTGATTGCAGATCCCCATCATAAATACAATAATAATTTAAAAGTTTGAAACATTGGGAGAATTACCAAATGGGCCACTGGCACACAAAGTGAGCAAAAGATTTTTCAAAAATGGTACCAACAGACTTGCTCAACACAGGGTGGATACAGACCTTCAATTTGTGAAAAATACAATATCTGAGAAGTGCAATAAAGTGAAGCACAATAAAACAAGGTGTGCTTGTAATTAAAACACATTAAACCAAAATTTGTGAGATACAACTAGATGGCTTAGAGGGAAATGTGGAGTTTTTAACTGGTTATAGTATAAAAGAAGAAATGTCCGAATCAATCACTTAAAGTTAAGAAGCTAGAAAAAGATGATCAAAATAAAACCAATGCAAGTACAAAGAAGGAACAGTAAAGTTAAGAGCAGAAATCAGTGAAATAGAAAATAGGCACACAATACAGAATATTCACAGAGCCAAAACTAGTTCTTTGAAAAGATCAACAAAGTTGATACACCACTCACAAGACAGAGAACAAGAGAGCGAGATGAGAGAGAGAAAACACAAATTAACAATATCATGAGTGAAAGAGGTATTATCACTACGGATCTAATAAAAAGATAATAACAAGGGAGTAATATGAGCAACTTTACACCAACTACCTTCAACAATTTAGCTGAAATGGAACAATACGTGAAAAATTAGGCAGTTAACAGGGGACTAGGTATGCAAATATCAAAGAATGAGGGTAAAACAGATGTTCAGATGACCAGGTACGGAAAACACAGAAAAGAGAAAAGAGAAAAAAGAAAACAAAAAACAAAAAAACCTCAGCAACTAAATTGAGAGCATGAGAAAAAGCAAAAATGTTATTAGCTATTTTCTGTATTGGGGAGAACTAATTTTTAATTCTTGTTGGTAGAATCCACAGGTATAAACAGAAGAAAGGGAGCTGCCTTGAGGAAAACTCTCTTGGAAAGTAAAGAGTTCCTGTTACCCTCAAGTATGTGACCATCCTTTAGTTAAATAGGAATTTTGATTATATGGTCAGAACTGATTTGACTGAAACCCCATTGAGTTAAAGATGAAAAACTGTAAGAAATAAAACTTTCTCCCAAAAAAAACAGAATAATTTTTTTCACTATTAAGAAGCTATGTAAATAGTACTTCACTACATATAAGGACCAGTTCTACAAAGTTCTGCATTTATTTCTGGGTATGTGATCTTTTATTTTCTGTAATTCTTTTTTTTAATCTTTATTTTTTTAATTGAAGTATAGTTGATTTACAATGTTGTGTTAGTTTCAGGTGTACAGCAAAGTGACTCAGTTATACATACATATATAGCTAATCTTTTTTTCAGATTATTTTCCCATATAGGTTATTACAGAATACTGTGTAGAGTTCCCTGTACTATACAGTAGGTATTTGTTGGTTATCTATTTTATATATAGTAATGTGTATATGTTAATCCCAAACTCCTAATTTATCCCTCCCCGCTTCCCCTTTGGTAACCATAAATTTGTTTTCTATGTCTGTGGATCTATTTCTGTTTTGTATAAAAGTTCATTTGTATCATTTTGTTAGATTCCAGATAGAAGCAATATCATATGATATTTGTCTTTCTCTGTCTGGCTTACTTCACTTAGTATGATAATCTCTAGGTCTATCCATGTTACTGCAAATGACATTACTTCATTCTTTTTTATGGCTGAGTAATATTTCACTGTGTATATATACCATATCTTCTTTATCCATTTATCTGTCGATGGATACTTAGTTTGATTCCACATCTTGGCTATTGTAAATATTGCCACAGTGAACATTGGGGTGCATGTATCTTTTTGGTTTATGGTTTTCTCCTGATATATGCTCAGGAGGGGGATTGCAGTATCATATGGTAGCTCTATTTTTAATTTTGTAAGGAACCTTCATACTGTTTTCCAGAGTGGCTTCACCAGTTTACATTCCCACCAACAGTATAGGAGGGTTCCTTTTTCCCCACACCTTCTCCAACATTTACTATTTGTAGACTTTTTTGATGATGGCCATTCTTACCGGTGTGAGGTGATACTTCATTGTAGTTTTGATTTGCATTTCTCTAATAATTAGCTATGGTGAGCATCTCTTCATGTGCCTTTTGGCCAACTGTATGTCTTCTTTGGAGAAATGTCTATTTAGATCTTCTGCCCATTTTTTGATTGGGTTGTTTGTTTGTTTGTTTTTACATTGAGCTGTATGAGATGTTTGTATATTTTGGAGATTAATCCCTTGTCGGTCGCATCATTTGCAAATATTTCCTCCCTTTGTAATTCTTTTATTAGTTTTCTAGGCTATATAACAAATTACCACAAATTTAGCAGCTTAAAACAATGCCTGTTTATTTTGTCAGCGTTTCTGTGGGTCAGGAGTCCAGGCACGGCTTAGCTATGTCCTCTGCTTAGTGTCTCACAAGGTTGAAGTCAAGGTGTTGGCTGAGCTGTGTTCCTTTTCTAAGAAGATTATGACATCATGAATTTTGCTCTGCATTACTTAACTGAATTAGTTAACTGCATTAACTCAAACTGCACTTGAGAAAATATAATTTATTTACAAGGTAATATATGTAACTCTAAATGAGGTCGGAGGAATCAGCTACACAGGGCAAAATCTCAGATAGTATAATTTATAGTGTAAGGAGAGAAGTAATTAAGTAAGCAAACAATAACAATTTACTTGTCAATCTTTAGTATCTCACCTTACACATGCTCTGACTACTTAGCTAGTGGCCCCACTAAAATGCTTCCATGTATGCTTATGTTGGCCCTATTAGCTCAGTGAAACTCACTAAGGAAAGTGTCTCTGTAGGAGACATTACTCAGCTCCCTTCCATCAATAAGATGTGCCCTTTTGAGTTGTTTTCTCGATAGCGTAATTGTGATGCACGATGCTGAGTCTTCTGTCCAATAGGGAGCAAGGATTGCTTTGTTGTTATACATCTAGTAGGAGCCTCATTGTTTTTCTCTGTGAATAGCACAAAAATTTCATAGGCGCATCATTTTTGGCACAAACTAGGCAGCTTGCCTCACTAATGTGCACACCTAGAGTTGCTGTAACTATCAGTAAGAAACTGTGTTAAATAAATGACTTTGGTTTTTCACCTGCTAGGCTCTAATAGCATCCCCAAAGTAATCTTGGTCTAACAGCTTGAGTCTTTTGCAAAAGCGATCAAGTGATCAATTCTTTTTAACACTAAGGGGTAAACATCAGCTCTGTGCAGAATGCCAGGTGCAAGAGCAGTTGCCGTGAATAGCAGCAGAAATTTAATATGAGTCATGCAATTTAGCATGGGTACCTACTAACAAAATTTTTTAAGTCATTACACCATGTCTGAAAGAAATGAGGCAGTGAGCCTAACAGAAATCAGGCAGTTGATCTAAAAATATGTTTTTATTCATTCAGAAAATATTTCTTAAACATCTAACATTTGCCAGGCTGTGCTAGGTACTGAAGATAAAGCAATAAATAAGGTTGATGTGGTCATTGCTTGCATCAAAAGTACATTTTGGTAAAGGAGAGAGAGAAATACAGACAAAAATCATCATTTAATTACAATTTGATGGGAACTGTGATACAATAGAATATTTCAATGTGCATGAGAGCAAATAAGTTGGAGATTTAGATGTGTCTCATTTTCACAGAAATTAATGCTTCTGAATAACTTAAACCATTGAGTTTGATAAAGATTTATGTATATAATTTTGTTATTCAGTATTGTCAATCAGTATATTTTTGAGCACACCCACATGTATTTTTAAAAGAATTCCTTTAAACCATATATCTGTGATAAAATCACAATATGTTCTACCTCAAAAGTCTTTGTTATTACAAATAAAACCCTTCACATTTAATGTTTATAACTCAGAAAATGAGAAAGCTAAATTTTTATAGCACTTAATTATCATTTTACATTTATTATTTATTTAAATATTTTTAGGCCAAATAATAATTTAGGAATGTGATTTGTATATCATGTTTATGGGCTAATAAGCCAATATTTCATTTTTACCATTTCTGATTTTTTTTTAATTTTGTAACCTTATTATATTTGTTCATTTTATTTAAAGGAGTTTTATCTGGGCATTTGAAAAATATGGGTATACCTTGTTTCATGATATTTTATGAAAAATACAGCAACAAGAACCCTATGGGTTAATTGAATCCACAGTCAAGCACTCACACGTTAATTAACTTGAAAGAAAGTCTATTGAAGTATGCAAACCACCAAGTCAAGGTGTCAATTTCATTTTTATTTTAATCAGATCATCCAATCTGTGAAGGTACTTATGGTCCTAGTTAGTAAAGTAGAAGGATGTGTGGAAGTTCATTAAGATTGCTGTAACGCTTCCAGAAAAAGAACAAAACCTGTGTTTGAAATGGAAGTAATTTAATTACTTATTTACAGAATTCAAGAAGAATTCGCTGTGGTTATACTTTGTAGATTTTACTTTTTGTGTGAGTATAATTTATTTAGTCTAGGAAGTAATTTGGAGATGTTGAGTCTAAGGTTAACAATTCTCTACAGACAATAGCAGTTCTTAAACTGGTTCTGGGTACTTTAGTAGAAGATATCAAAAGCCATAAATACCCCATATCGCCCCTGAAATATATATCAGAAAAGTCTCAGGTGCTACAAAGACAAAAATAAATTATTTCTGTAGGTTATTCAAGCTTATATTTTTTTCTAAAATTATAACAAACTTTTAAGCACCAAATTGAAATGTGAGTTTGTGGAACAATCATTGGCCTGGGAATCAGAATACCAGGGTTTGTATTTCATTATAAAATAATGGAGTAGGTTAAAAATTAACCTCAAGGCTCTTCTAGCGTGATGTTCTGCAGCCCACAGTGGACATACAAACTTGTTTTTTTCTTTTTTGATTCTTATACATTTTACTCATTTTTAAAAGCCCTGAATTAGCTATGGAAAACAGTATGACAGTTTTCTAAAATTAAAAATAGAATTACCATGTGATCCAGCAATTCCACTTCTAGATATATACCCAAAAGAATTGAAAGCGGGGACACTAACATGTTTGTATACCCATGTTCTCAGCAACATTATTCACAGAAGCCAAAAGGTAGAAACAACTGAAGTGTTCATCAACGAATGAACAGATAAATAAAATGTGGTCTATATATACAATAGAATAGTATTCAGCCTTACAACAGAAAGAAATTCTGATACATGCCACATCATGGATGAATCTTGAGGACATTATGCTAAATGAAATAAGCCTATGACAAAAAAGCAAATACTGCGTGATTCTACTTACATGAGGTACCTAGAGTATTCAAATTCAAAGAGATAAAAAGTAGAATGGTGGTTTCCAGGAGCTGGAAAAGGGGAGAATGGAGAAGTAACTCTTTAATTGGCACACATTTTCAGTTTGAGAAGATGAAAAGAAGATGAAAGAAGATGGATGGTGATAATGGTGGCACAGCAGCGTGAATGTACTTAATGTCACTGAACTGTACATTTTTAAATGGTTAAAAGAGTAGATTTTATGTTACGTGCATTTTACCACAATTTTTTAAAAGTCCTGAATTGATGGAAATTTTTTGAGAAAAATTATGAGGACAATTATGAAAAAATCTAATATCCAGCATTATTCTTTGGGGAGATTGTATTTTAGTATGATAGACCCTGTTAGTGTTAGCTGAACCAATTTTTTTGGAATCTAGTCTTCTTCCTTTCACAGTTGGGCTAAACAGTAGTTTTCTCCCACTCTGTTTTAAGTATTTCAGGAGGCATCAAGAAGGCATCCACATTTGAGATGTAGGAGAGAATAAGACGCGGGACTATTTTTCACGTGATAAGATTTCCTTAGATTTATGCTACAGCCAGCAAAATTTCAAAGAAAGAAGCCAATCTTCATGATTAGGATCATGTTTTAAAGAAAATGCGAAACAGTTACATATAAAAACAATTTATTTCTGTGCAACTCTGGAGCCTTGAATATATAAGAATATTGATTTACACCAACAACTGATAATTATTTGCCCTTAGCAGAATCAAGAGGCACTAATTCCTTTTTAAAAATGCCTTTTTAAATAATATATAATTTATTTTGGAATTTGGTGTTTAATTTTGAAAGTAAGTGGGCCTGATTTTCTGGAAAATCACTTCAAAAAATTAATGAAGCACAAATTGAAGACTTGAGTTTGGGATGTCCATATTAAACAATCATGAGCAACCTTCCCATTCCAAGAAAATACCTTCTCTCAGGTCAGGTTGATATTGGCTGGTATAGAAGGAGAAGTTAACATGTTTAGATTTCAAAGAGTTCTACTGTATACAAAGAAAAAAAGAAAGTTATATGTTAACAAAACAAGATCTTATCAATATCTCGAAAACTAGAGCTACTTTACCAAGACCTTAATGTGTAGAATTTATTCATGGAAAATATATTTAGAATGTAGATATATTCATTTTATAGTAATTTGAAAGACAAATGATTATTTCTTACATTTTGTGTTAAAAATCATAAAATAAGATGTCAGTATTTTATGTCATCAGATATTTATTGAGCACTTATTATTTACCAAGAAATTAGCTTATTCTAGGAATGCAAATCTGCATAAGCTAGACACTGTCTTAGACACCATCAAAGGACATAAGCTGTTAAGAAGTGTGATATCTTCAGGACACCACAAGATTCTGTAGGAACAGACAGAAGGGAAACCTAGTCCAGTCTAGTGATGTCCACAAATTTTTCCAGAAGAGTTAAATCTAAGCATAAACCTTACAAAAATGATTAAGGTTTGACTGTAAAAACTAATAAAAGGTAGGGAGGTGGGTGGTTAAAGGTATTAAGGAATAGCAAAGAGGTATCTGCCTTAAAATCCATAATCTAATTTGTATATGTGTAACCAAAGCTTGTTTAATATTTATTTAGAACTGCTAAAATATGATATTGAGTTTACTTTGAGACATTTTAAAGAATTTTAAAGATATTCCTTTATTTGGAATAAAGAAATATTCCAAAGCAGTTGACAGCTCAGCAGTAGGTGAGCCTCAGGTTCTATAATGTTCTATTTTATTCTAAACACTACCCTGTCACATTTTAAATATTATGATAGAAAAAAATTATAGAGACACTTTAATAGATTATATTTTTCACTCCTCTATTTCCAGTAGTGGACAGTAGCCCCCTCCTATATTCCTGTGGTTTTCCTATAAAGAATCCATGGCTGAATTTAAATAAAAGGTTGTTTGGGGGTTGTTTGGTTTGGTTGTGGTTGTGTTTTTTTGTTTTTGTTTTTCCCCTGTAAGATCTGTTCTGTTTTAATCAACCTCAGATAAGGGGGTTTATTTTGTTTTGCTTTTCTACAACTACGTTCTGTAAAATAAAAAAGAAT
Source organism: Eubalaena glacialis (assembly GCF_028564815.1). Classification (NCBI taxonomy): domain Eukaryota; kingdom Metazoa; phylum Chordata; class Mammalia; order Artiodactyla; family Balaenidae; genus Eubalaena; species Eubalaena glacialis. The sequence continues at coordinate 46,190,719 of NC_083721.1, forward strand.
CCCACTCTGTGGGGAGTAAGACTCATTCACTCAATGGCATAAAACTCTCAGTTGCTACAATCTGGATTCAAAACCCACCATCAACATTTCTCTCTCACAATATTATGGAAAGATACTGAAACTTCAGCAGGCTCTCTCTAAATCAGCCTGAGAAAATTCAGTATGGGATTGTTGTTTTGGCTTATCTTGAAAGGCCACATTGATTTAAGGCCTTTCTAACTATAGAAACTCCACATTGTGATGTACTGATCCCTTGCATTTCCATCTAAATCTAGATATTTCCGTTTTCCTGGTCTTTCTATATTCTAGGCAATTTATTCTCTTGTATATTAATAAGAACAATATACTAGGTATAGCACTTTTATTAATTCATTAATTAATTCAACAAATATTTATTCAACACCTACTGTGTACCAGGCAGCATTTGCTGGTCTGTCATCAGTGCACTAAATAAATCCAGTAGGCAACAGTTTAAAATTTTCCAGTGATGGGATATTTAAAGTGGTAGAACCCTCTTTTAAAATTAAGCATTAGATTGAATCATTTAGATAACTAATGGAGAAGGTCCTATGTTCATATGTACATGTGTGGAAATGCTATTTCTGAACAAGTTTATTGTTAATAGAACAATCTAAGGCTGAAATTAATAACACACCAGCATAGAATATGCCACTACTTTTTTCTCACTACCCTGTAAAAACAAAGAGTGGGGATAAGCAATAACCAGACATGAGAGTAAGCAAATCCAACAAAAAGTGTATGTTTGGAAAAACTAAACAAATTAATAAACTGTGATTATATAATTATGAGGAATATAAAAACTATTTTATTGTAAGTCAGAAAACTTGGGTCATGTACTACCTCTCATCATTGTTTAAAAACTATGGCCTTGAATTCCATGAGTTCATTGAACTGAACTTCTGTCCCTGTGAAATGAAAATAATAAGAGCTGGCATTTACCAGGCACTTCATTGAGTCCTCACAACACCCCAGGAGGAGATATCATTACTATTCCCTTTTTGAAGATGAAGAATGATGGTACGTAAATTAGAAACTTGGCCAAGGTAACACAGTCAATGAGTGGAGACTGAGATTTGAACCCGGGAAGTCTTACTTTAGAACCCATGGCTATGAACCTGTGAGTGCTTTTATAAGGCCATGCATGAAGTAATAAAAATGAAAGAGCTTTATAATCTATTGTGCTAAAAACACTAACCTATAATAATATTATTATTAAAGTGTGAATGATTAACACATTGCCTGTTTTGTGTGTGTGAACTCATCTTTAAAGTAAACAGAGAGTAAGTTAACCTCCCAGATCAGCTAAAACAGGTCACATGCTCAGACTTGATCTTCTAAGACACTGTATGGGACAGCAGTGAGGAAAGTAAGGTCCCAGCATTTCCTTCCCTGGCTCCCTTCCTGCAATGTTATTTCTGGCCTGCTGTGTGTCCCTGGATAGTGGGTCACTGCTCCTTTCCAGGCAACTTCTCTTTCTGACTTTCCTTTGGTTTTCTGCTTAACTGCCTAATCCATCCCATTAGACCCAAAGACAGTAACAATTGCTTTTTGGTTTGGGGCTTTCGTTTGTTTCTAGCTCCCCATTATCCCTGTAGCTCCCCTACACTCTTCTCACACCTTTGTAAGCAGTCCCTTTTATAAAATCTTCCAAAATTATCCCAGTTTGAGTGTACCATCTGGTTCCTGTTGGTAACATAATTGGTATGGTATACTGGCTATTAGGAGGCATTTGGGGGGGCTTTCAGATAACACTGGCAGGTTAATACAACTACTAACTAAAACATCTATGTTAAATAAGAATAGCAATAAAAATATTCCAGTGAAAAATCTATCTCCACTTTAGATATAGTCTCTTAAAATAATTAGTACATTTAAAATGCACAAGACCAAAAACAAAAAGCAATGTAACATGCCTGTGCATAACCAGAGCCTGACTGTGATTTTTTTTCTAATGTACTTTCTTATGTAACATAGCATTACTTTCACACTTCTTAAATAATTCATGTGTACCTTTGCAAGTTCAATGTGCTGACTTCAAAGCTCAAAATTTACATGTTCTTTGTTTGACAACATTACCATATGTTGGTAAACACTGAACTCATCTGGAATATTTTAAGCCTTTTCCTAATAATATTGGAATAATGTTGGAAAGAATCAAATCAGAAACTGCCTATTTTTTTGAGACAAATGTCAGTTAATCACAGCCTGAAGGCACATTTTAATTTCTGTCTATTGTCCTCATATATTTTATTAGTAGTAAAAGGAAAACATACTAGTATACATTGACAGATTAAAATGAGAGACTATATCATATCTGCTTCTATTAAAATACAGTGTATGGATAGTTTTGAAACATTTACACATATATATGTATACATACACATATATAAATCAAAATAAGTCAACAATACTTCAACATGTACAAATTTACTTAATTTGAAAATATAAATGCCTATGTAAAGATAAGTAGCATTTTTATTTTCATGAACAATATTTCATAACTAATAGATTTTCTTTTTTACCTTATAAACCTTATATACTAGTCAAAAGTAATAATTATTGAATTTATATTTGCTACATTTTTATTTGTTGAAGAATTCAGCCTGTTTCAGTGGTAGTATGTTTTCAGAATGAATGAATTAATGAAATGAAATATAAAAGAAAAAATTTTTTAAGTTTTCCAAATTCCAACTTCATTTGTCTGTTAACGTCTTTAAAAATCTCTAGAGAGGCATACAAGTAAGCATGCATTCATTCATTCTTTGAACATAGAGGTATTAGGTGCTTATTATTTGCCAGGCACAACCCAGGCGCTTGGGACAATTATCACTATATTTGGGTGGGGAAAACATACAATAAACGAGTAAATAAATGAATAAACATTTACTCATTGTGATTACTGCTGTAAGGGAAAAACATGGTTGCTATGAAAGATAAGTTGACCTATTTTGGATACAGAGGTCAAAGAAAGTCTCTTTAAAGAATTGACACTTAAACTGTTATCTGAAGAATCAGAATAAGCCAGCATGTGAACAGTGTTCTAGAAACAAGAAAAAGCAGATGGCTCTGAGCTGAGAAAAGAGTTTTCCATGTTCTGACAGAGGACGTTTGTAGCTGGACTATAGTGAATAAGGGAGCAAAGCCTCATGATAGAATGATGGAATTTTGGCTTCCTAGGAGCCAGAGCATGCAGGTGAGAAATTTGGATTATATTTTAAGTTATTTTTGGAAGACACTGAAAGTTTTCAAACAGGAGGTGGCATTACCTGAATTACCTCTTTAAAAGAGTGTCTGGCTGCAGTGTGGGGAAGGGATTGATGAAGTCAAGAGTGAAAGGAAAGAAATAAAAAACGTTTTCATTAGATCAGCCAAGAAATAAAGGCAGTTTGGACTGGTTTGGTGCCAATGGAAATGGAGAAAAGTGAATAGAGTCAAGGTATATTTTTAAAGTAAAGCTGGCAGGACTTGCTGATGATTGTTTGGTGGATATGGGGGATCAAGGAAAAAGAGGAATCATGGTTGACTTTCAAGTTTCTGTCTTTAGCAGCTGGGTAAATGGTGGTTCCAATTACTGATATGGGCAAGACTAGGGACCATCAGATAATTACCAACCTGGCTTAGGTGGCTGGCATCAGCTTTTTGCCTTAAATTCAATATGATTTTCATTTTGATTTCCATTCCTTGCTCCTTGGACCTCCTTGTTTTATGCAACCTATGAGTCCTACTGACTGACACAGTAATACATTTCACGGCCAGAATTTAATTTCTGTCTTTAAAACATTTATATACTAATAATCAATATGTGCCTTTCCTATGTTTTGCTGGTTGTAAATAACATCTAGAGTGACAGCCCTAGTTATTTACCATATTTTGCAGTATGCTACTTTTATTTTCAGGCTGCTAATATATAACAACAAGCTACCAGGTGAAAAAAAATCAAACTTATCAATCTTCTATTCTCTCCATAAGGACAGTAGCTTTATGAAAGCAGGGACCATATATACCATTTTAGTCCCTTCAGTGCCTAACAATAAAAAACAAATAACTGTTGATTTGAAACTGACAGCAAAGCATTAGAGTGATCCCTTCACCCTCCACCACCCCCTATTTTCAGTCGTATGGCATTTGCCGCTGCTGTGGTAGCAAACTCAGCCAAATTGAGATTTGGAACCTATAATATACTACTTGTGATGACAGATGCACGAATAGAGACTTGGTGCTTCCATTTATGAAGAAGGTGATCTGATTCTGCCAAGGAATACTTTCCAACTCAAAACTCTCAATGTTTCTAAAAATTAGCACAGGAAGAAATATTAATAATAGTTTTCATTCATTCATTCATTTATTCATTCATCTAGCATATAAGAATGCTGACTATGTGCCAGTCTTAGGAATATAAATGTGAATAAGAGAAAATTCCTGACCCCAAACAGTTCATAGTATAACAAGAAAAATGTATAGTCCTGACATACTTGTCTGCCACTTTTTTTTTCTGCCACTCTTATAGTGCTGCTATATTATGGCTGTATTCAGCAAGTTAGGTGTACTTAGTCATTTGCATACCATGTAAAGCCACAGTATATACCAAATGAACTTCAGGGTTTTTGGGAGATAATATTTGTTAAATACTAACTGATATCACTGTAATAGTTTAAATGCTATGGAATCTAAAGGAAAGCAGGAAATGTATAGTGGCTATTATATATTAAAGGGTCTTTTATTTTATGAGATTTAACATGCCAGTTTGCACAACTCTATACAGTATGACGAATGAACATTTTCTAATTTACTCTGTGCTAAGCATTGTGCTTTGTGTATTAAAAATGTTATCTGATTTACGTTTTTGAAACAATACTGTAAGGATGCAGTTATAATCACCATTTTTCAGAGAGAATCTGAAGTTCAGAGAGTTTGAATAAGTTGTGCAAGATCATGTAGCTAATGAGAGATGGAACTGAGACGTAAGGCAAGCATGCCTGGAACTGGAATGTAAGGCAATCATCTGATTTATTTCCGTTGTTGGATGCTAGAGAATTATAATTCCTTCTATTTCTGGGATCATGAATAAGGGTGGGAGATGAAAAGTCTGGTCGCATCCATAGCTGAATTTTACTGTAGCTAAATATGTTTAATCCATGCAAGAAGATCCACAATTATCTGAGGGATTCATGGGTCCTAAAGCCTTTTCATTATAAATATCAAATTCAACATAGCATTTTAGCTAATTTGTTTTATGTGAAAGGTACATTAAGTTCAAACTTTATGTCAATTTTAAATTTGATTCTTAAAAATAAACGTATAGACAAAGATGTAGGGAAAGTGAAACTTTCATGCATTGTTCAGGAGCCAGTCAATTGGTATAATCTCTTTGGAGAGTAAGATGGTATGAAGATGTGTATATACTTCATACAAATGCAATTCTACTTTTATATTCACACTTTAAGTGTTTTTTTTTTTTTTTTAATGGAATCAGTTGTTTATTTGTTTATTTATTTATGGCTGTGTTGGGTCTTCGTTTCTGTGCGAGGGCTTTCTCTAGTTGTGGCAAGTGGGGGCCACTCTTCATCGCGGTGCGCGGGCCTCTCATTATCGCGGCCTCTCTTGTTGCGGAGCACAGGCTCCAGACGCGCAGGCTCAGTAGTTGCGGCTCACGGGCCTAGTTGCTCCGCGGCATGTGGGATCTTCCCAGACCAGGGCTCGAACCTGTGTCCCCTGCATTGGCAGGCAGATTCTCAACCACTGCGCCACCAGGGAAGCCCCTTATATTCACACTTTAAAGAGATTCTCACATGTGCTCAAGGAGAAGTGGGCAGAGATGTTCAGTGCCGCATTGGTTTCAATAGCAATAATTTAAAAAGGACCTATAATTTTATCAATATAGGAATAAGTAAATAACTTTCAGTATAGTAATACAATGAAATATTATACAGCAGTTAAAGTGAATGAACCAGATGTACATGTGTTGGCATAAATTTAGAAATTTAGAAAATGAAACATTGAATTAAAGACATAATACACGTAAAATAATTCATTTTAAGTAAACTTTAAAAGCACTCCAAACAAGATTTTATCACCATATACTACATTTCATACTATACTATATTATATATAGTACAATATATAGTATTGTTACATATTACAATAGTAATATTATGCATTTTAAGTTTATATATATGCTTATAGTAAACATAGAAGGATGTTGCAGAAAAAGATACATACCAGTAACCAGGCTAATGGTTACTTTTGGGGTAAAACACAAGAGAATTTGATTAAGGAGATTATTATAAAAGGGACTCATTTATCTGGAACGTTGTTTTGTTTTGTTTTTAATTACACAAAAACATATGGAAACCAAATCCTTCAAATTTCCTGTTTTTTAAAACTAGGTGGTGACATATGTTTATTCGTTGTACTGTTGTCCTTTTCTCTTTGCGTGTATGAAATTTCATGATAAACAGTAGGCTTGTACTTGAAATTATCTTCTTAAGAGCATTTTTGTGATTTACATTATTAAAGAGGTTTTTTTAAGTAATTTCTATTTATGAAATGTAATTTTGGAATGAATAGTATATTTCCAATCCCTCTTTGAAATGTACATTTTTATTTTAAATGGCTATAACAAAATTAAGAACAAACATTTTGGATGAGATATAGTTTTTCATCCTTTTTGCAATTTAAAAAATGCTCCATGTCTCTGATCTCACATTTCAGCCTTGTGATGACAGCTTAGTCATAAAATATCAATCACAGCAATAGGCTGTGGGAATAAGCTGATAATATTCCTCTTTTCCAATGAGTCGAGTAGTTGAAAAATTTGTAAGTTCCCAGCTACTGTGGTCACATCCATTTCTTTGTTAATAAAGAAAGTAAGTCATTTTAAAAGATAAGGTAAAATTAGAATATTATTTCACAAGTCATTTACTCTTGAAGTCAGAAAATTGATCCAAAAATGGCTTGTTATTTGAATTCATCAGCCACAAAGTCAGTAACTATTCAGCCTTTTAGGAAGTAGTATCTGTAAAAAGAAATAGTGCTTTTGAATTGTTATAATGTGATTTGAAAGTTAGAGATGATCATTTTTAAAAGAAAATGCCATTTGATTCTGAACTTATCTTTTATTACCATCTTGCTTTATATCACTAAGACTTCATATATTGTAGTCAATTTAAAAAGCCATTACAACTACCTCATTTTATACCCTCATGTAACGCAGACATTTTCTTCTCTACAAGAATGTCTTTTGCCTGTTTTTTTAAAAATAAATCAGCTGTTTTTGCTGTGTAAAATTATTGAAAAATGATTTATATGAAGCATTTGTTGGATATATAATTCTTTGAAAAATTGTTTATTTTTTTTGAAGGTGTTATTTCACTGTTAAATCCATGGCTTTTGTTTTACACTAGAGGTAAAACTTTTCAAGGCTTTCTCAGAGACTGAAATATGTTCTCTGATTTTATTTTCCTTTACTTAGGGAAGTAATAGCTATTTGAACTCCTGTTTCTCTCAATACTTTCTATATTCTAGGTGCATTATATATCTTAAAGGACTAAAGTAAAAGTTAAGACAAGTTCCAAACCTCATATACTTCACTCCTGTTTCCAAATTAATCCCTCCTTCCAGCTTCCCACTTTCACAAGTGCTTTCACAATTCTCCCAGTTGCCCAGACTCAAAACCTTTCCTCTCCTGCCCTTTTGCATCTTTCACCTTTAACATCCTCATTCTTACCTACCAATCAGGAATCAGTTTCCAAAGGAACCATCCTGTTTTGGTACCTCTCATTACCACTCTTTCCCAGGCCCCCATTGCCTCAAGCCTGGGTTATTGCAACAGTCTTCTGAATGTTCTCCTTGATGCCATCTCTCCTCATCTTGACAATCCACCCACAGCACTACTTTTTTTTCCTCCAATTTACACTACTGAGTTTAAATATTTACTCTCTTCTCTAATGGTATTTATGACTTCTTGTTTTCTGGCTTTGGAGACTTTGCATAGTCTTGGTTAATATTTCTTATTAGACCTAACGTTTTTATAGAACAAATATTTATTGAGCACCTACGATGTGTTAAACTCATGCAGGCACTGGGCACACAACAGCAAACAAGACAAAAATGGTTCTTACTGTACCTCTTTAGTCTCTCCACAAAGTAATGGGTATCTCTCATTTCCCAACAAAACCTTATACTTTCTACATACTCTGGTCATCCTGTTACATAGGCCTTTATTCTTCTCCTTACATAATAAAAGGGAGGGTATTTTTGAAATAAGTTGTCTTAATCATTAAGCTACCCCCTCCCACTTCTGTTGTTTCTGATTTAAGATTGGTCTCTTTAGCATCACTGAGAAAATACTAGGGAGAATTCAGTGAATTCCATAATTATTAGCGTATTAAACTTTGTAGCTAAATGGTAACTTCAGCACATTTTATTCCCATAAAATCCTGGATCAGGGTGAGAAAGAGGGAGGGGCTAAGGTGGAAAAAGCTATTGAGTAAAATTTGCTGAATATACATTTTCTTCTGTCTCTTATTTATTTAAGCCACAAAGCAAATTAATCAGTTTTTTATAACTATAACTATGAAGAATTAAAGGCATAGCTGATGAAAAAAGGATGGTCAGTGCATATCCTAGGTAATACATCTCTGCTTAATTTCCTGAGAAAATATAAGTATCATGTTAATAAATATTGTTTTTAAATATTTGAACCCTTACTACAGATATAAAATTAATGCTTGAGAAAAATCAGTAATGCAATATTACTCAGCAGCTGAAAGGAACAAACCACTAATATTGGGTTGGCCAAAAAGTTCATTCAGGTTTTCCGTAAGAGGTTATGGAAAAACCCAAACAAACTTTTTGGCCAACCCAATACATGCAACAACATGGATTAATCCTAATTTATTTTGCTAAAAGAAAAAAAAATACAAAAAAGATTGCATACTGTATGATTCATTCATATAAAAACATAGAAAATGCAACCTAACCTATGTTGAGAGAAGGTGGATCAATAGTTGTCTGGGACAGTTGTGGGAGAGCAAGGGATTGCAAATGGTGCAAGAGGAATCTTTTGCTGGTAATAAAAATATCTGGTATCTTGCTGGTTTACGGGTGTATACATATGTCAAAACTCGTCAAATTGTACAATGTAAATGTATACAATTAATTATGTATGAGGCATACAATAGTGAGGGGAAAACATTAGATTTTAATATTTCACTGTTATAATAATAGAGATACCAAGACAAATACAATCCAGATTTTTCCCCCAAAGGTACTAATTTTAGTAAAACTTAAGCATGGAATTACTTTAGAAAGATAAACTGACCTACATGTGGAAGTGTTCAGAATGAAATAATCAGGCTTCTAGTTGGATCATCTGGCTAGTAGAACTGGTTGATCACGTGTTGCAATTTCTCTTTGAAATGTCTATGAAACAGATATAAAAACATAGTGAAAAAAGAATATTTCCAGGTGTGAAGTCAATTAGGAGTAACAGCATGTTTTCAGAATCTGAAAGGATTCTCTAAATGTCTAAGGCAGAATGAACTAGGCTGAATATGCTTATCATTGGTTTACGTTTCTGAAAGTGAAGAGAGTTTTCAGCCTTTCTTTGATTCATTTTGACAATCTTTGTCTTTTAATTGGAGCATTTAGATCATTGGCATTCAAAGCAATTATTGATATATTTGGATTATTATCTACCATATTTGTCACTGTTTTCTATTTGTTGCTTTTGTTCTTTGTTCTTATTTTTGTCTTCCACTCTTTTTCTGCCTTTCATCATTTTTAATTAAAGATCTTATATGATTCTATTTTCTTTTCTTTCTTAGCATATTGCTTATACTTCTTGTTTATGTTTTTTTAGTGGCTACCCTAGAGTTTGCAATAGGCATTTATAGCTAATCCAAATCTACCTTCAGATAACACTATTGGACTCCACAAGTAGTCTGAGTACTTTATAATAACAAAATAATCCTAATTCCTTCCTCCCATCCCTTGTATCATTGTTGTCATTAATTTCGCTTATATATAAGCATATTTAAACACATATATGATATATATAAGCATATATATACATAAGATGTATACATGAGCATATATATATGTAAGCATACATGATTGAATACATTGTTACTATCGTTATTTTGAAGAAACATTTGTGTTAGATCAATTAAGAATAAAAAAAAGTTTTAATTTTACTTCATTTATTCCTTCTTCAGTGTTCTTCCTTTTTTATGTTGATCTGAGTTTCTGACCTATATTATTTTCCTCTCTCTAAAGAACTTCTTTTAACATCCTGCAAGGCAGGTCAACTGGCAAGAAATTTCCTCAATTTTTCTTTGTCTGAAAAAGTCATTGTTTCTCCTTCACTTTTGAGGGACAATTTTGCAGGGTAGAGAATTCTAGGTTGGTGGGGTTTTTTCTCTAAACACTTTAAATATTTTACTCTACTCTCTTCTTTCTTGCATGGTTTCTGAGGAAAAATCAGATGTAATTTTTGTCTTTGTTCTTCTATAGGTGAGGTGTTTTATTTTCCTCTGGCTTCCTTCAGGACGTTTTCTTTACCTTTATCTTCTGTAGTTTGAAAGTGGTATGTCTGAGTGTAGTTTTTTTGACATTTACCTTCATTGCTTCCTGGATCTGTGGTTTGGTGTCTGACATTAGTTTGGGGGAATTCTCAGTCATTATTGTTTCAGATATTTCTTCTGCTTCTTCTATTTCTTCTCCTTTTGGTGTTCTTCTTATACATATGTCGCACTTTTTGTAGTTTTCACACAGTCCTTGAGTATTGTTTTATCCAGCCTTTGCTGTCTTTGCTTTTCGGTTTTTAAGGTTTCTATTGGTATATCCTCTAGCTCAGAAATTTTTTCCTCAACTGTGTCCAGTCTACTACTGAGCTCAATAAAGGCATTCTTTATTTCTGTTAACAGTGTTTTTTCTTTCTAGCATTACTATTTATTTATTTATTTTATTATTTTATTGTTTTTGGCTGCGTTGGGTCTTTGTTGCTGTGCGTGACTTTCTCTAGTTGCAGTCAGCAGGGGTTATTCTTCATTGAGGTACGCAGGCTTCTCATTGCGGTGGCTTCTCTTGTTGTGGAGCATAGGCTCTAGGGTGTGCAGGCTTCAGTAGCTGTGGCACGTGGGCTTCCGTAGTTGTGGCTCATGAGTCCTAGAGCTCAGGCTCAGTAGTTGTGGAGCACAGGCTTGGTTGCTCCGCAGAATGTGGGATCTTCCCAGACCAGGAATCGAACCCATGTCCCCTGCATTGGCAGGTGGATGTTTAACCAGTGTGCCACCAGGGAAGCCCTCTAGCATTACTTTTGATCCTTTCCATCTCTCTGCTTATATTGCCCATCTGTTCTTGCATGCTGTCTACTTTATCCTTTAAAGCCCTTATCATATTAATCATAGTTGTTTAAAATTCCTGGTCTGCTAATTTTAACATCTATCCAGTGTCTAGTTCTGATGCTTGTTCTGTCTATTCAAATTGTGTTTTTTGCCTTTCGCCATGCCTTGTAATTTTTCTTAATAGATGGACATGAAGTATTAGGTAAAAGGAACTGCTATAAATAGCCCTTTAGTAATGTACTGATGAGGTGAGGAAGAGGGGAAGCATGCCATAGTCCTATGATTAGGTCTCAGTCTTTTTGTGAGGCTGTGCCTCTGGATTGTGAACTTCACAAGTATTCTTCAGGGTTTCTTTTTCTCCCTGCTTAGGTGGAAAAAGATGACTAGAGTGGGCTGGGTTGAGTATTTCTTTTCCCTAAGTCAGTTAGGCTCTGAATACATCAGCAGGTTAGGCTCTGGTTAACTAGTTGCCCCTGAGGGCAGATCTTATTAAGAACAGAGTGTTGTAGCATATTTCAAAATGGTTCCTTTTCTCCTACTGCTGCCTGAAGCATGAGGGAGTTTTTCTCCAAGTTTTAGTGCAAGAACCTGGAGGTAAAATTCACAAAGTATGGGAGTTCTTCTATCAGTGGAAGCCCTGGAGTTTTTAACTCTCCAGAGTTGTCCATATTGAGCCTCCAGCAATTTGTCAATTACAGTTCAGGTTTTCCTACCACAACACTGGTTTCCACACTGGTTTCTGTTCTTGAGTCTCTGCTCCAGTAAGCTGGGACTCCCTGTATTTGCCTGTCTGTCCCTCTAATTTGGGAGCAGTGGTTTGCCCTCTAACTTCATCTCTTTTATGAATCCAAGAAGGGTTGTTGATTTTTCAGTCTGTTCAGATTATTACTTCTTTTTGGGATGGAGTGGTGACTTCCATGCTCCTTACAGGTGCAACCAGGCCCACTGTCTATTTTGCTTCAGAAATGCAATATCTAAACTGGAACATTGGCAAATCATTTCTGCCTGGTGGGTGCTCCTTTTTTTGAGTCAATGAGACTTCTTGCCAGCACTATTACTTTCTACAGTCATTCAGGGATTTATACTCATCAGAAAAACAGGAAGTAAGGAAAATGATGCCAAGAAATGATGAATTATGCTGGTAGCAGTTTGGGGAAGATAAGAAGAGTATAAGTAAAAATTTATGATGCAGATTTCATATTATCAGGGTACCAGAGACTCAGGTAATGAGGATAGGAGAATATTTAGTAGAATTACATTTGATAAAAATCATCTAGAATCTGAAAATTCAGGCACATCCACCTGTTGTCCAGCTCTGAGTCTAAGTAGATGACACAGGGACCCACATGGATAAAAGTGTGACAAAGACAGTTTTCATGTCCTGTGTATTGCCAAAGTTCACCTGGAGAGATTTTTCATTTGAAAAACAGTTAACAACAAAACCCAAAGCCATCATGTGACCAATTAAAAATATTTCAGAACCAAGGAAAAAACATAATATAGATGATTAGGAGGAAGTTCAGACCTCTGAAAATCTTTTTACTTTAGAAACGAGAAACATAGAAAAATATTTATGATTTTCAAAAGTATGGGCTTTGATCTCATGGGGGAAAAAAGCATAAGGTAAAAAAAAAAAGTTGGATGTGAAATGAGAATGTAGATGTACTAATTAAAGACATCAGAAAAACAATTATGTGATAAAGAATAATAAAACTTGATGTGATAGGAAATGGAGAAATGACAAACTAAATGAATAATGAAATACTAGGGAGAATTCAGTGAATTCCATAATTATTAGCGTATTAAACTTAAAGCAGTGAGACAGAAGTCCATGGGAGGATAGAGAGCAACTCTACCACACAGGTGCACCTTAGGAAGTATCCAGAAGTCATTGAAGACAGACCTATAATAGTCATCACAAAATTTAAAACCTGATCTACAGAATGAAAAGATCTCATTTATATTGCCTAGAAACAATCTGGAGACATGTTTTGGTTATATATACCTTTTTTTTTCTTTAACACAAGGATTTTAAAATATATATCTTGCAGGTTTTGTGATAGTAAAAATAATTATTGACAAAAAATTTATCAGGCCTATCGTCAGAATAAATGCTAGAAGGTGCTTCCTACGTATGGACTGCTTTACCCTCTATAGTCACTGACCACTTTGAGAAATACATATACACATATTCTCACGTGCCTAAAATTATGCTCACAAGCAAAGGAGATTCACAGTCTGCCGGCAGCACACCCAGGGAACTTCTCAGCCTTCAAAGAGCGCTAAGCGTTGAGGGGGAAATATTGTGACACAAACTTTTATACCCAGACAAGTTGCATTTCGTATGTGAAAGAAATGAAAAGTCTGAGCTATTCAACAGTTATCATTATACTCTTATAGAAAAAAAGTATTTACTGACATATTTCAACTATGAAGTGAATCAAATATAAAAACTCACATGGACTAGTCACAGAGTAATTAAAAAGGGAAATCTGTCTATGAATTTATAATAAAAATATAATTCCAATTTATTTACATAGAAAATATCTATCTCAGTAATATGATAATAGTGAACATTTTTAAGTTTCCTTTTTAAATATACAGTCTGAAATCTCCCATCTCCTGATGTTAAAGCAACATCTGCATCAATAACAGAAAAACTGAGGCAGAAGAACGAATAAGTGACCTGTAAGACAAAATGGTGGAAATAACTGCCGAGGAGCAAAATAAAAAAAAAAAAATGAAAAGAATTGAAGACAATCTCAGAGACCTCTGGAACAACAATAGACGCACCAACATTCTAATTATAGGGGTCCCAGAAGAAGAAGAAAAAAAGAAAGGGTCTGAGAAAATATTTGAAGAGATTATAGTTGAAAACTTCCCTAATATGGGAAAGGAAATAGTTAATCAAGTCCTGGAAGCACAGAGAGTCCCATACAGGATAAATCCAAGGAGAAACACGCCAAGACACATATTAATCAAACTGTCAAAAATTAAATATAAAGAAAACATATTAAAAGCAGCAAGGGAAAAACAACAAATAACACACAAGGGAATCCCCATAAGGTTAACAGCTGATCTTTCAGCAGAAACTCTGCAAGCCAGAAGAGAGTGGCAGGATATACTTAAAGTGATGAAGGAGAAAAACCTACAACCAAGGTTACTCTACCCAGCAAGGATCTCATTCAGATTTGATGGAGAAATTAAAAGCTTTACAGACAAGCAAAAGCTAAGAGAATTCAGCACCACCAAACCAGCTTTACAACAAATGCTAAAGGAACTTCTCTAATCAGGAAACACAAGAGAAGGAAAAGACCTACAATAATAAACCCAAAACAATTAAGAAAATGGTAATAGGAACATACATATCGATAATAACCTTGAATGTAAATGGATTACATGCCCCAACCAAAAGACACTGGCTGAATGGATACAAAAACAACACCCATATATATGCTGTCTACAAGAGGCCCACTTCAGACCCAGGGACACATACATACTGAAAGTGAAGGGATGGAAAAAAAGATATCCCGTGCAAATGGAAATCAAAAGAAAGCTGGAATACCAATATTCGTATCAGATAAAATAGACTTTAAAATAAAGACTGTTACAAAAGATAAAGAGGGATACTACATAATGATCAAGGGATCAATCCAAGAAGAAGATATAACAATTATAAATGTTTATGCACCCAACATAGGAGCACCTCAATACATAAGGCAAATGCAAACAACCATGAAAGGAGAAATCGACAGTAACACGATAATCGTAGGGGACTTTAAGAACCCACTTACACCAATGGACAGATCATCCAAAATGAAAATAAATAAAGAAACACAAGCTTTAAATGACACAATAGACCAGATAGATCTAATTGATATTTATAGAACATTCCACCCAAAAGTGGCAGAATACACCTTCTTCTCAACTGCACGTGGAACAGTCTCCAGGATAGATCACATCTTGGGTCACAAATCAAGCTTCGGAAAATTTAAGAAAACTGAAATCGTATCAAGTATCTTTTCTGACCACGACGCTATGAGACTGGAAATCAGTTACAGGAAAAAAAACTGTAAAAAACAGAAATAAATGGAGGCTAAACAGTGCACTACTAAATAACCAAGAGATCACTGAAGAAATCAAAGAAGAAATAAAAAAAAAACATAGAAACAAATGACAATGGAAACACGATGACCCAAAACCTATCAGACACAGCAAAAGCAGTTCTAAGATGGAAGTTTATAGCAATACAATCTCACCTCAAGAAACAAGAAAAATCTCAAATAAACAATCTGACCCTACACTTAAAACAACTAGAGAAAGAAGAACAAAGAAAACCCAAAGTCAGTAGAAAGAAAGAAATCATACAGATCAGAGCAGAAATAAATTAAATAGAAATGAAGAAACAATAGCAAAGATCGATAAAACAAAAAGCTGGTTCTTTGAAAAGATAAACAAAATTGATAAACCCTCAGCCAGACTCATCAAGAAAAAAAGGAAAGAACGCAAATCAATAAAATTAGAAATGAAAAAGGAGAAATCACAACTGAAACTGCAGAAGTACAAAGGATTATAAGAGACTACTACAAACAACTATATGCCAATGAAATGGACAACCACGAAGAAATGGACAAATTCTTGGAAAGATACCATTTTCCAAGACTGAACCAGGAATAATTAGAAAATATAAACAGACCTATCACAAGTAATGAAATTGAAACAATAATTAAAAATCTTCCAACAAACAAAAGTCCAGGACCAAATGGCATCAGAGGCGAATTCTATCAATCATTAGGAAAAGAGCTAACACCTATCCTTTTCAAACTCTCCCCAAAAATTACTTTGGGTAGTAGAGTCATTTGGGAGGGAGAAACACTCCCAAATTCATTCTACAAAGCCACCATCACCCTGATAACAAACCCAGGCAATGATGTCACAAAGAAAGAAAACTACAGGCCAATATCACCAATGAACATAGATGCAAAAATCCTGAACAAAATACTAGCAAACAGAATCCAATAGCACATTAAAAGGATCATACACCATGATCAAGTGGGATTTGTGCCAGGGATGCAAGGATTCTTCAATATACGCAAATAAATCAATGTGATACACCACATTAACAAATTAAGGAATAAAAACCATACGATCATCTCAGTAGATGCAGAAAAAGCTTTTGACAAAATTCAACACCCATTTATGATAAAAACTCTCCAGAAAGTGGGCATAGACGAAACCTACCTCAACATAATAAAGGCCATATATGACAAACCCGTAGCAAGCATCATACTCAATGGTGAAAAAATGAAAGCATTTCCACTAAGATCAGGAACAAGACAAGGATGTCCACTCTCACCACTCTTATTAAACATAGTTTTGGAAGTCCTAGCCACAGCAATTAAAAAAGAAAAAGAAATAAAAGGAATACAAATTGGAAAAGAAGAAGTAAAACTGTCACTGTTTGCAGATGACATGATACTATACATAGAAAATCCTAAAGATGCCACCAGAAAACTACTAGAACTAATCAATGAATTTGTTAAGGTTGCAGGATACAAAATTAATGCACAGAAATCTCTGGCATTCCTATACACCAACCACAAAAAATCAGAAAGAGAAATTAAGGAAACACTTCCAT
This sequence comes from Eubalaena glacialis, assembly GCF_028564815.1. Taxonomy (NCBI): domain Eukaryota; kingdom Metazoa; phylum Chordata; class Mammalia; order Artiodactyla; family Balaenidae; genus Eubalaena; species Eubalaena glacialis. The sequence continues at coordinate 46,207,726 of NC_083721.1, forward strand.
TTACCATTGCAACAAAAAGAATAAAACACCTAGGAATAAACCTGCCTAAAGAGGCGAAAACCTTTTACTCAGAAAACTATAAAACACTGATGAAAGAAATCAAAGGTGACATAAACAGATGGAGAAGTATGCCATGTTCTTGGATTGGAAGAATCAGTATTGTGAAAATGACTATACTACCCAAAGCAATCTACAGATTCAGTGCAATCCCTATCAAACTACCAATGGCATTCTTCACAGAATTAGAACAAAAAAAATTTACAATTCATATGGAAACACAAAAGACCTTGAATAGCCAAAGCAATCTTGAGAAAGAAAAACGGCGTTGGAGGAATTAGGCTCCCTGACTTCAAACTATACAACAAAGCTGCAATAATCAAGACAGGATGGCACTGGCACAAAAACAGAAATATAGATCATTGGTACAAGATAGAATGCCCAGAGATAAACCCATGCACACATGGGCACCTAGTTTATGGCAAAGGAGGCAAGAACATACAATGGAGAAAAGACAGCCTCTTCAATAAGTGGTGCTGAGAAAACTGGACAGCTACATGTAAAAGAATGAAATTAGAACACTCCTTAACACCATACACAAGAATAAACTCAAAATGGATTAAAAACCTAAATGTAAGGCCAGACACTATCAAACTCCTAGAGGAAAAAATAGGCAGAACACTCTATGACATAAATCACAGCAAGATCCTTTTTGACCCACCTCCTAAAGAAATGGAAATAAAAACAAAAATAAACAAATGCGACCTAATGAAACTTCAAAGCTTTTGCACAGCAAAGGAAACCATAAACAAGACGAAAAGACAACCCTCAGAATGGGAGAAAATATTTACAAATGAAGCAACTGACAGAGGATTAATCTCCAAAATTTACAAGCAGCTCATGCAGCTCAATATCAAAAAAACAAACAACACAACCCAAAAATGGGCAGAAGACCTAAATAGACATTTCTCCAAAGCAGATATACAGATTGCCAACAAACACATGAAAGGATGCTCAACATCACTAATCATTAGAGTAATGCAAATCAAAACTACAGTGAGGTATCACCTCACACCAGTCAGAGTGGCCATCATCAAAAAATGTACAAACAATAAATGCTGGAGAGGGTGTGGAGAAAAGGGAACCCTCCTCCACTGTTGGTGGGAACGTAAATTGGTACAGCCTCTATGGAGAACAGCATGGAGGTTCTTAAAAAACTAAAAATAGAACTACCATACAACCCAGCAATCTCACTACTGTGCATATACCCTGAGAAAACCATAATTCAATAGGAGACATGTACCACAATGTTCATTGCAGCACTATTTACAATAGCCAGGACATGGAAGCAACCTAAATCTCCATCGACAGATGAATGGATCAAGAAGATGTGCCACATATATACAATGGAATATTACTCAGCCATAAAAAGAAATGAAATTGAGTTATTTGTAGTGGGGTGGATGGACCTAGAGTCTGTCATACAGAGTAAAGTAAGTCAGAAAGAAAAAAACAAATACCATATGCTAACACATGTATATGGAATCTAAAAATATAAAAAAATGGTACTGATGAACCTAATTGCAGGGCAGGAATAAAGAGATACACATAGAGAATTGACTTGAGGGCATGGTGCAGGAGGATGAAGCAGGAGCAAAGTGAGAGTAGCATCAACATACATACACTACGGAATGTAACATAATTGGCTGGTGGGAAGCAGCAGCATAGCACAGGGAGTTCAGCCCGATGCTTTGCAATGACCTATATGGGTGGGATAGGGAGGATGGGAGGGAGGTTCAAGAGGGAGGGGATATCGGGACATGTGTATGCATATGGCTGGTTCGCTTTGTTGTACAACAGAAACTAACACAGTCTTGTGAAGTAATTATACTCCAATAAATATCTATTAAAAAAGAAAAAAGAAAAAAAAAGATTTAATACAGGGATTTTGTTTGTTTTTTTTTTGGCTGTGTTGGGTCTTCGTTGCTGCGCGCGGGCTTTCCCTAGTTGCGGCAAGCAGGAGCTACTCTCCTTTGCAGTTCACAGCCTTCTCATTGTGGTGGCTTCTCTTGTTGCAGAGCATGGGCTCTAGGCGTGAGGGCTTCAGTAGTTGTGGCACACAGACTCAGTAGTTGTGGCTCGCGAACTCTACAGTGCAGGCTCAGTAGTTGTGGCTCACGGGCTTAGTTGCTCCACAGCATGTGGGATCTTCCCAGACTAGGGCTCAAACCCATGTCCCCTGAATTGCCTGGTGGATTCCTAAGCGCTGCACCACCAGGGAAGTCCCAGTATGGGGAATTAGAAACATAGTTATATCCTAAAAGAGAATAAAGGTGAAAAAAGAAGGATGCTGAGGTATCCCAGAGAGTAAAAACTGCAGAAAGAAATTACAACCTCTCAATAAGGACAAAAGGCAAAAGGTGGTGTTTCCAGAACATTGGAGCTCAGAGGAATGACCACATATCTGATGCTCATATCTCCAAGGAGAGCTGTCAAATAATTGGCACTGGTCTTCACCTGGTGAGATTAAGAAAACTTTTGAATTGTCCAGAATATTGCTCATTTATTTTCTGAAATGTCAATTCTGCCTAAAATGCCAATTAAAATCATGTACTGCTCCTTATTTACTTCTGCCTGCTCTTTCTATGTCAATTTCATTTTCATCTAAATTTGTTTCTGTTTGATACTCTCTTATTTTAAAGGTCTTGAAAATATTTTAAAATTTAAAAAATTTTTCTGTTCCCTTCTTTAAATAACTTTCAAATACAATTTTTCATCTGCTTCTTAAATTACTGCTATCTCAAAAATTACTATCTACCATGTGTTAGTTTTATTTTAGCATAGTTTTATTTCATTCATGATTATAAAGGCAACTTCCTCATCATATATATGCTTTTTCTCTTCAATCTAGTCATTTGTCCTTTCAAGACTGTGGCATTTTCTTCCAGACTTTATTATTAATTTTAGACAACGTTGGCTTTAATATGACATAGTGAAACAGAGCAGGACCCTATGGTCCTTCCACCAATCGCCCCAATCGCCCCATGTCCTCAGCCTGCCTTTTGTCTGTGGAAAAACTTTAACCAAACAGTAAATTTAATCAGAGAAGTGAGAAAATGCAGACATACAGGAAAACAGTCAAATGAGACCAAATAATAATAGTTCAGTCATTAAGCAAAGTCAAGGACCTTGCCCAAGTTCCTCCTCAAGGGCTGTAGATAATATTCTGAGCCATATCCTGTGAGCTGTCTTATAGATACTAAAACCCCCACCAGGTGGAAGAAGTTAACTACATGATGACCAGCCTGTAGACATGACATAAGCCGCCACAATTCCAAGAACTGGCCTCAAAGAAGTGGGAACAAACTGACCCTGGAACTAAAGACTAACTCTATTTAAAACAATCAAGATAATGCTGATCTCAGCACTGCATGACTAATTTCAAGATGACTGTCAGAGCCTACTGTGCTGTTTCTGCATGTACCCCCTCCCTCTGTCTATAAAAGCTCTTGCTCACTGATTGTCAGTGGGGGGAGTCAGCCTTTGGACAGGAGTCTGCCCTCCCCCTCCCCCCTGTTGCTGGCCACCAAAATAAACCAAGCTTTCCTTTCCACCAACCTTGCCTCTTTATTGGCTTTTGAGTGGCGAGCAGTGGGACCCCCACTTCCGGTAACAGTTTATTTCGCGTCCAACACGGGGCTGCGCTCTGCCGACATCTGGCTCCCCAGTGTTTTCCAGAGCCAACGGCCACAGCAATGCGCCAAGATGGTTGCAATGAGCCAGCTGCTCATGGCTAGCTGGCCTCAAGAGAGGGATTTGGTGGGACGTTCCTAGCAGCTGACAAAACCATTTGTTTTGGGGATCCTCCCTGTTTCTCCCCTGCTTGGCACTGGCTGCCAACTTACACTTTTCCTTGGTGGAACAGAAACATGCATCTGGACAAGCTGACGAGCTCCAAGACCGAGTAAGTCCACCCATGCGCACCCGGGCAAACTTCTCTTTTGAGCACAAAGTGCTATTTGGACATTTTGCCGTTGGTTCTGATGTGTGTCTGACATTGAGTGCCGTTTGTGAGCACGAAGTGCTATTGGGCATTTTTGCCAATTGTTTCTGACATGTGTCTGGTGTCAAGGACCCTTTGTGTTGGGGAAATGTTTGTTTGGGACTTGTATAGGTCATCCTCTTGGCAGATTTGTGACAGGTCTGTCTTCTGGTGTATGAATGTATATTCCATTTGTGTGATTGGTATCTTTGTTGTCTTTTGTAAAAAGGAAAATTCAGGTTCAATTCATTAGAAAAATTTTAGCTATAAAGAAAAGAAAAAGAAAGATGTTTTTTAAGCAATGTATGGCAACAGTATTCTTCAGACTCCAGAGGAAATTAGTTAAGATGAAACTCTTTTAAAGCTCCCAAACTGGTTCTTTTTGCTTATGCAGTTGGAGAAAGCTAGCTTGATAAAATACTGTTTTCAGAATTCTGACCCTGAGAGAACAAAAATATGCCTAGGAGAAAGCTTGAAGTTAAGTCTTATCAGGTCCTTAAAATACAAACACAGCCCACTTTGCCTGAGACTTCAGCTTTGGGTTAATTAGTAGAACTTCAAAAGATGTTTGGGTTATTAAACACACGTCTTCTACCACATTAAACAGAAATTGTGCTATGAAAAAAAATGTATGTTTTTAGAGGTTAGAATATGTTCTTAAGTTTGCCAATCAGAAAATGCTGGTATAACCGTTCAATTACTTGTTTCTTGGTTTTGTTAGGATCTTTTGAAGATTAAAATTGTAATATGTAATTAAAGCTACTAAAATGATAGGGAAAACATTTCAGTGTATAAAGCAAGTATGATATGTGTTGCCACTGAAGAAGGTGTAAAGACCAGAAATATATTTGTTGAGGAAAAAAAGAAAAATAATTTTGTCCTAGAACTGGTTGCTTATGTTAGGGAAAATAAGGGCTGAATTAATGTGGATCCAGAAAGTGATAAAAGGTTTATGAAAAAGGAACTTTGAGAAAAACAAAATTTGTACATTGTCAGGATTAAGATTAGATTGATTTAATTAGGTAAATGATCTTTGTTATTAATAGTAACCTGATACGAGACTGGAATTTGCTTTTCTTTCTCCCCATTAAGAGAACAGAATTTTCCTGGAATATTGAGCTGCTTTTGATAACGGATTTTTAAGTTTCTTTCTCTAACTAACTTTGAGTATTCCTATGGGCCCCTAGGCATCTTATAAAAAATATTAAAGTAACTAGAATTATTTTGTATGTTAAATTATATGAAAAACGTTTGATGACTTTCAGATCATACTGCTAAACTGGGTAAGAAATTTTAAAAATTCTAATGGAAAGCTGTTGTTTTGCTTCAAACCATATTTTTGACCTCATTGTTCAGGATGGAAAAAATTGTCTAATAAAGTTATCACAGAGTATAAATATTTATTATGTGTATCACTGCTGACTTTAAGTTTACTGCTAAAAGCACATGTACAATGCTTATATGACAATTGGGTGTAAGTGATAAAATATATAGCCCATAAAATGTTTCCCCATCAGCATAGCTCTGTACTTGTTTTTTATGTCTGATTAGTTTTCCCCCAACATGGATAACTAGGCCAATATATAAACAAAAATTAGGCCTAGCACCGAGAGACGTGAATGGACCCAGAGCAAGCAACTGAGCCACTCTGGCAATGCTGGAAAAAATATGTTGATTATCAGTGCTTTCTATGAAAAGATTTACAATTAAAAGGGGAAAATGATGGAAGAAATTTTCACATATTGAGGTATGGGGAAGTCATTCTGGCTTATACGTGATTTAATTTGAACTTTAGGCTAACCAAAACAGCAGGTTTGTGGCCTATTAAACATACATTGTACATCTGCTTTAACCATTCAGGGAAAAAAAACCACATTCAGAGAATAATACAAAGATACATTTTGATTATAATCCTCGTAATATGTCTACTAATTTTCAAATGTTTGTCCAGGTACTATGACAAAGTAATCAAAGAGAGAGGTAACGTTTTCATAATGTAAAATACTGATGCTAAGCTTGGGATTTAAGATTATTTCCAACTCTGTGTCCATTCACAAAATTAGGCAGGACTCCACCCCACTTTATCAGGAAGTAACCAGAGTGGCTGTCACCCCATTCCCTCAAAGAGTTGGGGAAAATTGGAACAGAAGTAGAACTAAAACGGAGTTCCTTTGCCAAGTTTATGATTAACCCCTCAATCTAAAACTTTATTCCCTTTCTTGTTTTGTACCTGTCCCTCCTCAAGGTTGAGGAGTATCAAAGAAAAGGGGGAATTGAAACAAAGCAGGACTCTATGGTCCTCCCCACTGCCCCCATGTCCTCAGCCTGCCTTTTGTCTGTGGAAGAACTTTAGCCAAACAATAAGTTTAATTAGAGAAGTGAGAAAATGCAGAAACAAAGGAAAACAGTCGAATGAGACCAAATAATGTTTAGTCATTAAGCAAACTCAAGGACATTTAGTTCCTCCTCAAGGGCTATAGGTAATATTCTGAGCCATATCTTTTGAGCTGTCTTATAGATACTAAAACCCCCACCAGGTGGAAGAAGTTAACTACATGATGACCAGCCTGTAATCATGACATAAGCTGCCACAATTCTGAGAACTGGCCTCAAAGAAATGGGAACAAACCTGACCCTGGAACTAAAGATTAACTGTATTTAAAACAATCAAGATGATGCTGATCAGAGCACTGCACGACTAATTTCAAGATGACTGTCAGAGCCTACTGTGCTGTTTCTACATGTAGCCCCCTCCCTCTGTCTATAAAAGCTCTTGCCCACTGATTGTCAGTGGGGGGAGTCAACCTTTGGACAGGAGTTCCCCATCCCCCCAGGTTGCTGGCCTCTAAAATAAACCAAGCTTTCCTTTCCATCAACCTTGCCTCTTTATCAGATTTTGAGCAGAGAGCAGCCAGACTCCACTTTCAGTAACAATAGGAGTTCTATTGATTTTCAGCACTTTCCAGTCCTTCTGTAATACAGATATTTTAGTTAGTTTATACTTGCCAAATCAAAGTAAATGAATAAAACAAAACAAATTTTTCTAGTGAAAATATACCTGAAAGCATATGAGGTAAGTGAAATACATAAGATTAAAAAAAATTCTCAAGATACAGTTATTATACAAAGCTTTGGAAAAGATTAGTTAGCATAATAATGAGAATAATAGCCTATTTATTTTTTATTGATGCCTATTATATCCCAAATACTGAGCTAGTCACTTTTTACAGATTACCTCCTTAAACTTCCCACAGCAACCCTATTAGGTAGATGCTACTTCCTAGTTTATAGATGAGAAAATGAGGTGTAGAGAAAATAAGTGAATTGCCAAGAGTTAAGCTACTTAGCCAGAATTCAAAGTCAAGGACATCTAGCTCCAGATTTGACTTTTTAAAATCCTACATTACTCATAGAGAATGGACTTGAGGACACGGGGTGGGAGGGGGAAGCTGGGGCGAAGTGAGAGTAGCATCAACATATGTATACTACCGAATGTAAAATAGTTAGCTATCGGGAAGCAGCAGCATAGCACAGGGAGATCAGCTCGGTGCTTTACGATGACCTAGAGGGGTGGGATAGGGAGGATGGGAGGGAGGCAAAAGAGGGAGGGGATATGGGGACATATGTATGCATATGGCTGATTCACTTTGGTGTACAACAGAAACTAACACAGTACTGTGAAGCAATTATACTCCAATAAAGATCTATTAAAAAAAAAATCCTACAGTATACATGCTTATTTAGTAGGCCACATCATATTCATGGAAAAATCAAGTTAAAGAGACAAACATTCTACTTTCACTCAATTCCTGTGTCTTCTTCATGAGAACAAGTGAGACTACTATCAGGTTTAGAGGTTTGGCTGATGTGTGTATTATATGCAAATACAACATTTTGTGAAGACTTAGAAATGTTGGAAGTACTCTGGAACATCAAATAACCATGGCTAACTAAATTAAAGAAATTTTAGTAGGTTGTGAGCTGTGGTTATTTTTTGGTTGATCCCTTCACCATTTGGGGCCCAAAAGATTGTTTAGCACTTAGCCTAAACTTTGGAAGCATTTATTAAGATACTCCGTTCTCATTCAGATAAGGAGAATTAAGTCACTTGATGTTTTATTGTGATTGTTTCCAGTAGACTCTCAGCTTTATATTAGAACAAAAATAATATGCATTTACAAATAAAAGAAAGCAGAATTTGACTTTATGTGATGTAAATGTCTATACTGTTAACTATTTAGAATTATTTGTTTTAGATGGATTAGTGTATGGATGATGAACATGTTTTAAATGAAAGTCTGATAAGCACATTAGCAAACGCTTTAAATTACAGTAACTGATTCTGACATCCTCAGTAAATGCCAAGAAACATAGCTTTTACAGCAAGTTCATGGAAATGTTCAGATAAAATATTTATGAATTCTCCACTAAAAGAAAAGTCTCATGGTTTTGTTTGACAGAGGATGACCTTTGCTTCAATAAGTTCCCATCTTTGCTCTAACTTAGTGTTTAGATGCCCTGCTTAGATGAATAAAACATAACATTTTGTTCTTTGTGTTTTCTAGTATATGTGATAATTAATTGAAAGGAAGACTTTGAAGCTTTAAAATGAAGTAAATGGGTTAAAAAAAAGGCATTAAGAAATCTTTGAAGATCAATTTCTCAGCAGGAAATTTGTCAAAGCAATTAGGATCCACCCTGACTTGGTCAAACACAGCAGTGCTTAGTTGATGTGCTCTTTCACATAACTAAAGCATTTTTAACTTTAGTGATCTGTGCTAGTCATACGGTCAGTCACCTGATGGTTCATACAGAGATGAGTAAATGACTCAGTTGTGTAAAAAAGAACTTTATGAGAATAAAATCAAACATACTACAGTTTTTAATATGAAAACTAAACAAACAGGAAAACATGAATTGGATAACTTTCAACTGGATGTACTATAGATTCAATGTAGGTTCAATTTTAATATTTGTGCTTCTCTTCTTGCTTTAGTTCTTATATTCCTTTAGAAGGAAGACAGTATTACTTTCTACTGAGGTATAATCAGAAAACAGTAGCAGTTGAGGTAAACAAGAAGTCCCCTACTCATGTCCTGAAGATCTGAAAGCTTGCTAAAACAACCATCTATTCCACCACACCCTTTAGCAAGTAAGGTGTCATCTGGTCCAAAGGAAAGTAGCACATTAATTTTTGTGGTCATAGGACACAAAATGGCCTGACCCAGAGGTAGGAATTTATTTAATGGCCTGACCCAGAGGTAGGAATTTATTCTATGGTATTGAAAGATTACTTAGGACTTCAATATGTAGATAGGTAGGGAATAAAGTATGGACTCATTAATATTTTTATAATGATCTCTCTTTGTAAAGACATGTGAAAATTTGATTTTAATAGAGACATTGACATCACACGTCCCCAGACAAGGAGTAATTGTGCCCCTGTTGTGGGAATTATATCTATTTTCTGCCAAAACTCTCTGACATATACTGGACACATCCAGAGACATTGGAAGAAGGGCACTACTCATATTTGGTTAACATGTACTTGCAGAATTAAAACAAGTGCCAAGTTCATATTATTGAAATTGTTCATTGAAAATGCATGCCCTGAAAATTAGATTCTAGCATATGGGCATGTTTTTAACTAATCAAGTGCCAGTAGGTTACATGAGATTTATATATGTTCACTGGCGTGCAAATAACAGGACCTGGAGAATTCCAAGAAAGTATATACATTTGAATAAATGTTTGAATTTCCTGGACTTATCTTCTAGATCAGCAGTCCCCAAAATATTTCTACAGAGGATTAATCCTGTGACATGCTTTTCAAAAAGTGTTTCCTTGGTCAGTTGAGTTAGGAAATGTGCATGCTATATGACCTTCTTCACTACTTACAGCAGAATAACACATTAAAAGCTTTGACAATTCCTTCAATAAGAAAACTTATTTGGCTTTTTTTCCCCATCTAGTGTTCCCAAAAATGTACTTAAGTACAAAATTCTTTTCCTGTGCAACATTTATTAAAATCCTAAACATATAATCTTCTGGAAAATTATTCCCAACCTAGCATTTACCAAAGATATTCAAATTTAATAAATATCCTCTGGGAAATATTTGCCAAAATTCTTTCATACATGAAGAAACAAATTGTTTTCTGCATGGCTTTTTAGCATGTGGGATATGAAAGGTTTTCCTGGATTTGTGATATTGACTATTGCAAAATCTTCTATAACATTTTTATTAGTGAAATGCCTTTTTTATGCCAATAACAATGTTTGTTCAATGTTGTCTTTTGTTCACGACAATAACAGTAGCCAATAATTTTGAGTGCTTGCAATGTGTCAGGAATTAACTTTAAGTGCTTTAAATGAAACAATATACTTAATCTTCACAATAACCCTCAGTGGTGGATATTACTATTTCCACTTTTTGGAAGAAAAAACTGAGGAAACAGAGAGGTTAAGTAAATTGATCACAGTCACATGACCAGTGAGTAGCAGAGCTGGGTTTCAAAACCAAGCACCCTGGCACCAAAGCCCAAGTGCTTAATCATAGCACTATACCGCCACTTCTCATGAGAGCCTGTGCTGGGACTCTCCTGATCCTCCCTCCATCTCCACTCATTTGTAGCTTTAGGCTCCCAGTGGCTACTAGGATATCTCAGTGAAGAGGAAACCTAGTCTTGCTTCAGAAGCTTAAGATACTTAACAGTCTTTCTGACACTTATATGCCAGGAACATGGCCATAGTCAGTACAAACTCTTGAGCCAGAGTCAACAGAATAAAGTTTCCAAAGTTTAGGCTAACATTGTTTCCAAAAGTAGTGTTCTAGCATTCTGATATTTTATGAACATAGTGCCAGTAAAAGGTTTTCATTTTACATAGTATGAAATAAGAGAAATATAATACCATTGCCTCTTTTTTGGATATTTACAGTAACTTTGTTTAATCTAGCATTTTCCAAACTTATTTGAAGATATATCTCCTTCATGGTACACCTATCAACATCTCGACGACCAAAGTTACAACCACCCTAAGTTTCATAAATAGTGAGTAATGACCAGTGATGTGCTGATGTTTAAAAACTGGATCTCCAAGGCAAAAAGGAAAGAAAGTTTTTTTAAAAGACTGATTTACAGAGTTTGAATGTTGTAGTGAAAAGATAGGCACAATAGGTTCTGAAAAGCTGACAAAGGCTGGCTGCAGCACACCGTATATTTCTCAATCTCCTCAAAATCTAGCATTACCTCTTACATCATCATTAAGAATTGGCATCTCTTTATGTGGAGGCCATTATACAAGCGGTCAAGAGGGATTTTCAAGGATTATATTCAAGGCTCTTACATGATTATCTTTACTTTATGTGGACACTTGACATAAGTGCTTAAAAAGTCACATCTGGACTAAGTTACTATCAATATTGTTGTGATGCCATAGACTTTCTTCCAAAATTCCTACATTAGATGCATATCAAGATTGCCTATATCCTAATAATTCTAGCTCTAGCTGTTTAAATGTATTCCTATCACAAAAAGGCATTATACAAGAGTCTATAATAAAAGACAGTACACACCGAAGTGGAAAAAAACCCAAAGGGACTAACCATAAGGAAAGAAAAGAGGAAACAAATTTAGACCAGGTTAATTTCAAAGATCTACTATCTACAAATATTTGCTCCCTAAACTGTTGTGCCCTAATGGAGTTCCCTCTAATTCCTTACAAATATCACTTTATCTAAACTTCTCTTATACATTATCATTAAATGGCACATTGATATGTATAAGCAGTTCAGTCAGGCTCTCTCATGAAGACGTCTAAGACGACAGTACCATCCACAGTTATACTACTAGCATTGAAGCCATGCCCATTGCATTGAAACTGTCAGGGTAGAAAAAAATTTTCTCTACCCTCTTTTTTTATTGTTTGGGAACCTACAAATTAAATTGACAAAAGACAGATTATCAGCAGTAAAGACAGATTTTTATTCATGTACATACATAGGAGTTCACAGAAAAACATGACTCAAGGAGATGGTTAGAAGTGGGGACTTATAACACATCTTGACAGGGAAAGGGGAGGGGAATAAGAGTACTTATGGGAAAACAAATGTCTTTTAGAAAAGATAAATGGGCCCTTAGAAAAATAGATGGCAGATACAATCGTTTTGTAACAACGTCTGTTTAGGTGATTTCTGGTCCTGGTGCTAACTTCTCCTTTCTGGTGATAGGAGTCAGTCCTCCCTGGTTGCAAAACTCCTGAGGAGGGGATTTATGACAGTTGAATTCTTTTGGGAGGCTCAGCTTTTAAACAGATAAGTAGAGTTTAGAAGTTTAAAAAAAAAAACTTTATAGTGTACATTCTGGATCCCTTCAAAACTCAAACGGAGGGCTTCCCTGGTGGCACAGTGGTAGAGTCCGCCTGCCGATGCAGGGGACACGGGTTCAATCCCTGGTCTGGGAAGATCCCACATGCCGCGGAGCAACTAAGCCCATTCACCACAACTACTGAGCCTGCGCTCTAGAGCCCGCGAGCCACAACTACTGAAGCCTGCATGCCTAGAGCCTGTGCTCCGCAACAAGAGAAGCCACCGCAATGAGAAGCCCGGGCACCGCAATGAAGCCCGCTAGCCACAACTAGAGAAGGCCCGCTTGCAGCAACAAAGACGTGACACAGCCAAAAAAAAAAAAAAAAACAGAAAACAGAAAAACTCAAATGGACAATGATATATATAAAGTGTAGAAGGCAGTAGAACAACCCAAATGTGGAAAGATAGTGACTGAGGTTAGGAAAGTCATCTGAGCAAATTATTCTCAGGTTTTTCTGAAGCACAGCTGCAGGCAAGGAAACATCATTGTGGGTATCTGGGGAAAAAAATGTCCTGCAAGCAGAGGTCATTTCTTAGTGAATTTATGATGTGGGCTAATTTTTAGCCTGATAGGCCACTTCTCTTTGAACAAAGATTTGGTTTCCTTAAGAACCAGGCAGAATTATGTAACTAAAGGCTGCAGATTCAAATCAAAGACAAATTAATGTGTATGTAGTAAAAAAAAGAAAACTCTGCCCATTAATTGAAACTGATCTCTTAAGTCAAAGTCAGAAAACCATGATAAAAATTACAATAAATGACATAATTCTAAAATTATTAAGGACAGAAGTACATATATTCAGGGTGACACTCAAAATACTTAAAAATTTTACAGCATAGGCATTATCCAGATTGAAGAGTGCTGGCTGTAAACCATTGATATGGCCATGATAGCATGTACCCACTAAAATGCCATCATTACAATGTCAGATTTCCTTGTTTACTCATCACTTTGCTTACACTCACCTAATATAATTTGAGTAGTCAGAAATTATGTGTTGCTAAATTCCAATTTTAGTTTTTAAAATTAATATTAAATTTTATGTATTTTTCGTGTATACTGTACAATTAATTATAAGTTAATGTTAAGAACACAAATACAACTTGGTTGCATAAACTCACCTTACAAATGTATAGGCTAAAATAATTGTTTTATCCACATACTTTTTCCCCTAGAAACAGAATTTAGGAAAAAACCCCACAATTATTTAGCACATCATGTTGCATTTTAAATGAAATACAAAAATGTGGCTAAGATTTGCATTATTCATAGTGAATAATAATACTTAGATCATTTTTAGTTTTGAAAATCTTTGTAATCCTATTAACTTTTGCAATAAATATGGAACAATGCCATTTGGCTTGTTAACAAAGTAGTCACAAAAATCAGTGGGAAAAAGTGTAACATATGCACTAAATACCTTTGAAGCTACTGTGAGAACATGAAGTAGAAATTATGAGCTAGCAGCCAATGTGAGAAAACACTAGTTTTTTTTCCGTGTGCAGTCATGATTTGTAAACAACAATTACTAACTAGAGAAAAAGAGAGCAAAACACAGGGCTCAGCCAGGTGTTATTTTACGTAAGTTATTTATTCTGCTATTTGATCAATGATAAGAACAAAATCACCCATATCCTCAGGAATACATGAATGTTTCAAGGCAGCTGTGGTAGCACCTGGCTACTTGTCCTATGCAAAGACTACCTCTATCAAGGAAGAATCAAGATTTATTCTTCTTGGCTTGAACCAGAAACCATGCCAATAAATCTACCGTTGCATTGCATTATTTCTTTAATGAGAGAACAAAAGCAGTTTTACGTCCTATTTCTGGTGAATTGGCAGGAATACACTTGCATCCTCTTGAATCTGTGTGACAGGATCCTTCAACATTCCCTCTTGAGTGGCCAGCAGCATGAGTGCTTTCTCCCTTTGTATATTTTCTATAAATGCACACACACACATACTATTGGTAAGGAAGAAACTTTCTTCTCCCTTCTAGGTTATTCTGGCTGATCTAAGAATTAAATTGACCTGAGACAAATTGACAAGAGAAAATCAAACAAAAGTTTAATAACATGTATATATGAGAGAAACCCAGGAAAACTGAGTAACTCACCAAAAAATGGTTGAAACCTTTGCTTTAAATACCATTGTCAGCTAAATACAAAAGAGTATGCTGGGGTAGTGGTTTGGGACTTCGAAAGGGAGAAAGGCAGTTCACATGGAAATGGAAAAGCATATGTTTGCTGGGCCATGCAGAGACAATGGGACACAAAGTGAATTCTGACAGGGCTGACAAGGTTGTCCTACCACATCTAGCCCATATTCTTTACAGACATCTCTGGTGATATCTCTTATTCAGGGAATAGGCCCTTTACCTAAATTCTTTAGACAGCTAAGGGAGACATAAAAAGAAAGAATTCCTGGTCTTCTGTTTCTTAAAAATAATCAGGCTATTTCACTAAGCATGATACCGTCTAGGTCTATCCATGTTGCTGCAAATAACAGAATTTCATTCTTTTTTATGGCTAAGTAATAATTGTGTGTGTGTGTGTGTGTATGTGTGTATCACGTGTTCTTTATCCATTCATCTGTTGATGGACACTTGGGTTACTTCCATATCTTGGGGTTACTTCCTTTATTGTAAATAATGCTACTATAAACATTGGGGCACATGTATCTTTTCAACTTAGCATTTTCGATTTTTTTGGATATATACCCAGGAGTGGAATTGCTGGATCATATGGTAGTTCTATTTTCAGTTTTTTGAGGAACCTCCACACTGTTTTCCACAGGGGCTGCACCAATTTACCTCCCCCGCCCCAACAGTGTATAGGAGTTCCCTTTTTTCCACATCCTCGCCAACATTTGTTATTTGTGTTCTTTTTAATGTTAGCCATTCTGACAGGTGTGAGGTGATATCTCATTGTGGTTTTGATTTACATTTCTCTAATAATTAGCGATGTTGAGCATATTTTCATGTGCCTGTTACCTATCCGTATGTCTTCTTTGGAAAAATGTCTATTCAGGTCTACTGCCCATTCTTTAATCAGATTGTTTGTTTTTTTGATATTGACTTGTATGAGCTGTTTATATATTTTAGATATTAACCCTTTATCAATGGTATCATTTGCAAATATTTTCTCCCATTTAGTAGGTTGTCTTTTCATTTTGTCAATGATTTCCTTTGCGTTGTAAAAGATTTTAAGTTAAATTAGGTCCTGTTTGTTTATTTTTGCTTTTATTTCTTTTGCCTTAGGACACAGATCCAAAAAAACTATTGCTACGATTTATGTAAAAGAGTGTTCTGCCTATGTTCTTTTCTGGGATTTTTATGGTTTCAGGTCTTACATTTAGGGCCTCAATCTACTATGAGTTTATTTTTGTATATGGTGTGAGGAAATGTTCTCATCTCATTCTTTTACTTGTAGCTGTCCAGCTTTCCCAGCACCACTCTTTTTTCTTCATTGTATATTCTTGCCTCCTTTGTCATAGATTAATTGACCATAGACACATGGGTTTATTTCTGAGCTCTCTAGTGAGATAAATCAGACAAGGACAAATACTCTTTGTTATCACTTATATGTGGAATCTAAAAAAATTAAAAACACAATTGAATGAATGTATATAACTATTGACTGAAAAAAAAAAAAGTACAACCTAAAAGTTGAGAGATGTTTTATTCGGCAGATACTCTTAAGACTTCAAGCCCAGGAGACAGCATCTCAAATAGCGCTGAGAGACTGCTCCAAAGAGGAAGGGGAGAAGCCAGGATATGTAGGAGTTTTTGCAACTAAATCAGATAGTCAGAACATCAAAAGACTACTGTTAATAAGAGAAAACCAGGTTTCTCAAGTTAAGGAATTGCTTTTCTATGTATGGGAAGATGTAAGAGTCTGGGCTCACTGAAATCATTCCTTTGATATGCACCTCAGCTATCTGGGGCTAGTATTCTGAGCTTCCTCAGCCTCTCTGTCAGGGTTGCTGCAGTGGCTGACAGCTAGAAGGGCTTGGCAGTGGGCAGCCCATTTGTCTCCATCCTGAGTTCCCTCAGGGCTCACCTTCCAGGCAGCTGTAATGTAATGGCTTGATGGCTGCAAAATAGTTTGTTTACTGATATGGCAGGCAATATTTTAGTCCTGATAACAAAACAGAAACTGACTCACAGATACAGAGAACAAACTAATGGTTACCAGTGGGGAGAAAGAGTGGGATGAACGACAACATAAGCATATGGGGTTAAGAGATAAAAACTACTATGTATAAAATAAATAGGCAACAAGGATATATTGTACAGCAGAGGGAAATACAGACATTATTTTGTAATAACATTAAATAGAGTATAATGTGTAAAAATATCGAGACTAATATATTAGTATATCCAGGTCTTCTGCCCGTTCTTTAATCAGGTTGCTTGTTTTTAAATCAACTATACTTCAATTAAAAAATTAATAACCAGCCTAAATTAATCCTCATGCCAAAGAGACACATTAGGTGGTGGCAAGTTTTGCTTCCCTACAACAAATATATACTTACATAAAATTGTGAAGATAACTTTCACTTCCAAGAAGTAAGAGAAAAAAAACCCAAAGCACAGCTTTTTAAACATTGTACAGCTAGATTACATAAAAAACATATAGAATCTTAGCGTTACAACCTATAAAATTATCGAATCCAGCAGACTTTTACTGATCAAGAGATGTTAAACTGTGGCGAGGGAAAGTGAGAGTTCAGCTTAGGGGGTGGAACAGGTATCAGGCTGATGAAAATGGGTTTGGAATTAGTGAAAAGGCAGTTGATATTGGGAGCACTCAAAATCGATAATCAAATAACTCAGAATATTTTGGGTTTTGCTTTTATTTCTCAGTCCAAATACATTTTCAATTGAGACAGTTCAATAATGGAAAATATTGAAAAGAAACTAACCCAAGATGGATTTTAATATTATACAATCAAATTATGGCGTAATGTCCATTTTCATCATCACCATATGTTCAAACTCTTATCACTTTGCAATAATCTTTCCTTATTTTCTGGTAATATTATTATATGTTATTATTATTTTCTTACATTAATTCTACTCTCATAAAATGATGATTACATACATGGAGTATGTAAATTAATTAGATAGTGTTCACATGGTGCCTTAAAGGATTTATAGAACAGAAACTCAGAGGGCAGGACAATTGTCTGAAGCCTTGAAACAAGATTTAAACAAGTTCTGAATAAAAGAGATACTCACATGCAAGGTACCTAATGTGTTTGTGTGGCACTGTACTAGGTCCTATGGGAGCTTCAGATCTTGAACTGTGACACAGTTCCTAAAGTACAGTCGGTAAATGCTGGACTTAGTCTGGAGTCTGCTCCTTATCTTTTATGTAATTGTGAGTAAGTTATTTCCAGTCTGATCCTATTTCCTCAACTTTAAAATGAGAATAGTGTACTTACAAAGTTACAGTGTATTTCAGGTGATTTAATATATGTGAAAGAGCATGAGAAGTTGAAAAGTGAACTACAGTATATTATTATTTATTCTATAAAGAGGAATAGAATAGCAAGAGCTTAAGATAAAGGCAGTCAATGCTAGATGTCATGTGGAATAGACAATAAATGTTTTAGGAGTTCAGACATCAAAATCAATTCCATTTGAAGTGATCAAAGAAGTCTTAAGCTAGTCTGTGTTTCTATCTTAAGGGAAAAAAGGTAATTGCTCTATTTTATCTTATAAGATGAATAGAAGTCCTTATATGAGAATCTCTCTTCTAAAATTCCCAAGGTTATCCATGGGTTGTTTCACAGCCCTAAAATGTGAGTGAAATTTTCTGGTCTGTTTATGCACCTTAGGGGTCCAACAGCATAGAAAAGGGTCTTTATTTTTCCTTCTTGAGACATCTAATAAGCAAATCCATAACACTTATGAGACTAATTTTCATAAAACTTCTTCATTTAAAATACTTTTGAAGCCAGTCATCTTCCAGCTAGCTTTCTCTGCAATTTTGTATCCTCCTTTAAATTCAAGGATGACGGAAATACAGGGCAACTAAAATTTGATGATACCTCCATAAGTCACATGTATCACTTCATAGTCATAGCTTATAAATATATTAATATTTAGGTTCAACTCTTCGAAATTTATTAAAATTTTTAATTATATTTTTGAAAACAATCTTTAGAATAATGAGCTAAGGCTAAGATTAGTTAGGCTCTGAAATAAAATCATATTCCTTTTAAATCAGTTTTAAAAATTATGGATAATGTAATAATTAGTTAATGTAATTTAAAAATCAGTAACTATCAGACAATTATTAGATTTATGTCTGTTTTGCTCTTTTAACATCTAGCTTTCCTAGGCCACCATGGTAATGGTAAACAGCTATTAGTAATTTAATGCTATTATAGTTTTTATATATACATATATATGTGTATATATATACACACATATATATATTTGTTTTGTTTTTTTAGAGAACCCACAGTTCAGTTTTTTTCAGAGCAAAGAAAAGAGAAACTTTTGATCACACTAGAAGAAACTCAGCCAGAAGTTTGGAATCTGTACTGAAACAACAGGTTCAATGAGGACAATATCCTGCAAATACAGTTGATTTGCTGTTGCATCTGTCTACTGTTTGTCTAATATTAACAACTATAAACAGAGTAGTGCAAATAGTATTTGGAAAAAGCCTTTCACTGTTACAGTGTCAGGCACAACATTCCACTTCTTTTCTTACCATTGGTTTTCTTTGCCTACCTGGGCTTTCTCTTCTTCAGTAAAGTCACTTTTGATATTGAAGGTCTTGAGAATCTCCTCATGAGTTTTCCCCCTTGATCATATTGGCAACAGTCTTGCATGTAATATCAAGCAAACCTTTGATGTTTAAATAGTTTGCAGCCAGAGTAAGTTCAAAACGTTTTCCTTGGGAAACTTTCAGGAATCCTTCTTCCCAGACAGGGATATCATCCCTTTGTTTTTCTTTGTTCTCATCATCCTCAGGAGTAGGGTCATCCTCGTGGTGGGTGCACCACTGAATGACCTTTTTTAATGCTGCTGAATTAAGATTTGGAGAGGAACTGGTCATTATCTCCTTCATGATCCATTCCAAATCTTCCAAAATGGTCTTGATAGATACACAATTTAGTTATAAAATAGATACACAATTTAGTTATACAGTTTGGGGGCATTTGCTATTTTTAAAATGTTTTGAATCATGGCAGGCATGTCATTTTGCATATTGTTTTGTCACTTTAAATATTATACTTATTTCCCCATGCCTGTATGTCTACATCATTTTTTAAACAGCTTGATTGAAATCTATTGTATGGATTTCTTTTAAGAGTCTGAATTTTTTTTAAGTACAGCAATAAAATTTGTATGTAAAACTTTATTCATTACATTATTTTAAAATTTATATTTTTGCAAGCTTTATCACTTAGCTGCTTCCTTTCCACAATATATGTTTAAATGATTTTAGTCATTTACTTATAGGTGACTTTCCTGGTCATTTTAATATAATTTTTTTCTCTTTTTTGATAATATTTAAGTTGGTTCATTTTTTCCTGTACCTGGAACATGATTCAGAGTTTTTGATGAAGCGACTGAGGCCCAGAAGTTACAAACCGTATTCAGATATAACTAGGATATTATATTTTAAATCTATTTATATAATTTTTATATATAATTTATATAATATTACAGTTCAAATAATAGTACTTTTACCTAGAAGAATTACTAAAAACCAGTATTTTTTATTTTAATATAATATTATGAATAGGGAGATTGTGTGAAGTTAAGATGAAAAGGGACAAATTATTGATTTTTCTCTAGGGCCATGCCAACTTTCTGAGATTTTGGTGGATAGTATATGTTAAATTCCTAGAAAATACTGGCAAAACATATATCGTTTTATTGAAACTTGACAGGTAATAATAAGGTCAACAGAATCTCAGACTGGTCTAATTTGAGGACATTTTTTCCCCTTATATGTCAAAGAAACTGCATTTTATAGCATCTGTCATATCAACAGTTTCTCAAATGCCTCTGAAATGATGTAATAGTCAGTAGAGGTATATGGTATTAATCACTGAAAACAGCAGCCTAAAGACAAACTTAACAGTGAGCACATTAAATCAGCCAGTCGTAAGACTAATAAAATAGAAATTAAAAAGGTACAGATTATACTGAAAATAAATTTAAAGATGATGCTTCAGGTTTTACTCTGTATATGTACGTGCTGATAGTGCTGTGTCATTTTGACTCATTATTAAAAGTGATTTTTCACTGTGGGTAGTGAGAGGCTTCTCTGCAAGTATTACCACACATTTTTCACTAACATCTTGTTAAGCTACCTGCTAGCTTCATCTTGGCATAACAAGAAGTAGAAAGATTGAGTATGCTTTGTGTTACACAATGTTAATTTTTCCTTGGGAAAGACTCTTGAAATTCAAAGGTAAAGAATTTTTAAAAAATAGATCAACATTAACTCTGAGGAAAAACTGGAAAAAAATTAGTCATATATCACCTACAATTTAAGGCAATACAATCACAAAGAGGGAGATCTCTCCCTTTTCTAATAAGAAATGTAGAGAAAGGGAACCCTGACATTGTAGATTGAATAAGGAAAATCTGTAGGACCGGAGTATCCAAAATGTTTTTTAAAGAAAGAAATTGAATGTTTTTTAAAAGTAATATATCAAATGAGTTAGGTAATTAAATAGATGACTTTTTATCACTGCTTTAGAAACATTTTTTAAAAAACTTACCAGTTGTTCTACTGACTCATAAATGTATTCAAAATTAAGGTCTTCAAAGATAAATCAGTTGAATTGTTTGTTGTAAGTTTCCTATTGTTATTGTAACAAATCACCACAAACTTATTGTCTCAAAAACAACACATATTTGTTAGTATACAGATCTGGATGTCAGAAATCCAAAATAAGTCTTATAGGGCTGGAGGCTCCAGGAAGGATCCATTCCTTCCCTCTTCCAACTTCTTCATTCCTTGGTTCACAGCCTTCTCTTGGGTAGATGTCTCCTCCTACCTCCCTTTTATGAGTATACTTGTGATTATATTGGGCCTACCTGGATAATCCAGGATAATCTCATCTCAAAACCCTTAACTTAATCAAAACTGCAAAGTCCCTTTACCAGAGAAGAACATTCACAGGTTCTGGGGATTACAATGTGGAAATATTTGGAGGCCATAATTCATCCTATCACAGGTGTCATATGGTTGAACATATCACAGTGTTATTCTCAGGTCTAGAAAAGAGACAGAAACTAGAAAGAAAGCACCAATTCTGCTGTATGTAAGTATCACATGTATATCTCAAACTCATAATCAGGTTTTAACCACACAGGGAAAGTAGATAACAGTATATATTACCATTAAACTCTGATTACAGGAAAAAACACATCATGAGCAAATATCATTAGAATATATTATGCTATCTAAAGCACAGTATATCTAATAAACATTTCCAAAACAAGATATAGATCAGAAATATTTGGAAGCATGTTATCAGGTTTCAAGAAATGTCAATTCACATGATAAATATCACATTTACAAAATTTCACAAGTAAAATTACTGTATTGAGTATAGTGTGTTTTTCTTCTGTGCATACACAGAAGAAACACTATTACATGTTCTTGCTCTGCAGTTATACCGATTGGTTCATTAGCAAAGAAAAGGGGAAAATCATGTAGTCTTAGAAGTCTGCTCTGAGTTGTACTTTCTGGTCTATATTATTTATTTATTATATAATTGTTCTTAATTCACATTTCATCATGTTGATTATAATTTCTTTAAATCACACATACACATCTTTCTAGAAAGAAGCAGAGGGAAGAAAAGAAAGGAGAGGATAAAGCAAAGAGACACTGAAAAGCACTAAGAAATGACATGAAGAAAAAATAAAGGAAGGAAGAGGGATAGGAAGAAGAGAAAGAAAGAAGAAAAAAAGAAGAAAGGTTGATAGATAAGCAAAGTGGAAGAGTTAATTCTATTTATACTAAAGGTCAGCACTAAGACTAGGTGGAAGTTATTGGAAGAAAACAATGACTCCATATGAGAACTTTTTATCAGTTAAAGATTTTCAAAAGAGAATGGGCAAGCAACCTCCCCGAGCAGGGGAAGGAAGATACAGGGCCTTCAGCCATGTGGGGAGGATACAGCAGGTGCTGGAGAGACAGACATTCAAGATGGTGGAAGAGTAAGACGTAGATATCACCTTCCTCTCCACAAATACATGAGAAATACATCTACATGTGGAACAACTCCTACAGAACACCTACTGAACCACTGGCAGAAGACCTCAGACTTCCCAAAAGATTTTCTTTTTTTCCTTTTTCTCTCTTTGTGAGTGTGTATATGTATGCTTCTTTGTGTGATTTTGTCTTTATAGCTTTGTTTTTGCCATTTGTCCAAGGGTTCTGTCTGTCCATTTTTTTGTTGTTGTTGTTGTTTTTTAGTATAGTTTTTAGCGCTTGTTATCATTGGTGGATTTGTTTTTTGCTTTGGCTGCTCTCTTCTTTTTTTTTTTTCCTTTTCTTATTACTTTTTAATTTTTTATTTTTAATAATTTTTTTATTTTTTATTTTAATAACTTTTATTTTATTTATTTCTTTTTTTCTCCTTTTCTTTTGAGCCATGTGGCTGAAGGGTCTTCATGCTCCAGCTGGGTGTCAGGCCTGTGACTCTTAAGGTGGTAGAGCCAATTTCAGGACATTGGTCCACCAGAGACCTCCCGGCTCCACATAATATCAAACGGCAAAAGCTCTCCCAGAGATCTCAATCTCAATGCTAAGACCCAGCTCCACTCAAATGACCAGCAAGCTACACTGCTGGACACCCTATGCCAAACAACTAGCAAGACAGGAAAACAGCCCCACCCATTAGCAGAGAGGCTGCCTAAAATCATAATAAGGTCACAGATACCCCAAAAAACACCACCAGACATGTCCTGCCCAACAGGAAGACAAGATCCAGCCTCATCCACCAGAACACAGGCACCAATCCCCTCCACCAGGAAGCCTATACAACCCACTGAACCAACCTTAGCCACTGGGGGCAGACACCAAAAACAACGGAAACTGTGAACCTGTGAAAAGGAGACGCCAAACACAGTAAGTGAAGCAAAATGAGAAGACAGAGAAACACAGAGCAGATGAAGGAGCAAGGTAAAAACCCACCAGACCAAACAAATGAAGAGGAAATAGGCAGACTACCTGAAAAAGAATTCAAAGTAATGATAGTAAAGATGATCCAAAATCTTGGAAATAGAATGGAGAAAATAGAAGAAAGATTTAACAAGGACCTAGAAAAACTAAAGAGCAAACAAACAATGATGAACAACACAATAAATAAAATTAAAAATTCTCTAGAAGGAATCAATAGCAGAATAACTGAGGCAGAAGAAAGTATAAGTGACTTGGAAGATAAAATAGTGGAAATAACTACCACAGAGCAGAATAAAGAAAAAAGAATGAAAAGACTTGAGGACAGTCTCAGAGACCTCTGGGGCAACATTAAACACACCAACATTCAAATTATAGGGGTCCCAGAAGAAGAAGAGAAAAACAAAGGGACTGAGAAAATATTTGAAGAGATTATAGTTGAAAACTTCCCTAATATGGGAAAGGAAATAGTCATTCAAGTCCAGGAAGCACAGAGGAGTCCCATACAGGATAAATCCAAGGAGAAACACACCAAGACACATATTAATCAAACTATCAAAAATTAAATACAAAAAAAATATATTAAAAGCAGCAAGGGAAAAACAAAAAATAACACACAAAGGAATCCGCATAAGGTTATCAGCTGATTTTTAAGTGGACACTCTGCAGGCCAGAAGGGAGTGGCAGGATATACTTAAAGTGATGAAAGGGAAAAACCTACAACCAAGATTACTCTACCCAGCAAGGATCTCATTAGGGTTTGATGGAGAAATTAAAACCTTTAAAGACCAGCAAAGGTAAGAGAATTCAGCACCACCAAACCAGCTTTACAACAAATGCTAAAGGAACTTCTCTAGGCAAAAAACACAAGAGAAGGAAAACACCTATAGTAACAAACCCAAAATAATTAAGAAAATGGTAATACGAACATACATATCGATAACTACCTTAAATGTAAATGGATTAAATGCTCCAACCAAAAGACATAGACTGACTGAACGGATACAAAAAAAAAGACCCATATATATGCTATCTACAAGAGACCAACTTCAGACGTAGGGACACATACAGACTGAAAGTGAGGGGATGGAAAAAGATATTCCATGCAAATGGAAATCAAAAGAAAGCTGGAGTAGCAATTCTCATATCAGACAAAATAGACTTTAAAATAAAGACAATTACAAGAGACAAAGAAGGACACCACATAATGATCAAGGGATCAATCCAAGAAGAAGATATAACAATTGTAAATATTTATGCACCCAACATAGGAGCACCTCAATACATAAGGCAAATACTAACAGCCATAAAAGGGGAAATTGACAGTAACACAATCATAGTAGAGGATTTTAACACCCCACTTTCACCAATGGACAGATCATCCAAAATGAAAATAAATAAGGAAACACAAGCTTTAAATGATACATTAAACAAGATGGACTTAATTAATATTTATAGGACATTCCATCCAAAAACAACAGAATATACTTTCTTCTCAAGTGCTCATGGAACATTCTCCAGGATAGATCATATCTTGGGTCACAAATCAAGCCTTGGTAAATTTAAGAAAATGAAATTGTATCAAGTATCTTTTCCAACCACTATGAGACTAGATATCAATTACAGGAAAAGAACTGTAAAAAATACAACCACATGGAGGCTAAACAATACACTACTAAATAACCAAGAGATCACTGAAGAAATTAAAGAGGAAATAAAAAAATACCTAGACACAAATGACAATGGAAACACGATGACCCAAAACCTATGGGATGCAGCAAAAGCAGTTCTAAGAAGGAAGTTTATACCAATAGGATCCTACATCAAGAAAGAAGAAACAACTCAAATAAACAACCTAACCTTACACCTAAAGCAATTAGAGAAAGAAGAACAAAAAACCCTCAAAGTTAGCAGAAGGAAAGATATCATAAGTATCAGATCAGAAATAAATGAAAAGGAAATGAAGGAAACAATAGCAAAGATCAATAAAACTAAAAGCTGGTTCTCTGAGAAGATAAGAAAATTGATAAACCATTAGCCAGACTCATCAAGAAAAAAAGGGAGAAGACTCAGATCAATAGAATTAGAAATGAAAAAGGAGAAGTGACAACTGACACTGCAGAAATCTGAAGGACCATGAGAGATTACTGCAAGCAACTATATGCCAATAAAATGGACAACCTGGAAGAAATGGGCAAGTTGTTAGAAAAGCACAACCTTCCAAGACTGATCCAGGAAGAAATAGAAAATATAAACAGAACAATCACAAGCACTGAAATTGAGACTGTGATTAAAAATCTTCCAGCAAACAAAAGCCCAGGACCAGATGGCTTCACAGGCGAATTCTATCAAACATTTAGAGAAGAGCTAACTCCTATCCTTCTCAAACTCTTCCAAAATACAGCAGAGGGAGGAACACTCCCAAACTCATTCTATGAGGCCACCATTACTCTGATACCAAAACCAGGCAAAGATGTCACAAAGAAAGAAAACGACAGGCCAATATCACTGATGAACATAGATGCAAAAATCCTCAGCAAAATACTAGCAAACAGAATCCAACAGCACATTAAAAGGATCATACACCATGATCAAGTAGGGTTTATCCCAGGAATGCAAGGATTCTTCAGTGTACACAAATCAATCAATGTGATACACCATATTAACAAACTGAAGGAGAAAAACCATATGATCCTAACAGTAGATGCAGAAAAAGCTTTCAACAAAATTCAACACCCATTTATGATTGAAACCCTCCAGAAAGTAGGCATAGAGGGAACTTACCTCAACATAATGAAGGCCATATATGACAAACCCACAGCCAACATCGTTCTCAATGGTGAAAAACTGAAACCATTTCCTCTAAGATCAGGAACAAGACAAGGCTGTCCACTCTCACCACTATTATTCAACATAGTTTGGGAAGTTTTAGCCCCAACAATCACAGAAGAAAAAGTAATAAAAGGAATCCATATCAGAAAAGAAGAAGTAAAGCTGTCGCTGTTTGCAGATGACATGATACTATACGTAGAGAATCCTAAAGAAGCTACCAGAAAACTACTAGAGCTAATCAATGAATTTGGTAAAGTAGCAAGATACAAAATTAATGCACAGAAATCTCTTGCATTCCTATACACTAACGATGAAAAATCTGAAAGAGAAATTAAGGAAACACTTCCATTTACCACTGCAACAAAAAGAATAAAATAACTAGGAATAAACCTACCTAAGGAAGCAAAAGACCTGTATGCAGACAACTATAAGATGCTGATGAAAGAAATTAAAGATGATACAAACAGATGGAGAGATATACCATGTTCTTGGATTGGAAGAATCAACACTGTGAAAATGACTCTACTACCCAAAGCAATTTACAGATTCAATGCAATCCCTATCAAACTACCAATGGCATTTTTCACAGAACTAGAACAAAAAATTTCACAATTAGTATGAAAACACAAAAGACCCCAAATAGCCAAAGCAATCTTGAGAAAGAAAAATGGAGTTGGAGGAATCAGGCTCCCGGATTTCAGACTATACTACAGAGCTACAGTAATCAAGACAGGATGGTACTGGCACAAAAACAGAAATATAGATCATCTGAACAGGATAGAAAGTCCAGAGATAAACCCACACACATATGGTCACCTTATTTTTGATAAAGGAGGCAAGAATATACAATGGAGAAAAGACAGCCTCTTCAATAAGTGGTGCTGGGAAAACTGGACAGCTACATGTAAAAGAATGAAATTAGAATACTCCCTAACACCATACACAAAAATAAACTCCAAATGGATTAAAGACCTAAATGTAAGGCCAGACACTATAAAACTCTTAGAGGAAATCAAAGGAAGAACACTCCATGACATAAATCACAGCAAGATGCTTTTTGACCCACCTCCTAGAGAAATGGAAATAAAAACAAAAATAAACAAATGGGACCTACTTAAACGCTTTTGCACAACAAAGGATACCATAAACAAGACGAAAAGACAACCCTCAGAATGGGAGAAAATATTTGCAAATGAAGCAACTGACAAAGGATTAATCACCAAAGTTTACAAGCAGCTCATGCAGCTCAATATCAAAGAAACAAACAACCCAATCAAAAATGGGCAGAAGACCTAAATAGACATTTCTCCAAAGAAGATATACAGATTGCCAACAAACACATGAAAGGATGCTCAACATCACTAATCATTAGAGTAATGCAAATCAAAACTACAGTGAGGTATCACCTCACACCAGTCAGAATGGCCTTTATCAAAAATCTACAAACAATAAATGCTGGAGGGGGTGTGGAGAAAAGGGAACCCACCTGCACTGTTGGTGGGAATGTAAATTGATACAGCCACTATGGAGAACAGTATGGAAGTTCTTTAAAAAACTAAAAATAGAACTACCATACAACCCAGCAATCCCACTACTGGGCATATACCCTGAGCAAACCATAATTCAAAAAGAGTCATGTACCACAATGTTCACTGCAGCTCTATTTACAATAGCCAGGACATGGAAGCAACCTCAGTGTCCATCAACAGATGAATGGATAAAGAAGATGTGGCACATATATACAATGGAATATTAGCCATAAAAAGAAACGAAATTGAGTTATTTGTAGAGCGGTGGATGGACCTAGAGTCTGAACTACAGAGTGAAGTAAGTCAGAAAGAGAAATACATATACTAACACATATATATGGAATCTAAAAAAAAAAAAAAAAGTGGTTCTGAAGAACCTAGGGGCAGGACAGGAATAAAGACGCAGATGTAGAGAATGGACTTGAGGACACGGGGAGGGGGAAGGGTAAGCTGGGACGAAGTGAGAGAGTGGCATGGACATATATACACTACCAAATGTAAAATAGATAGCTGTTGGGAAGCAGCCGCATAGCACTGGGAGATCAGCTTTGTGCTCTGTGACCATCTAGAGGGGTGGGATAGGGAGGGTGGAAGGGAGATGCAAGAGGGAGGAGATATGGGGATATATGTATATGTATAGCTGATTCACTTTGTTATAAAGCGGAAACTAACGCACCATTGTAAAGGAATTATACTCCAATAATGTTAAAAAAAAAATGTTAAAAAAAAAATAGAATGGATAGCTTTGTGAAGAAGTATACTCTTTAGTGCAACTGCTGAATTAAGAAGTGGATACCCAGCTATCAGCGGTACATTGAAGGGTTTTCTGCATTGCTGAAAAGAAATGTATTAAATGGCTTGTAAGATCTGTCCTAATATTACGATTCTGTTACTTAACATTCACTATTAAGATTTTCATTGTCACGAACACATGTGCATAAGAGTGTGCGCTCGCTCGCTCTCACTCTCTCTCCCCTTCCCCCAATTTCTCTCTTTCTCATCTAAACACACACACACTCATGCACACAGGCTATCTTGATTTATAAACCTTCATATGCCTTCTATGCTTAGTAGATGACTGAGAATTAGCAATATTTGATAGATCTTTAGGAAAACACATCATCTCATGACCCATGGCATAAGTCTTGATTACGTGCTCAAAATAAGACATATTTGTGACAATCCACAGTGTGATTTTGAACTGTAGTGTTAGTGTTTGATATTTTAAATTTTCAAGAAATAACCTTGACACTTTGAGTTAATGTCAAAATTGGCCTTCACGTCTTGTCATTAAACAATTGCTCACTTCTCTGAACCTCAGTGTCTTCATCTTTAAAGTGGAGACAGTCTCCTTCCCATAGATTTATGAGAATGAAATAAGATAACATACATGGTATAAAGTAAACGTTTAATAAAAATTGATTAACTCTTAACTAGGAGCAAAATAATTAACTAACTAGAACAATTCACTGTTTCTTCAGCTATCTCCACATAAGCATAAGAAAACAAAGCTTTTCAAAGTGTGAGTAAGATCTCTTTTGCTAACTAACTCCACTTCGTACTTTTATTTTCAATTTTTGTTACATAGTTTTTGGTAAACTATTTGAGATTCAGAAAATGTAGTAATCAAAAAGGTTTGTATTAAAACCATTTTCAAGAATGTGGTAATCTGTTCAACAGTCATTTATTTTGAAGGTCAAAGCTAAGATTTTTGAAAGTTTAAGAAAGGATGTATATCAGAAATACAATTCTGCTGAAGGCTATACTGAACACATAATTCTTACTCAGGAAACATTGCTTGAGTCGTCAGGTCTTTCAGTTGGCCTCTGATCTGACAAACTCCAGAAGATATTACTTCCCTTACTATTTCTCTCCTTCTCTGACTTTTTAGAATCAGAAGTAAAGATCAATTAGTTGCCCTTTTGTGTCCTAAAATCAGTTTTTCTCATGTGGAGGAATAAACGTATTTTCTACTTTGTACCAGTTGGCACTACAGTGTTGTCACAATATGCCAAATTCAGATGCTATGTAAACTTGAATTATTAAGACAAATTCATTAAATATATTCAAAACAAATGCTTTAGGTTTCATGCATTGAAACCTTATTTTAAAATGAAATTCTGTATAGTGTTGTTCTTCTCTGAAAATATAAAATGCAGCATTTAGGTTTTATTGACGTATTAATTGTTTCCCACATCCTCTGCTTTCAAACTCATTAAGTGTTTAAAATGCATGCTTAGTGTATATTGATACAGCTTTTTTCAAAAGCAATATGGTTATAATAGTATGACACAAAATCCAAATTATATAAAGCAATTTTCTCTATAAAATAATTTAACAAAATCAAAATTTATGCACAAAAATTTGTGCATAAAGTGTCAGAACTCTAACAGGACAATATTGGAAACTTCAATATCCAACATTAGAGGAGTGACTTGATAAAGTATCAGCATAATTGAATATTTTAGCCATTGAAGTAAAAATTATAGAAACTATATTAAAGTATGGAATAGGGATAAGAATATATGGTTTAAAATAGAATTATCTAGAATTAAGTATATTTAACAACTATGTAAAACGTGGATGTTTACATATGAAAGGAATGTGCAAAAGTGAAGAAATTTTAGGGTTTACATAGATCTTAGGCCCTGAGGTCCATGTGTAAGTGAAGAATCTATGTAGTTGGGGAATTGATTCTTTATTTATCTTTTATAAAAGTATAGAAGAGGATTCATATAATTTAGGTGATGTGTCTGTACAATTAATTAACCATTGGAGAAATGGAAATAGAAAAGATAGTACCTAGATTTTAACCAGTAGTCATTCTAAAATGCTACTGGCCTAACTGAATTTCTTGTAAGTTTTGCAAGGATTATATCATTTGACCTTGAGTGCTAAATAATTATGAGGCAAAAAGTAATACACTGGTAATATTGCTTTGTGATATTGTACATTAAACTGAAAAATAAACTATAAGATTGTATACATGAAAAGGACATTTTCAAAAGTTGTAAGAAACTGATATACTTTAATCAACTTCTAATTTGTTTTATTCACTTTAAAGTTATAATTTTTCCATAAAGCACCATTTAATACATTATTATACTATAATTCAAGAACATTAATGCATTTTTCAACAGGGATAAATTTACTAATGGTAATTTATTAGCAGTGAATATGACTCAATTTTAATAGTGAATTATCGGAACACTTTCTTATTTACCATATTACCCATTTCTATTTTAGCTTATGGCACAAACTTCTATTTCTTATAAATTTCTATAATTATCTCTCATTTTAAGAATATATCTTAATCCAGCAATAATGCTGTCACTGAACAGCTGGAAAGAGTTTTAAATATACTTTCTAAAGTACTTAATTCCTTCGGAGAACCAAACTTGTCATTCTCACAAATTTAAGAAAGTACTGAATAGTTTATCCTTAAGATACAAAGGCAACATTGGGAAGTAAATTACCACATTTAATACTTGAGTCTTTCTTATAAATTTAAAGAATTTTCATCTTGATCATAGAGAATGAATTTTTTCAAATCCTGTTTTCAATTGCAATTGGGACATTTGAATGGATTTCTGAAAATGAACTGGAAAGATATCATGAGTTCATAATGATACTTCTAATTCGAGTTTACTAGTATAGGGTATTTACTTACCTTCATTGGTCTGGCATCTGTATCTCCTTTTTCCCATAGGAAAAAAATCCTAGTTCTCAATAACACCAACAAAATTACTCATTTGATTTATCCCTCAATACACACACACACACACACACACACACACACACACACACATATTCAGAATTACAATACCAGTAGTAACACTAACAATATCATTACTAAAAACAGTTTAATAATTTTTGCGGCTTTTTTTAGTACTTAAAATATGTTCTATTGGTATGTATGTTAAGTTACTGTGGTTTTTAAAAAAATTATTTATTTATTTATTTTTGACTGTATGGGGCTTCGTTTCTGTGAGGGCTTTCTCTAGTTGCAGCGAGCCGGGGCCACTCTGCATCGCGGTGCGCGGGCCTCTCACTATCGCGGCCTCTTTTGCTGCGGAGCACAGGCTCCAGACCCGCAGGCTCAGTAATTGTGGCTCACGGGCCTAGTTGCTCCGCGGTATGTGGGATCTTCCCAAATCAGGGCTCGAACCCGTGTGCCCTGCATTGGCAGGCAGATTCTCAACCACTGCGCCACCAGGGAAGCCCAAAGTTATTGTGTTTTAATGTCATTTTAAGTAGTTCCTCTTGAAGGCTATGCTTTCAACTCAATACACAGGTTTCTTTCTACTGATTTTTTGAGATTGCTCTTTTAAACGTTAATTTGTTTTTTAATTATTTAAAATATTTACAGGGTTCCAAAGTAAATCTTCAGGGGAAGATATATTCAGAGATGTTTTGCTTCTCACCCTGTAGTGTCCATCCTATTGCCTCCCACCCTCTAAGGGTAACCATTATTATTCGTTTTTATTCTAGGCTTATCCTTACATTGTTTTTTATACATTTTTCTCCATCTCACTTTCTTCACTTAAAAATATATCCTGAAATAACTCCATTCTAGTATTTATATATGGTCACAATTCCTTTTTACAATTTCATAATTCTCTGGTGGATGTAGCGTATTTTTTTCAATCAGTCCCTTATTGATGGGCATTTAAATTGTTTCCAATCTTTACAAATAAATCTCAGTGAGTAGTCTTATAAATATGTCACTTTGTATTTCTGCAGTGTTTCTTTCAGATAGAGTCCCAAAAGCCAAAGCATAAATGAACATATAATTTGCCTTAAATTGTTAAATTTCCCTTTATAAGGATTATGCCATTTTGCCTTTACACCAACAATGTATTAAAGTGCTTTTTCCCATAGCCTAGCCAACAGAGCCTGGTGTCAAATTTTTGGATTTTTTGCCAATCTAATAGATGAGAAATGGTATCTCAGTATATTTAATTTGTATTTTTTAAGAGTAAGTTTTAATTTCTATGTAAAAAACTCCTTTTATGAGTAATTAGAATATTTAAAAATGAGAAGTATTTTTTTAGATAAAAGAACCTGCAGTATATACATTCTAGGTAAATTTTGAAGTTTAACACAAGATTACTTTCGGTTAGGATTGGATTGTTAAAACAATGTTACATAGAAAAAGAAGATAGACATGACTGTGAAAGTGAACTTCAGAAATTAAATATTTCGGTTTTATTCAAATGTCATGGAAACCATGCAAAAGAAATAATCCTCACATTGATAAGCAAAAATTTACTGTAGTTAAGAAGTTTGTGATATAAACTTCTATAAAGTACTAAGACTTTATAAAGTACCAAGTCTTGAAGGAAAGTCTATAAATGATCTTGTAATTGCAGAGGATTTTCTATAGCAGACTTAGATTTGATTAAATATAGAAGTCAAGTCTATTGTACTTCAAGTTGTAGCCCAAAACCAAAGCCAGTTTAAGAAAAATTGTTGTCCTCTAACAAAACCAGAGATGATGAGTTCTGGTCCTTATTCATGGACTATCTGAGTCTTTCCTATGTTCCTTAATAATGTTTCTAAATATATTTTAATATTTTATTTGGATTGAATAAAGGAGATCCTATCATATTACTCTGACATCAATAACTAATGTCCTCTTCAACAAGAATTGTGTTTTCCTTAGAAGACAAAATATTAAAGAAAGGATTATGGAGAATTATTCCTGCCAATTAATTCTCAGTTATTTTCTTTCCTTTCAGCACCTTCCCTGATAGGTATGGTAAGGAAGGACTGGGCATCCCAAAATAGCATTGCCATATCATGGCAAGCACCTGCTTTTTCCAATGGACCCATACTGGACTACGAGATCAAGTACTATGAGAAAGTAGGTCTTATTTGGAGCTTCCTAAAAATCTACATATACATATATATGCATATATGTATATACTAAGCATGTTGTTATACAATATTATTTTACTTTAAAACCTATTCTTTTTCGTCCTAACTTCATACCTACTATGTCTTTGAATACTCTCCAATATACTATTGTGCTTATAATTTCTTAATTAATTTGTCTTGTTTTATGTCAGATTAAAGTAGAAGACACAAGATGTTCATCTCTACCTTCACTTACTCTAGGGAGTTTTACAATAGAGTAAGAAGTTGTAACTCCTTCAACTTACAGTTTAATTGACATAACATTGTTTCTAAAACTCACTTGGGAAGAAATAGTAAAATGGCATTACCATAATCTAAAGCAATTTCGTGTAGGCCATATCCTTTGCCAATGAGTTTAACGTTACAGTCTGCTAAAATTTGGAAAGTTATGATTTAAGGTTTAAGTGGAAATAGCTGATGAATTAAAAATTTTCTTTACATTCAGGTCAGCTGATTTATTTTATAAGTTAGCAAGATAAATATGGTTAGTAAATCAACTTTTAACCTTAATTTCCATTTCTGTCATTTAAAATTGTTCTCAGTTACTATATTTTCCCAAATTATATACATCCTTAGTTTTATGGTATTCACATACATTCTTTATGCTTTTCCCTCCATCCCTCACCATTATGATACTGTCCTATAGATATTATAGCAGAACATATAGTCAATTCTGATAATATGTCCCATTGGGCTGATACTACCCTGGAATATTGGTAAAGTGAGCATTACATTTAAAAAAATTATAATGTAAAAATTATATATAATTCCCAGTGGTATATTAAATAAGAAAGAACTTGTGTTTCTGTAACTTACTAGAAGCAAAGGAACATCACAAATAAATTTAGGTTTCCTATGGAGAAACATAGGACAAGAAGAGAAATAGAAGTCTTTATTTTTCTATTCTGCTGCTTCTGAGCAAATGTAAGTTTGAAAAGCGGAGAAGTGACTCAGTAGCATGGCTGTATCTAGTAATTTCAGAATTATATAGTCAATGAAAACTATCATTATTATTAACTGACATGGATAAATCCATAGTCTAAGAAAGGAGGAATTGACTCAGTTTAATTGGATTATAGATTCTGCACATTAGTCTAGCCAGCATGTGCTCAGAAATCCTGTTGGGCTATTCTTTCAAATGTTACAACCCGTAGCATCCTGTCACAAAAATATATGTATTTTCCATCCACTCGTTTAAATATATCTTCATGTACCCAAAAATTCAGAGTATTTAAAAAGCAATGCACACATTTTTTTTTTTAAGTTTAATTATTTATTTATTTATTTATTTATTTATGGCTGTGTTCGGTCTTCGTTTCTGTGCGAGGGCTTTCTCTAGTTGTGGCAAGTGGGGGCCACTCTTCATCGCGGTGCGCGGGCCTCTCATTATGGCGGCCTCTCTTGTTATGGAGCACAGGCTCCAGATGCGCAGGCTCAGTAATTGTGGCTCACGGGCCTAGTTGTTCCGCGGCATGTGGGATCCTCCCAGACCAGGGCTCGAACCCGTGTCCCCTGCACTGGCAGGCAGATTCTCAACTACTGCGCCACCAGGGAAGCCCCGCACACATATTTTTAAGCAGCTTTTCAGAATAAAAATATTTCTCTGTGTTTTATAAAGGTTATATTTCATACGCAGAAAATCACTCTTATTCTATTGTCATTTTTACTTCATATGTTTGAAGATGAAAATAACTTGCAATATTTCCAGTTAAAGAAAAATTATACTGATTCCATAAAAAAAGAACCACATTCATCCAGTCAAAACTTTATAAATTAATAATATTCTGAAAGATGGTCATTGACATAATATTCACGTTTGAATGATAGAGTAAATAATGTTATGAAGGAGTTTATTTTGTAAGAAAATGGCAGTGATCCAGTGCTAATGGATTAAACATGGAGTTGGAAGCCAAGGATTCCTAATTCATGTACTGACTCTGACTGTCATTATGCTTGTGGTCAGGAAGAAGTCTATTAATCTCCCTATGTCTCAGACTTCACATTTATAAAATGGAAATAAAGATATCAACTCTTCTAGTAGATGGTAAAGATTAATTATGAACAGACCTGAAGGTGAAGAGTGTATGAAGTCAGTATGAAATATCATTTAAGAAAGCATTATGGAAATATTTGGCATATTATATAGTACAATATAGAATCAGAGCACAATAGCATGGGAATTATGTACAAACTAAATAAAAATTATGATATCTTCATACATAAATACATAATGTGTAGGCAATCAATCAAGATGTTAGAAAATCAAACCTCTCAGAGAAAGCATAAAATGACTGACAGCATTAAAACTTTTCCCAACTATGACTTCAGATTCTTACTGTACCTTTTATATATCTATATCTATAATGCAGTTTCTCCTCCCAAGAATTATTTTTATAAAGCTTATAACTAGGGCAACCTACAATAGAACTCTTAGTTAAAAGTGCTAATTTCTTTATTAGGAATCTAAATATAGTTCAGTAAGAAAAGCAAAATACAAAGCAGTACATGTACAAATGATCCTATTTTGGGAACACAAATATTCCCCCATCTATATATATTTTTGTGTGGTTATATTAACGTACAGAATATGGAATGGAAATATGCTGTTTTAGGTGTTACCTATTGGGTTAGAATGGGATGAGGGGTGGAAGTACATAGATGGGGGTAAGAGAGAGAGCGAGGTAGCAAATATAGATAAATATGGATGGATGGATGAATGGATAGATCCTAAATAGCTTTGGTAGCTGTCCTAGATCAAGTTGCCCAAAGGCAGACCCTGAGATGGGAATTTGTGTGTAAGTGATTAATGAAGAACGCTCCCAGGAGAACTGGTAAGACAATGGGAAGGCAGGACTATGAAGGAAGATGCAAATCAAACTCAGAGTGAACAGGGGAGCTCTGGAGTCTAAATTACGTCTCAGAGTTCATCCTATGGAGACAAAGAAGCTGAGCTTCCATACTCAGGCTCCAGTCAGTCATTGACCACAGGCCTGAACGGACATATACATGTGGTATTCAGGAAAAAGTCATAGGCACATCTGGTTCTCCATTGTGGCTCCAGTTGCCCAAGTTTAGGTGTCTAAAGTAGATGGCAGGTACAAGCCTTTAAATGCAAAACACATAGAAGCTAGGGGATGGGAGCAGGAACAGGTAAAGGTGATCCAGGTAGATCTCATGGCACACCAACTAATAACTAAGGCACCTCAATGCTCAGAGAGCTATGAGAGAATTTTACTTCTCCGCTCATTATGATATCCATAGTCTCCTCAGTCTTTAATATTGGTGCCGCAGTCTTTAATTTATGGCATTTAAACTTTACATTTCCTTTCAATCAAAGATATAGTGTATTGCTAAACTTAATTAAATGATCAATATTCCTCCATTCTCTGAGGAATTCATGCTGTTTTATTAAGTTATTGTGTTAGGAGCATTATTCTGTAAATCAGGAGAGAAGTTAAGCTGCTTAGAATGTGAAGTGTCTACAAATATCTGAGGTCAAACACATACTGTTGTTACCAGTGACCTTTGCTTAGAAAAAGGCGCTGGCGTAAATGTTCAAAAATTTGAGTTTGGCTCAGACCTTAACTTTCTTAGTCGTGTTTTCTCATCTGTAAAATAAGGGTCCAGAAAGATAATCTCTTCCATTTTTAGCTGTTTCCAAATGCTACTATGTTTGTGTTTGTACAGTTATATAGATATGTTATACTGTCTTTCAAAGAACTTATGTATACTAAAATTAAATACATACACACATTTTAAAAAATACATCACCACAGGGAATAATCTTCACATCATAATTATATATAAAAATTAAAACCCTGCTATGATTGTCTTTTGTTTCTGTGTGTGTGTGTGTGTGTGTGTGTGTGTGTGTGTGATGAGAGGGCTATGGAGAAGAAAATATATTGTTTGTGGGTTATAATTAATTAGATATTCTCTATTCAGTTAATTATACTCCCCCAATTCTTGGTTACTTTTCTCTTTTCATACTCAAAAAGTGTTTTATTTTTTTAAACTCACATGAATATAGTTTGAATATGAAAAGTCACTTAAAATAATGAAGAAAGTCACGCATGTTACCAAAAAAGTTTATATTTTGTATTTACTTACTAACAATGCTTTTCTTCAAAGTAGAGCCTCCTCATAATGAGGGAACTGTTAAAAACCATGAAGACAATTTAGGTGATACACACTTTATATAACACTTCATGAAGTGGATGGTCTCCTTTCAAGGAAGTGCCAAATGGGCCGGAAGGCAGGGAGCTTTTATAGCACAAGGAATAAAGAATAAGGGAGAGAAAAAGAAAATATCTGATTGGCTGGAGCCACACAGTCAACCTTGTTTAGGGTGAGAATGAACAAGGAAAGACGTATAGAGCCCAGAGCTGGCTTGGCGTTTGGGGACTGGGTAACTGGATATACTGCGTGTTTTTTTTTTAATTGAAGTATAGTTGATTTACAATGTTGTGTTAATTCTGCTGCACAGCAAAGTGACTCAGTTATACATATATATACAATCATTTTTGTATTGTTTTCTGTTATGGTTTATCCCAGGACACTTAATATAGTTCCCTGTGCTTTACAGTAGGACCTTGTTGTCCATCCATTCTATATGTAGTAGTTTGCATCTACTAACCCCAAACTCCCAGTCCGTCCCTCCCCCACCAGTCCCCCTTGGCAACCACAAATCTGTTCTCTATGTCTGTTAGTCTGTTTCTGCTTCATAGATAGCAGAAATATGACATTTGTGTCATAGTTTAGATTCCATATGTAAGTGACATCATATGGTCTTTGTCTTTCTCTTTCTGACTTACTTCACTTAGTATGGTAATCTCTAGTTGCATCCATGTTGCTACAAATGGCATTATTTCGTTCTTTTTATGGCTAAGTAATAGTCCACTGTATATATGTACTACATCTTCTTTATCCATTCATCTGTCAATGGACATTTAGGTTGTTTCCATGTTTTGGCTATTGTGAATAGTGCTGCTATGAACATAGGGGTGCATGTATCTTTTTGAATTATAGTTTTCTCTGGATATATGCCCAGGAGTGGGATTGCTGGATCACATGGTAATTCTATTTTTAGTTTTCTGAGGAGCCTCCATTCAGCCAACTGATTTCCATAGTGGCTGCACCAACTTCCATTCCCACCAACAGTGTAGGAGGGTTCCGTTTTTCCACACCCTCTCCAGCATTTGTTATTTGTAGACTTTTTAATGATGGCCATTCTGACTGGTGTGAGGTGGTGTCTCATTGTAGTTTTGATTTGCATTTCTCTAATAATTAGCAATGATGAGCATCTTTTCTTGTGCTTATTGGCCATCTGTGGATATACGGAGTTTTTGATCCAGCAGAGCTTTTACAGAGACACAAAATTATCAAAGTTTTGGTTTGCTGACTTGGCACTCTGGATGGGAGCGGTTCCATCTTGGGCTTAGAAAGTTATTTCAATAAGTCAATAAGACATCATCTGTCCCCAACCCCTCAGTCTCCACCTTCGACATGTTGCAGACCCTCTTGCAGTCACTAAATATCAAAACTCTCATTGAACATCAAATACACCATTCCCTTAGCTCTGCTCCTACCTCCTTTCTTTACCCTTTGTTTTCACATTTTTAATTTTTCTTCTCCTTTGTTTCTCTGCCCATAGCACTTTTCTTTCTCTTGCTTCTTTGTTCTTTTATTATATTTATCAAAGACAGTCTTGATTAGAGTCATTTATGTGTGTATCTGACTCCCTCACTAGTTTGTAAGGCCCTGAATAAAGGAGATCATTTCTTGTTTGTCTTTGTCGCCCAACCTCGAGTCAGTGCCTAACACCACTGTTTGCTTTCAGTCAAATTCTAAAGAAATTAATAAAATCCTCTCTTTGTTCAGAACTCATTCAGAGGAAGTTGAAACAACTTACCAACCACTGTGAAATTACCCCTAACAATTAAGAAAAAAAGAAAGAAAGCCCCCAGGACTTCCTGTTTCTACCTGTCCATAAGAAGGACACACACTGATATCCATCAGCTGAGACAATGCTCTGTTAATAAATAGAATGTAAGCACAGGAGGGCAGGGATTTCTTTTGTCCATGTTCATATCCTTAGTACTCAGAAAGGCACATAGCTCATAATTCATAGGCAACGATAGTTGGCCAATTATATGCCAGATACTTTTAAAAGTGTTTTTTATGTATTAAGCAATTCAATTCCAATAACAACGCTTTGTAATAAGTACTATTACCCTTCCCATTTTACAGATGATGAAACTAAGGTACAAGAAACCTAAGTAACTTCACCAAAATAACCCAGGCAATAAGTGGTTGTTAACACCTACTTGCATCACAATTGGATGTCTCAGAAAAGTCAGTGCTTTCTGCTGATGCTGATTTTCTAGGTTCCCTTCATTACTCTCTGCTGCCCATTTTGCATCTATAAAATGGCAGCAATAAAATATACCTACCTCACCAGGGTGTTGTACAGCTCCACTAATTACCAACTGGTAGCTCATTTTGCAAACATGAATCCTCCATAATAGTTCATTATTCTTACATCCAATATTTAAAGACCTGTGAATGGTAAAGTCTTTTCCTTACAATTCTCTCAATTTTTTTTTTTAACCAGTCAGCAGTTTTTAGATTTTGCTTAAGAAATTTCGTCATAAGAAAGGAAATATTTCTTATATACAGATGGTCAATAATTATAAAATTCTGAATTTGTTTAACTTGCCATAGTTTCACCTACTCTACCAATTATAGAATTGAGTATCTACGAGGTTTATATAAAATATGTAATTTCATGTCATGAAAACACTGTATTGTTTTAAAAAAAGGTGAAGAGATTTGTGGGAAGCTTTTCATTATGGGAAATATTTTCATCGCTCAGGGATGATTTAAAGTAGTCTCCTTCGATAGGAGGTTGAATCATTGCTATCTTTTATAAAAGTCTCATACTTCTCAATAACAAACTTTGCACAATAAGTCTCTTTCTTCCTTCTGTCCCCTCTTATTCTACTTTCTCAGGGTAGTTTTTCCCCCAAGATAACAATTCAATAAATACTACTTTTTTCCTAAAATATATAAGCAGTAAATCTGCATCTTTATTTGATTAAAAATATATGAAGCAACTATTGTAGAAATAATCAACTGAAAAAGAAGAAAATCCTTCTCTCCTTCCTTATAAAATTGTCAATATACATTTCTTATTTTCTTCTGTTGTATTTCCTTCACTTAGGTGTTTGCCCAAAAGCGGAAGAGAATTTTCTGTTCGCTTCCAGGAATGCTACTCTTACCTCTATCCACTGTTTAGGTACAGAAACATTTCTCATTTATTCTCTGCATCCTCCTTCCACAATGACCATCTAATGTGTACATTTTGTAACATAAATGTAAACTTGCATGTAAATTGAAACATGGTTTTCATATAGGAACTAAGAAAACTGTGGTTGAGGAAAGGGCATATGGATTCCCTGGATCACAGAAGGAACTTGCTGAAATGCAGGTTCTGATTCAGTTGACTGGAGGTGGCTTAAAGGAGGTGGGATGAGGGTTTGCATTTGAAACAGCTCACAGGGAAGGCTAGCACTGCCTCTCCCAGGACCACACTTGAAGCTGTAAGTCTCTAGAGGCGCCACTTCTCCATTACCTCAATTTAAAGGTGTGGATAGAGGGAGAATAACCACAACCCTCTAAACATACACGTGAACTTAAATATTGAACCATCTTTATAACTGGCTAGAACCTCTGTAGATGTTACATGTCTTGTGTGATATTTGAACCTAAAATATTAATCCGAAGCAAAATGCAGTAAATAAGGGACCACGTCAGTTTCAGATAAAATTGAGTTGTTCCTAATGGAATCGGCAAATTCCTGAGCTGCTAAATAAAACTTTCGTGTTCTCTTTTTTCCTTTCTTTTCATAATTCTTATTTGTTGCCATGTCCACCACAGAGAGATTGGATATGAGCATTTGGTACTAATTAAAACAACATTACCTGATAAAAAATGGATGGCAAGGGAATTTACTGATACAAACACTCATTACAGAGATTTCATTGCCAATTTCCACGTTGTGTAGCAAACACCACACTATGTAGAAGCCTGTCTGGTTTAGTGAGCCCAGGGAGTCCCCACAGTGCCTGGAGCAGAGATTTTCGTGGTCGCAAACCTGGGACTGGTGCCAGCACTGCATCAACAGCAGCAGCTGTATGGTTTGAATGTATCTGAATAGAAAGAAATTGAAAGATATTTGCACTGTGCATCTAGTATAAGGTTTGCACGCATATGAAAATTACAAATGTCTACTGACTCCTCTAGCTTTAAATTGTCTTCTGTTTCATAAGAGTCATACTACCTTTTGTTTGATTTGAAAAATGGATTTGTTTAAAATTACAGAAGCTAGATTTAGTATGTCAAAGATTTGATACATCCAAAAGAGGAAAAACTAAAATTGGTAGAACTAAGTAAATATACTTCATTTAAAACTTTAGAATATATCTAAATTTATAGACTGAAATGGAGGTTATAAGCATAATGAGTATCAAAGTTTATGTTTTGGTTTTCAAGAATAAAACAATACC
Organism: Eubalaena glacialis; assembly: GCF_028564815.1. Taxonomy (NCBI): domain Eukaryota; kingdom Metazoa; phylum Chordata; class Mammalia; order Artiodactyla; family Balaenidae; genus Eubalaena; species Eubalaena glacialis. Next base: position 46,250,151 of record NC_083721.1, read on the forward strand.
CACTTCACTGTGCTCAAAGGGCCTGGATTCTTTTGGTGGTATGTAGTCACCAGAAGTGCAATCTTAGCCCTGATGTTGTAATACTAGCTAAGGCTGCTCATTAATCACACTTCTGCCAACTTGCTATATTTCAATCAGCTCTAAATTTCATAACATTTTAATTCAATATCACATCCTGAAGTCATAATCAGTTGCTTTGATATTCCTGGTCAGAATTTTCTTAAATTGCTTCCTCATCACTTTAATGAATTCCATGTCTTCATCTCTTTTTTGATGAGGTTAGGGTAAACTAGATTATTTTCCAATTCTGAAATTCCATGATTGCATAAGCTTATTATTATTTTATTGTGTCTGGCTTTGCTATGCAAGCTGATAAGAAATTATCAAGTAAGAGTAATGAAGGAATGAGAGATTTGATGTTTCCAATGAAAATATGAGATATTAAAAAATTACAGGAAAGTATATAAAAGGCTTAAGGGTGAAAGAGTAATTCAATTTCTTCAACAATCTGGAAATCTATATATTTACAACCAAGTTTTGCATTTCTAAGAAAAGATAAAAATATAAGGCTATTTTAAAAAGATTAATTACTACTCCTATAAATTTCTACCTCCTCTTAAAAATTATTGTTTGGAGGGAAGAAATAATACAATGGAACATACAGCTTGGAGTAGAGGTTATAGAACCCACAATACCAAATTCTAAGAGGATCACAAATGTCCCTTTAAGTAGGGGCAGGTGGTGGGACAGAATACTAGGAACTATTCTAGGAAAGTGTCTAGGTTAGTGCCCACCAGAATCAGGATAGCCTCGGAGTATGCAAAATTAGCATTTTTCCATTATAGTTTCATTCCTTCAGAAAAAATTTTTCTGAGAAGTAACAAGGACACAAATTCAAACTTCCTCTAAACTTCTGATCTAGTTTGGTGAAAATCAGACAAACAAAAATCCCATAGACAGGCACCAATTATTTGAGTGTGATATTGCCATGAATTCAGACTGCGTTCAGCCTTCAAAGAACTGCTCTTCCATTAATGTAAAATGTAGATATAATGTTATTACTTCAGAAAGCCAAATGTACAAGTCAGATATCTAACTTTCTATCCTAAAATGATGAAAGTGTAAATACTACTGTATAATGCCTGTAGGCAAATCTTGCCAGATTTTCTAATATAAATTTCAAGCTAAGAATTGCAACTCTGGTAGATGATGTTATCTAACCCTTAGCAAGTTTCCCCTGATCACTGGCCTTGTTAAAGTGTTGACTGAGTCATACTCCCTTGGGAGAAATGTAAGGTTTGCTGTTTCAAGTGCAGTTAGAAATACAACCATATTTTTGCCTATTCCTTAAACAATTACAATTTGGGGCTACAAGTACAAACATAATTACCAATTCATAAATTTACTTTTTTCTCTTCTGATACTGTACTACTACTTTTTTCATCTTGCACTTAATGAGGAAATCTATAAACTGAACAAAGATGCATTCATTTCTTCTGAGGATTTTAAAGCCTGTAATTGTATGATAAATCACGTGAAGTTATCTTGTGAGATTTCCTATAGAATATGAGGTGGCTGTTTACAGAGTGCATTGTTTAGCCCCATTTTCCTTCAGGGATTTATTAGGAAACACTAATAGAGGAAATAAATATGGACCATACAGAGGGTAAGGTAGAGCTAGCAACTTTTCTTAGTAGTCAGTCAGGAATTTGGTGGGGTTTCCTCCTTGGATAGTTCACTCCAATAAATACTTCTATGAAAGGTGTGTATGTGTTTTTAAACTGTATTTTTAAGCACAGTTTTTATTAGACCCCATAGATTTCAAAATATTGCAGTATTATAAAGAAAATCCAACTTTTTATTTAAGAAATATGTTAAGCTTCTGTGTGCCTCTGCTGCCTGACTTGATTTGCAGATTCTTTTTTTTATTGCTGGAGGGAATGTCTAACATCCAAGATTGTAGTATATCCAGTATTAGGAAACCTGTTCTTCTGGAGCTAGAGAACCCTTATTTATTGCAAGGCCAAGATTTGATTTTGTTGGATGAATTAGGAAAACAAAAATGAGTTAGAAGCTAAAATATTTGCACATTTCTAGTCCTTAAAACTACTTTCCCAATCTTGAATGAAGGTAGAGAAAAACATTTTGGTGTTAATACTTAACTTGGATTATGAAAAAACAAAAATAATGTTAACAAATAGTAGTTTACTGAGTGCACTCTACTTGTATTAATTCATTTTAAGACAAGTTAATTAGCTGCTAGCTTATTGAGAGACACCTACCTACTTCATGATTACCACTTAGATTTTAACCTCCAGCTGGCAACTTAGTAAGAAACCGTGATAAAAATATATTTAGATATTGATGGAACGTTAAAAGTGCCTGGATTGTTGCTTATTTCATTTTTCTTCTGTTGCTTTTTTAACTTTTGGTGGCTTTTTAGTCAATTCACATTGATATTTGTGAAACAAAATATTTTACACAATAATAAATACTCTATCTAGTCATAGTGGATTTGGACAGACCTGGGTTAGAATTCAGGCTTTGAAACCAGTTAGCTTTGTGACCATAGGCAACTCGTTTTATTTCCTTAAGACTTAACTTCTTCATCTGTTAGGAGAGAAATGATAACACCCACATAAGCTATTATGAGGAATAGATTAAATGAGACTTTTAAATGTGAATCATTTCATTTGCTACTGGGAAAGAGTAAGCATTCAATACATAGACCCTACTAAAACTGGTATTAGTTTCAGTGTCATTACCAGTTTTGATTTTAATAGGGTTCTAGTAGGTACAGTAGGTCCTTTAAATTTTTGTCACCCAAACAGAATGCCATCTTACCCAAAGTGCAAGCGTGACCATCAAAAGGATTATTCTATTTTATAGATCGTATGGTAATAAGTAAAACAGGGGTAAAGACAGTAACGAATGTGTGGACTATGGCACAGAACCAGTTCCTACATTTAAAAATTACCATCCACATCAATATTAATCAGTTGATACCATCCCATAATATTATTTTATTGTCACTTAAGAAGTTTTAGTATAAGCATGTGATAACATTCTAATTTGGAAATTACAAAAATTGATATCTTAAATTATGAATTTACATAGTTTATGAACTGTAAAACATTTGACATTAAATAAGATACAGAAAATTTTTTTCTTCGAAATTGGACATAACTGTACAGTAGTATGGCCATAAACATGGAAAATAGTTTCATTCTAATCGTACTTTCCAAGTACACATTAGATATATTGATGACAATACAGGCCATATTTCGCTTTGATACAAGATTCTCACTCTTCTAAGTTTTTTATATATGAGAATAATTCATGAAGCATGGTGTTCTATTTATTTTGGCAGATTTTATTATTTCATTACTCTCTAGGTAGGGTAAATTACTCTAATGGGTCCACCATGTCTTCCCTCATGGTTTCATTTCTTCTGTGTCTTTCTTTATACTCTTTAAAGGCCAAAGTAGGTTATGCAGAGGATACACAGCAGCCAAACATTCTCTTTCTCTCATGTACCATCTTTGCAATAGCAACCTTTTCTCTCTAATTATTTTATTTATTTATTTATTTATTTATATTTTTGCTGCACTGTGTCCTCGTTGCTGTGCGCAGGCTGTCTCTAGTTGTGGCGAGTGGGGGCCACTCATCGCCGTGGTGTGCGGGCCTCTCACTGTGGTGGCCTCTCCCGCTGCGGAGCACAGGCTCCAGGCGCACGGACTCAGCAGCTGTGGCACGCGGGCTCAGCAGCTGTGGCACGCGGGCTCAGCAGCTGTGACTCGCGGGCTCCAGAGCGCAGGCTCAGCAGCTGTGGTGCACGGGCCCAGCTGCTCCACGACATGTGGGATCCTCCAGGACCAGGGCTCGAACCCGTGCCCCCTGCATTGACAGGCGGACTCTCAACCACCGCGCCACCAGGGAAGCCCTTTTCTCCAATTATCAATCATTCATGAAAATAGAGATATATTGAAAAGTTGGCAATGTTGTGGTAAATAAGTAAAGATTTCACATACAAAGAGATTCCCAAACAGAGAGCGTGAGAACCCTCTTAGAAGTATAGAGGTTAAAAATATGAATGGTTATTAGGGCAAATTTAATCTAACTCTCTGATATTTATTAGGAAGCTAGACCCAGAAGAATTGTGGCTTGTGTGATATTGACCACACAGTTTCCCTGAATGCAAGGCCAGTCCTCTTCTAATATTCTGTATTGTCTCAGAAAGCGCCACCATTTGGAAGCTACTTCCCTTATAGGAAAAGATACTGAACATTAACCTCATCTACAGATCAAATGTATTAGTTTTCTATTGCTACGTAACAAATTACCCCAAAACTGAGCAGTTTTAAGCAATGAGTATGTATTATCTCACAAAATGTCTGAGAATCAGGAATCCAGGAGTGACTTAGCAGGGTAGTTCTGGCTCTGGGTCTCCCATGGGGTTGCAGACAAGCTGTCATGGGCTGCAGTCAGCTGAAAGCTTAACGAGGCAGGGCAACTTTTTTTCCAGCTCATTCATGTGACTTGGGCCGAAAGCTTCAGCTACTGTTCATGGGGACCTGATCACATCTAAAAGAGAGTGCACATTTAACACCAAACAGGCAGTGTCTTTTATAATCTAATCTTAGCAATTACTATCACTTCTGTCATATTTTATTGGACACACAGTTCAACCCTGGAAGGGGACTGCATAATGGTATAAATATTGGGTTGGCCGACAAGTTCCTTCGGGTTTTTCCGTAACATTTTATGGACGAACCCGAACGAACTTTTTGGCCAACCCAATACTAGGTGTGGGGATCATCAAGGTCAGTTTTGGAAGCTGGCCACCATATCAGGCTTCTTGGAAGAATCTATGATATTTCAATTTGCCTTCAACAAAATAATTATCTCTGAGAAAATGCAATGTACCTATTCTGAAACGCCAATAATTTTTAAAACATACTCTAGATAGTTCAGTGATATGGCCATTCCATTTTTTAGAATTTCCCCAGAAGATTGGCCTATTCTGTCCAAAATTCAACATATAAAGCTTAACTTCATACACATATGAAGTTAACACATACACATATGATCTCTTTTTTCCCAAATAACTCAGTCATGTCATTTAAAAGCCCTTGTAGTTGTTTCTCTGTCTCTAAAATAAAAGTAACATAAACAACCTAACTACATTTCCAAGTAAGCAATCCCATGCATACTCCTCATGAAGAAAGTTAAACAGAAAAATTTACATAGAACTTTGGCCTTGTATTCAGCTGTAACTAAGAATTCATGTTGTTTTGACTCTTGCATGACCTTAACAATTTTTGATAGTTAAAGTAGACCAGATCTCACCAGAGCACAATTCCCTGGTTTACAAAAGGATTAAGCCACCCTTGGAAACAACAGAAGTCTCCTCTCCCTGTATAACCACTCTAATACAGTAAAGATACATAGGAAAGTAGTTAATATTGTGTAAATAATTAAAATTTTAATTTATGAAAGAGATTTCTAAACTTGATTAGATGAACCAATGTAGTGCTTCTCAGGTCATTAAAAAATTAAATATTTGAACTTTTTCCCAAATCAATATTAGTTAAAGTATAAAAAACAAGTTAAGTGCATATTTATATAAGGAGCCATGGGATTATTTAATAGGTTAACTCTTAAGTATAGAAAAAAACCAGAAGAGTTGCATGAATCTGTTTGTGTGTGTGTGTGTGTGTGTGTAAATGGAAAATTAGATCAAGAAAGATAATTTCCCAAGAAATTTGTATCTGGATTTGTGTTATCTAATATACTCAAATAAATATCTCAATAAAGGCATGGCTAAAAATAGAGGCGTTTCACTGCTTCAACCAATCCTCTAAACGCTACTCTTTTCTAGTTGTTACTCAGTACATCTCTTTAAAAACAAATTTCTTTGAAAAAAATGCCACACTTTCTTAATTTAGAAACTTAACATCCTCAAGAAATGCATCAGACCTTTAAAATTTAGAAAAAAATAATTACTACAAAAGTGCTCTGGGAGTTAAACTATTACAGCAAAACTCTTTTGGCTTATTCCCACATAGTAAGCGATGTGTAGTAAGCTGCTACATTTCCTGGCTGTGCTATTATTATCCTGATTCCCCAAGGGAAGACTTAAGTGTCTTAGATTCTTAAATGAGGGGGAAAAAAACCTAAGTCTGTATGCTACTTCAAATAAGTAGAAATAATTATGAGGCTTCTCTGACCAGATATAACTTTTGCCTTGGAGAATAAAGCAAGGCCCCTTGCAACAGCCATTAGTAATGACACTGATATAATTACTATTTGAAAAAAAGGGGTATCTGCCCAGAAAAATCAATTATAAACCACCAAATGTTCCTTGGACTCTTCAGAGAGGTTCTGTGCCTACTGTCTCTCATGACCTCTCCATTAAGAGACTGGCTGGCTATACTCCTAATGGTTTTCTTCAGTTATTTAGAAGGGATTTCTAAGCTTTTGTATTTCATATTAAAATGGTCTGCAGAGAATTTCCTGATTGTCTTTCTTTCAGAACAGAAGGGTCACTCTGGGGAAAACAGAGTAATCCAGGTGGCTTTGCTCTAAAAACGTAACTTAGAAGCCTCTCCAGTTAGCACTGTTTGTCATGCAAACGTTGAATCTCATAAAATGAAGCAAACTATGTATGATGATGTTGCTGTCACTGAAAAATTACCGGAAAAAATAGTTAAAATAGTCATTAGGAGTAGTTATCTGTAATCTAAGGCAAGGCGAAGCTGATTTGAGCATCTGCATTTATCAACTTTTTTGTTTTTAAACTTATCACATTCTACTTCTCTTAATATTAGTGCATGAGTGTCCAATTATAATCATCCAATATTAATTAGTCTCCAGATGTGAGTGGTGTTTTGTAATTCTATCTTATCTATTCCTTTGATACCTTGAAGCTCGTGAAATTTTCTAGAAGAAAATACACCTGAAGGCAAAATTTGAAATGAAGACAAACTGTATAAAATGGTATAAAATATCCCAAACATGATACATGTTGAGGTTAGGATATGAATTTGTGAAAAGGCCAAAACAAACTTAAACTGGCCCTATGTAATGGTTACCAACTTGATCATGTATACATCCTTAGATTAAAAAATTCTCCTGGGTTTTTAACAAAGTCTGTAGACAGGAAGTATTTGTCTTGGTTTTATTAGAGGAACTTATTAAGGAAGTAGTCTTTGAATTGAATGAAATCTAGGTCTTATAGGAAATTCATTTAAGGATTTATTTGGAGCAGACCACAAAATGGACATTACAAACACATGCATGTGCAATCTCTGATTTCTATCCCTTTATTAAATTAGATGATCAGTAAAAAGTGTGTACAAGACATTATCTAAGCCCCTTGAAAACAATTTCTCCAGTCAGTTGAAATTCAATAATATGCCTGTATTCTGCCTTCAAAAACATCAGTTGAAGTTATTGTCTACTGATTTATTCGATAGTCTTTATTTTAAAAAGCACTTGTGTTCTCCTACTTGAGTATTGTTTGAGGAAAAAATCTGATTTTCTAATTTTAGTATTATATAGTTTGTTGTCAAAAATAAAATGTTGTCAAAAATAAAATGTCTCAGTTTTACTTAATTACCAGACATTCTGAACCCAGTTTTTGGTCTAGTACTGTAATCTGTGGAAGACAGAAATCTAAAATACCTACTCCTTTTTATTCTTACAGATGGACACTTTACCTTGTATTAATATTTTGTTTTAATACAGGAAAAAGTGAAGAACAAAGACAGGAAGGGAAAGAAGGAACTAAAATATATTAAATACGCATTATGTACCAGGTCCTGAGCTACACGTTTTTGCTACCTATCTAACAGCAAATCCAGAATTCTTTACACCATGGTGTCTCCTGAAAATTAAATCCCAGACTCTTTTACAATCTAAAGTTACATTAGAATTTAGCATTAAATGAAACTCTGTAAGAAAAATCCGTTATGGATACAACTTTAAATAATTAAAGAGATAAAACATTTTCATTTTTGGTTTAGGGATTAACCCAGGATGGGGAGATATTTAATATTAATGGTTGTGGCAAAATAGGAAGAGAGGAGCACTCCAAGCAAAGGGCACACTTGTGTGAAAACCCAAGACAGAAAGGAAGTTCAAGAAAGTTGGCAAGTTCAAGGAAGGGACAGTTTACCATGGCTTGAGTATAGTAAGTGAGGAAGAGGAGATGAGACTGAAACAGTGTGCAGAAGAAACCCAAGGACACCCTTCCTTTCTCCTTCCTTGTCACCCTTCCTTCCTTCCTTCTTTCCCTCCTTCTTTCCTTTCTTCCCTCTCTTCTTCTTTCCTTCCCTGATTCAATGAATATCTATTGAATGTCAACATGTATGATGTTTAGCACTACAGATTCATGTTAAGGATGATTAAAATTTTAAATAGTACTTTATTATATGTGGTTAAATATGCTTAAGATATGATTAACTCTCACTAAAAATTTTTTGCCTTTTGTGATTATAGAGTATCTTCATGGCTTTCATTAATACCATTTTAACTTTCAGTGATTTTTACCCAATTCAATCCTTAGGAAACAAGTCAATTTTATAACTCTCATTCACTTATTTTCCTTTTTAAATGCTCAAATCAAGACAGGTGTTTATAAATGTCTTTCTTTAAAATGTTTACAATCATAATAATAGTACATTTGATTCATAAATTTAATTTCCCAAAATACTTAGTTTGGAATGCATCCAAAACAAAATATTACAAAAATATTAAAGTAAAATTACTAAATATTACAAAAATAAACAAGTATAGTTCCCATATGTCTTTCATTGCAATTTTATTTTATTTTAAACATATATGTGAATTGCTATGTGAAGAAGATTTTGCAGGGACAAAAGGAATTGCAAGTTACTGCAGACCTTTCTGTGACCATGCTTACCTCCCCATGCTCGGTTGTGAGTCCTCTTGAGATCATAGCTGATGCATCTTTGCATCTCCAGCAACTAGTACTTTGCTGGACATAGTGTAATAATTAAATAAAAAGTGAGAAATAGGTGATTGGATGAATGAATGATTTGTCACTCCTAAACTTCTACTTTATTTTCTCCTATGTTTATTTTAATTGAAAAAACAGTGCTGTGTCACATAGTCTTGGGAGAAAGTGGTTTATTGGGTTTTAGAATGGTGCCAGAGTAGGCATTCTGAAAGGTTCTTTCTTTGCAAAATAAGTAGGTATGGGTAAGGCATACTGTTGATGGTAATTTTGGTCTCACAAAAACTAAAATAAAATTTCAAGGACTCCCCTTCCCTATCAAAAAAAAAAAAAAATGAGAATGGAGGAGAAACAGATGTCATTCTGGTACAGTGGAGTTTCTCTGAGAGTAGATCTCTCAGTGCTCTGAAAGCATTGTTGTCAGGATCAGAGTATTGGAGCACCAGCTAAAAAGGGGAACTGATCCTGGGTCTCCGGTCTTCAGCCAAGTAGCTCAAAGAAAATTGAAGTGGTACCATCTTAGCAGCAGCCTCTGGCTACTTGCAGATGTACAAATAAATTCTTTCTAGAGAAAAGCTTTCGAAATTTAGGACCCAAAGACACCACAGACTGTGAACGGGCAATAAGATCACAATCAAAGAACACGAAGCACAGGAAAAAGCAAGACATGAATGAATCAGGAGAAACAATCAGAAACAAATTTAGAATTCCAAGGACTGCATATGTTAAAGAATCATACATAGAACAGCTATATATGGAATGTTTAAAAAAAATAACAAATGCAATCACGAAAGTGAGAAAGGGACAAGAAGAATAGGCAGATTGGGGGAAAATGGGACTTCTAAAATGAAAAAAATCATTATTTTAAGAAAAAACTCAACCAGTGGATTAAAAAGTCATATCGTATATTATGTATCTTTACACATATGATAATAAGAGAGACAAGTAAAAGGAAAATATAAAAGAGGAATAAAAAGATGTGGAAGATAGAATAATAAAATCTAACATATACAGAGCTGGATTTTAAGAAAGCACAAACAGAAAGAATGGAGAGCATGTAATACATGAATAATGGTTGTAAATTTTCTAGAACCAATGAATCCACGAAGTACAGCATATCCAAAATAGGAAAAATAAGAACTCATGTTTCTAGACATGTAGAATGCATGAATTCTATAGTAGAATTGCAGAATATAAAAAATATAGAGAAAGGGCACAATTTTGAAATTAGTTAGACATATAGAAGAGACCATTGACAAAGGAACAACAATTAGAATTAAAGCAGACTTCTTAGCACAAGAGAAAACAGAAAATTTAAGAATACTGCTCTCAGAGTTATGATAGAAAACATTTATCAACCCCAAATCATCTAGGAACAGAGGTAAAATAAAGACATTTTAGAGATAAACAAAAAGAGTTCATCACCAAAAGACCTACCATAAAGGAAATCCTAAAGGATGGACTTCAGTAAGAAGAAAAATGATTCCAAAAGGATAGTATAAGAAGCAAGAAGTGAATAAATTAAATAATAAACATATACATACATCTGAACAAACATTACCTGTATAAATTAATAATATTTCAAGAAGAGAACTCAAATACTGGATAAAAATAGCATTCATGAGTCAAAGAAGGAATCATAAAGGAAATTAAAGTACATCTAATTGAACGATAATAAAAATATTACATAGCAGAAAGCACGCCATGCTGTGTAAGCAGTTCATAAATGGAAATGTATAACAAGTTCTCTTATTATAAAATAATAAAGTTCAAAAATGAATGAGCTAAGCATCCTACTTACAAATTTAGCAAAAGAAAAAGCCCAGGGAAAGTAGAAGGAAATAAATAATTACAAGAGCAGAAATAGGAAAATAGAAAACAGAGATACAATAGAGATCAACAAAACCAGAAGTTGAAATGATGAATTGATTATATAAACTTTAGAAAGACTGATCAAAATAAGAGAAACAAGAAACGAATAATGAGAATAATAATGGTGGTAGAATAACAAATATTGTAGGGATTGAAAAGATAGTGAGTTTATCAAGATCAACTCTATACAAATAAATGTGAAACCTTGCAATAACGTCATAAAAATATTATTTACTAAATTTGACTGAAGAAGAAATAGATAACTTCAATAGTTATTTAAATAGTTGTTTAACTATTAAATTTGAAACAGTAGATAAAAATTGTTCAAAAATTAAGAGCTTCTGGCTTAGATGGGGTTTTTTTCTTTCTTTTAATTTTTACTTTATATTGGAGTATAGTTGATTAACAATGTTGTGTTAAGTTTCAGGTGTACAGCAAAGTGATTCAGTTATACATATACGTGTATCTATTCTTTTTCAAATTTTTTTCCCATTTAGGTTATTACAGAATATTGAGCAGAATTCCCTGTGCTATACAGTAGGTCCTTGTTATCTGTTTTAAATATAGCAGTGTATACATGTCAATCCTTGTTTTAGAAGTCACTTTACCAAACTTTCAAGGAGCACATCATTCCAAACGTATGCAAACACTTCTTGAGAACAGAAAACAAAGAGAGAATTCTCTGAAATGTATTCTCTATGAACAGAATAACTTCCTAACTAAAATAGGACAGCAGAAATAAGAACTATGGGCAAATATCACTCAGAAACATAGATACAAAATTCTAAACTAAATATTAGCCAAATAATCCAGCAGATTATTAAAAAAAGAAAAAAATGAGTAAATTAGCTTTATTTCAGGAATGCACTGGGTTTTAACAATAAATAATTTGTAACTGCAATTTACCATGTTAGTAAATTAAAGGAGAAAGCTTTCTGTAGATGCAGAAAAGGCATTTGATACTAACACCTATTCTTGAGTATAATTCTTAAAAAACTAGGAACATAAGATAACTTCCTTAAGGTAATTAAAATTAAGCAAATATTCTTCTTAGTGGGGGAAATGTTAAACTAAATCTCCTATAAATGGGAATTACATAAAAATGTCTATTAACATTGCTTCTATTAAATATTGTGGGACCTAGCCATTTCAATTAAATAAAAATTAAAAAATTAAATAAAATCATATGGATTGTAAAAAGAAAACCCACATTATTCCAGATGATATGAAATTCTCACCAAATTTACATACAAGTTGTTTAACTAATAAGATTGTAGCAAGGTGCCTGGCTATAAAACTTCGATTGCATTTCTGCACACCAGCAGCAAACAATTTTTATAGAAAGTACATTACAATAGCAATATAATCTGTAGAGTATTGGGGAATAAATCTAAAATATTGTTCAATATAGGCAAAACAATTTTAAAACTTGATAGAAAGATTTTAAAATGCTCAAATAAATGGAGAGTTCACATTCATGGATAAGAGAGACTATCATAGAGAGGTTGCTTTTCCACCAAATGATATGTAGACTCCATGCAATTCTAATAAAAATTCTAGCATGTCTTTTTGTAGAAATTGACAAAACTGATTCTAAAATTGGTATAGCAAAGAAGAAAAAGGGAGGGCATGAATGAGCATGACATTTTTGATGAAACTAAGCCAGGGTTACATGCCTTGACAGATATAAAAAAAGCACTCTAAAGTATCGTTATTAGGGTAAGTGATATTGCTGCAGAATGAGAAAACGACCAATGTATCATAACGGAGAACCTTAGAAACAGACCTACACAATATGAACCTGTAACGTGACAGAAGTGGCATTGCAGATCATTAGGAAAAGTATGTCTTATTCATTAAATTGTGCTGGGCAATCTATATTAGAAGGAAAAAAGAAGGAAAAAGGAACTGGATCCCTACCTCAAACCATTTATAAAAATTAAGTCGAAATGTTCTAAGGATGTAAATGTGATGGGAAAAACATTTTACATTTTAGAAGAAAAATATGGAATAATATCTTTCTTACCTTCGGTAAGGAAAATATTTCATAAATGAAATGAAAGACCTTACAATAAAAGGAAACTTACTAACTTTGATTACTTTCATTTTAAGAATTCTTTCTTTCCAAAGACCCTATTAAGATTGCAAAAAGACAAGCCACAAACTGGGAGAGCTGCCATGTTTACAACTAGCAAAGGATTATTATCCAAAATACATGAAGAAATCCTAGAAAACAATAAAAAGAACAACCCAATAGAAAAGTCAACCTGTATAAGAAAAGATGCTCCACTTCATTAGTAATAAGGAAAATGTGAATTAAGACCACAATGTGATAACGTTTTACACATAATAGATTGGCAAAAATTAAGAAATCTGACATTTCTGAGAACTGGAGATGACGCAGAGCAATATGAACTTTTACATTTCTAGAATCAGTGTAAGCTGATAAATCATTTTGGAAAATAATTTTATCAATTTCTACATTTTTATATCCAATGACCCAGCAATTTTACTCCTAAAAATCTTATATATGTGATCAAGAAAATGTCCTGCAATGTTTAAGGAAAAATTGTTCAAAAAAAAATCCAAACTTTCATCTTTAGAAAAAGATGTAAATAAATTGTATGTTGAAATAAATCATGTATATTAGTGAAAATGAATGAACATTATGTACAAATGTACATGAACATAATATACAAGTGAACATTATGAAAAAATGTAATGCCACAGTGTGATAAACCTTAGAAACATAATGCAGTCCCAGAAGACTCCATACAGTATAATAATATTTGTAGAAAGCTCAAAGACATACAAAACTAAACAATGTATTATTTATGCACTCATACAGATGTGATAACACATTCTTCAAGCAAGGGTATGACCAACACAAGGATAGTAAATACCTCTGTGAAAGAGGTAGGGGCTTGAATAGGAAGAAACAGCTAAATCTGAGTTAATGGTACCATTGAGACAGAAAACAGTTCATATGATATTGCTCATGGTATCTCAGAATTTATATTAATATAGTATATCTTAAACTAATGTTTCTCAAAGTATGTACCGTAGAGCTAGTCTTAATAGATGGATTTTTTTTTTAATCACCATAGGGTTGCATGGTCAAATCAATTTGGAAAATGTAGCATATATTTTCCATCTTTGGAGTTTAACAAAGCACATGGGCATAATTAAATGCTTGGGGGAAACCTGCAGCAAAGTAACCTACTTAATTTTATTTAACCTAGTGCTTTCTAAATTTATATGACCCCGGTGGCAGCCATGAGAGTGCATTACTTAGATCTCCCTTCAAGAGAGAACCTGCTGAAAGGAAGGTCTCCAGCTGCTGTGGGATCTGCCATCCCTCCTGAGCCCCTGGTAGTAGAGCCAGGCCTTTCTTGATGAATGCAGAACTTGTTTGGGGCTCCCATATACCTGGCCAAGAGACTTTCAGAATTGCACTGCCATCCGAGGCATTTTCAACCCAATTCTATTTCTTCATCTCTCTTTTCACAGGAATCAGACTTTCACCGTGGTCTGAAAGCTCTCCTTGTCTAACTTGATCCCTTTCCTTGCACAGATTTTACCTGCACAGGTATTTCCCTCCATAAATACCTTCACTTTCAACATCATTTTGGAATCTGCTCCCCAGAAGACTCAAACTTACACAATCATAAAACTTTTTTTTTCTTTAACCATAACAACACATATTCCTTGGAAATAACGTTCCATGGAAAACTCTTTGGGAAGTGCTGTTTTAAGCCAAACTCCTGCTACCAAGCGAGGAATTATTTTAGCTCACTCATACTTTTATAGTAGGAAAACATTATTTTTAAATGAGGTATATATCTTTTTTTCCTCTTTATCCTTTGTTCTTTACTTTCGGAATGAGGGGTGTGGAAAAATAATACTCAGTGCCAGTGTAAATCAATCCAACATTTTTATTAAGTAACTCTGCCATTCTGATGTGTAGTTTTGTTTATTTCACTGAAGCATGAATTTGAGGCAAGAGCTCTAAGGAAGAAAAAAAAGTAAATATGTTTTTTCCTATTTCTATTAATTGTTAAATACTGCATAGTTTTATATCTAAATCAAATTGAATAATTCATTATAAAATTCTTATTTAAAAGATGAAAAATAAAAAAGTAGATATAGTTTATTGGGCATCATAAAATATTCTATGCCTCAAATAATCTGTACCCAGAAACATTTTTGACAGCCTCATTCCTTTTAAATTTAAAGAAAATTTTAAATGATTTAATGAGTGAGGCAACTATAGGAAAAAATAATTACAATAAACTAATAAAACCAAAGTCTGTCTGACTTTGAAACAGATACCTAGAGGTGTCCTCATGGGAGTCAAATCACAAATAATTTTTCCAAGGTGAGCAACTGAAATGTCAACATTTATAAAATATCTTAGGACATCAGTCATTCATTCATTGAAATAGCATTACCAAATTCTTAGATGGCAGGTACCTGTGCTAGGTATTGCAGATTTGTGTTAGAATAAGCCTCAAATTCTGGAACTTGCAAAAAATAAAATAATTTAGAATTCATTTTCAAGTACTTATCATGAATAGAACATATTTGGTTTCAAAATTATGATTTGATTTTTATTCAGAGTAATTAAATAATTTTTTTGGATAGGCGTATTCAAATCAAGACTAAATTCATTACTTTAATGAGATAAAGTTTAGATGAACCTCTCTTCATAAAGCATTCAGATTGGCTGCTTTTGAAAATGCATTTATCTTAATGATTTCAAAATGTCCTTCCTCAGTACTCTTATAAGGGAGGCTGAGTTAACAGCCTAGTATTATGTACTCCTTACTGAGCTGTTAATAGCTTTACAGTCTTTCAAAGAATACACCTGCTGCTCATAAAAACATTTGTGTTGCTGCAGAATTTGGCTGTGTTTTAATATCATGTATTTGCAGTGACCTTGTAGAATCCACACTGATCTAATATTTTTAGGGGAAAATAAGTAAAAATAGACATCTTCCCATTTACTTGAGTATATCATTGGAAAATTAGAAAATTTCATTATTACGAATTCTAATATTTGAAAAGTTGTTTTCCTTTAATGTTTTTAACTTTCGTGGTGAACACTATTTGAGTTTGTTTAGGTGTTTATTCTTGAAATTTTGTCTCAATTTATATATGTTGAAAAAGACAGGTTTATGTTCCTATATGTGTGTATATTTTAATTAGAAACTAAAGAATACTATTAGAAATGTCAACATTTCCACAGAATGATTGAAGAAGGAAGAATATTAGAATTAATTTAGATACTCCTTAAACCTTTAGTTATAGAAAATCTAAGTCTGTAATTAGAAAATATAAAGCTTTAGCAGGGGAAGTATTCTGCAGTTCTTCATGGTTGAATGCAGTGTAAATTAATTGTTTTTGGCTGTTTCAGTTAGCAAAGGCAAATTGCTCCCAGAACCTATATTTCATCCTTCTATATCACACAAGGACATTTAAAGAAGGCAATCAATGCAATTATTATTTCCACATGTCCCTTGATTCTTGTGATTTCATGGGGTAAATCACAGCAGGTAGATGGATGAAATCTTTCTAATTTAGTTATGCCCGAATGTGTATAGCTATTACAACTGCTGCTATCAACAACCCCTTGGTAATTTTCTTCCTATTTAGTGAATTATGCATCATAACATTTTTACCTTAATATATTTAACAGCTACATATTTTTAAAAGACCACCGTATAGTCCTTCTGAAGACTTAGTTCACTGGTTGGTTAGCACAGTGGCTAAGGTTTTTTATTGCTATTCATCTGTAACATGACAAATAGGTGGCGGTAGCTGACAGATGTATAGTGTCTCTTAGCTCCTGAAACATGTCACATTAAGGATTATTACAAATCACTATTTTTAATTCATTGTACCAGTGAGAGCTACATTAACAACTAGTCAACTGGTCATGCCCACAGATGCAAGTAACTAACTTGAGGCCCAAGTAGCTAACTCTAAAGGAGGATCTGTCATCTGAAGAAATTTCTAGACATTGGTGTTATTCTCACCCATAGATCCCAACTGCACCCCTAATCACATAAGACATCAGACTCCTGGGCATTCAGCTGATTTTTCCTACTAACTTTATTGACATGGAATTAAAAGATGAAAGTTTCTGTAGTTCTGAGTGATTAATTTACTAAATAACCAATGCAATTCCCATCTACTAACTCAGAATATAATTCATTATTAAAATATTATGTCTTACCCTAAGTGACAGATTTTTCCACCAACTACATAGACATCTATTTAATAATACCAATAGCAACAATAACAATAACCATTCTATCTTGTATATGAAGAGGATGTTCCAGTTTACAATACGCTTTCATATGCATTCTCATTTGATGCAACACAACAGTATTGTGAGATGGATGGAGCTGAGGTTTTTATGTTTATTTTTCATCTGAGTGTGCTCTGGCTCAGTAATATTATCACATGCTTACATCCGTCTCTCTGTGAGTCACAGAAAGACAGCACTGTATCTCTAAATTCCAACTCAGTACTTTAATTAGTAAGGTCGTCAGTTTACCAGTAAATATAGAATATCCTGTTGAAATTATAACAGAATTAGTGATCTCAGAATAAAGCCTTGAGAAGCTCTTAGTTTTTTTGATCTGTAACATAGATATCCTCCTAAACTCACTATGATAGAAAAATTGAAATGAAAGTTCAAATAAAGGAAATTAGTTTGGCTCACTCTTTCTAGTTTGCCTTCATAGATGAGTTTAGATACTTATTTTTTGTGACAAAAGAAATAACAGTTTTATTCTTCCTAATGAGCCTCTTGCCTTATTACCTTGTAAAAAGAGGAGGTGATTTGATGAGTACTCAAAATCCCATGAAATAGCAACAAAATACAAGCTATTTACACCTTTGTTAGACTAAGTATTGTGAACGTCAGAGTCTCATACTATGATTAGGATTGTGAATTATTTGTAATATATAGAATCTAGATTAACTTTTTTCTTTACCTCTGTGTTTGTCGATATATTAATAAAAAGGGGATATAAACTCTAACATAATATATAAAGTTCTTAATGATATGTGGCTGTAGTACAATACTTAATATTGGAAGCTACTTAGTGTAATAAATAGCACAGAATCCAGAGCTAGACTCCCTGGATTCAAATCCCAGCTCTATCACTAATTTATTGAATGACCTTGGACAACTTACTTGATCTTTCTGTATCTCAGTCTTGTCATTTGTAAGACCTACTTCACAGAGAAGCTTTGAGGATTTTCTGGGTATTGGGAGTGCTTATAGAGCCTGCAAAATAATACTATGAAAGTGTTAACATTAAAAGAAATTTAACTATATTATGTTCTGTTTATACTTTCAATTGATTTGACTAATTTAACCTGTTGTTTCAGGCCTAAAATTTATCTGACTCTTCCAAAGAATCAGATAATTGGAATGTTTAAGTTGATTAAGTTTCATGTGTTAAGACAGAATCTTCAAAATACCATCACCCAATCTGGTGACAAAAAATAGAATCAATCCATATTAGAGGTCTATGAAATGCAGCTTAGTGGTCAGTCTGCTTGTTCCAGTTACCTATTACTGCATCACTACCCCCAAAAGGTAGTGGCTTAAAAATAACAATTAATAAGTATTACATCTCATGAATCTCTGGGTCAGGTAATTTGAACAGGACACATCAGGAGCATCTCATCTCTGCTCCACAATTTCTGGGACCTCAGCTGGGATGATAGAAAATAGGCTAGGGGCTGGAACACCTGAGGAATGGCCATGCTTAGGAGCTCATCATCATCCCCTCTCCTCCCTCCCCCTCCCTCTCTTCTCTCCCACCTCACTCCTCTCTCTTCAAGGCTCCTCCAAGTGGCTATCTTGGTCTTCTACATAGCTTAACAGTCTCAGGCTAGCCATACAATTCAGAGCTCCAAGCAAAAAGTGGAAATTGCCAGTTTTCTTAGAGGCTGGGCAAGTAATTGAGAGTGCCTCACTTCTACACTACTTTATTGGTCAAATCAGTTATAGCCTAGACCAGATTCAAGGGATGGGGGGCAAAGATCTGACTTTTCAATGAGAGGAGTGTAAAAGAATTTGCCACCATCTTTAATTTGCTGTACTACTTGATTTTAGACCTACATAATATTACATTACATGCTTTGTTCCTAGTCTGTGCTAATTTTTAAAATAAGTATATTTTAGTACTAGGCCAAAGCAAATTTATTAATTTTGAATGTGTATGAAATTCTAAAAATTTAAAACTATTTCAATAATTGTACCTGGAGATATTGTAGGGTAAAAGAATAGTTAATTTAGAAAAGTAAAGCAAAAAAAGAAAAGAAAAGAAAACTTCCACAAAGAAGTTTTTCAGTTCTTTGAATCTGGACTGTACATTGGGTTGTGCCAATGTGGTCATTACAAATAAAATAGAATTATACATATCAGATTACCCAAACTTGAAAATAAGAAGATTTCTGCATGTGTAAGGAAAAAGCATCCATTACTAGCGCCACTACCCAACCCCCCAAGAACAAACTGCATGAATACTTAAAATGGGCAACATTTGTAACTATGACCAAAGAACTTCTTCACTGTGGTCCAGATTATATTTTATCTTACCCTAAATTTAACTTATTACTTCATCATAATTTTCTCTTTTTCTAATTTGATTTCAAAACTAGTTTATATATGGAGTAAATAAATAATATACATCCATTGTTTGATAATGATGCAGATTAAAATAATATTTCTGGAAAATGAGCTTGCTTTGCCTTGAATTCCTTTTCTTGCCTTTAACGCTATCTGTAGTCATCTACACACTTATAAGTTCCTTTGACTTCAAACAGCAGCATTGGAACTAGAAGAACCGTGTGTGTGTGTGTGTGTATGTATGTGATCTGTGGGAAGCTGTCAATTACTGCAATGTTTATTAATATTATATTACTTATTTTCTGTCAGTGATGAGATATTACTCAGTTTCCAGTCACAGTATCTTGATAAACCTATTTATTGTATTTTATTATAAATCTTGAGGCATTCATTTGATGCACATCTTAATATTACTAGTCCTCTGAGGACATTTAAAGGCAATGACTGCCTTAGATCATTAACTGAAAATACTGAGTTATTTAGAGCATAATGGGATGCTTTTCAAGTCAAGATGATATCACTTACAAAGAAGGTTTAAAATCTCTCTTTTGAGGAGGTGGGACTGCATTCCTTGAAACATGAATTATGCTTTGTAGCTTTGTACATCAATCTTTTTCTTTTTTTTAACATCTTTATTGGAGTATAATTGCTTTACAGTAGTGTGTTAGTTTCTGCTTTATAACAAAGTGAATCAGCTATACATATACATATGTCCCCATATCGCTTCCCTCTTGTGTCTCCCTCCCTCCCACCCTCCCTATCCCACCCCTCTAGGTGGTCACAAAGCACCGAGCTGATCTCCCTGTGCTATGCAGCTGCTTCCCACTAGCTATCTATTTTACGTTTGGTAGTGTATATATGTCTATGCCACTCTCTCACTTTATCCCATGTTACCCTTCCCCCTCCCCATATCCTCAAGTCCATTCTCTAGTAGGTCTGAGTCTTTATTCCCTTCTTGCCCCTAGGTACATCAATCTTAACAGATATCTTTGTTTCAATTTTGAACAAAACAAATATGTCTGTCATCAGATCACAATTAAGACCCATCAACAAATATAACAAAAAAATTAAAGTTTCACCATGGCAACAACATACATTTAAATGGGAAAGATAAAAATGAAAAATAAATCTTCGGAAAGTGTTTTCTTCCTATTCTAAATGAGACTAAGGCATTATCATGCTTGTACATTTAAATGAATTTCTGCTCCTTTTCAATGCAAGAAGTAGCTCTTGTATCACCATGTTTTGCAGCTGATTTGGACAAATGTAAGGCTTTTCATGATACTCAGAGAAGATAACTGTTTTTCCATGGAGACTTCTACAAAGCGGGTTTTTTTTTTTTCATATTCTAAGGCAATTTCACTCTAGTGAAATTCTGCCTTCTTTATTATTCTTATCTATAAATCTTACCTTCCTTATTATTCACTTTAAATCCGTCAGAATATCTAGCAATGAAGAAATAGTTTTGGAGGCCAGTCACCTGCATTTACTGTCTAGTTATTTCATTTTCAAAGACTTGTTCTCTACTATTCTTCATACTTCTTACCTATCATATAATTCAGTTAGTACTATCGTGAAAAAAATTAACTGCTCTATATTTTTCTTTTCTAAAAAACATGTTATAGCTCCCAGCTTTATTTTTTTTAAATCCACATTCCACAATTAAGGAAGAATTAATCAAAGTACCACGCATGTGTTGCCTTTCTAGTTTTATGCCACTCCATTCAGCCATGTTCTTCCAATGGTTTAACTTTGAAAACATTCAGTTTGACGTTTGGAATACCATTTATATTTGAAGAAGTCAACATATGTGTAGTAATGTTTCCAAAGATGTTTAGCGTGGTTTTTTCCTCTCAGTGGCATTTATTGATAACTTATCCTAATTTTATGATAAAAGTTGTTTTTTAACTAGCTTTTATATAGCTATTTTAGTACTTGACCTAAACTACTGACATCAGCAGTAATTTGTAAACTTTTCTAAAAAATGTCTAAACTAAGTGTAATCCTCAAATATTCTTATAGTGATTATAATTTCCTTTTCATTTCTCCCTTTTTAGATAAATAATTTTATTCCTCCTCAATACTTCAGTAAATAGGAATTTTTTAAATGTTTTGTTCTACAGATATTCCCTCCTTTTTCTATCTGTATGTTATTATTCTTATCACCAAATTAACACATGGTTTTAAAATTCTTATAAATTACCCAAAACCTTAAGAATGAATGATAAATTTAAAGTTGTTGTTTGTCTATGACATACTTTTAAGAAAATCATTAAGGAATTTTGGGATGGAGTCACTTTCTTCAGAGACAGGTATCAAGCTTTAAACATTTAATTTCTACTTGAACACCATTATAAATATTTATAGAGTAATAGAGCATGGAAGAAAAATCTATATCCCATCTGCAATAAGGTAGGTTACACGAAGACAGATGGGAAAGTTAAAACTGAATAAATATTAAAATATATATGTATTAAAAGATATTTCAGCACAGATCTTAGGTTTTTCAAGCATATTGTTTTGCAAAGTATTTTTTGACAAGTAGAATCTTGGCTGTTCTCCACAATGTTCTGAAGAAAACAAGCCAGCTATACTGACATAATATTATTGCATTTTGATTATGGAAGTACCATAAGCCAGCAAAACAATTTTTCTCATCTCTCATTTGAATTATCATTCATTTATGCACACTAATTTTAAATTGCTATAACAATATGTATAATTTAAAAGCTAAACATATAGAGCAACTAATTCATTAATTTATTTGTTCAGTATACTTGGCTAATGTATCATGATGTATCATGTATCATTGTAATCATGAGAGGTTACAATATGCTAGAAACACGGCATTAAGCAGTGAGAATATAGAGGTTAATGGGCAAGCAAAACACTTATAAAATTTTTAGAAAGACCTCTCACAGCATCTGCAGAATTACCTAAAGGCATAGGTTTATCATTGCCCTAAATTAAATGCACCACCTATTGATAATAACTCCTAAAAGAAAGAAATAATGCTAAACACATTTGTTGTAGCCTGTAAAAGGGTTTTACGTGTTATTTGGCTTTTTATCTTACAACAAGCCTGACCCTTTGAGATTGTATAATCTTCGCAGTTTTCATTGGTCTCATTCTAGCACCAGTATTTTGTAAAGGTCACGCTGGAGTAATCTAGCCATTTTCCCTAAAAGTAAATTTAACCACAATTTCAAGCAGTTAATTATCTACATGTAACTTATCTGTTCTCCGAAAATCAATTATGAATGCTTAATTCTAGAGCAATATACTGCTCCCATCAGGTGTACTTTGCTGCCATCTCCTACTATTGCTCAACATTTAATGTTCAAGGAGTGCATTTAATTTCATTTTAGGTGAAACAAGATACACATTGGAAGGAATATAAGAAAAAAAGTCATGAATGCATTTAAAAGTGATTTAGGGTTATCTCCTGTTTTGGATTACTGGGGATAATCAAAAGTTGATTATAGTAAATTATAGCTGTGGTATACTAAATGATACTTCTCCAAAAGTGCAGTCAGAAAGTAGTTGTGTACTTAGAATATCTACTTCTACATTTTTCTTACTTATGCTTAATTTGTAATTTTGTCATAGCAGTAGCCAATTTTTACTTTAAAAAAAATTCAGAACACCTTACCCACTAACTTAGAACACCCTACCAACCAGCTTGTTAACCCCTTCTCTCCCCAAATTAGAAACTCCCCCTTGTGTACTTAAATGATTGTGAGAAAAGAAAGTAACTCTTTTGGTTACCAGCAACAAAACCCAACTCTGATGATTATTTAAGGATGTCAAAATGTAGAATCCAAGGCAGAGCAGAATGTTCTAGACTCAGGAAGGCAACAGTCAAAAAAGCTGAGGTTATTCAACGTAATTCTCTTTCTATATTTTTCATGACAGATTCAGTGTCATTGGAGAAGAAATCCATAATTATTTTCACTTGCTTTTATGTCCAGGGCAATCAGCTTTGTTGGGAGCCAGCCTCATTTTCCCCTGATAGTGGGGCTAATTTAGATCTGGTCACAGGAGAATCAGTGTGAGCTGGAAGCCATCCCAATTTGTGCTCCTACATTGGAGCAGGAGTTCTAGTAGTCCAGTTCCCAATGATATGTGACCAGAGCTGCACCAGGTGTTAAATGATGGCTAGGTATTCCTTTGTGAATATCAATCAGTAGATATGTATTAAACACTAACTATGCATCCAGCATTCCTTTGCTTTTTTGTTTTGTTTTGTTTTTTGAAGCAACTATATATCACATTTTTGAGGAAATTGCTGTCTACGTAGGGATATATATTGATATGCATTGAAATAACTAGAGGAAGGAGTCAGGTAGTATAAAATTATTCCTTCATTCTTTGAATCATTCCTTGAAAACCATGCAACAAAATTAACAAATTTTTAAAAAATCCCCCCATCTCACCCCGATATCTATTTATTTGAAAATTTAGAATATTATCTTAAATAACACATATTAAAGGGTAAAAGACTTAAATTATAAACTATTCTAAAATGAAAGACATTGAGATACATATATATCCAAACCTTAAAAAGATGAGGAAGAAGGAATGAATAAGTGTAAAATCAAAATTTAATGAAACTGAATCGAGAAAAGTATATTTGATTAAAAAAATCAAAATCCAGTGTTTTTGAAGACTGATAAACAAGCTTGACTAGAAGGAGGAAAATGTTATTTATGGAAGAGATTTTCAATAATAGGACAAGCCTAATTGTAAGTTTACATCAATAAATATACTATATAAATGTAATGGATAATTTTCTGTTGATTACCAAAACTGAATAAGAAGAATATCTGAATATAGGATAAAATAATTTTAAAAGATGGTCAAATATCTGTCCCTGAAATGGTCTTTCAATTAAGGTTTCAATGAACAGATAATTACCATGTTATATCAATTATTGCAGAACATTAAAAAATGAAAATTTTCATAATACATTCTCTTAAATATAGCTTAACCCAAATAGTATAACCAGATATTGATAATAAAAAAGGGTAAAAATAAGAAAACTCTAGGCCAAGATCATTTATAAAGAGAGGTATAAAAATTCTATTTGAAATATTATCAAACTGAATCCCAAATTGCAATAAAAACTTTAGAACTATATTATAACCAAGTACTAACAAGTAGAGTTTATCTTAGGAATGCAAAGATAGTTCTTCACAAGTATATACTACATTAAGGTGAACAACATAGAATCACCTTGGCAAATACAGATAAATTGTTTTATAACATTCAAAATCCATTTCACATTTTAAAAACAAAATACAAACAAAATTACAGTGTAAGAAAAAGGAAGAAAAGTTCTCACCTAGATATCTACTAAAAACCTAAATCAGACATAATTATATTTAACAGTTCCACATTAACAGCTAATCCATTCAAGAACAAAGAAAAATAAGATTCCTACTTTTACTGCTACTACGTAGTATTCTACAAAAGATCTTTGAATTACAGTTACGAAAACAAGGGATTTTCTTTTTTATACAGCAAACTGTTATAGATTTACTCATACAGGTCTTGCATATTTCTTGTCATATACTTAAGTATTATAAGGTTTCTGTTGCTATGGTATATGGAATATTTTAAAATATAATTTTTTGCTAGTGTATAGGAAAGCAACTGATAATTGTATGTTGGCTAACTAACTGACTTATTAGTTCTAATTCTTTTCAGTTAATCCTTTACGAATTTCTAGGTAGGCAGTCATAATTAACAGAGAGAAAATGATGGTTTATTATAGCTCAATCATTAGGAGAGACATTTTCCACATATTAAAATAAACTATTGTTTTTAAATTTCAGTAAGATAATTAAGAAGAACCTGTGTACCTTATGGTTTGCCTGGAGTAGAATAAGATTCTCTCTCTAAAAAGCTCTAAAAAAAGGTATAGATTAACACTTCTTCGGGATGAATCAAAGCAACTGATACAAGAATGAAAATAGATGACTTTTTAGGACTATAAGCTCTTATATAAGTATGCCCATTTTACGGACATGCTATAACTTCAGTTCCTGGGCTCACACAGCTCATTCTGATGCTCTGTTTTGCAAATCCTACAACTGGAGTGCACTAGGAGTTCATGACTCTCTCAGAGATTGACTCATTCTAATTAAATTTAAAAGCAAACTGAGGAACAAAGCACAATGCCCATATATTGATTTTAGGGAAGCCTGTCCTTTTCAGGAACAAATATATTTATTTCTACTTCTATAGCACTTGGGAATTCACATTAGTAATTAGGAGATTGCAGCATCAAAGTAAAAATATGAAAAATCTTAAGGAATCTTTCAGCCAGGGTATGATAAGTACCTGCGCCCAGGTAGGGCTCATTATTGTAATGACCTATAAAATAAAATACACCAAATTCATTGTCTCTCTTCTTTGGAAAGCAGTTGTTAAACTCTGGCAGGATCTAGTACACAAGCTTTCCTTTTCCTAGGGTCATGTGAAATAACTTCCTTTCATTCAAGTAAAATATTTTCAGGTTTGCTAATACCATTGTTTAGGCAACAGAATTCTTTGATAACCTTTCAAGCTTTATGTTTCTAGGCTGTGCAATTCTTGCTTTATCAGGGAAAATATCTTTCTGCAGATAATGAATCATGTTCTAAATGTGGTTGTAATTTGTTTAGTTTTGAGACGATTATTATGGAGACATCTCAACTGTCTTCTGTCATGAATTGTTTGATGAATGTGTGTGTGTGTGTGTGTGTGTTTGTATGTGTGACAGAGAGGCAGGGTAAGAAAGACAGACACAAAAATGGAAAGAGAAAAGAGACAAAAAATGACTTAGATGACCCCTAGCAGAGCTATTAATATCCACTTTTTTCTTTTCTTAGGACTCTATAGCTTCAATCTCCTACCCAGTAGAACAAGAGCTTTACCATTGGCTTAATTAGGACATTGCTAATTAAAAAATAATGATTGTGGTAGTAGAGTGCTAATTTTTAATAGTACTTTTACCTATTCCTGATGACTTAAACTTGGCATGACTTGAAAGGATAAAGGAAAATCCAACAATGCTTTTAGTCTGTCCTCTTAGTACTGTTCTGTGAATAAAGCCATGTAGAGTACCATCATACATCAAAAATTCTAGAAGAATCTCCTGGACCTTATCAAAAAAATTCTATTCTGAAGCCCCAAACACGAATATTTTATGTTCCTTGGAAGACTGGGTGAATTATAAGCCCCTTGGAATTTCCTGGAATCTGTCTATATGGCATAATATCAAAATAGAAAAAAAAATAAAGGCAGAATGATTGGATGTGTTAACCTTAGTAGAAAATAACTTTATCTTTGAAATTTTCAATGTTGAAAATTGTTTCTACCACTGAGGAACTATTTATATAAAAGTATTCTAATGCCATCAAATCATTACTATCTGGTTCACAGTCTGTCTTAAATTTAAAGTTATTTCTAGTGATCAGATAATCAAGAACATAAAGTGTGAAAAAAATAACCTTGGCTCAAAGTCTAATTTATAAGCATTTTTGCCCTGCACATATCTGCCTAAATTGAATAGTGAAAAAGCACAACTTTAACAGAAGCCACTGACTAGTTATGTGACGTGCTTTGGTAAGTCACTTATTCTTTCTGCACCAATTTCATCATATGCTAAGTAAGACTAAAAATATTACCAGTTCTTATTGCTTCACAAGATTATTATGAGTACTACATAAAGAATGTGTGTGAAAACACCTTGCAAATTGTAAAGCACTGCATAAATCATGGTTGTTATCTTATGATTGCTGATATATATTTAGATCTATATATCTGTACAAAAAAACTCTACAACATAATTTTTAATCACATATGTAATCCAATTAGTTTAAAATTTTTAGAAAATACAACAATGTGGTAACATCTTACAGAAAACCCCCTAGACCCAAAGACTTTAAGAGAAAACAAACCAGCTAAAAGATGACCACTTTGTGGGCCTATTGAATCTACTTCCATAAGTGGGACGGTAAACTCAAGAGAGTAAGATGAGGCGTGATGAGAATCAGTCACAGCAGAAGAGAGCAGACTTGTATTTCTAACATACAAAAATTATAGAATATAATTGCTTAGGTAGAACTTTGGTGATTATGTAAGCCAGATCTACTATAGAGCCCTAAAACCATACCCATAGAGAGCATTCAGTGAATGTCGGTGCAGTGAATGAATTTTCTGTATGAGCAAATCAAAGTTTTGAAGGTGACTTACCAAGGTACATAATAGAAGCAGAACCAAAATCGAGCCAAGACAGGAGAATTCAAATCCAGAATTCTTTACATGCTGCCTTCTGTTGATAACAGACCATGTTACCTCTGGTTGCAGAAAGATGCAGCCATAGTGACTGGACACCTGAGCCTATTTCTTTTAACTAAGTTAGTTTTCAGACTGAATGCTAAGAGGGTCCAGACTCTAGTAAGAACATCCCTGTTAGTGAGCATGAAGAGTTGACATCTATAGAGATAAAACATAGAGTCAGTATTTTAAGCAAATGAAAGGTTCAATGTAACAATAAGATTAGACCCCCAGGAAAACCTAGATCCTCAGCAGCTGGGACGGGGCAATTCCTGAGACTAAGCTGCAGGCGCTGCCCTTGAGAAGAGAACCTTAAATAAAAGTCCACATCTCTAGAGAGTAATACATGCATATTGTTTGACAGTGAATGCTCTGTGTTCACACTATTTAGTTCTGAGCTATGTTTTTAGTATATGTGAATACAAATATATAAAATAGAAATTGTATATATGTTTATTTTAGGAAATGATATACATAACAGTACATTAAAGTGCATTGCTACTAAATGATTTGTCCCACGATTGATATTATTATTTATGCTTATCCAAGGGGAAGTAGTGCAAAAACTGTTTCACGTTCAGCCAATGAGCATTAGTACAGAAGACTGCCAGTGCTCTCCTATCCACAGTCCAGTGTACTTTGCGACCCATGGGGTTATGCCTTTGGAGCTTCACTTTATGCCATTTATTTACTGCCTGGCAGCCTGTTTTGACCCTTAAAAGTGTGAAATAATAATCCTGGATCTGCCACAAAGACTAAAAAAATAGTGTATTTATGGAAATTAGTAAATACTCAGAACTGGTTGATAATATATCATGAAAACTTATGAAGTACAGTAGTGCAGTACTTAGAGTGAAATTTGTAGACTTAAATTGTATTTGAAAAGATGTACTGACAATTAGTGAGTTAAGCATGAAATGTAAGAAGTTAGAAGACAATATAATTAACACAAAAAAAGAAAAAAGAAAATTTATAGTAAGAGCAGATATTAAATGAAATAGAAAACAAAGAAACAATAGAGAGATAAAGCCAAAAGTTGGTTCAAGCCTCTGGAAAGCTTGATCAAGAAAAAAAAGGAAGTACTAAAATGAATAATATTAAGAATGAGAAGATTTTATTATGGATTTAGCAAGGGTAAAAAACTTGTAAGATAGTTTTATGAACAATGGAATGTATTACCTAGGAAATTTGAAGACATAGGTATTATACAAATAGCAATTCCATATGGTACAAACTCTAGAAAAACTCTCACACATGCTATTCAAGCATGTTCAGAATTGAGCCCCCATGGATGAATAAAGAGATCTTGATGGCTCTGCAGCAAAGCACTGTCTCTATCTGGTGACAGCTACTTTGAATTGGAGTTGATGCGTCAGCAGAAAGGCAATTAGCCAAAGTTCTGGGACAGTAGTGCCCTATGCTTTTCATGGATAAGTGCTAACTTGGTTTCCCAAGAGCTTGGAAACACCAGGAGGAGAGAGGGCTGATATGCGCTGGAAGGAGGAACTCGCATGACTGTTCTGAGCTCTCCTCCTCGGCATGCTCAGAGGAGGCAAGATGTGAGGCGAGGCAGCTGCCCCCGCACTGCTGTGTTGTAGGCTGAGGAACCGTGTAAGCATACTTCCTACTTAATGATTTTTATTCCAGGGATATAGCTACAGATACACTTCTGTATAACAGCAGACATGCTAAAAGCTATTTGCAAAAGGAGTCCTTTGCTCCCTGTAACTTTACTGAGCAATAAATTACTATTTAGCTATGTTTTTGTGAAGCAGCAAAGACATAATGTGTAATTATTATGGGGCCATTCTAAGTAAATTTTTCAATCTGTATCTCCTCTCTTTAAGGATAAGACTAAATTCTTTTTTTCAGGATTTTAAAATTCTCTCAATCATAATTTCATACTGTGCAGTGCTACTCAGACTACCCCATAACTCTTATGTTGCAGAAAATTCTGTGAGAGGTGGAATATTCTCCTCTTCTATGTAAGAATGAACAAGCCAAAAGTTTTTACAAATTTCTACCAGAAACAGTATCATCTCTTCCAATAGAACACAAACTTTCTTTCTCCACAATATGAGTGTTAAACCCCCTCATTATAAAGGCCTTCATCTTAGAAAGCTTCTTTTTTAGGCCCTTAGCAGATAATTACGCCACCAATGATTTTATAGGATTTATTTTCTTGGATTTTATAACAGGCAGATATTTATTTACTTTCTAATCTGGAAATGACCTAGGGATAAATATAAGTTACAATTTATCTGTTTTGTCTTTTTTATTTAAAATGTTGCTATTGTTAACTCATTTTTTCTTTGTACTTTGTGTTTAATAAACAGTTCTATTTGGAGTATAGATGACAAATTCAATTCCTCAGCTAGACAGAGAATAACCATGTAGCATATAAAGTTCTGACAAACAAGGCCATAAAGTTTTAAAATGATCTTTAAGGATTTTTTTTCTCAAAAGTAGCTTAAGGAAAATGATTTTCATAGTTCTAACTCTTATAGCATCACCAGCCAATAAATGCAGTTTGATACATTCTGCATGTATATAGGTTACTTCGTTTGCCTGGAAGGTCTCCTGAACAACAGATATTTTCAGGCAAAGGCTAAATGAAATCTTGATGGGAGTATTATAGATCGAATTTAAGCATCAAATGAGGGACTTAATTAATGATCTTGAAAGTCACTTCCATCTCTGAGAATCTCTATCTTTAGATATTTTATAATGAGAATAGTGGAGAATTAACTCAAGGGCCTGGTAGCCTAATTTGACCTATGAATTTAGAAGAGTTGTTCATACAAAAATATTTTTTTCAGATACCGTACTAGAACACCAATATAAAGTTATTGAACGATAACACTATACAAAAACAGTATTGACTTTAATGTGTTCCCACTACCAGCATATTGTGGACAGTCTCTTAAAGGCACAAGTAAATTGTTCTGAGGTGGTGGACAAGACAGCCCACTTAAAAGACCCTGAATGACGAGGGCATTCAGTCAGTTGTGGTTCCTGTCAGTGAGAAGAGGTAGTTTGGCAGTTAACCACGGGTGACTGGGAACCAAGCCTCCAGTCCTGCCTGATTTCTCAGGTGTGCTGTCTTTCATACTGTGCTGTGTCTCTGATGCTCCCTCACAGGCAGACTGTTTTAAAATCTACCTCACGGGGAGGGGGAAGAGTAAGCTGGGAAGAAGTGAGAGAGCGGCATGGACATATATACGCTACCGAATGTAAAATAGATAGCTAGTGGGAAGCAGCCGCATAGCACAGGGAGATGAGCTCCGTGCTTTGTGACCACCTAGAGGGGTGAGAGAGGGAGAGTGGGAGGCAGACGCAAGAGGGAGGGGATATGGGGATATATGTATATGTATAGCTGATTCACTTTGTTATAAAGCAGAAACTAACACACCATTGTAAAGTAATTATACTCCAATAAAGATGTTAAAAAATAAATAAATAAAAAATAAAAATAAAAACAGGAGAACCGGACAAAGGCTTCATGGTGCGACACAAGCCCAGGGTCTTCTGGCTGCATTAAATGAGGGCAAGAAGTCAACACAGTTGAAACACATACTCCCAGAGTGTTCTTTGAAAAAAAGAAGTATGTAGTTTTTTTTTTTTTTTGTATTTAAGAAAAAATTTATTGGAGTGTAGTTGATTTACAATGTGTGTTAGTTTCAGGTGTACAGCAAAGTGATTCAGTTATACATATATTCATTCTTTTCTAGATTTTTTTTCTCATAAAGGTTATCACAGAATATTGAGTAGAGTTCCCTGTGCTATATAGTAGGTCCTTGTTAGTTATCTATCATATATAGTAGTGCATGTATGTTAATCCCAAACTCCTGATTTATCCCTCTCCCCCGCCCCACCTTTTCCCTTTGGTAACCATAAATTTTCAATTAAAAAAAAAAATCTACCTCACAATCATTAGGTATCTCGTACATCTTTACAAAGTAAACTGTGGTATTTTGCAGAGGAGTCAACTCTCCCTCAAAGGAAAATTTTCATCGTTTTATGTCTTAAGTTGCTTCAACTTCAGTGTTACTACTGGGGAATCACTGAGTTTCAGAACAATGCAGTTGATTCGGGATAAAAGATCGCAAACTTTAAAAAAAAAATTAATTTATTTTTCCTTTCACCCACAGGTCTACCCACGGATAGCGCCGGCATTTTGGCACTACCTGCGGGTAGAAGTGAGTAGCGGGTACTTGAATTCTCCCACCCTTGCTCCTTGCTTGCTGCTGGCGCGGTCTGATCTGATGTGCCCATTTTATTCAAGATGCAGCTGCCATTCTGTGTAAACGTGCTCTCCACGCCACCACCATTCCTTAGAGTCGGGTCAGAAATCCAAATCACCAAAAATACAAGATCATCATCTTTCTTAATAAGTTTCCACATCAAGACCATATCATATGCATTATAATTGATGAAAAACGAAGTGCTAAATTATGGAAAACCATGCTTGCACCAGTCCTTAATCAGTATTTTTGAGAGAGCAGAATTCCGCAGCTTGACTTTACAGTGTCTCAACATAAAGGAAAATAACCCTGCTTCACTCCCCTTCTCTTCTCTTCTGTCTCCAGGAGCACGAGCCGCAGCTCTCCTATTCCTCCACGAGGTCCAAGGCCCCCAGTGCCATCATCACAGGTCTCAAGCCAGCCACTAAGTACATTTTTCATATCCGAGTGAGGACTGCAACAGGGTACAGTGGATACAGTCAGAAGTTTGAGTTTGAAACAGGAGATGAAAGTAAGTTTCACACAAAGATATAAAATAAGATGTTAATTTAGTGTGGTTCCAATCTGACCTGGTAGTTGAAAATCTGATGTCCCAAATTTTGAATAGTCTCATCAAGCAGGATTCTGTTCATGTAAATACTCATACAGTCGTTTCAGTTAATGTTTTGGTGCTATCGTTAAATATTTTCATGAAATGCCTTGCTCTACCACAGTTATAATGTGGCCTAAATCTGTCTCTTTATGCAGAATTCATCACTCAGGCCACAACACAGAGAGTCTCACTGGGTGGTGTTAGCCTAATTGTCCGCCAGTCTTGGCATCATAATGTGATACTAATGAATACTTGGAAGAGAGTAAAGCCATGAGCAAATGATTTTAGCAGTTAGTTCAAAATTGTGCAGCTTTGGCTTGTTATATTAGATCAATAAAAACAGTGGTCAGGAGACAAACTCCACTGAAATGCACATTATAAGTTTAAATATTAGATGCATGGGCTTGATTAGAAACTCAAATTAATTTCATAGCGTCAAGGTATTGAAAACCAAAATGGGAGATGAGGGGAGTGAGGTGTTACAAAGTCATGTAACATAGCATTAAATGTCATGTTCATTCTAAACCCAGCTCTACCATTAAATTATTTTTTCAATTTTAGAAATCCATCACATTGCTATCTTTGTAAGGATGATATAGTTGGCTTTTGCTATGTACTTTGATGGAAAAATATCTAAATACCTAATTATAATAAAATTCTGTTCCCATCACTGTTAAAATACCTGTATTTGCATAAGAATTCAAGAATAGCAACTTTATTGTAAAAATTATTTATGAATAACAATAATAATATCTACCATTTATTGAGCCTATTCTCATAGGTGCCAAAAATGATGTGCAGTATTTTACATGTGTTGTCTCTTTTAAACGTTTCAACATCCAGTGAGACCAGTATTATTTTCCTAATTTTACTTATGAGAAATCAGAAGCCTAGGGAAATTGAGCAACTTGTCAGATTCATGCAGCTGGTAAGAAAGCTAAGCTAAAATTTGAAACTAAGGGCTGTCTCCTTCCAAGGCCCGTACTCTACCATCCTGCCAAGTCCTTCCATTGGAATTATAAAGTGCTAATGGTAAGACCACTGATTAAGCCACAATTCCCCCAATTTATCACTCCCTGAAAGTGAAGCTATGTGAGTTTCTAACTATATGACAGAAGGAGTGTTTTGTTGTTGTTTTTACATTAATGAACAACGTTGATCCATAAGAACTTTTTCATTACAACTATGTCTAACTAAAAAGTGGAAAAGCACTGACATTTAATTAAGAAGGAATACAGCTTAGGGAGGGAAAGTAAACTAATGAATAAAAAGAATACTTATAACCTGGGTGTTTAATATCTGTGATAGTCATTTCTAATCCCACTGAAGACTATTGACTTTTCAAGCTAGAGATGAAATTATTGGGACTGTAGTTATCACAAAACAAAACTCCATAATCAAAAGCAATATAAAATATTCAAAAAGTGTCCCTGCTGTGTCCTATTGACTGCTTTCTTCCTGCCCACATTTCAAGACTTAATCTAGATGCAAAGCCAAGGACACAATTCAAGGAAAGTTTGGTCCAGGGAAGAGTCACATCATTGTCTTGTCCAGGGTGTGTTATTGCATCTTATTTCACAGATGAAGAAATTCACCTAACTTTTTAAAAGTATGACATTTTTGAGTATTATATCATCAAGTCAGAAATGTACTCTCAAACTCATAGGTCTAAATCTAGATAATTCATTTATGTTTGTCTGGGACTTTTAGACAAAGCAATCTAGTCTAATAAGAAAACATAAGTTCTGATCTAAATATTAAAAATTGTATTTGGTTTTAACTCTAAATTTCAACTTATTGTACTTTCAGGACTAGAATTCTTTCAGACGTTATGTAAAAGTTAAGTACTTTGAAACTCCTTAGCAGAAAGGTCCCATACTTACCATGACCCAGTATAACATTCATTCATTCAATGAAAAATATATAGGACAGTTAACATGTGCCATACTCTGCATGAGTCTCTGGGGATAAAAAAGTAATAAGACCTGCAACCTCTGCCTTCACATAATTTATAGTCTAGATTTGTGGGAGGAAAATGAAAGTTTCAATAAAAAAATACAAGGTTGAATGACATGTACTACCAGACAGATATGCAAAGAGTGCTATGAGAGCATAGAGAAGCTGCCCTAATTCAGCATGAATAGATCATGAAAGTCTGGAGGATGAGAAGCAGTGGCTCATTCTTTAAAGAAGGGTGATAAAGGAATAGCAAAAGCACTGAGACCTGAGGCAGCATGAAAAATTTAAAGAAGAGCCAACTATGTGGTGTGACTACAGTGAGGAGACATGAAAAATAAAATGGTGGGAGCTAAAAGCAGAGAATTATACAGGGGCCAAGAACAAGACGAAGTTGCTCTTTGGGCCATGTTAAGCTTATTGGGCTTTATGAAGATACTGAAGATTCATGGGAGGATTTTAATTAGGGAGTAACATGACCAGTAACATGTGCAAGACTGTCTGCTGAGCAGTTTACACAAATTATCTTTTTAATTCTGCTAAGATTATAACTCTTTTTAGAAACTTAAGTAGCTTTACCAAAATCTGATAACCAATGAGTGGAGGTGCAGGATTAGAACCCTAGAAGCACCTGACAGCAGCAGCAGACAGCAAAAACCATATTCTGAATTACTGATTTATAAATGTCATGAAAGTGACTTTTATAACACCCTTGAAGAGACAACAGCGTTTGAGAAGAGTCTGAAAAATATGTTTGTGTAAATCTGGAGTTTGGGTGCATAGAGTGGCTCCCAAGTCAATTTACAGCCTGAGGGAAAATCATTTAAAGCATCAGTTTTTATCTGGTTAGCTTTAAATTGCATTTTCAAAGCATGCTGTTTATATCCAGAAGAGAATTTCAATCAATAATGTCATAGTAAGATATGCGTAGGTTTACTATAAATTCAGGAATATAATGATATGAATCCAAACTGACAGCATCAGTCTTTTTCTCTACATACCCTCCTAGCGCATCTTTAAATTTTTATAGCTTTTTTTTTCAAGTACTGTCTGAACTATTGTGTGTCAACTTTCTTATTAAGGTCTCTCTTGTGTATTGTTTAATTAACTGACTTTATAATGCATAGAGATGGGGTGTGAAGTGGGGAGGTGAAATTAGGTACTCTCTCGTTTGATGGTCTCGTTCAAATTTTTTAAAATAAGCAAAACAAAGTAGTTTACAATGTCATTCCCTTTAGCCATACCTATTTTACTTTGTTCAACTTTTAGTTTGCTAACAACCAATGAGACAATAATATAAAATATGAAACAATTCTTTTTCAAAATTATAATGTTCTTAACTGATTACTTGTACTCTACAAACATAGTGGCTTCTTTTATTTTTTAACATCTTTACTAGAGTATAATTGCTTTACAATGTTGTGTTACTTGCTGCTGTATAACAAAGTGAATCAGCTATATATATGCATATGCCCCCATATCCCCTCCCTCTTGCGCAGCTCTCCCACCCTCCCTAGCCCACCCCTCTAGGTCATCACAGAGCACTGAGCTGATCTCCCTGTGCTATGCAGCTGCTTCCCACTAGCTATCTATTTTACATTTGGTAGTGTATATATGTCAGTGCTACTCTCTCACTTCGTCCCAGCTTACCTTTCCCCCTCCCCAGTCCTCAAGTCCATTCTCTATGTCTGCGTCTTTATTCCTGTCCTGCCCCTAGGTTCATCAGAACCATTTTTTTTTAGATTCCATATATATGTGTTAGCACACAGTATTTGTTTTTCTCTTTCTGACTTACTTCACTCTGTAAGGTGAAGTAAGATGGACGCTAGGTCCATCCACCTCACTACAAATAACTCAATTTCATTTCTTTTTATGGTTGAGTAATATTCCATTGTGTATATGTGCCACATCTTCTTTATCCATTCATCTGTCAATGGACATCAGGTTGGTTCCATGTCCCAGCTATTGTAAATAGTGCTTCAGTGAACATTGTGGTACATGACTCTTTTTGAATTATGGTTTTCTCTGGGTATATGCCAAGTAGTGGGATTGCTGGGTTGTATGGTAGTTCTATTTTTAGTTTTTTAAGGAACCTCCATACTGTTCACCTAAGTGGCTGTATCAATTTACATTCCCACCAACGGTGCAAGAGGGTTCCCTTTTCCACACCTTCTCCAGCATTTATTGTTTGTAGATTTTTTGATGATGGCCATTCTGACTGGTGTGAGGTGATACCTCATTGTGGTTTTGATTTGCATTTCTCTAATGATTAGTGATGTTGAGCATCCTTTCATGTGTTTGTTGGCAATCTGCATGTCTTCTTTGGAGAATTGTCTGTTTAGTTCTTCCGCCCATTTTTGGATTGGGTTGTTTGTTTTTTTTTGATATTGAGCTGCATGAGCTGCTTGTATATTTTGGAGATTAATCCTTTGTCAGTTGCTTCATTTGCAAATATTTTCTCCCATTCTGAGGCGCTATCACCGTGACTCCTCTTGCTCTTTTTTAGACCAGAGGTTGGATTTTTTTCCAGAGTCAGAATACGCTAGTGGAAACCGGCCAGCAAGTTTAAAGAGTACTAACTATGACTGTTAGCACTATATAAGGAGCCTACTTGAACTATAGCTATTGGGATCCTCTTTTCCTAAGTCTATAGAACAACCTCATTCCCTATGTTATGTAGAAAGAGAGAGAGAGAACAAGGGAGAGAGAATTGACTGATAGATCTATAGATAAGTAAGTAGAAAGTCACTCATATATAGTCACAAAACACTTTCTTTTTGTGTTTCAATACGGACATTTCATATGTCTGCTAATCTCTCTTAGGACTAATAGTGTATAGCTAAATATTATGTTCACGAACAGCATTTATTGAACTGCTGTTGTGTACAGGTCTGTTTATTAGGTACTGTAATTGATCCCCCCATCGTTTTGGAATAGATTTAACAAAATTACAATAAACTACAGAATCAGTAGTAAGAAAGTAAGAATATATAAATATTCCATGTGGATCTTCTCGAAAGATAGGTGAACAATAGATAGGTGTTAGTCAGAAGTTCTCAAATATAAGAATTTTCTCAAAATTAATATAAAATCCATATTATGCCCCAAAGTATCAAACACACCCACACGCACGCACACACACTGGCGTGCGTGCACACATACACACTGTCAAGTACAGGCCTTTTTGGCTTATATGGATGAAACAACAGAAAATTTTATCTGCCTCATATTTGTTTTTTTTTCTGAGCTTATTTTCTGGAGAAAATGTGCTTCTTTTCAACGAAGAAAAAGATGAGAATTAAAATTGAAAAGTTATCTACATAACCAATAATGTTATCCATATCCTTACAAATTGCTTGAAAAACCAATTTGATTCAATTTTAACAATCATCTGTTAAAATTACACATACATTGTTAAACAGAAATAATTTAATGATAAGGCAGTCAAACATTTGTTTTTATTTAAAGCACAACCAAGATTTATCTAATATTCAAATGTAATTTAGAGAAACAAAAAATACTTTTATGGGTTCATTTTTTAAACCAAATTAAAATATATCCTGCTAGATTGCAGTCAACTTAAACATTTTACTTATATACTGTAAAACAGCTTGTGAAGCTATCAAAAGGTAGCAGAATTCATAGCTTAAAGCCAATTTTTGAAAGAAAACTGGAATTTTACATGTAATTTACCTCTTCCATTGCCTTAATGGTTATCCAAATGCTCCAGGAGAGTTAATACACAGCCAACATATAAGCAATGCATTCCTTTTCCCTGAAAAGATTAATTACACCTTAAATTTTAATAATATGTAAATTTAGGTTTTTACCTGTAAGCTACATGAAGCACTTCTATAGCACCAAAGCCATATCTGTCAACATTTTAAAATATACCATTATTTACCAAAAGTAGTAATGATGGACTAGATTTATATCACTTAAATAACCACAAAAAAGTCATTATGATCAACATTAACTAACCAAAGTATAAATTACTGAATCATGGCGAGTGTTTCAAATAGAATCTTATGCCATGTCTTACACATTTATACAAAAAGTGTTATGTTGATACAAATGAATAAATTTAATCGCTTAGTTATTTCAAAAACACCCATAAAATTTAGCTATTTTTAGTATGGTTTCATGTTTAAGCAATTTGGTAAGTTTTAACAATTTATGGATGGAAATGATCCTGAAAATTAAGGTGCAAGATCGTGTCTCTGATTTCTTCTTCCTTAGTCTATTTTTCATGCCCTCATTTGACTAATTTTTCTATACTCAACTTTCTACACTTAAAAACTCCAAATCGTTCGGTATTTTCTACTGAATAAAATGTGAGTTTCTCAACAAATATTCAAGTCTTCCTCCAATCTAATCCAAGTTGACATCGTTTCTGTTCTATCTCCCTCTAGTTAACATATACCCTGGGAAAATGTATAAATGCTTCATGCATGAAATTTTCTGAATCTTTGTCATATCTAAGCTGTGTCTGTGACTTCCAACTGGAATATTCAGAAACCTATCACATTACAAATGGTCGGTCCGGCTCACATGCTACACCTCCTGAAGTGTTTTTGATCAATCCAGCGAGAAGTAATCACTCTTTCCTCAGACTTTCTGTAATATTTTATTGTGTGAGGGCTTACTTCTTTACTAAGTTGCTAGCACTTTGAGGTCAAGAACTGTCACCTGTGTATCTTTGTGTCTCATAAAATGTCTTATACATAGTTTCCAATACACATTTAATTAAATAAATGAAGAATGTGTAATTTCAAAATATGGAAGAATAGCATATTGCCTACCATTCATAAAAGAAAGAATCAAATATTTTATTTGCCACAGGTAAGCAATATTGCTTGCTATATTTTGGGTAACAAGCTGTAACTGATTTGAGTCATGTAGAAACATGATATATGCAATTTTAATTACAAATTAATTGTTAATTCTAAAATTTGGGGGTATTTGAGGTAGAGTAAAATGACTTTTTTGTTGTTAAATAGATATCCCTCCTTACACACCTTTTTAAAAAAAAATCTCTATTATGTTTGATCCAGTCTATTGGTTGAAACCCAATCTGTACTGCTTTAATTACCAAGGATGAAATTAACTACATCATTATTAACAGCAGCCAGAAATTTGGGGATGATTATTAATGGTGAAGCATGAAGCAGAAAGAGGGCCAGCTGACCCTGGTGGAGTAATAAAAAAGTTAATTAATCAAGAAGGAGGCAGATTTCATATTTATGAGTCTACCCAGAGGAGGATGAATTCCAGTATATAAGACTTTAATTTGAAATAATCTTCTATCAATAGCACACTTTCAATGTTGGCAGCCATAGCTATCTAAACAGAAACATCAGTAGGAAAGAAAAATTTTCTAGCAGTTAGGTTGTCTGAATATAAATTGGCCTACCTTATGATACAATGAAGACCTCTTGTAAGACTTTTTGCTGAAGCTAGCTGGATGCTTATTCAGCATGTCATAAAGGAAATCCCTGCTTTGGTTAGGAGGTTGTGATAGAAGTTTAATGTAACTTCTAACATTGATATTTTATAACAACAGATAATATTTAGTGAGTTCTAATGATGCTTCAAGCACTATTTAATTCTTTATGGCTACTAATATACTTACAACCTTTGAAGTGGGTGCTATTATCATGCCTATTTTATGGATTAGAAAAACACAAAGACGTTTAGTAACTTACCAGGTCCCCACAGCTAGTAAGTGTTAAAATGGGGTTATTATGGCATTAGACCCTTTTCATGCTCAGAACCAGGACTGAGTTCCCTTTCTACCCATTCAGTGTTTTCACTTTTCTTATTCAGGTTGGTCATTACTTCTAATTTTCTACATGATTATTTCTTATTCTTACCTCCAATTCTCCACTCTTCCTTAACTAATTATATTCCTCCTTAGAATAAGAATAAAATGTGTTTGATTTTCAGAACACTATAATTATTTACAAATCATCATGCATCAAGTTCAGAGGGTTATATGTGTTTTAATGTAGATTTATGGATTAATGCACACATGGTACACCTAGTATACCATTCTAAAGGGGCAAAATAATGCAGTTAGTCTGATTACCTTAAATGTGCTGGGACTTGATGAAAAGTAACTATTTGCATAGAAAATGGAAGTCTCCTTTTAAGAAGCCTGCATTGACAAAAATATTTTGCTTCAGTTTTTCATGGATCCAATACAGATTTTAAATGATGGGAACCGGGCTTATGTACCATAAGACAGATTGAAGGCCTTAATATGAAAAATATTAAAGATTATAACTTTGCTAAATGGGCTGGAAAGAAAATCATTCACTATTAACAGGTACTTAGAAGTTGTAAAATGTGTATATCAATGTGCGGTGTTACAATTTGGATCATATTTAAAAGGGAACTAACAAACAGCAATGGATCTATTTCTTAAAACAGAATATAGTTTTATTTTAAGCCAGTAACCTGCAGCAACATACAGAAAAATATGATTTCTTTGGGATATAAGCCATCATCCCTTGACTAGAATTATTTTTTGAGATCAGGAGCCATTTCTTATTCATTTTTGTACTTCGTGTATTGCTTTGCATGTGCCTGACAAATAGAAAAAAAATCACAGATAAATAATATATGTTCTCTGTCTTCAAGAAGCTCACCACTAACCTCACTAGAGGCTCTTGTAACAGAGTTCCTTATTTATGTCATTCCCAAAGTCTAATTTTAATTTGACTTGATTTGAGATGAGATGGATTGTTTCTATCAGCCATCATATAAATTGCCTGAATTTTTCTGTCAAGCTATTTGACTTTACAACCTTGAATTCTTTAACAGAGCAAAAAATGTTCTTAAGACATTTTAAATTGCTCCAAATTTAGTGAAAAATATATTCTCTATGTAATACTTGAAGATTTAGAGCCATTCTTTAGACTACACAAATCAGCTTTATTGACTTCTATTGTAAAGTGGCTTTTTAATGTCATATTTTAGTTGTTAGAAAAGCATAAAGGGCAAAGCAAAGATAAACCTAATCTCTTAATATAACCCTATGGAACCTATCTGGAACTGCTGGTATGATTCTTAATTATGGTTGACCTCTCACCCTCATCTGTTGCATGATGGTTT
Source organism: Eubalaena glacialis (assembly GCF_028564815.1). NCBI lineage: Eukaryota > Metazoa > Chordata > Mammalia > Artiodactyla > Balaenidae > Eubalaena > Eubalaena glacialis. Next base: position 46,291,889 of record NC_083721.1, read on the forward strand.
ACTATTCTCAGGATAGGGTTGGGAGTATTGTGATGTTCAGTCGTTGCTGCTAGAATGCATTAGGGTAGTTCCAGCTAGCTGTAGGGTGATGCCCAGTGGCAATACATAGATGTGGTTCATACAGGCAAAGGGGAGAAGCACATGGTGCTGGGATGAAAGTGTCCTTTAGAAGCCATGGACTGCAAGGATGACACAGCACAGGGCTTTGGTTCCTTTCATAGCTTTATTTCCTATTTCCCGATTGAATTCTATCCACCTGGTAATCCATCATTTTCAGAGCTGAAAAAATTGGAGAGTTGAAAGACAGAGTTGTCAAAATGTCCAAGTCAGGTGAAAAGTACTTTATGGAAAGTACATAAATACTAAATACTATCTGCCGATGTCAAAACATAAAGACATCACATAGTTTGAATTGTACTTGCCACGGTACCAGTATGCAGTAAAAATAATTTTAAATTATCTAACGTAACATCTTTTAAATGTGTATTAACCCAATGCAAGGCACCTATCTGCTTTTGCCTTTGTCTCACTGTGAAGTCCCAATACTGAATGGACAGATGTTTATAAAATAAACCCAGCCAGCTCTACCAAGGCCTGTGTGAAGAATCAAGAAGCAGCTTAAGTATTTGCGTTACACTTTACTTTTTCAAGGGGAACGGTAGTTCAGTGAATTTAAATTGAGTAATAAGAATTCTTGGCAAAATAATAGTAGGAGCCATTTAAAAGATGTAGCTGTGTGTGCACAAACCTAAGCAAGACATGCGTGAGCACATTACCGACTACGCAACAGCCGAAGCAGCAGAGTGCGGCAACCTTGCTGCTAGTTATAGAACAGCTGACTTACAACGAACTGAATCCATATGCTCTTAAGCTTTTGGAAAACTGAGCATCCTTTCAAAAATGCTCTTGCACTGTAGGTATTTTTTTAATTAAATTGTTCTATATGCTGTATACAAAACAGAAGAGTAGACTAAATGATTTTTTTCAACCATCAGTTTCAGCATTTCTGTAAACAATAAACATTGCAATATGACTTAATGAAGTTAGCATACATATGTATATTTATATATACATATATACGTGTATACCTATACATATATACATATACTTATATTCATATATTATATATGAATATATAATATACATATATTATGCATTTTTACACACTTCCTATTCTCATTCTGAGATGAAGGAATGAAATTGGCAATGTTTTCAATAGTGTTGCATAAGCTGTTATCCTTGGAAGTAAAAGGGTTTATTTCTAAATCTGATACAAAGTTTGTTCCAAATTTGACATGATGAGAAAGAAAGTGAAGGGCACTTGAAAGGAAGCAGCAAAAGCTAAAGCAAGCAGAAGAATGTTCAGTTGTTCGATTTATTTCCTCACTCCTTCACTCAATCAAAAAATATTAATGAGGGCCAGATATAAAGGCAGACACTGGGGATTCAAAGATGAAAAGAATAAACTTGTTCTTGACTTTCACAAAAGTTAGTTGAGAAGTTCAGATAATTACACAAGATTACAATACAGGGTTACATGCGATGCTTCGAGGGGCACAAGGAGAAAAACCCAAACGAACGTGTCAAGGAAAGCTTCCAAAAATAAATAATGTCTTGAAGGAGACTTTAAAGTTAAATAAAACTTGGCTGTGAAAATGATGGGGATGGAGGGTGGGATACGAGGGTTGGGGAGTCTCTCGTGTGTGCAGGTAGAGATGAAAGAGTATGGAACTTTCTAATCACTGAAAGAATTTCAATATGCCTAGGACTGTGGTTCTCAAAATGTGAACCCTGCACCAGAAGCATCCAGCAACACCTGGGAACATGTCAGAAATGCAAATTTTCAGACCCCACCTCAGACTTACTGAATCAGAAACTCTGGGGTCTAGGGGTGGGACCCAGCATTCTGTTTTAACAAGCACACCAAGAAATTCTGATGCACACTTTAATTAGAGAGCCAGCAGTTTCATCAGAGGGTACAAGGATAGGGGTAAGGAATGATGGGGGTGATGATCTTGGTACAGGAAATATAGGCTAAGGGGCTGGATTCATAGGCAGGGGCCATACCATGCCATCCCTTACCTTGCTACTGAAGCTAAAACCTTTCTGAGTTTTTATTTTTCTTCCAGTTATTTGTAGTTTTGGAGACAGGCAAGGCAGTCAGAGCAAGCTTTCCATAATGGACTTTCCTGAAACCATTGCTAATACATCTAATTATTTCCTCACCTTCATTTTATCCACACTAAAAATAAATCCTTCCATATATCTTTTTCATTGTCACGCCTATAGCTGTCATAACTTCCAAATTCCCCAGCGTCTATTTTAGGCTTAAGAATTCACCTGCAGAAGGCGCTGGAACCCTGGGAATTATCAATTTAAATTCTAACACATGCTTGCTCTCTGCCAGCGTGTAAGCTTGCATATTTCTCCTTGACAGTTCATATTTGGTCTCTGGACTTTCAAGACACAGTGAATTATGACCTGCTCACCAGAGCCTCCTGAGAAAACTGGAGCTGAGTCACCCCATGCCAAACCTTCAGCGAAAATTGGTCAGTCCTGGATATTGAAGAAGTCGTGGAAATTAAGTTATCTGGGAAACTTCATGAATCTAGATAGCACAGAGGTAAAGGTGATACGTTAGCAAAGCAAAGTTAGACGCCAAGACTAATGTGCCACACAAATGTGTCACTGACTCGTCCCAGGCTAGGTTACTTGGTTGTTTGTTCTAACTGGTAAAGGAAAATGATACATTCAGGTAGGCAACATAGGACTTGGTATCTAGGCTTATGAGGATTTCTCCACTCCAGACCAGTCTGGATCAGCATCTAAGCTCTGCTACTCCCTAGGTATTAGTACCTAAGGAGGGCAATTTAGTCTGTTTAAGCTTTAGTTTTCTCATCAGGAAACTAGAAATGTATTCATTTGTTTGTACACTGATTCATTCAACAAATATCTGTGAGAACCCATTCTGTATTCTTTACTAAGTACTATTGTACATGCTAGGGATACAACAGAAACAGAACGAGATCCCTGCTGTTCCACAGCTTACGTTCTAGAGAGGAGAGAGACAATTAACAGGCAATAAGTAAGATATTTAGAATGTCAGGTGATGCAGAGCTAAGGTGTGTTGCCTCCATCTCCCCTTCAGGACCCAGGCATTTATTTCTTCAGTTGATGGGAGCGCTGCTTGCTGAAGACTCACAGCTGAATTCCTTTCCCAACATTGCCTCTGTCCAAAAGAGGCTGCATGCCCCAGAGACATCTCCTCTCCCCAGGGGCAGTCAGAATTCAAGACTGGTCAATGAGAGGCACAAAGATTAGTCCCATCACTTCAATTCAGGACAACTCTGAAGGGCCAAGTCAGCTCCAGAACTCCCTGAGGTCGGCTGAGGTCTTTGTAGCCACCACGTCGCAGTTCAGCTGCTCCACTTTCCCATTTCCGCTTCCCTCACCGCCCCGTGTGTCCGTACTGAGGTCACTCTTCAGTAAACCTATAGCATGCAGAGCCCCCCTGCAGAGTCTGCATCCCAGGCAACTCCATCTAAGACAGATAATGAGAAGTGCTCTGAAGGAAAGGAAAGCTGAGGGGAGGTTAGGGAGTGCCTCCCTCCTCCTGTGGTCGTGAAACGTTAACTCTCACTATAATCCTAATTTTGGGGACTTCCCTGGTGGCTCAGTGGTTAAGAATCCGCCTGCCAGTGCAGGGGACACGGGTTCGATCCCTGGTCTGGGAAGATCCCACATGCCGCAGAGCAAATAAACCCGTGCGCCACAACTGCTGAGCCCGTGAGCCACCACTACTGAAGCCCGCGCGCCTAGAGCCCGTGCTCCGCAACAAGAGAAGCCACCACAATGAGAAGCCTGCGCACCGAAACGAAGAGTAGCCCCCGCTTGCCGCAACTAGAGAGAGCCCGTGCGCAGCAACGAAGACCCAACGCAGCCATAAATAAATAAATAAATAAAATTCATAATCCTTCATAGAGAAGGGCCTTGCCCTTGGTCTTGAAGAAGAGGAAAGATATAAAGAACAAGCATAAAGAACAAGGAAATTTTTTATGATAGCAACTGATTCGAGCAATTCAATTTGGCAGATATTTCACAAATAGACAACTAAAGAAGCAGTAAAGAAGAATTTTGTTTAAACGCTCAAGCTTTTCCCCACACTCACTGCTGAGGGCCCAGGTTCAACCCGTGGTCAGGGAACTAAAATTCCACAAGCCACGGGGCATGGCCAAAAATTTTTTTTAAATTTTTTTAATTAATCCATTTTTTAAAAAAGAGCGCAAGCTTTGTATTGAACCCTGGACTTAGATCTTTATCACCTTCTAGATATCAGACCTTTGGCAAGTCAGTTAACCTCCCTGTGCCTCAGTCTCTACATCTGGAAAATGGAGAGAATACCACCCACTTTCTAGTGTTGTTCTGAGTGTGCAGTGACTCAGTGTGTGTAAAGTACTTAGCAGACTATCCAGCACCCATGTGGTTAGAGCTCAGTAAGTATTGGTTATTAATACTGATTTTATTGGTATTAATTTTCAACTCTAACATTCCATTCTAGCAAATTCAAAACTGAATTTAAAAAACAAAACAAGGACTTCCCTGGTGGTCCTGTGGTTAAGACTCCACACTTCTACTGCAGGGGGAGCATGGGTTCGATCCCTGGTCAGGGAAGTTCCACGTGCCACATGGTACAGCCAAAAAAAAAAAAAAAAATTCATTCATTCAAAAAACAAAACAAAACATTATTCTTTATTATCTTCTTGCATGTAGACATTTTACAATGGCAATCAAGTCATTCTCTGATTTCTCCCTCTGACATTTATTTTTCATGCCCATTAGCTAACCCTTGAGACTAGTTGGCTAGTCTTAGTGTTAGCTTTTGTTTAACTTTTATAGGTGACATATAAGCATGAGTGAGATTCCCCAAGATGAGCTGACCTTCCAGGGGTTACGCACTGAAGAACTGGATTCAGCCAAGGAAGCTCCACACTTGAACTTGTGAGATAGCAGATCTTAGCCAGCATAGGAGGCAAGTCAGGGAGCCTCCATCAGTTCCATTCCAACAACATTATCTTGTGGACCCAGAACCAGTCTCTCCTGTTCCAATGGTAATCAAATTATCTATGAGTTGGGCCACCTTTCTTTTAAATACTTAAATTACAAAAAGTCTTAATGCCAGCAGACAGTATAGCATAATGGTTAGGAGGTCAAACTCTAGAACTAGACTGTCTGTATTTACATCTGGTTCTGCCACTTCTATCTGCATAACCATGGGCAGGTTACTTAACCTCTCTGTACCTTAGTTTCTCCAATTATAAAGTGAAGCTAATAATACTACTGTCTCATATGATTGTTTTGAAGATTAAATAGGTTGATACATGTGAAGTGTTTAGAACTGTGGATTACATACATAAGCCCTTTAAAAGTGTTAGTTATTATAATAATTACTACCCTTCGTCTGAGGGGGACTCCTTCACTGAGTCCAATATGAATTTTTGAGTGAGCCTGTGCTGTGAATCAGCTGCCACTCATCTCCAAAAAAAAAAAAAGAAAGAAAAAAATTAAGAAGGAATAAAAAGAATGTAATTCTGGCAAGAAACCTCCCTTAGGTTACCCTCTGTGGAATCCTCTTCCATTTTCAAGTAGAAATGACATGATTTATGTACCCATAGCCACCTACCCCACTATAAATTTTTAAAATTAAATAAATAACTGAACAACTGATTTCCTGGCAAAAGAATAAGCAACCCACAGAAAATCACATTTATCTATATATTGAAAACTATATTTTGACTCAGAATAGGTATTAGTTATGCTATTACTTCTATAAGTAATAAGCATAGAATATCCTATTTGAGGAAGGATTTTACTTTTTCAAATTATGGAATAGATGCAGGTTTGAGAATTTTGAACTTTTATAAAATCACATTTTTACTTGCATAATGACTGGAAAGAGGGATACTCCATTCTTTTCCAAATAAACCTGTGTTGCCTGGCAGACAGAGCACCAAGTGGAAACATACCAAGGAGCCTTAGGGTTATCTAATTGCCCTTAGCACATTCTTTCTTCTGTCATGTTCTGTACTGCAACTCAAAATGCCTTTTGAATCCTTCTAAATTGTTGACAACTAATTTCTGTCCATTAGAGACCCACTTCTCACTGTTTATATTTATCCGTCTTAGGAGCTGCATCTTTTTATAGCTAGCTAGCTGTATTTTTGTCATTTTCCCTCTCTCTTCTTGCTTAACTGTCCACTGTGCTGATAGATTTCAAATTGTATTAAACATAAACATGCAGTTAAGATACCCAATTAACACTCCTGGTGATTTTCTTTTAAGTTATGTACCTTTACAATTGCTATTTGCTTGAATTCAGCAATAGTTTTATGGATTATAAAAGTATATCATTCATGATTAGACTCTACCCTACCCTTGAGATTATTAACAGAAGCAGGCAATATAAATTTAACAAGTTTTTATTTAAAAAACAAAATTCACGTGAAACTGTTTCTGTCACCATTTTCCCCAGTGTTCTTACTGCTTAAGATAATACTTTACTATTTACAGAAAATGAAGGCCACAAGTGAGTAAATAAGAAGTTGATAGGGTAATTCTATCTTTGCATTGATCTGTGACATCCAGAGACCTCTAAGTCCTTAGAACTTGCATACATAAGGAGAGAAGGGGCATCTTACTTAGTCCATGACTGGGAAGATGTTTGAGGGAGTCTAATATGCAACCTTAGCTTCAGACTTCCAATAGCTTATACTGTGGAAATTGGGGGATTAGGACAAGTGAAGAATGCCAAAACTCAGTATGGAAAATAAAAGCAATGAGAAGAATACTTTCTGTCAATCTTCAGAAGAGAAGCAGTATAGAAAAACTCACTTGGGCTTCCCTGGTGGTGCAGTGGTTAAGAATCCGCCTGCCAACGCCAGAGACATGGGTTCGAGCCCTGGTCCAGGAAGATCCCACATGCCGCGGAGCAGCTAAGCCTGTGTGCCACAACTACTGAAGCCTGCACGCCTAAAGTCCGTGCTCTGCAACAAGAGAAGCCACCGCAATGAGAAACCCGCGCACCACAATGAAGAGTAGCCCCCGCTTGCCGCAACTAGAGAAAGCCTGAGCGCAGCAACAAAGACCCAACGCAGCCAAAAATAAATGCATAAATAATAAATAAATAAAAGAACTAAAAACATTTTTTAAAAAGACTTACATTTAAAAAAAAAAAAGAAAAATTCACTTGGCTTTTTATATGTGCATCTCCATTGCCAGGGGGAAAAAGGTACTTAACACATGAATCAGTCAATCTAGTAAGTATATGGAATTTAGAAATTCTTCTCATGTGTCTTAAAGGGGATAGAAGTGACCTTTGTTACACCTTTTGTTAATCATCTAGAATTACTCAATCAAGAATATTGTTTAACAGAACACACCCAAACATATATATAACTAATCTAAATCATTAGTATCAATTATTAGAGTTAAGAGAGAATTATAGTTATAGTCACATTTCATGTTTTAGGGAGAAAACTGAATGCTTGCTGAATGCTTTTCCCACATATATGCTAACGTGTCTAAATTGCCCTTAATTTTTATGGGGATGCTTTCTCGGAAAGCTTGATTAACTAAACAGGATTGTTGATTCTTTTACTTGCAATTCTCTTCTCCCTAAAAACATTCCAGGCAGTTTAAGACACATGTACAAAATGTTTCATAAATTAGAACTAGAAGTAGAAAATTAGATCCATAAAAACAAGAAGGAACAAAGTTTTGTTTTGATAATTATTACTAGAGATGCATGTGTGCACCATCTCTGCCTCTGAGATTTCTGGCAGCAGCCAGAGAATAGAGATGTGATCACGCTCTTATAATAGGAAGCACAAATGCTATAGGAAATATGTATGGAGGGCATTGAGGATAATGGCCTCAAGCAGAGCTTTTTCAACAAATGAAGAAGTTTGTTTCATGTGGTATTTTCTGACCACAACCTTTGATAGAAGACCTGACGGAGGTAAAGTGTCACTGATTGAAGGTGGTTTTTCCATGGTGGTATACCATGAGCTAAGTTAGGGAAAAAGACGTACAAGAATATCCCAGACAGGACTACAGTGGAAACATGGGGAGTAAACCTGGGCTTCAAAAAGGACTGAAACAAGAAATCGGAAAACTCTTGAAATGAAAGCAGCCAGTCTTTTTCTTGTTCTACACAGCCACTCATCTCTGTTTCTCTCTCGAAAGACTATTTTTGCCTGAATCTGTGTTCATTTAAGAAAGGATATCTATCTGCCCCATGACTTGCAAACTCACATTTCTGCTTCATTTCAATCATGGATCAAAATTGTTAAACACTGTGAATCCTAATCCCAAATTCCTAGAAGAGAGACTGTGAGTGGCCCAGTTTGAGTCAGATCTCCATCCCTAATCCAATTCATGTCTGGGAGCCAGAGACAGAGAGAACAGTCTTCCAAAGCCCTACCCTGGGGTAGAGGCAGTTTTCAGAGACAGGGCTGAACAGATATCCTAAGAGATGCTTACTAAGAATTTTAAGATTAGTCTTTAATGAGCGCTTAGAATGTGAATTCTCTATTTTTGTATTGAGGGATGGTGCAAGTGCTTTAAAAATAAGATGAAGAAGATGCAGAAATCTTTCTGCTATTAAAGCCAAGATGCCCAACCAATATTTTTGCTCATGCAAAAATAAAATCTCCCCACATTTGCACTGAAATGGGCTGCAGGCAAAGCAAAGATTGTCCTTAGGAAGCAGATTTGGATCTGCTCCCACAATTAAACATACTCTCGATCGAAAGCCTGGGGTTCCACACCACAGGGTACTGTGGAAAAAAAAGATGATTCTGGCCTGGAAAATTTTCAAAGCAAGTGTTCCAAGTCATCAAAAAGAAGCCCAAGGAGGACTGCTCCCATGGAAAAAGTTATATATTGAGCTGCACAGTTCTGCAGCATGCTTTCCAGGATAAGCCATGGAAAAAGTATGTTGTACAAAATGGAATAGGTTGTCTAGTTTGTAGAGTTTTGATCAACTGCCTTTTGTCTGACAAAGAAAATGATTTTAGTTTTGATAAAGTTGATGATTATACAATTCTTTCTGAAGCAGTAGAATGGCTGAATTATTTGTATCCAGAAATCAATTCTAGTTGTTGAAAATGAAACCCATATCATCAACATATAGGAAGAGGTTTATCTTTCTGTCTACCAAGATGGCACATATGCAGTTTGTCTACAATCAGTATCAAATTGTGAAGATATTCGTTTAAAAGATGAATAAATAAAACACAATGCCTGTTTATATTACATGAAATTGTGAATGGGTATGTCAGGAAAATTTTCCCCTTTAGTTCACCATTCTTTTAGAGTGGCATTTACTCTCATTTTTTTGGAATCATAATACTAAGCCTCAGTTTTAAGTTAACTTGATCCTCTAGGCAATGAATTAAAAATTTAATGAAAGATATATATGCAAAGCAAACAGTCTTATTTTCTTGAAAATAATAACATTAAATAGTAGAGTAATACTGTGCCCAAAACCCTCTTGCTTCTAATACAAAATATTTAACTTGGAGACCTCACTCATTGTTTAAGGGAAAGCATACCATAAATAATTGAGGGACTCTGAGAAAGTTGAGTCGAGCCATAGTTTTGTAGGACTATAGGTTGGCCCTTTTTAAAATAGGGTTGATTCTCCTTGAATCTTTCCAGAACCAATTATAATGATTGGTTAAAGGCTGAGGTAAATAGTTTGGTGGTATTCAGAACAGGCTTCAAACTGTTTCAAACAATGATCCAAAAACTTGCCCTACAACTTATTTGCTTTCAGGAGATGATCAAATGAGTTCTGGCATAAGGGGTAACAGGTCCCTGTTAGATGCCTGGGATCTAAATTACTTTGGACACCGTGCTTGGGTCCATAAAACTGAGAGAAATTACACTCCCACCCCAACATTGCTGGTTTCTGTGCTTTCACAAATACTTCTACTGAAGCCATATAAGGGACAACTGTAGCCTCAAATCTGCTTTATCATTAACTGAGAAAATTAAGTAAAGGTCTTCCACAGGAATTTGTTTAGCTCCAGATTTGGTAGTAATGAGTTTATAATTAGATGGGTTTAAATTGGGCAGATTCTTCCACAATCTGATTTTAACATGCTGTCACGCTAAACTTGCCAGAAATGTCAGTTCATTTGTTTTTATTTTTGGTTTGTTTGTTTTTACATCCATGCAATTTTTATTAAATCAGTGCATGAGATCCATTAAATATATGCTAGACAGGACTGATTTCCCCCTGAATCTGTCTATTAAAGAAAAAAAAAAGGAATCTCTTCAGGCAGAGCATTTGATATTCTTTGTATAACAAAAGGTTATTTTATAAAGGTAACTGCCCCCCATCCCATTTCACCTTATTCTTCCTATCCTATCCATCTCATTGTGGGGACAAACATACTCAGGAGGCTGTGTTCAACATCAAACTTTTTAAAAAAAATAGTAAATGGAGATAGAAAACATCCAGCTCAAGCAACATAATAAACAATGAGAAATTATTAGTACCTAGTTTGGAAATATAAAGACCCACTTACCCTCCTGTCCCCTCATATTAAGATATGCATGTGGAAAAATACAACCAAATTCTTTCCTCTTTGGTTCATTATATTAAATAGGACTATCAGTTTCAAGTAACAAAACCCCAACTGGCTTAATAAAAAGTGGGACTTTATTGCTTTCTGTAACCAAAGTCAAGGAGTAGCATGAGATTCAGGCCAAATCCAGGCTCTCCAACTGTGTTCTCAATACTTTCTTGGTCTCAGTTCTGCTTTCTTCTCTGTTGGATTTATCTTCAGGCAAGTCCTTCCCATATATATATACATGAGTTTATATCTCCAGTAAAAATGGCAATTCTGATGAAACTCACATCTCCATCAACTCTACCTCTGAACCTGAGTATGAATGGTAACCTGAGAAAAACATAAGCATGATGTCAATTTAAATTTTCATGATCCATCCCTTGCCTCTCTCTCTCCAACCTACTATTCAGCCTCTTGATCTGTGTCTCAGACATCCCAAAGTACACAGAAACAACAACTCAAGATGGTGAGCTATTTTGTGTCTCCATGTTTATGATGTCATTTCTTCAAACTAGAATGTCCCAATATCTACTCATCACCTTGGTGACTTGCAAATTTATTCTAATCATTCTAGCTTTAGCTTAGGAATCACCTCCTTTATAAACCTTCCTTCACTTCTTCCCATCAAGGTTATTACTCTCCTACTCTTCCCTCATTACCTTCACATGTACCTCCATTTTAGGAACAATTTTATTATATTACAATTAAGGCTTACATCTCTAACCCCTTCGCTAAAGAGAAACTACTATGAAGACAGGAAAATATGCTTTAGTTTTCTTTGTCTCTCCAATCCTGATATCATAGTGTTTAGCACATTCTAAATGATTAATATTTTTGTTGTTTTTGAATGAATAATGAGTCAGTAAAGAGGATTTCCTCAAGAAAATCTATAGAACTTTTTCTAAGTAATCAATCTGTGTTTCTTATCAGGATTTTTCTTTAAATATTTTTATGAAAAATAGATCCTAAATAAATCTTTTATTTTATAAGCCTATGAAATTTGTGATCGCTATACATTTAATTACAAACCTACTTAACCTCAAACCACACTAACCTTTATATATTTTTTTTAAAAACATCTTTATTGAAGTATAATTGCTTTACAATGGTGTGTTAGTTTCTGCATTATAACAAAGTGAATCAGTTATACATATACATATGTTCCCATATCTCTTCCCTCTTGCATCTCCCTCCCTCCCACCCTCCCCATCCCACCCCTCTAGGTGGTCACAAAGCACCGAGCTGATCTCCCTGTGCTATGCGGCTGCTTCCCACTAGCTATCTATTGTACATCTGGTACACACTAACCTTTATATTAAAAGCTATAACCTCAAGTGCATATATATGCCTAGCAATATGTAAATATCCACTATTATTATTATGATACTTGTTGAATAGTGTTTGAAATTGAACATAATAGGTTCCAGATCAGTATTCCAGGGAATTTGTGAAATTTGTAAGGAAATTCTGTTGTACGCTGGATCTTTAAAGAAAATGATGAAATATGTACTTTGGCAACATGAGTATTTCAATTGCAAAAAAAAAATGTTATCAAAGATCTATCTCAACTGCCAGTAACAATATGAAATATAGACAATTACAAATTAAACTCTTGACATTTAGAATGTTAACAGTAGTCCCAGGTGTTTAAATGCCTCAATCTCTTTTCATTGTTCTTTGATATTTGTCACATGAAGCCTACCTGTAGCAAGGCATGTTGACCATTTATTAATGCAGACAAAAATCTCTTTAAAAAAAGAAAAAGACAACAAGTGTTTCATCACACTACACTACTTGCCTCTGCTTCTGCCTCTCCATCAAGTTGTACCAAACTCACATTTTCCAATTATCCCTGTGTCATTTGGCATTTTTATCTGACAAGTAAATTAAGGTCATCAAGGAGAGTGAATCTTGAAGTCTTCTGTGTCCCAATGTAGCCACAGTTTGAAGTACTGAATTGCATTGTTTCTGGAGAAATGACAGAGCAGTGGCGGAAAGCACGGATGTGAAATAATTTTCTGAAGTGTAATCCCAGCTAAGGGTCTTTACTTCAACAGAAATGATCCATGAGGTTTGTTTCCATCCAGCTGAGAAGAGAATTCAGTAACTGGCTTACTAGAGTGTATCAGAGAGTTTCTTGCTATTTTCTCTCTCTCTCTATCTATCTCACTATCTCTCTCTCTCTCTTTCTCTCTCTCTCTCTCTCTCTCTCTCTCTCTCGTATACCAGTCTTAGGGATATTTTTCCTTTTGGTAGATGGCACCAAATGTTGAATGAATATAAAAGAAACATGTTAGTACAATCTCAGGCAATACCTCTTCCTCTAAATAGCTACTTCATTCAAACCCTAGGCTGGGATATTTGAATAAAGAAGTTTATTCACACTATTTTCTATTAATTTATCTTTGAACATATTAAATGCCAAAATACAAAAGTGTTGGGGAATTTTTTGTGTCACTAGAACATTTTTAAGCATTAATATTACCAAACAAATCATACATGAAAACTTTTTATAGTCAGAGATGTTTAATCCTTACATCTAGAATGTGTTCTTTATCTCTTCTTCATGAAAATATGCATTTATTAATCCCTATACTGTGTAAGGCACTGTGCTAATCCCATGTGATACAGAAAGGAGAATGATATTATTTCTGCCCTCAAGAAGCTTATGACATAGTTGAAATGGGCCAAAAAATGGAAATCTTCAGAAAATGAATCATTTTTGATGGTTGAAGTTTTCAGACAGAGGTTTGGTCTTTAAAGTATTATTTTTATAATTTTTAAATATTTTGAATATTTTTCTAATAATGCATCCACAAACTCCTGCCCTTTTATATAAAATATCTTGAACATATCTCAGCATTTTTTAATGGACCTTGAATGATCATGTTAATGCATTGAGTTCTAACATAGTGAGTCCTTTGGTGCTCCTTGAATTTTATAGGGCTATTTGATCCTCAGCTCCTGCCTCCAGAGTAGTATATATTCTGGAATTTTATGTCAGATTTTCAGGTTTCCCCGCTGTTCTTTCAGTCAGGCTAGCAGTGTGCACTTCCATTCAATTCCCTCTCTTCAGGTATCTGCTTTGTGAACTTGGAAATCAATAAACATGTCTGAAGTAAGAGTGTGAGGCACTGAAGCTGTTTTATGAGTAAACTCTGCATTCTTTAGTATGTGAACATCTGTCAGATGTTTCTTCAGAGGCTCTTTATGTCTGTCTTGTTTGCCACTGCTCCACCGCATTCCACATAATTGAACTCGCCATCTAGCTGAATTCAAATACATGTGATAAGATGAGTATCTGAACTAAGAAAATAGCTGTGGGGATAGGAGGGAATGGGAATCAATTAAGAAATACTTTAAAATGTAGGAATGACAGGATTGATGATCTGATGATCTGCCTGCATTATGTGAGGGCTGAGTCCAAAGTTTCAGTCTTGGACATCTCTAAGAATGATATACTTACTGCGATGGGAGGATTTTACTCTCTAGGCAATAGGAAAGTCTGAGGTTTTTTTTGTTTTGTTTTTTTAATTTTTAAATCATTTTATTTGCTGAGTATTTTTAAGTATTATTTTGAAGTATAATTATCTGGCCACATAATGTGGGATGGATTAGGAAGAGACACTGTGGAAAGTCAGTCTAATAGAAAATTATAAAAGTAGCTTAATCACATGAGGCTGAAGTCTTAGAGGCAGTACCAGTGGTAATAAAAACAAGATAACATAAGACATAATAATGATTTGACTTTGGACCTGGAGTTATAGGGAACGGTAAAATCAAAGATGACCTCATGTTTCAAGTCCAGGTGGCCAAGAGAGTAACACCATCTACAAAACCACAAGATTATCTTCATCTAGGAGAACTATTTCTTCAGTTTTCATTCCTATCTCACACTCTTATGTCTACATGACCATACAGTGGTGAGATTTTACAGACTCATGAGTCTCCATTGTATATTGCTACATCTTTATATATATATGTCTCATTTCATAAAGTTAAACCAATCCTGATTGCAATATATACCCTGAGAGGGGAATTTTTTTCCTGAAAAAAATAATGCTAAGGATTTCCTGTATCGATCGTCAACAAACCTTAAGGTTAATTTACTGGGTGCTCTCCATACATTACTTTGTTGAGATTTCTGCTGTGTTTAAAAAAATCATTTGGTAAAGTGTTGAGATAATAGTATTTGAAATTTTGACATTTCATCTAAAATTGGGAGTCATAAATAAAACATGTGAATATGAAACAAATTTATTTCACTGGGCAACATTTTGAGAAATGCTTTATTCAAAAAAATCATGTAAATGTTGTCTTCCATTACTTTAAGATGTTAAAACAGAAAAGAGTTAACTTTAAAAAGCTATTGCATAGAAAATAACACAGAATACAAATAACAGATTTTACTTTGAAATGTAAATATAAACTAGAATAATCTTGATTACAGAGAGACAAAATCATATGCCTCCATAGAAGAAAATTCTTTGGTTAAAAATAGCCAAATTGCTTTTCCCTCATACTTTCTTTAAGGCATGAAATCTATTTTTTTAAGTATTTGGATTCCAAGTAAAGAACTTCACTTTTTTCTCTTTAAATACCAATAACTAAAGCAAACCTCACTTAATAATGTCATCCTGACTTATGCCAGGCATTGGGTAGGTGCTAAGTCCTTGCTCAGTAACAAATTTGCAACTCTTTTTGGGTAATTGCTTCCTCTTAAGGAAGTATGCTTCTTTCCAAACCATAGAATGAAATGTATCATTTTAATATACTTATCTTTTTCTAAGACTATAACCTCATTCCATTAAGCAAAGGAACATTCCCAATCACCTAGTCACAATTAAATTTTATTTCTTACCATAGATTATTGTGTTTCTTATTGTGTTACTTCTGAAGGACACGTTTGCTCTGTATACACATTTCTCCTACAAAACTAATTAGAAATAAGCAAGCTTCTTCTCAGGATTGAAAACATGAATAGTTGGTACTATAGACAAGTTTTCACAACAGAGGAATTTGTAACTATACTATAATTTTATGGAATCCACTTGGTAGATGATTTTATGGTTTATTTGTCTAAGTGTCCATTTACATTAATGAAGTCTTTGAGACCTCTAAACAAGGAACAACTCCTCACTGTCTCCCTCCTCCTCTTCCTTTTCCTTTCCCCCTCCTCCTCCTCCTCCTTCTTCCAACACGGCATATTTCCAAACTCCCACTCTGCTGACTCACTGCCAAAGGCTGTTTATCCTCTTCCAGAGCACCTTGCAGTTTCTCTTTTGTAACAGTTCTTAGACTCCTAATTATTTGCTCATTGTTTATCTTCCCCACTGGATGGTAAATCCAGGAGGACAGTCTTTATTGTTTACCACTGTATCCCTAGAGTCCATCTCAGTGCCTGCCATGTAATAGGTGCTCAATAAACATTTATTGAATGAACTAATAAATTCTTAACCTTGGATTCACATTTATAAACTTAATCTACTCAACTTGATCAAATGTAGAAGTCTGTACTTTCTAGTAGTCCCTGCCTTCCGGGAAGCATTATCTCCAATAATACAGAATAATTAGAGTCCTCTGATTAAAATAGTGTTGGATAGACTTACTTCATATACATAACGTTACTACCTTCAAGGTAAATCTCTACATATCAAGTGGAAGGCAAGAATATGGATTACCCTAGGTTAATCTGACCTGTTTTATATGAGAATCATCCAATGCACACAATCATTCAATCCATTCACACAAACAAATATTTATTGAGCTACTACCATGTATCAAGCTCTGTAGGTCAAATACTGTATTAGTTTCCTAGGGTTACTCTAACAAATTACCACACATAGTGGCTTAAAACACCAAATTCGTTCTCTCACAGTTATGGAAGCCAGAAACAGAAGCATACTCTCCCCTAAGGCTCTAGGAGAGAATCCTTCCTTGCCTCTCCCACTGTCTGGTGGCTCCAGGCATTCCTTGGCTTGTGGCTGCATAACTCTAGTCTCTGTCTCTGGCCTTCTTCTCTTTATTTTCTCTTCTCCTGTCTCTTATAAGGACCCTTTTCATGGATTTGGGCCCACCCAGTTGATCCAGGATGATTGAGGTCCTCAGTTACACCTACAAATTCCTTTTGGGGGAGGTGGAGGAGGAGAGGATGTCTTCATTCAACATATTATAGATACTATAGTGAATAAAGTCCCTGCAATAGAATTTGCAATCTAACAGAAAGACAGATTACCAAAAAAAGGTAATTTCAATAAAACATGATAGAAATTTATGGATAAAAGTAGTACAAGGGTCTATGGGAACATATATCTAGGGACCTAACAAAATCTAAACAACCAGAAAATGATGTGATGTTCATGCAGGAGGATTGATTAGGAATTGACCATGAAAGTCCAGTGCATTGAAGGAACTGGCAGAAATTTAGCATGGTTAGAGAATGATGAGAGATGAATCTGGAGATATATGCTAGAGCCATTTGTAGAGAGCCTTGTTAACAAAGTTAAGGGCTTTGGACTTTATCCTGAGATAAAGTCAGAGCCCTGTGTCTGGCTACATTAATATGATAAAAAGGCAGAAATTATCCCTATCCGGACCAAGAGCTGAAGCACAGGTCCTATGAATTCCTCTTATTTCCGTATGGCAAATCTTGTTCTTCCCAGTATTTGATTGCAGCCTTAGTGAATAACACAATATCATAGTAAAATTGCTCTGAAGGATTGTGTTAAGAATATTTAATTCAACATTCTCATTTTTACAGACATGAAACCAAGGTCAAGCAAGGCTATGATGGTTCTAGAACACACAAAAGAGCCCCAAGCCAGTTGTTCTGTTAGTGTAAATGGTGGTGCAAAATAGTGGCAATAGTGTGGGCTTGGAGATTGATAAATCAGGGTTGGGTGGCCAGCTTTCTTGTGTACAAGACGTGTGACCTTAGGCAAGTAATATAACCACTTAAGTTAGGAATAATAATAGTACCTACCTATTAAGATGTTGTGCAGATAAATTTGATAATGAATTTGAAGCACTAAGCATACTGCTAGAGGATAGTTTATTGTTGAGTACATATGGCTATTGTTGATGATGATGATGAGATCCATAATGTTTTCATAATCAACCCAGCCCCATCATCCAGAGAATTTTACTGTCAGTATAATAGTACATCACATTATATACTCTTATTTTCAAATGACTTATTTTCATATATATATATATAAAATATTCTCCACAGAGGAGTGTTCAGAATTCCTAGTACAGATGTTTAAGAAACAATTATGCAGAAATATACATTTTTCAACGTGTCACATCTTAATACTGTTATCCTATTAAAGTTTTAATTGAAGCAAAGTTCATAATATGTAATCACAAGGGTGAAAAAGAAGATATATTAGTAGTACTGGCATTTTACTGAGCAATTATTTAAATTAAACAACACAATTTTCTATAATGAGGTAATCTGATTTTCCAAAGGCACCCAATTACATAATCATCACTATCTGAACTTTGAATACATGGTGTCAATAAATCACTTGCTACCTGGCTACAATGAAAATACATGCTCCAGGTTTAAAACTCTTGAACTATATATTTTACAAATACACCAGTTGGTAAGTAAATAATGTTTTCTTTTTAAATGCTACCTCCTTTATCTTCAAAAAGTTAATGTTTTCTATAACATCTACTCCTTACAATTTGGTATTCAATAATTTTCAATAAGAAAATGTGACAATTTAAAGCACACATTAATTCCCACGGTATCAGTGTTATTCTGAAGATTAGGAAATCCAGTGAGGACCTAATAAAAAACCTTCAGTACATTATTTATTGGGTAAGATTCAACTATTTAACTTGTCTCTACACAGATTGTGAGCTACAACTCAACACTGAAATAGATTGCCTGAAAATATCTTGATTAAATCATAGTGACTAAGGTCTAATTCCAAGGTTTAGTAAATTTCTTACTAAAACCTGAACATAAATGACTTTTGTTTTTATTTACATTTAGATTTCTTAAAAAGCCTCCTAAATGCTTGACTGGTTTCTTACTGACTTAACAATAGCATTTAAGGTTTAGATATTCTCTAGTAGATATGTCATTTTTATGAGAAAGTTATTACTCTGGCTATGAATTTGCACATAGTTTACCCCATACTTGATTCCCAGAAAAAGATCTACTTCTACGGAAAGTACCCAGGTTTAATAAATTTAAATATTATGGTAGAGAATTAAGTGGTTTGCTTTTCAGTTATATTCTTTCTTTGATTCAGTTTGCTGCTTTCAACTGATTAATCGTTTTTGATAGTAATCTAAATAAAAATCAAGCTTTATTTAAGTTAAGGGATATTGGAGGCACTGATTGATTTAATGCTTTAGAATATTGATAATTAACTGAATTATTATTGCAAGTTATAGCATAGGAAGGAGAAATGAAACAAATATGTAAAGCCTGAATTCTGGTGATAGTCATGCGTGAGCTGGATCAAGTTCTTTAACTTCACTGAGCTTCAGTTTCCTTACCTCTATTATTAAGCAATTACCCATATGCTGTCCAATAAAATTGTATCTCATTAAAACTTCAGTAATACAGAGAATGAAAAGTGCTAATGAATTAATTGAACTAAGATATTTTAAAAGATTCCTGGAAGGTTAGTGAAACATGCAGCCCTTGCAGTTTTGATACAGTTTTGTAAGTGAGAGAAGTAATATGCTGTTACCATACATAATCCATACTTTTCCTCAAACAAGGAAGCTTTTAAATGTCATTTTTTTAATGACTGCTAGTCAAACATCTAAGCAACTACTATGTATACCCTTGTGCTCTAGAGTTGGGAATTCATGACTTTGATGTTTGAATTAAGCTCTATGAAATATAAAGAAGTTTGTTCTTAAATTGTGCAATAATAGCCTTCTCACTTTGTGAAAACAGACATCAGAACAGTCTGTAAAGCCTGGTCTGTTGGTGTATGGTCAGGCCACTCAAGATGGCTCTTCTCTTGCCCTCTGTCCACCCACTGCTCGACCAGCCCATGCTTCACCTACGCCCTACTCACATGACTATACAGTCCTCTTAATTATAGGGTTTAATCAGTAACTGCCTACATGCTTGCCACCTGTACCAGCTGCTGGTTTCCCTGGTAACTGATGAGCCCACCTAAAGTCAATTCCCCCTATAAATGGTAGCTCCACCCCACCCCCATAGTGAAGACTGCTAGTGTGTCCTGCCTGCTCTCTGCTGTCCATGATGGGGTGTCGCTCCAGGACTTACAGATTTGTAAGAATCCCTAACCAATAAACCGTCGCTGTCTCTGTCTTCTGACTCTTTCCTTTATCTCTCAGCTGGGCAATTACAAGGTTTGCAGGCCTGCAGGGTGTAGCCCAAACAGTTGGCAAAAGTGTTCAAGGAAATAATTTAGCAATTATGTAAACAAAATCCTTTAGTCCGTCTGCTGAATTAATTTTGCAAAACCTACTTAATCTTAAAATGAGGGGTACTAGGAATCCATCTGCTTTCTTGGTATTTTTGCAAAAAAGAAGAAAGGGTTATGTGATGGGTTATGACCTCAGTCTTCAGCCCTCATTTGGGGTTTGCATCTTGTGTGCCAAATAAAGGGCAAATATGGTGAGATTTTTTGGTAGGCATTACCATATTTTCAAGCATATACTAAGCTGTAAAACAATTTGGTAGTGAAATGTCACCCAGGGAAATGTTAATATTGTACCTGTGTTTCAGCTTCTGACATGGCAGCAGAACAGGGGCAGATTCTCGTGATAGCCACCGCGGCCGTGGGAGGATTCACTCTCCTCGTCATTCTTACTTTGTTCTTCTTAATCACTGGCAGGTAACTGAATTATACCAGAGTATTTCCAAGATTTGTGAATAGCCATTCTTCTTATACACTGTGTATTCAAGGGCTTTTAAACTTAA
Source organism: Eubalaena glacialis (assembly GCF_028564815.1). Classification (NCBI taxonomy): domain Eukaryota; kingdom Metazoa; phylum Chordata; class Mammalia; order Artiodactyla; family Balaenidae; genus Eubalaena; species Eubalaena glacialis. The sequence continues at coordinate 46,312,451 of NC_083721.1, forward strand.
CAAGGCATACTTGTGAGAAAAAGGGGTCAAGGCAGATTCCACTCTGACAGTGAACTCTATGTGGCAATAGAACCACCATGGCAAGTTCTCTGTGTCAACAGTTCCCTGAATATGGAAGCAACCAAAGACTTGATAAAAACACTTTGAAAACAATGAGTGATAAAATCCTACTTAATAAGTTATGTCTGGGCTTTTCCTTTACTGCAATCAAATTATACCACTAAAGGGATTTTGCTTGGAAAAAAAAATAATTCAACAGAGAAACTGAACAATTTATATAAAGTGTTTTATAAACTTAATATTATAGAAATGTTTTATTTTATCCATTAAATATTGAAAGGATCTATATTAGAACTATATTAATGGTTGTATAAATCAAGTTATTTTTCCGCCTAAGAGTAATATGGATGAAAATTTAAAATAACAATAAATTTAATGTAGCAAAAGACCTAGACTTGAATCCCAACTAGCTGGTCAAAGTGCTTCATCCATCTAAACCTTAGATTTCTATTTTTACACAGTTTGGTATCACAAAGCATTAAAATGCTTTATTGATTTTTAAACATATTAGATTGTTTCCATGAGCCAGTTACTGACAATGCAGAGATGTGAATGAAGATAATGTGTATGAAATTATTTAAAAGAATAAGTGTCAGTTCTTATTGAGCCCTTGATATTTGGCCCAGACTTTTGTCAGAAATTGTGAAGTCTTCAGATCATATTTTCACTCCTACAAGGGGAAAATATTCCATCTAAATTATCAATAGTGGCACAAAATACCTTGAGAGTTTTCCTGATACAGCAAAATATCAGTGTCATGATTTAAAACTGTAATAAGAATGCCAGTGAAACAATACACATCCTTACTGACTCCAGCTAAAGTACACCAACTCTACTGGGAAACCCTGATTATTTGATGATGCACAGAAATTACCTTCAGAGCCAGTAGTTCAGCAAACTATGAACACCCTTTGTTTTACTCATTTTTAAAACTCTTACATACCAATATTTTGTTAAAAATCATTACAGAATTATAGAGGATATGCATATATGAAAAAATATTATCTGAAATTTTGACAGCAGACTAGAAGTATAGATCAATAAATTGACAATTACTTAGGCACTTATCAAGTGTGGGTCCCTGAGGAAATGTAACTGCTACCTGTTAAGAGTGTATCAGATTTAGTTGTAACAAATCTACTTTATAGGATTTATCAAGGAACGAAGAAACACGAGGATATTCTAATGTGGTTAAGTTGAAATGGTGACTTCCTTATGAAATTAATTGTAAAAGGGGCACATTTACCCCTATGTTCACTTAAAATTTTCAGGTGTATAAATAGACATAGCATGACTCTTGCAATTAATAGTGTCTCAGAGTTCATTTAAATAGCAGTATCATATTTATTGTCAATTTTAAAGAATGCCTCTAAATTCATAATGGAAATTGATTCAAATTATATTTTATTTAATAGTGATTCAACATGTAGCAAAATTGGTTCTGATTTTTAAGTTATATTTTATGTATTTGTAGAACATGAGCTAAGGCCTTATTTCCTCATAGAGTATTTCAGCAAACAGTGATTTAAATAGCACATACACATGTAGAAAAACATTTCGTTAAAATATCAGAAAATACTGCTTTTACACATAAATATGACAAAAGAAGACTTTACTGTCATTGTAGGCTAAATAAAATTGGCCTAATAAACCTGAGATTTGGGCTTGACTGTTATCTTTATTTGGGATTCCTGAAGCAGAATTTGAATACCGTTTTAAAAAAGATTTAATAATAACCAAAAAAATTGAAAGTTGAAAATAATTTAGTACAATTTCCATGTTTGCCAAATTTATGTGACATCAGAAACTGCCTTAACATTCTACATACTGGAAAAAAAACAAGTTCAATTACATAAGATAAAATAATTCATTCTGGAGCATCTCTTAAGCACAATGCTGGGGAAGCATTCACTGGAAATTATTCTATGAAAATTGTAAGATGTATCTGAATAAATACGCAATTTGTCATAGGATCTGAGACCAAATTCACACTGAAAGATTGGGTTGTGCACCACAGATGTATTCTGTTTAACCATTTGGAATTAGCAACTTGATGAGCTGTCAGATAATATGGATGTTGCCGAACTTTTCATGTTGAAGAAGTCATAGGAGATAAGCACCTCCTGTTCTTCAGAGCGTGATTCTTCCGAGAAAGAACAGAACATGCCTCCACCACATTTCTAATATTAAAAAAAAAAAATGCGGTTTAGCACTGAAACTGGAAGACAGTTGTCTAAATTTCTGCGATTCTGAATCAAAAACAATTTTTCCATTGTGACTTTTAATGCGTTTCATCGACTCTAGCTATTAGAGACCATATAAGGAAAGACATGATGGTTATTGCTTGTTATTAAATATTTTCTAAGCTTCCTATCATTTGGATCAATCAATCCACTTGAGAGTATTTTATTCCTATCTGGGGCTAATTTTGATGTATTAAAAAAACCTTTTATGGAGTATTTTCACATGTTATAAATATGTTCTTAAAAGTGGTCTTTATGATAACTTTTGCCTATGGGTGATAAGTATTTTAATTAATATTGGTTCTTATCCAGCATAAATACTAAAATAAGATTCTATTTACCTTTTTTAAAGGTGTCAATGGTATATAAAGGCCAAAATGAAGTCAGAAGAGAAGAGAAGAAAGGACTTACAGAATGGGCATTGTAAGTAGTTCAGTGACTGTCTTCCATGATTTTCTACTGTTCCAGCACTTCAAGAGTTCATTTTAAACATGTATCCATGAATTGTGAAAGCCAAAGAAATTCAGTTCCAACCTTTCAGCATTAAGACTTTTCATCTGGTTTCTAGGTTTGCTGGTGGAAATTGCACCTGCTTCTTGTTAAATAATATTACCTTTTTCCTAATTCTGCTTGCTGGAAAACACGACAGACTGAATATGCTAAAAATACAAGATGACTGATTATATCTAGTTATTTACCATTCACAATGGCTCCAAAACATTAGTTGGTTTTATTTAGTGGCGCATTAGCCATAGAAATATTAAGGAATTCTTATTCCTTCTTATAGGGACTGTCATTTAACATATAACAAATCAATTTACAATTCATTAACACTAAAAAAGAAAATCAGCTCTTTAACTCTTAGAATATGTATGAAATCCTTGAGCTGACTACAAGGTTATATTCATTTGAAGGATCTCTTCCCAAGCAAGCTATAATTACCACTATAGTTGGTTTGATAATTGCCACCATCTCCTCCCCAACACCCACCTCCACCTCCACCTCCACCTCCAAATTGCAAACTACTTTGTCAAGACAGATTCTCTGGCACGAGACGCTGAATTAACAAGAAAGGGATGTTCTCTAATTAACCACAGTATAGAGATAATATGTGAGGCAAGTTGTTTAACTATTTAAACTCATTTTCTATTTCAAATTGAGCTCAAGTTATAAGGGACTTTTCAATCTATATTACCCTCCAGCTAACGGAAAGGATTTAAGTGAGGAAATTATAAACTAGAGAGATGCTTTAGGGCTATTTTTAAGGCTCATGTGATTTCTCAGAGAGAGGTCTGAGGACAAGCTGCATTAGAATGTTTCACCCTTACTCACCAAAGTTCAGACTCAGAAGGTCAAGGGTAGGGCTAAGACATAAGCATTTTCAGAAAGCTCTCCTAGGTGGTTCTTTTCACAAAGAGTTTGAGGCTCACTGCCCTGGCAGGGAAGGGAGAGCCGAGACAGCTGATACCAGGCAAAGGATGAGCTGAAAATAATGTAGACAGAGGCAGAAACCTGGATCTAGACACCTGGACCAATGACTTAAGCTGAGCAACCCTAAGATTCACTGCAGTGAATTCAGTACTGAACTGCAAAAGAAAAAGATGCTCCTGAGTTATTTATTACCTGTTTTCCAACTAGCAGTTTAGCATAAACTAGATGGGCCCAGCAAGAAGCAATGAAAATAACCTGAGGCAGCCAGGTACAATAGAAGAAAGATAACAAACAGATGTTTAAGAAGACACGAATAAGTAGTAACCAGATATTCAAAATTAAAACTAAGTTTGGGTTTTTTTTTCCTATACTACATATATTGTAAAAAAAAAAAAAAAATGATACTAATCAGTTTATTCTGTAGAAATGTATATCACTTTAAATTATTGAATGGTTAAATGATAAAACCATGTATGAGTTAATAAATGGCATCTGTTACCTGTGCATAAAGTAACGTTATCAGTATGATACTACTAATCATCTCATAGTAGCCTTTGAGCTTCTAGTACTCAATCTGAAATCACAACTCCTACTGTTACAAAAATATCATTAAGAATATGAACTAGAGGTACAAATGATCTGTTCTTGTTTCCTCCAATCTAAAGTCAAATTCTTGAGTTTGAGACGTTAAGAAAAGCATAGCATTTCAGAATCAGTCAAATCTGTCTAGAAATATGATTTACTGGTGCTCTTTTGGGAAGTACTAATCTTCTCATATCCAGTACTAGAAGACAGGAGGCAAAAAGTAATGAAAGAAGACAACAGGCATTGAAGAACTCATGAAGCAAATTACTGCTAATAATGGGCATTTCATCACCTCCTCTAAACTCATTTTATTACCTTTTGTTTGTTTGCTTTTGAGATATTCTTGCAAGAACATGTTTCTAAGGAGACCTAGGCAATGCTTAATTCAGGGTGTTGTATGGTTTTCGAAATCTAAGAAGCAACAAAACCAGATATAATTTACTGTGCCACAAATTTAGCATTGATCTTTTAATCCTTACGAATTCGTATTCAGTAAAGGTTTGCTGTGTGTTTATTGCCTATAAATCTATACCTCAGGTATTTGGAAAGAGGCAAAGATGTATAAGAAATGATCTCCTGTCCTCCAGGAGCTAGCAACCTGATGTGGAAAACAGAAACCAGTGAGCAAAACAGAGGAATATCCACAGGCAGTATGTGACTACTTTACATACTGAAGGGGTTGCAAATTAATATGCAACCAGACATCCAATTTTCTAGCCACCTAGCCACCCCTATTCATCTTCCTAACTGCCCGTGGGCTGTGAGCACCCACCAGAGAAAGAGGAGCAGCTACATCTGGTCAGTGACCAGATTTTGACCTTTGATTCTTATCCTCCCCTCCAGGGTAGACAGTAGGTCCTTTCCAGGACAATGTGCAATTTGGCCATGGAAGCAACTACAAGAACACAGGGCAGGGCCGTTTCCATAGCGTAGTGGTCCTCCCTGTCACTGTGCCATGGAGTCTGTGCTTTACTGCCTAAGAGTTTCTGGAAGGGGAGAGACCACAGGACTGGGACATGAGTTCAGGAAAACCTAGTGCCTTAGAGTACAAAGGTCCAGGAGGGACTCTAAGGGGCTTGTTTTTTTTTTTGGCGGGGGGAGAAGGTTTATGCTTTGTTTCCCCCATGTCCTGAGCTAGATCAAATGTAAAATATATGGGTACTAGTGGCTAAGTGAGCTGATTAAACGTTTAACAGAAATATAATAAAAATATGTCTTATGGAACTTGTCAGCTCACTCTCTCTGAAATTACCAGGTCATTTTACATCAACAGTTAGGTAAATAAAATTTTGATTCCAAGTATTCAAAGCTTTAATGGGGTGGCAAGTGGGTGGGGGGGAGACAAAAATAGAAAAGAGAATTGAATTTAAGTAACTAACAAGAATGCTTACATCATAAAAACAAACAACCCAATTAATAAATGGGCAGAGGAGCTAAATAGACATTTTTCTAAAGAAGGCATACAGATGGGCAATAGACACATGAAAAGATGCTCAACATCACTAATCATCAAGGAAATGAAAATCAAACCCACAATGAGGTATCACCTCACGCATGTCAGAATGGTTATTATCAAAGAGACAACAAAGGACAAGTGTTGGCAAGGATGTGGAGAAGAGGGAACCCTCATGCACTGTTGGCAGGAATGTAAAGTGGTACAGCCACTTTGAAAAACAGTATGGAGGTTCCTCAAAAAACTAAAAATAGAACTACTATGCAATCCAGCAATTCCAATTCTGGATATTTTCCTGAAGAAAACAAAAACACATATATGTATGCATATGGCTGATTCACTTTGTTGTACAGCAGAAACTAACACAACATTGTAAAGCAATTATATTCCAATAGATAAGAGGTACAAACACAGTTATTAAATAAGTCATGGGTATGTAATGTACAGTACCCAGAACATAGTCAATAAAATTTTAAAAGCTTTGTATGGTGGCAGATGGTAACTAGACTTATCGTGATGATCATTTTGTAATGTATAAAAATATCGAATCACTATGTTGTACACCTGAAACTAACATAATATTGTGAGTCATTTATAGTTCAGTTAAAAAAAAGAATGACTACTTTAGTATGTCACTCCTCATTTCAAATATTCACAAGATGTGTGATTACTAGAATACCCTTGAACTAATTCAGTCTTTTATTTTGTTGCAGTACACTTCCCAGGAATTAAAACTTACATAGATCCAGATACATATGAAGACCCATCCCTAGCAGTCCATGAATTTGCAAAGGAGATCGATCCCTCAAGAATACGCATTGAGAGAGTCATTGGGGCAGGTAAACATAAAGTCTACACTTTTGAAGTTACGACTCCTTAATGGTTTTGTAACTGGTTTATCAACATAACTATTTTAAATCTTAGCAGTTTTAGTCACTGAAAAATTTTTAAAAATGAGAAGTAAAATTATTTTGTATATATGATGTTATTGTTTTAAAAAGTATTGCAAGTGCCCAAATTCAGTTTCCACACAATGAGAAAATCCACAAAAGTTATTTTTAATATCCTGTAGTCATCCTTTCAGTATTGAGATAAATTACTATGAAACTAGACTGATTCAGGAATTTACTTTGGAAATGCAACTTCAGGAGTTTGTCATAGGTTATTACAGATTTACTTAAAACCCAACATCTACAGACATAGACTATAATTAGTATTCACAGTGATGACCTTGAGGTCCTGCAAGATCCAGAAGTGTTCTGAGACTCACTGAGTATAAAATTATGTTCAATATAGTTTTGTTTTGTTTTCTTTTTTAAGATTTTTAGAAATTTCATGTAATGTCTGAAACATTTACATTAACATATTTCCATACAAATAACCCAAAGAAAGTTTAGTATTAGTTGGTTTCTTTTTGTTTGTTTTTTTACACTGCAGGTTCTTATTAGTCATCAGTTTTATACACATCAGTGTATACATGTCAATCCCAATCGCCCAATTCAGCACACCACCATCCCCACCCCACCGCGGTTTTCCCCCCTTGGTGTCCATATGTTTGTTCTCTACATCTGTGTCTCAACTTCTGCCCTGCAAACCAGTTCATCTGTACCATTTTTCTAGGTTCCACATACATGCGTTAATATACGATATTTGTTTTTCTCTTTCTGACTTACTTCACTCTGTATGACAGTCTCTAGGTCCATACACGTCTCAACAAATGACTCAATTTCATTCCTTTTTATGGCTGAGTAATATTCCATTGTATAGATGTACCACATCTTCTTTATCCATTTGTCTGTTGATGGGCATTTAGGTTGCTTCCATGACCTGGCTATTGTAAATAGTGCTGCAATGAACATTGGGGTGCATGTGTCTTTTTGAATTATGGTTTTCTCTGGGTATATGCCCAGTAGTGGGATTGCTGGATCATATGGTAATTCTATTTTTAGTTTTTTAAGGAACCTCCATACTGTTCTCCATAGTGGCTGTATCAATTTACATTCCCACCAACAGTGCAAGAGGGTTCCCTTTTCTCCACACCCTCTCCAGCATTTGTTGTTTGGAGATTTTCTGATGATGCCCATCCTAACTGGTGTGAGGTGAGACCTCATTGTAGTTTTGATTTGCATTTCTCTAATGATTAGTGATGTTGAGCATTCTTTCATGTGTCTGTTGGCAATCTGTATATCTTTTTTGGAGAAATGTCTATTTAGATCTTCTGCCCATTTTTGGATTGGGTTGTTTGTTTCTTTAATATTGAGCTGCATGAGCTGTTTATATATTTTGGAGATTAATCCTTTGTCCATTGATTCGTTTGCAATTATTTTCTCCCATTCTGAGGGTTGTCTTTTCGTATTGTTTATGTTTTCCTTTACTGTGAAAAAGCTTTTAAGTTTCATTAGGTCCCATTTGTTTATTTTTGTTTTTATTTCCATTACTCTAGGAGGTGGATCAAAAAAGATCTTGCTGTGATTTATGTCAAAGAGTGTTCTTCCTATGTTTTCTTCTAAAAGTTTTATAGTATCCAGTCTTATATTTAGGTCTCTAATCCATTTTGAGTTTATTTTTGTGTATGGTGTTAGGGAGTGTTCTAATTTCATTCTTTTACATGTAACTGTCCAGTTTTCCCAGCACCACTTATTAAAGAGACTGTCTTTTCTCCATTGTATATCCTTGCCTCCTTTGTCATAGATTAGTTGACCATAGGTGCGTGGGTTTATCTCTGGGCTTTCTATCTTGTACCATTGATCTATGTTTCTGTTTTTGTGCCAGTACCATATTGTCTTGATTACTGTAGCTTTGTAGTATAGTCTGAAGTCAGGAAGTCTGATTTCTCCAGCTCCGTTTTTCTCCCTCAAGACTGCTTTGGCTATTCGGGGTCTTTTGTGTCTCCATACAAATTTTAAGATTTTTTGTTCTAGTTCCGTAAAAAATGCCATTGGTAATTTGATAGGGATTGCATTGAATCTGTAGATTGCTTTGAGTAGTATAGTCATTTTCACAATACTGATTATTCCAATCCAAGAACATGGTATATCTCTCCATCTTTGGTATCATCTTTAATTTCTTTCATCAGTGTCTTATAGTTTTCTGCATACAGGTCTTTTGTCTCCCTAGGTAGGTTTATTCCTAGGTATTTTATTCGTTTTATTGCAGTGGTAAATGGGAGTGTTTCCATAATTTCTCTTTCAGATTTTTCATCATTAGTGTATAGGAATGCAAGAGATTTCTGTGCATTAATTTTGTATCCTGCAACATTACCAAATTCATTGATTAGCTCTAGTAGTTTTCTGGTGGCATTTTTAGGATTCTCTATGTATAGTATCATGTCATCAGCAAACAGTGACAGTTTTACTTCTTCTTTTCCAATTTGGATTCCTTTTATTTCTTTTTCTTCTCTGATTGCCGTGACTAGGACTTCCAGAACTATGTTGAATAATAGTGGTGAGAGTGGACATCCTTGTCTCGTTCCTGATCTTAGAGGAAATGCTTTCAGTTTTTCACCGTTGAGAATGATGTTTGCTGTGAGTTTGTCGTATATGGCCTTTATTATGTTGAGGTAGGTTCCCTCTACGCCCACTTTCTGGAGAGTTTTTATCATAAATGGGTGTTGAATCTTGTCAAAAGCTTTTTCTGCATCTATTGAGAGGATCGTATGGTTTTTCTTCTTCAATTTGTTGATATGGTGTATCACATTGATTGGTTTGCGTATATTGAAGAATCCTTGCATCCCTGGGATAAATCCCACTTGATCATGGTGTATGATCCTTTTAATGTGTTGTTGGATTCTGTTTTCTAGTGTTTTACTGAGGATTTTTGCATCTATATTCATCAGTGATATTGGTCTGTAATTTTCTTTTTTGGTGTATCTTTGTCTGGTTTTGGTATCGGGGTGATAGTGGCCTCATAGAATGAGTTTGGGAGTGTTCCTTCCTCTGCAATTTTTGGAAGAGTTTGAGAAGGATGGGTGTTAGCTCTTCTCTAAATGTTTGATAGAATTCACCTGTGAAGCCGTCTGGTCCTGGACTTTTGTTTGTTGGAAGATTTTTAATCACAGTTTCAATTTCATTACTTGTGATTGTTCTGTTCATATTTTCTGTTTCTTCCTGGTTCAGTCTTGGAAGCTTATACCTTTCTAAGAATTTGTCCATTTCTTCCAGGTTGTCCATTTTATTGGCCTAGAGTTGCTTGTAGTAGTCTCTTAGGATGCTTTGTATTTCTGTGGTGTCTGTTGTAACTTCTTCTTTTTCATTTCTAATTTTATTGATTTGAGTCCTCTCCCTCTTTTTCTTGATGAGTCTGGCTAATGGTTTATCAATGTTGTTTATCTTCTCAAAGAACCAGCTTTTAGTTTTATTGATCTTTGCTATTGTTTTCTTTGTTTCTATTTCATTTATTTCCACTCTGATCTTTATGATTTCTTTCCTTCTGCTAACATTGGGTTTTGTTTTTTCTTCTTTCTCTAGTTCCTTTAGGTGTAAGGTTAGATTTTTTATTTCAGATTTTTCTTGTTTCTTGAGGTACGCTTGTATAGCTATAAACTTCTCTCTTAGAACTGCTTTTGCTGCATCCCATAGGTTTTGGATTGTCGTGTTTTCATTGTCATTTGTCTCTAGGTATTTTTTGATTTCCTCTTTGATATCTTCAGTGATCTCTTCGTTATTTAGTAATGTATGGTTTAGCCTCCATGTGTTTGTGTTTTTTACGTTTTTTTCCCTGAAATTCATTTCTAATCTCATAGCATTGTGGTCAGAAAAGATGCTTGATATGATTCAATTTTCTTAAATTTACTGAGGCTTGATTTGGTACCCAAGATGTGATCTATCCTGGAGAATGTTCCATGTACACTTAAGAAGAACGTGTAATCTGCTGTTTTTGGATGGAATGTCCTATAAATATCAATTCAATCTATCTGGTCTATTGTGTCATTTAAAGCTTCTGTTTCCTTATTTATTTTCATTTTGGATGATCTGTCCATTGGTGTAAGTGAGGTGTTAAAGTCCCCCACTATTATTGTGTTACTGTTAATTTCCTCTTTTATAGCTGTTAGCAGTTGCCTTATGTATTGAGGGGCTCCTATGTTGGGTGCATATATATTTATAATTGTTATATCTTCTTCTTGGCTTGATCCCTTGATCATTATGTAGTATCCTTCCTTGTCTCTTGTAACATTCTTTATTTTAAAGTCTATTTTATCTGATATGAGTATAGCTACTCCAGCTTTCTTTTGATTTCCATTTGCATGGAATATCTTTTTCCATCCCCTCACTTTCAGTCTGTACGTGTCCCTAGGTCTAAAGTGGGTCTCTTGTAGACAGCATATATATGGGTCTTGTTTTTGTATCCATGCAGCAAGCCTGTGTCTTTTGGTTGGAGCATTTAATCCATTCACGTTTAAGGTAATTATCGATATGTATGTTCCTGTTACCATTTTCTTAATGGTTTTGGGTTTGTTTTTGTAGGTCCTTTTCTTCTCTTGTGTTCCCCACTTAGAGAAGTTCCTTTAGCATTTGTTGTAGAGCCGGTTTGGTGGTGCTGAATTCTCTTAGCTTTTGCTTGTCTGTAAAGCTTTTGATTTCTCCATCGAATCTGAATGAGATCCTTGCCGGGTAGAGTAATCTTGGTTGTAGGTTCTTCCCTTTCATCACTTGAAGTATATCATGCCACTCCCTTCTGGCTTGTAGAGTTTCTGCTGAGAAATCAGCTGTTAACCCTATGGGAGTTCCCTTGTATGTTATTTTTCGTTTTTCCCTTGCTCCTTTCAATAATTTTTCTTTGTCTTTAATTTTTGCCAATTTGATTACTGTGTGTCTCAGAGTGTTTCTCCTTGGGTTTATCCTGTATAGGACTCACTGTGCTTCCTGGACTTGGGTGGCTATTTCCTTTCCCATGTTAGGGAAGTCTTACACTATAATCTCTTCAAATATTTTCTCTGGCCCTTCCTCTCTCTCTTCTCCTTCTGGGACCCCTATAATGCGAATGTTGTTGTGTTTAATGTTGTCCCAGAGGTCTCTTAGGCTGTCTTCATTTCTTTTCATTCTTTTTTCTTTAGTCTGTTCCGCAGCAGTGAATTCCACCATTCTGTCCTCCAGGTCACTTATCCGTTCTTCTGCCTCAGTTATTCTGCTATTGATTCCTTCTAGTGTATTTTTCATTTCAATTATTGTATTGTTCATCTCTGTTTGTTTGTTCTTTAATTCTTCTAGGTCTTTGTTAAACATTTCTTGCATCTTCTTGATCTTTGCCTCCATTCTTTTCCCAAGGTCCTGGATCATCTTCACTATCATTATTCTGAATTCTTTTTCTGGAAGGTTGCCTATCTCCACTTCATTCAGTTGTTTTTCTGGGGTTTTATCTTGTTCCTTCATCTGGTACATAGCCCTCTGCCTTTTCATCTTGTCTATCTTTCTGTGAATGTGGTTTTTGTTCCATAGGCTGCAGGATTGTAGTTCTTCTTGCTTCTGCTGTCTGCCCTCTGGTGGATGAGACTATCTAAGAGTCTTGATGGGAGGGACTGGTGGTGGGTAGAGCTGACTGTTGCTCTGGTGGGCAGAGCTTAGTAAAACTTTAATCCACTTGACTGTTGTTGGGTGGGGCTGGGTTCCCTCCCTGTTGGTTGTTTGGCCTGAGGCAACCCAACACTGGAGCCTACCTGGGCTCTTTAGTGGGGCTAATGACAGACTCTGGGAGGGCTCACGCCAAGGAGTACTTCCCAGAACTTCTACTGCCAGTGTCCTTGTCCCCACGGTGAGCCACAGCCACCCCCGCCTCTGCAGGAGACCCTCCAACACTAGCAGGTAGGTTTGGTTCAGTCTCCCCTGGGGTCACTGCTCCTTCCCCTGGGTCCTGATGCGCACACTACTTTGTGTGTGCCCTCCAAGAGTGGAGTCTTTGTTTCCCCCAGTCCTGTCGAAGTCCTGCAATCAAATCCCACTAGCCTTCAAAGTCTGATTCTCTAGGAATTCCTCCTTCCATTGCTGGACCCCCAGGTTGGGAAGCCTGACATGGGGCTCAGAACCTTCACTCCAGTGGGTGGACTTCTGTGGTATAAGTGTTCTCCAGTCTGTGAGTCACCCACCCACCAGTTATGGGATTTGATTTTACTTTGATTGCGCCCCTATTACTGTCTCATTGTGGCTTCTCCTTTGTCTTTGGATGTGGGGTATCTTTTTTGGTGAGTTCCAGTGTCTTCCTGTCGATGACTGTCCAGCAGCTAGTTGTGATTCTGGTGTTCTCACAAGAGGGAGTGAGAGCACGTCCTTCTACTCTGCCATCTTGGTTCCTCTCTCCTCAGTATAGTTTTATATCACTTTAATGCAAACTAATAATTTCCCTATGTAGAATATTCAATTACTCAGAACACTATATTATTCAATTATTCTGGATAAATACAAATTTATTATGAATCAGCCCCCAAGAATTTCTTCTGTACGTTACTTAGGGCACAGACCATGCCAATGTAACAAAGAGACCCCAGAGTATAAATGTGTTCCTCTTGCAAGTCCTTGACCCAAGGTGAGTAATCCATGCTGGCAGAGGAGCTCTCATGCAGAAGGTCTTGAAAGGACCCAAGTTCCTTCTACTCTTTGCTCTGCCTTCCCCTAGCATGTTATCCTCTGAATGGTCAAAGCTGGTCACCAGCACATCTACCTTTTGGTCTATGAGAAGGAAAAGGAAAGAGTTTGGGCTCTTTGCCTTTGCCTTCAGGACAATTAGCTTTGTCTTTAAGGCAATAACCTGAAATTGCAAACATGTCTATTCACATCTCAATGGTCCAAATGCAATCACATGGATACACTTAAATGCAAGAGAGTTTGGAAATATAATTTCTGACTGGGCAGCCATGCATGCAGCTAAAAAGGGGAGGGGAATGTGCTACTAAATAGAGAAAGAAGACTGAATCCTGAAGGAGGATGTTGTCCTCCTCTAGATGCTGGATATCTGTGTAATCCTTTAGAGAGAGCAGAACATACCATTCCAGCTGGGTATCATGTCTTTGCAAACACCAAAAGGCTTTCTTCCTTTCAAAACTCTTCTTCGCCAGAAAGACTGGCTACATAATTTGCAGGGACCAGTGCAAAATGAAAATGTAGAGTTCCTTGTTAAAAAGACTATTAAGAATTTCAAGCCAGTGACCACAGAGCATTAAACAGCAGAGCACTCTAAACTCAAGGCGCTGGGTGACTACACCCAAGAAGCTGACTATTTCACAGAGAGCTAGCACTACACTGAGAATTCCAGGAAATTTGGGGAGAGCCCTTCCTTATGTCATTTAACTCCTTATGCACCATGGATCATCTCATCTCCTCCATGGCCTATTTTCCCTCTGAAAGCTGACACAAGGGTCCTATATACTTAAATCTTAATGCTCACAGCCAAAGAGGTTGTCTTATCAGAAAGATTAAGAACCTGGAATGGAACCAGATTCTCTATTCTCTTCTGCTGAACATAAAGCACGTCAATAGGCATTAAAGGCATAATTGAAAAGAGTGATTGCATTATATCCATTTAGTTTGGGGGTTCTTTTTCTTAAGACAGCAGAGGAATAGAAAAGAGAGGAGGTTGAGTAATTCCATTGCACCCTATATTTGGCTTTCTTCCTCTGGCCCCTGAGAAAACAGTGGTATCTTTCATACTGCATTGTTCCATACTCATGTAGGTACAGGAGAAGTATTTCTTGTTGTAGACTTTTGTGCATATTTTAAACACCAATGTCTGAAATCTGTTGAGAGAGAAAAAGCAAGTATCTGAGGTGTGCAAAGTGTCAACTGAAAAAAAAAAAAAAAACTACACAATTTAAAAACTGAGAGTTGAGTTCATGCATTGTCTTACTGAGGACTATTCCCTGGGAGACAGCCTCTCAGATAGCTCTGAGAAACTGTTCCAAAGAGGTAAGGGGGGATTTGGCAAGTGGGATACATGCAACCAAGCACACATCTCACATCTCGGTAGAAGGTTGCAGCTAGTCATAGTCATGAGGGAGGAACAGATATCTTAGTTAATGGTTTTAGTGCTTTTCTAAGTATGGGAAGATACAAGAATCCAGGTTCATAAAAAATTTCTCCAGAAAATATCTAACTAGCTGAAGACTTGTTCTGCCAGTTTTCCCAGAACACAGAGTGCCTTCATTCCTGATTTCTGCCCTGAACTCCTTTGAGGGTGTATTAAAGGTCAGTGGCTGCAGTGGCTAATAACTCAGTCCTTATAGAGCTGGATGGCTAGTGCTAGTGACGTTCTTTAGTTAGCAAGACAAATAAATTCAGTTTATCTTTAGTGTTCGGGTTTTTTTAACCAAAATATAATTTTATCCTGAAAAAAAGTATGACAGATATTGCCAAAGCAAAAAATAACTATTAAAGAGACTATTTTAATATCATGGCCTTCCTACTCTGTCTAAACTCTAGTATGTCATAATGGGATTCCTTTTATTTGGCAAAGACAGAAGATGTATAGGTGTATAGGATTAACATCAGCGTCCCTTTTATAATTATTCATCTTTGACTATTTCAACTTTCAAACAATATGCTAAGTGATCTTTTACTATCTTCAGAAAAATCATAAAAATAAAAATGCTTTATGAGAAAAAGCTATTGTAATATAACTTCCCTCTTTGTGCGCCTGGCCTGTACTACTCTATTGTTACTTAACCCCATTAGGTCATGTTCCTAAAGCTCAGCAGCAGTGTGAAAATAACATTGTTCAGTCAAAGGAAGGAATTAATAGAGTTTTCTAACATCCATGACATTGTAAGGGAGGAAAAACTTTCCTCTACCCTTCTAGGGTCTTTTGGCTTGTCTGTTAATTAAATTGGCGTAAGACAGATTAACAGGAGGAAAAAAACCTAATTATGTACTACAGGAGCCCCACAAAGACAATGAGAGGCTCTCACTGACAGGCAGGCAACTGAAGCTTATATGCCATTTTGAGCTGAGAAGGGGGTGGGGTTTGGGGTTTCAGAAGGAAGGAAGACAATTCATAGGAGGATAGGAAGAGCAAATGTTTGGTAAGCAGATGTTTGCCAAGCCTTACTGAGACAGTGGGGCACAGACGAATTTGATCTCAAGGCCCTGCCCCCCGCCCCCTGCAAGCTTAGGCACCTAGCTCTTAGTCTTTGTAATTATCTTTGATGTTAGCTCTTTTCCTGGACCAGACCCTCTATCTACGTGGTTTTAGGCAGTTAAGGGGGTGGTATAAAGCTCTCCTTGCAGCTGTTGGGCCTCGATTATCTTCAGTTCAAAATACTACTCGTGCCAAATTGGCACATTCTGGGGCAGCCCGCCCTGAACCTCATCAATATAATTACACAACTGGTTACTTGCCCAACTTTTTACTGTCAATACTTTCCTCTGGTTGCATCATATTCTTTATTTTTTCCCCACCCATTTGATTGTTTCTTCTCAAATTCCATTTCCTTATCATCTGTGTGCATTAGATATTCCTGTTCCCCTTGGAAGTGTAAATTAAAGGACTTAAGGGGAAATGTGGTTGCTGTACAGAGGGGGAGTGTTGTGGGGAAGATGGGAAAGAGAGGCAAGATATCAAGTCTTGATAATTGTCGGATGAAAGATATCAGGTCCCATTAAGGCACTGAGAGTAGCAATAGAGAAGGATGCCTAGATTCACAATTCATTGCTGAGGAAAAATCTGCAAGGCCTCCATGTTTTTTGGCAAAGAAATAGTTAAGAATGCTTTTCAGGTTTCCAGTTGGGAGAAATATAATATAATCATTAAGTATTTCTTAAATGCATTATTAAAAAATGAACCCCAAAATAGTCACATTAAAAGAAAGAAAAGAGCATGGAAAATGATATCACACCTAACCTATGACATTTCTTAACATGTCCACTGAAAAATGTTTATTAGATGACTAATATCTACTTATAAAAAGGCACTGAGCTAATTAGTTTTTTCATATTAAGTCACTATACTTATCAAAGACCTATGTATTCAACCTGTCTTCCACAACCTTTGTCCTGGGATTTTCAACTTTATGACCATCCAAATATTATGCGACACATCCTTGGAAAATTTAATTTATCCAATATCTAGGCTGTATGTATATTCTTAAAATATATATCCTATATTTCAGTGTAAATTTTACTATTTTTTAAAACGTGTTTTCTAGGACTTTTTTCTTTTGTATATCACTATTATGTTTAATAGTGGCAGTTTATCTTTCTTTGTTCATCAGTACAGGCCTGAATTTCCATGAAAATGCACATTTCCCTTTAAATGAAGTGAGTAGCTCTGTTGCATACGAGACGATAAAGATCATCTATCTCCTTTGACTTTTTGCATCATAAAATGAAATACTGTGGCCAGAGGAAAACAGAAACAGTAAAACAGAAATTCCCAGGCTAAGAGAGCCAAGTCAGATTAGGGTAGAATCATTATTTTACACATATTTTGAGAGATAATGAGAAAACTAGTAAACTAAATTTTAATCATGGGCTGAAAAAGGTCATTGGAAGCCTATTTCTTTTTCAGGGTAGTACTGAACCTAAACCATTCTATGAAAAACTTGCAGAGTATCTATAATTTTGAAACATTATTCCACTGAAAAAAATCGTTCTTATGTCTCTAAGCCCACAGGGCACCCTTCTTATATTTGACCTTCCCTTTTTCCCTAGTCTCAACGGAAATGCATAATATCTCCCCATCATTCATATTCTGTCCCTTTATCTATACAAAACTCATTACCACCTCCACTATCAGCCTTGTCTTCTCCTGGCTTACTGTCACCATTATTTTTTCTCTTCCTTGAAAAGTCAGGAACTTTTAACTGTTGGTTTCTCAGCAATCATCTGCAGGTAAAAGAAAGTCAAAAGGACAACAAAAAGGATATAAAAAGTGAGTGTCAATTCAGTGATTTATTCAGTCTAATATTTGATTCCCTTATTGCCTTTCCCGTTTGAGGTCATAGTTGCACATGACAATGTGCAAAGCAAAATGCTTGCTTTATGTGCCTTTCTTAATTCCCCTGCCATCCCTCAGCCAACCTCTTCTCTGTACTTCAGAATCTATTAATTTTAGTTATCTTAAACTCTCTCATCCCCTTTATTATTTTTGTTCCTCTTCTACAGCTATAGTATAATTTTTTGCAACATGACAACGAGAAACGTAGGTAGTATTCCAGATGCGGTTGCACAATTTACTTTTTACAAAGAGTAACTTGAATTTATGGCTCATTTCCTCTATCTTTAGATGAGATGATCTTATCAGATACAAATTTTGTCCTTGTCTTTAAACTTAAAGGATTTATGGTAGAGGTCAGATTCATTTTCTTTTCTATTCTTGGAAACTCCTTTGCCCAACCAGTAGACTGAAAGTAGGATCAACAACAGATTCTGGCAAGATCTTTGTGCTTTTTACTCAAGAATTCCATAGCTTTCTAAATCAAATGATGTAATGAAAGATGGGCTTTACCCTGTCGACAAAAAATTAAATCAGTCAATCTAACAAAGAAATGGAAATTTTTATTTGAGCCAAATTTGAGGATTTTAACCTGGGAAGAGCATCTCAGAAAGCTCTGAGAACTGTTCCACCTGATAGAAGTCAAGGCACAGTTATGTAAGTTTTCTGAGACAGATGGCTGTAGATCAAATTACTTATTATTGACAAGTTTACATAATCCAGATCTAAGCGTCATCATGGTGGGTCATGTG
Source organism: Eubalaena glacialis (assembly GCF_028564815.1). Classification (NCBI taxonomy): domain Eukaryota; kingdom Metazoa; phylum Chordata; class Mammalia; order Artiodactyla; family Balaenidae; genus Eubalaena; species Eubalaena glacialis. Next base: position 46,330,888 of record NC_083721.1, read on the forward strand.
ACCCCTTACAAGATCAAGAAGGAAAGTTATCTTTTAAGGAGCTGTCTTGTTGATGCTAGGTGAATGTTGCTGTTTATGGTTGAGCAGGTATTTCTGCCCATGAAGGAGGTCTGGTCGATAATGCAGATACACAATGCACAGTGGTGGGAGAAAGGAGGCCAGAAGGCAGAGAAGAATTTTTGTTTAAATTTTGCTTGTTTTGCCATAAAATATGAATTTTATTTCGCAGTCCATTCTCCCTGGACATTATGATATGAATTAAAAACACAGAGAGTGAAGGCACACCGATGCAGACTTGAATCACAGCTTTGCTACTAATTCACTCAGTGACCTTCTGCAATTTACTGATCTTTCGGAAATTTGCTTTATCTAGAAAATAGATTCATAATAATAATAGTTATTTTGCAGGATTCATGTAAGAGTTAGAGATGACACATATTGAGGACCTGTCATGCTATAGACACTCAGTAAAAAGGTGGAAATGACTATTAGGTTAAAAAGAGATATAGCTTTTATATCCAGTTAATATGGATAAGAAGAATGACACTCTGTGCCCAACTCTCAACATATTTTATGGTGTAAAATATTAAAATATTGCATATTGATGAAAAATTCAAAAGCTAATGGCTTAGGTAACTGGAATGATACCTATGATTTTCAGAGTTCTTTGAAAATTAGTAATTAAAAATGAAGTTTCATTTTTGTCAGTACAGTAAGAACTATGCCCATCTCAACAAATGCTTTTCTTTTTTATTTTTTGTTTTTAATTAAAGAAACTCAAAACTTAATTTTTCCTACATCTTGTGAGATTATAATTATCATATATGTGTTTATTTTTTATTTAAACAAGCCATACAATGAAATGAGTTTAACAAAAGAAATTTATTTCAATATCTTAATGTAAAATCATTGTAAATAAGTCATCAATTTATTCCTGGCACATCTAAGAACTTAGGTTAATTTATCAATTTTAATAGACTTTAAGTTAATTTTATTTTACTTACATTTCAACACTACGTCTTATTTTGGGGGGCCATTTAGTGTACATTTGTTATCTCACATATACATTTCTCAATCTTACAAGTTGCCTCATCATAGTAGTTGTTTGAGAAATACTTGTTAAATAAATAAACAAATGAGTAAATAAATGAATGACTGAAAGGATATAGAATTATTTCCAAGTAATTATTGTAAATGACTATGTCTATCTGGTTATAAACAAAAATCCTAATATGGAATTTAAAGTACAACACAATATAATATAAAATCGAATGCATATTATATACAAAGTATATAAAAATAAGACAAAAGAACAAATTTATAGAGGACAATTGTGAATTATAGTAGTTGAAATACTTTATATTAATAATTTACTTGATGAATTAGACCAAAATTATAGAACTTATTATATGCCTTTGCATTCACATAGTGAAATATAACATCTTACAGAAAAGATTACACTGAGATTTTATTTTGTACTGCATTTGTATAACAGATGAGGTAATTTTGAAAAATTTTTATAACTTACAAGGGACTGATTAATTTTCAAACTTTTTTCCCCTTTGGCTTTTTCTTCTAATTTGTATATTGTTAAAATATTTGATGAAATGAAGGAAACTTGGCACCTATTTTCAAAAAAGTACTCCAAGAAGATAGGGGAAGACTGGATACATCTTATATACAAAGAAAAAATTAAAATAATGATACATTCTCTTAAGGCTAAGAGCCAAAATAGAAAAAAGAAGACCCACACATCAACAGCAACAGTTTTTATCCCTTACCATAGTATATTAGTTATCTCTTGCTACATAACAAATTACCCTAAAACTTAAAGCAAGAACATTTACTATCTCAGTTTCTACGGGTCAGGAATTCAGTCATGGCTTAGCTTCTGCAAGGTTGTTCATAAGGTTGCAATCAAGGTGTCAGCTAGGGCTGTGGTCTCATCTGAAGGCTCAAATAGGCAAGGATACACTTCCAACCTTATTTATATGGCTGCTATCAAGGTACACTTTGAGAGTTGTTGCACTGAAAGCCTTAATTCCTCATTGCCAGTTAGCTGGAGAACACTCTCAGATTCCTGCCACGTGGACCTCTCCAACATGGTAGCTTAGTTCATTAAACCCAGAAAGAGAGTCTGCTAGCAAGATGGAAATCACAATCTATTGTAACCTAATCATGGAAGTGACATCACATCACTTTGCCTTATCGCATTGGCTATAAATATGATACTAGGTCTAGGCCACAGTGGGAATTGCACAAGGGCATGAATACCAGGATGCAGGGATCATTGCAGGCCATCTTCGAAGTCCACCTATCTCATATAGTAAACTTCCAAACTTGAAGTTCATTTGGAGTTTTAAGTTTAATATGAATGTATTAAAGATGGCAGACTCTTATTAAAAATACATTTGGGGGATAAGTTCATATAAAAATTGGATACAGTTCCAAATTTCTCTCTTGTAAAGAAGTAAAAGGTTGTTTATGTTCTACAATTATTTAATAGTGCCACACACTAATAATGCTGCCTGAGAGACCATGTGCATTCTTACATTGGTGAACAGAAAGATATGAATTATATGATTATATGATTTGCTTATGTCACACTATAGTTCTTCTAGCATAAGGTAATTAGTTGATTGTTCCCATAGTGATGCTTGTGTTCTCAGTCTAATTGTCTGTGTATTTAACTAATGGTTTTTGTCTTTGTAGCCTGTCCAGGTTATCTATTGCTATGTTACAACCCATCCGCAAACTAAATGGCTTCAAATAATAATTGTTTCATTTATTCATGATTCTATGGGTGAACAGTCTGGGCTGGGCTCAGGTGGAGCTGGGGGTTTTGTCTTTTGGTCTCACGTGAGGTCACTCCCATAATGGTGGCTCAGCTGAACATGTTGTTGTCAGGTGGTTGGTCTAGGGGGTTCTAAGCAGGGATGATTCATCTCTGTTCCATATGGCTTCACCTCCACCCACAGGCTAGACATCTCAAGGTAGTGTTTCAAGCAGATGAGAAAAAGAGTTGTAAGACCTCTTTAGACCTTGGCTCTGAACTCCTACAACATAATTCTGACACTATATCTTGGTCAAAGCGAGTCACAAGGCCAGCCCAAATGTAACAAAGTGAAGAAACAGATTCTACCTCTTGATGAGAAGAGCAACAAAGTCACATTGCGAAGGAGCATGCATACAGAGTTGGGAGGAATTTGTAGTCATGTTTTACAATCCACCATATAGCTGATGGTTTAAAAAATATCATTATTTTTCAAGCCTAGTTTGAATAACATATTATGAGTTTATTTACTATTTTGTCTCCAAGACCATTTTTGCTTTGCACTCCTAATGAATGATATTCATGTTTTCCTTATTTAGCAACTATGAGTAGGTACTATGAGGTTTACAAAAATGAATAAAAAAGGAACTCAGGCTCAAGAGGGAAGCTAAGGAAAGTCTAATATATAAGGTAGAAAGGAGACAGAAAGGACAAATAGAAAGAGGCAGCATCTTAAGTGAGCAAAACATACATATAAATCACTACTGAAATTCAAAGAATCTGGAGATAACTGCAAACTAGTCTATCAGATTGCATTAGGGAGATGGCATTTGAAAGAGAAGGAATGCCAAAGTGAAGAAAACACAGTTTAGACAGGGGGAGAGAGAAGTGATAGAATAAGAGGTGTGGAGATTGTGAAGAGGAATTTTAGGCAATTTCAAGAGATTTTAGAGTTGGGTGACACTTGCTCTTTATTATACCTAATTTCTCTTCAAAGCCTAGGATTTTCCTTTTTCTTAAAGCAAATATAACTCTAGTCCTGCTTCTTAGCTATTAGTAATGGTTAGTGCCTTTTTAGTTTTAGTTTTTAACGACTTAGAAAGTGTAAAATGATTAAAGAAAAGAGGAATGTTTTTTGCTTTCATTGGGCAACTAATAAAAATAAAAAGAAAATGCCTTTCTACTTCATAATTGTTGTGAGAAGCAGATGAGATAAAGTAGAGTCTAATTAACCATCCACGCTTTATCAGAACAGTGCCAGTGCAAGTGTTCACTACCTCACCAGGAAGACTATTCCCTTCCTTAGGAGCAGTTCCAATAAATCGAGAATCTTTGTGAGTAAAAGTATGCTTCCTTATAGCCCTGTATATAATCTTAAAACACTACACACTGGTACTGGTTCTGCAAAATTGAACTTATACAAAGTAAACCTAAGCCTTCTTCTGCACTACTCCATGACCCTTCAAATATTTGAAGACAACATGTGAACCTCATAAATCTTTCCTTTCTTGCCTAAATTGTCTAAACCTTTCAACCATTTCCATCTGACATGCTTTCTGGCTACTTCATCATTCTGATAACCTTCCTCTGGAGAACTAGAGTTTTTCTCTAAATCTTTTCAGAATTGAGCTCAATATTCCAAATATTTTCTAATCAGTGCAGAAACCAGGGCTAGCACCATTCCTTCTAGGCCTCAGTTAATGCAGCCTGAGTTTGCATTTGCTTTTTGAAGAGTTGCCACACGCTGTTGGCATAGGGACAGTTTACTACCAGCTTATCCCCAGTGGTCTTTCTCAAACGAGTTGCTTTTAAGCCAGGCCTATTTCTATACTTGTTCAATTGACTTTATGATGCTGGGCTATATTTTATTTATATGGCCACACTGTATATCTATATAAACCATATATATTGTCTATCTATCCAAACTTACATGTTTTCTCATAGTCCCACTTTATAAATATTCCTATTAAATTTCATCAGGTTTATACAGGGGAATTTTCCTAAACTATCCAGGTCGTTCTCCATCTCAATTAGATTAGGCAGTACAATTATCGTCCTTTCCAGTGTCATCCCTGAGTTTTTCTGCCTTACAATTTAGCTGTGTGTCTTTATAATAACTAAGCTCAGAGCTCCCTGTGCAGCAATTATTTAGTACACTTTCTAATTTTTTTCTTTATTAGGATAATTGTGTTTGCATTGTTGGAATTCTGTATTTTATAGATACCTATCCCTCACTCTTTATAGAATCTCCGAACATGAATTTGTACTCAATCTGTAGACAATTTTTTAAACTGCCGCCCTGAAGTTTAACATCTACAATTATGCACAAGGCTTTTTTCCTAGGCTGTTAGGTATCATAAAATTAAAATGATCAGTTTCTCCCAAGTTCACACTTCAAAGGGCTTTATTCAGAACTAAATCAAAGTAACAGTTCCTGATAACTTTTTGAAAGATGGAAACAGCAGCAAGGCAGGAATTTATGATCATTTTTAGCCCCTCATTTATTGCTTTCATGGTGGAATAAATGAACTCACAGGATGGGAAAGTGTGTTATGTAAGGATTGTTTAGAACTTGAAGCATATGGGCTTTCCATGTAGTCTAACGCAGTTCTTTATTTAAATGGAAACCTCTGATACTCTGTTCCTGCCAGAATCTATCATGTTTTCCTCCTTTGCTTCATCCTATCAGGAAAGGTAGTCTCCCTTTGATATTAATAATAAGCAAGAGTTACTAAAGTTTATAAGCTTGAGACAGGCTTTACTTGTCATCTCTTTCACTCCTCACAATGCTAACAATCACAAGAATTACATATGTCCATTTTACAAGCAAGGAAATTAAGACTTAGAGAGATTAAATTATTTGGTCAAATGAACCAGCTTATACATAATAAAGCCATATTCAGCCCCAGAGTACTCTGGTTTCAGAGCCCTTGCTCTTATTAACCACTACTTTATTACAGATAACTTTTGTTTTTAACATCTTTATTGGAGTATAATTGCTTTACAATGGTGTGTTAGTTTCTGCTTTATAACAAAGTGAATCAGCTATACATATACATATATCCCCATATCTCCTCCCTTTTGCATCTTCCTCCCACCCTCCTTATCTCACCTCTCTAGGTGGTCACAAAGCACCCAGCTGATCTCCCTGTGCTATGCAGCTGCTTCCCACTAGCTATCTATTTTACATTTGGTAGTGTATATATGTCCATGCCACTCTCTCACTTGGTCCCAACTTACCCTTCCACCTCCCCCGTCCTCAAGTCCATTCTCTACGTCTGCGTCTTTATTCCTGTCCTGCCCCTAGGTTCTTCAGAACCACTTTTTTTTTTTCTTTTCTTTAGAGTCCGTATGTATGTGTTAGCATACGGCATTTGTTTTTCTCTTTCTGACTTACTTCACTCTGTATGACAGACTCTAGGTCCATCCACCTCACTACAAATAACTCAAATTTGTTTCTTTTTATGGCTGAGTAATATTCCATTGAATATATGTACCACATCTTCTTTATCCATTCATCTGTCGATGGACATTTAGGTTGCTTCCATGTCCTGGCTATTGTAAATAGAGCTACAATGAACATTGTGGTTCATGACTCTTTTTCAATTATGGTTTTCTCAGGGTATATGCCCAGTAGTGGGATTGCTGGGTCGGATGGTAGTTCTATTTTTAGTTTTTTAAGGAACCTCCACACTGTTCTGCATAGTGGCTGTATCAATTTACATTCCCACCAACAGTGCAAGAGGGTTGCCTTTTCTCCACACCCTCTCCAGCATTTATTGTTTGTACATTTTTTGATGATGGCCATTCTTTTTTTTTTTTTTTTTTTTTTAATGCTATTCTTGTCTGCTTACATTCTTTTTTTTTTTTATGTATGTATGTATGTATGTATGGCTGTGTTGGGTCTTCATTTCTGTGTGAGGGCTTTCTCCAGTTGCGGCAAGCGGGGGCCACTCTTCATCGCGGTGCGCGGGCCTCTCACTATCGCAGGCTCTCTTGTTGCGGAGCACAGGCTCCAGACGCGCAGGCTCAGTAGTTGTGGCTCACGGGCCGAGTTGCTCCACGGCATGTGGGATCTTCCCAGACCAGGGCTCGAACCCATGTCCCCTGCATTGGCAGGCAGATTCTCAACCACTGCGCCACCAGGGAAGCCCTGATGATGGCCATTCTGACTGGTGTGAGGTGATACCTCATTGTAGTTTTGATTTGCATTTCTCTAATGATTAGTGATGTTGAGCATTCTTTCATGTGTTTGTTGGCAATCTGTATATCTTTTTTGGAGAAATGTCTATTTAGGTCTTCTGCCCATTTTTGGATTGGGTTGTTTGTTTTTTGATATTGAGCTGCATGAGCTGCTTGTAAATTTTGGAGGTTAATCCTTTGTCCGTTGTTTCATTTGCAAATGTTTTCTCCCATTCTGAGGGTTGTCTTTTGGTCTTGTTTATGGTTTCCTTTGCTGTACAAAGCTTTTTAAATTTCATTAGGTCCCATTTGTTTATTTTTGTTTTTATTTCCATTTCTCTAGGAGGTGGGTCAAAAAGGATTTATGTCATGGAGTGTTCTGAGAATGTTTTCCTCTAAGAGTTTTATAGTGTCTGGCCTTACATGTAGGTCTTTAATCCATTTTGAGTTTATTTTTGTGTATGGTGTTAGGGAGTGTTCTAATTTCATTCTTTTACATGTAGCTGTCCAGTTACCAGCACCTCTTATTGAAGAGGCTGTCTTTTCTCCATTCTATATTCTTGCCTCCTTTATCAAAAATAAGGTGACCATAGGTGCGTGGATTTATCTCTGGGCTTTCTATCCTGTTCCATTGATCTATATTTCTGTTTTTGTGCCAGTACCATACTGTTTTGATTACTGTAACTTTGTAGTATAGTCTGAGGTCCAGGAGCCTGATACCTCCAGCTCCGTTTTTCTTTCTCAAGACTGCTTTGGCTATTCGGGGTCCTTTGTGTTTCCATACAAATTGTGAAATTTTTCTTCTAGTTCTGTGGAAAATGCCAATGGTAGTTTGATAGGGATTGCTTTGAATCTGTAGATTGCTTTGGGTAGTATAGTCATTTTCACAAGGTTGATTCTTCCAATCCAAGAACATGGTATATCTCTCCATCTGTTTGTATCATCTTTAATTTCTTTCATCAGTGTCTTATATTTTTCTGCATACAGGTCTTCTGTCTCCTTAGGTAGGTTTATTAGTAGGCATTTTATTCTTTTTGTTGCAGTGGTAAATGGGAGTGTTTCCTTGATTTCTCTTTCAGATTTTTCATCATTAGTGTATAGGAATGCAAGAGATTTCTGTGCATAAACTTTGTATCCTGCTAGTTTACTAAATTTGTTGATTAGCTCTTTTCGTTTTCTGGTAGCATCTTTAGGATTCTCTATGTATGCCATCATGTCATCTGCAAACAGTGACAGCTTTACTCCTTCTTTTCTGATTTAGATTACTTTTATTTCTTTTTCTTCTCTGATTGCTGTGACTAAAAGTTCCAAAACTATGTTGAATAATAGTGGTGAGAGTGGACAACTTTGTCTTGTTCCTGATCTTAGTGGAAATGGTTTCAGTTTTTCACCATTGAGAAGGATGTTGGCTGTTCGTTTGTCATATATGGCCTTTATTATGTTGAGGTAAGTTCCCTCTATGCCTACTTTCTGTAGGATTTTTATCATAAATTGGTGCTGAATTTTGTCAAAAGCTTTTTCTGCATCTATTGAGATGATCATATGGTTTTTATCCTTCAATTTGTTAATATGGTGTATCACATTGATTGATTTGCATATATTGAAGAATCCTTGCATTCCTGAGATAAACCCTACTTGATCATGGTGTATGATCCTTTTAATGTGCTGTTGGTTTCTGTTTGCTAGTATTTTGTTGAGGACTTTTGCATCCATGTTCATCAGTGATATTGGCCTGTAGTTTTCTTTCTTTGTGACATTTTTGTCTGGTTTTTGTATCAGGGTGATGGTGGCCTCGTAGAATGAGTTTGGGAGTGTTCCTCCCTCTGCTATATTTTGGAAGAGTTTGAGAAGGATAGCTCTTCTCTAAATGTTTAATAGAATTCGCCTGTGAAGCCATCTGGTCCTGGGCTTTTGTTTGTTGGAAGATTTTTAATCACAGTCTCAATTTCAGTGCTTGTGATTGTTCTGTTTATATTTTCTGTTTCTTCCTGGTTCAGTCTCAGAAGGTTGTGCTTTTCTAAGAATTTGTCCATTTCTTCCAGGTTGTCCATTTTATTGGCATAGAGTTGCTTGTAGTAATCTCTCATGATCCTTTGTATTTCTGCAGTGTTAGTGGGTACTTCTCCTTTTTCATTTCTAATTCTATTGATTTGAGTCTTCTCCTTTTTTTCTTGATGAGTCTGGCTAATGGTTTATCAATTTTGTTTAGCTTCTCAAAGAGCCAGCTTTTAGTTTTATTGATCTTTGCTATCGTTTCCTTCATTTCTTTTTCATTTATTTCTGATTTGATCTTTATGACTTCTTTCCTTCTACTAACTTTGGGTTTTGTTTGTTCTTCTTTCTCTAATTGCTTTAGGTGTAAGGTTAGGTTGTTTGTTTGAGATGTTTCTTGTTTCTTGAGGTAGGATTGTATTGCTATAAACTACCCTCTTAGAACTGCTTTTCCTACATCCCATAGGTTTTAGGTCATTGTGTTTCCATTGTCATTTGTTTCTAGGTATTTTTTAATTTCCTCTTTGATTTCTTCTGTGATCTCTTGGTTATTTAGTAGTGTATTGTTTAGCCTCCGTGTGTTTGTATTTTTTACAGATTTTTTCCTGTAATTGATATCTAGTCTCATAGCGTTGTGGTCGGAAAAGAGACTTGATACTATTTCAATTTTCTTAAATCTAACAAGGCTTGATTTGTGACCCAAGATATAATCTATCCTGGAGAATGTTCCATGAGCACTTGAGAAGAAAGTGTATTCTGTTGTTTTTGGATGGAATGTCCTATAAATATCAATTAAGTCCATCTTGTTTAATGTATCATTTAAAGGTTGTGTTTCTTTATTTATTTTCATTTTGGATGATCTGTCCATTGGTGAAAGTGGGGTGTTAAAGTCCCCTACCATGATTGTGTTACTGTCGATTTCCCCTTTTATGGCTGTTAGTATTTGCCTTATGTATTGAGGTGCTCCTATGTTGGGTGCATAAATATTTACAATTGTTATATCTTCTTGGATTGATCCCTTGATCATTATGTGGTGTACTTCTTTGTCTCTTGTAATAGTCTTTATTTTAAAGTCTATTTTGTCTGATATGAGAATTGCTACTCCAGCTTTCTTTTGATTTCCGTTGGCATGGAATATCTTTTTCCATCCCCTCACTTTCAGTCTGTATGTGTCCCTAGGTCTGAAGTGGGTCTCTTTTAGACAGCATATATACGGGTCTTGTTTTTGTATCCATTCAACCAGTCTATGTCTTTTGGTTGGAGCATTTAATCCATTTACATTTAAGGTAGTTATCGATATGTATGATCCTATTACCATTTTCTTAATTGTTTTGGGTTTGTTATTGTAGGTCTTTTCCTTCTCTTGTGTTTCCCGCCTAGAGAAATTCCTTTAGCATTTGTTGTAAAGCTGGTTTGGTGGTGCTGAATTCTCCTAGCTTTTGCTTGTCTGTAAAGGTTTTAATTTCTCCGTTGAATCTGAATGAGATCCTTGCTGGGTAGAGTAATCTTGGTTGTAGGTTTTTCCCTTTCATCACTTTAAATATGCCCTGCCACTCCCTTCTGGCTTGCAGAGTTTCTGCTGAAAGATCAGCTATTAACCTTATGGGGATTCCCTTGTGTGTTATTCGTTGTTTTTCCCTTGCTGCTTTTAATATGTTTTCTTTGTATTTAATTTTTGATATTTTGATTAGTATGTGTCTTGGCGTGTTTCTCCTTGGAATTATCCTGTATGGGACTCTCTGTGCTTCCTGGACTTGATTGACTCTTTCCTTTCCCATATTAGGGAAATTTTCAATTATAATCTCTTCAAATATTTTCTCAATCCTTTTCTTTTTCTCTTCTTCTTCTGGGACCCCTATAATTCGAATGTTGGTGCATTTAATGTTGTCCCAGAGGTCTCTGAGACTGTCCTCAGTTCTTTTCATTCTTTTTTCTTTATTCTGCTCTGCAATAGTTATTTCCACTATTTTATCTTCCAGGTCACTTATCCATGCTTCTGCCTCAGTTATTCTGCTGTTTCCTTCTAGAGAATTTTTAATTTCATTTATTGTGTTGTTCATCATTGTTTGTTTGCTCTTTAGTTCTTCTAGGTCCTTGTTAAACGTTTCTTGTATTTTCTCTATTCTATTTCCAAGATTTTGGATCATCCTTACTATTATTACTCTGAATTTTTTTTCAAGTAAACTGCCTATTTCCTCTTCATTTGTTAGGTCTGGTGGGTTTTCACCTTGCACCTTCATCTGCTGTGTGTTTCTGTGTCTTCTCATTTTGCTTAACTTACTGTCTTTGGGGTCTCCTTTTCTCAGGCTGCAGTTTCGTGGTTCCCGTTGTTTTTGGTGTCTGCCCCCAGTGGCTAAGGTTGGTTCAGTGGGTTGTGTAGGCTTCCAGGTGGAGGGGACTAGTGCCTGTGTTCTGGTGGATGAGGCTGGATCTTGTCTTTCTGGTGGGCAGGACCGCATCCGGTGGTATGTTTTGTTGTGTCTGTGACCTTATTATGATTTTAGGCAACCTCTCTGCCAATGGGTGGGTTTGTGTTCCTGTCTTGCTAATTGTTTGGCATAGGGTTTCCTGCACCGTAGCTTGCTGGTCGTTGAGTGGAGCTGGGTCTTAGCGTTGAGATGGAGATCTCTGGGAGAACTTTTGCTGTTTGCTATTATGTGGAGCTGGGAGATCTCTGGTGGACCAATGTCCTGAACTCAGCTCTCCCACGTCAGAAGCACAGGCCTGACTCCCGGCCAGAGCACCAAGACCCTGTCAGCCACATGACATCAGTCCTTCAAAGTTCCTCTCCAGTGCTCCATTGTCCACAACCTCTCAAAAAGGATTCTTTCCTTGATGGGTAAATTCTCTGGCCTTCTCTTTATTCTCTGCTGTATCTTGAGCTCCAGGTGTGGGTCTTCAGGCAAGTCCCTTCGTCTCGCCAGGGCTCTGTTTTATCTTTCGGCGGACTGACTGGGACCCCATGGCACGCTGCCCGCTGGCCGTGCCCTCAAACCCTGCCACTGCTGAGGAGAGCAGACAGTGCCACAGATAACTTTTTCTGTTTGTGAATCTACACTTCCTCCATAAGGATGTCTTCTTCCAGCACTTGTTCAATTGCTATTTCTTAAACTGTCCTTCATTACCACAATCTTCACTTGTCTGAGGTGAATTTGGCTGTTTCTTGCTTCTATTCCAGCCATCTGTTGATCTTTTATCAGCAGTCACTTCCCAGCTCCATGATGTGAGAACTGCATCTTAGTTGCTGAAAGATTGCTGTGATCTGTTGGGGTAGATTGGGTTGTCACTACTACCACTACCTAACTCTATGTACATTGATCCACCAAAAAACCAAGTGCCTTAGCAGGACCAACATTGATGTGGATATTGACTATTGTCATGAGGTCATTCTTTAAGGTGAGATTACAAATTTCCCTCATTTGAAGCATGATTCTCATTTCTTATATGCTACATCAACCTTTCAGCAAACCCTGTCAGCTCTGTCTTCAAAATATATCACAGATTTTAGCCATTTTTTAACACTTCACAGCTCTGTCCCTGGCCCAACCCACCAACATCTCTCCTGGCCTCCTTTCTCCCACCTTTGCCCTTCTGTAGTATGTTCTCCACCCATAGCACTGGAAGATCCCTTGGAATGTAAACCAGATTGTGTCAGTCTGCTCAAAACCCTCTAATCACTTCTTGACTCATGGTAAAAGCTTATTCACCTACCCAGCTCCCTCTTCAACTTCATCTCGTATAACCTCTCCCTTGCTCACTGCTCTTTGAAACCAATTTCTTCCTTCCTCTTCTTCAAACATGTCTCATGGACTCCCATCTCAAGACCTTTGTACTTGATGTCCCATCAAGTTACACCATGGCTCCTCCCTCACTCCCTCACATCCTTCAACCCCGGGGCAACGTTACTTTATCAGAAAAACCTCTAAGGACATTTTTTTTGTGTGTGTGTTTTTAATTGAAGTATAGTTGACTTACAATGTGTTAATTTCTGCTGTACAGCAAAGTGACTCAGTTATACATATATATACATTCTTTTTCATATTCTTTTCCATTATTATTTATCACTGGATATTGAATATAGTTCCCATGTGCTATACAGTAGGACCTTGTTGTTCATCCATTCTATATATACCAGTTTGCATCTGCTAATCCCAAACTCCCAATCCATCCCTCTCCCAACACCCTCCCCCTTGACAGCCACCAGTCTATTCTCTATGTCTCTGATTCTGTTTCTGTTTCATAGATAGGTTCATTTGTGTCATATTTTAGACTCCACATATAAGTGATATCATATGGTATTTGTCTTTTCTGTCTGACTTATTTTACTTAGTATGATAATCTCTAGGTCCATCCATGTTGCTGCAAATGGCATTATTTTGTTCCTTTTTATGGCTGAGTAATATTCCATTGTATATATGTACCACATCTTCTTTATCTATTCATCTGTCGATGGACATTTAGGTTGTTTCCACATCTTGGCTATTGTGAATAGTGCTGCTATGAACATAGGGATGCAGGTATCTTTCTGAATTATAGTTTTGTCTGGATATATGCCCAGGAGTGGGATTGCTGGATCCTACGGTAATTCTATTTTTAGTTTTCTGAGTAACCTCCATACTGTTTTCCATAATGGCTGCACCAAGTTACATTCCCACCAACAGTGTAGGAGGGTTCCCTTTTCTCCACACCGTCTCCAGCATTTGTTGTTTGTAGACTTTTTAATCATGGCCATTCTGACCAATGTGAGGTAGTACCTCACTGTAGTTTTGATTTGCATTTCTCTAATAATTAGCAATTTTGAGCATCTTTTCATGTGCCTATTGGCTATCCATCTGTATTTCTTCTTCAGAGAAATGTCTCTTTAGGTCTTCTGCCCATTTTTCGAGTGGGTTGTTTGTTTTTTTGTTGTTGAGTCGTCTGAGCTGTTTGTGTGTTTTGGAAATTAAGCCCTTGTCGGTTGCATCTTTTGCAAATATTTTCTCCTATTCCATAGGTTGTCTTTTTGTTTTGTTTATGGTTTCCTTTGCTGTGCAAAAGCTTTTAAGTTTAATTAGGTCCCATTTGTTTTATTTTTGTTTTTATTTCTATTGCCTTGGGAGATGACCTAAGAAAGCTTTGGTATGATTTATGTCAAAGAATGTTTTGCCTATGTTCTCTTCTAGGAGTTTTATGGTGTCATGTCTTATGTTTAAGTCTTTAACCCATTTTGAGTTTATTTGTGTGTGGTGAGAGGGCGTGTTCTAACTTCATTGATTTACATGTGACTGTCCAACTTTCCCAACAGCACTTGCTGAAGAGGCTGTCTTTTTCCCATTGTATATTCTTGCCTCCTTTGTCGAAGATTAATTGACCATAGGTGTGTGGGTTTATTTTTGGGCTCTCTATCTGGTTCCATTGATCCATATGTGTGTTTTGGGGCCAATACCTTGCTGTTTTGATTACTGTAGTTTTGTAGTATTGTCTGAAGTCTGGAATGATTATGCCTCTTGCTTTGTTCCTTTTCTTCAGGATTGCTTTCACAATTCTGGGTCTTTTATGGTTCCATATGAATTTTAGGATTATTTGTTCTAGTTCTGTGAAAAAGGTCATGGGTAATTTGATAGAGATCATGTTAAATTTGTAGATTGCTTTCGGTAGTATGGCCATTTTAACAGTATTCTTCTAATCCAAGAACATGGAATATCTTTCCATTTCTTTGACTCATCTTCAATTTCCTATATTAATTTTTTTATTAATGCTTTGTAGTTCTCAGTGTATGTCTTTCACCACCTTGTTGAGGTTTATTCCCAAGGTTTTTACTTTTTTGTGTTGCAACTTTAAAAGGTATTGTTTTTTTACATTCTCTTTCTGATATTTCATTGTTGGTGTGAAGAAATGCAACTGATTTCTGTATGTAAATCTTGTATCCTTCTACTTTGCTGAATTCGTTTATCAGTTCTAGTAGTTTTTGTGTGGAGTCTATAGGGTTTTCTATATATAGTATCATGTCATCTGCATATAATGGCAATCTTACCTCTTCTCCTCCAATTTGGATACCTTTTATTTCTTTTTCTTACCTGATTGCTGTGGTTAAGACTTCCAATACTATGTTGAATAGAAGAGGTGAGAGTGGGCATCTTTTTCTTGTTCCAGATTTTAGTGGGAAGACTTTCAACTTTTCCCCATTGAGTACTGTATTGGCTGTGGGTTTGTCATAAATAGCTTTTATTATTTTGAGATATGTTCCCTCTATACCCACTTTGATAAGAGTTTTATCATGAATGGATGTTGAGCCTCTAAGGACATTTATAGAGGAGCAACATTCCTCCCACACTCCCTTTCCCCCTTACTCTGCCTGTTCTTTGCAGCAGTTGTTACCAACTGACATATATTTGTTCTATTTTGTTTTTTCCATTGTCTGTCTTCCTCTTTGTCTCTCTCACTCACTTCTGTGTCCTCAGCCATGTGGAAGGTACTACATAAACTTTAATGAATGGATATATTGAATAGAATTTAAAATATACAAAAATGATGTAAGTATTTATTCATACATTAAATGAATTTTATCCTCAAAAGGGTCATAGCCTGGTGTAGGATTGGAGTGAGGGGGCCAAGATAGTAATTCACCTTATACATGCCAGGGTTGAGTGTTGTGATGGAGACATGATAAGGGACCATCAGCCTCTCAGAGAAAATGCAGACAAGTTAAACTGAGGAATCAAAGAAGACCAACACAAGAGATGACTTCATCCTAAAGAGACTGAAGAGCAACTAAAGAATGTTAGAAGAATTACACAACCTTGCAATTAAAATGATTATGCTGATGTCTTGTGGAAGGAGGATTTCAATAAGCAGTGATTGGCAGCAGAGAAACCAGTAAGAATGCAGGGATTCAGCAAGACACATAGAAAAGGTCTCAGTTTCTGTTTTAATTTTCAAAACCAAAGTGGCTTGCACATATCTAAAAAGTTAAAGAAAATAGAAGGGCTTGTAATGAAAAGCACAAGCATTCCGTTCTTCCTCTTGACTTTCCATCCAACTCCAAGTCCTATTCATCTGTGGCAATACTTTTTAACTCACTCTGTTTTGTAAGTCCCATGATTACTTCCATATCTATTTTTACTTTAGACATTGTCTGTTGACTTCCTTTTATCATAAAGATTTAGCTTCCTTAGACACCCACCTCTCCTCTCAATGTAGTTGTTAACCTCTGTAACTGATGTTCCCTTTTTAACTTTAAATATTAAAGTCTTATATATTATTCCAACAGATATACATGCTATTTTTTATACTTATGGCAGTTTCTTACCTATAATCAAAGTGGAAATGTAAAAACAGCTTATTTTCAAATTAGTATGTGGTGTTTGTAAAATGTTTTGGCCTTTTCTGCTAAGATTTCTAATACAGGAGCTCCTAGTACTCAGATGTCATTTTTTGTCAAGCTGAAAACAGAGAAAGATTTAGCCACTTTTAACCTGACTACTGAATTGTGTAGGTCCTTTTTAATGATGCCACCTTCTCCAGAGTAGGTTTGTTCTTCTATGTCCTATTGGTAATGCGTGAATTTATGGCTGAGCCTCTCCAGAGCAGGCTTCAGCAAACTATGGCCCATGGGCCAAATTGCCTGTTTTATTGGGACACAGCCCCGCACGTCTGTTTAGTCATTGTCTATAGGTGCCCTCCTGCTACAACTGCAGAATTAAATAATATTAAGTAGTTGCAATAGAGTCAGAATTTTCCACAAGTCTAAAATATTTATGATCTGGCCCTTGGGGAAAAAAAAAAAAAAAAACCTGCTCTACACTGTTCTAAGACTAGAGCAACATCCAGTATATCCAGACTCTGCCACATGAGCACCTGCATTCCTAAGTCCTATTCTCCTGCTTCCATTTGGATTGATACGTGGGGCTCATCCTTTATCCTGGTCATTTAACTAAGTTAAAGCCTCTATTTCCTCTATCACAGGATCTTCCTCTTTGTCTGTCTATCATCATCATTTTGCTGGAACAAACCTTCCATTTACTTCCTAACTGAGAGTGGAAAGTTTGCAGATGAGTTATATTTTCTTTTAGATCTGAAAATGTCTTTTCAATAAATGCAATAAGTAATCTGGGCATAGAATTGTAAGTTAAAAATATTTTTCCCTCTGGAGGCTCTGAATGAGACATTTTGGGCACTTAGGGACCTGTTTTATTGGAGATACTCAAATGCCAATATGTGGTTTGTATTTTCCCTGGGAATTTTTTTTTCTAGGAAAGAATCTTCTGATATTTTGTAGGAATTAGTGGTCAGTTCTTCCCTTAAAAATTTTCAGAATATACCCTTGCCCTGTTTGGGGCCCACTTCTCACTCCTGCCCTTTGCCATAATGGGTGCACCTGAGCCAGGAGTCCATCTGTGATTCCGCCATGTGAATTTCTCTCCTCTCAACAAAAGCAATCTTTTCTCTTCCTTTTTGTACCCTACTACACATATCAATACTCCCCAATCACTTTCCATGTTTAAAAATTTGCTAAACTCTCATCCACTGAAGTCCCATCTCTGGTCCTTTATCCTAAAGGATTACACCTAGTGATTTTCTTTTCTATTATTACAGGGGCATCAGACAGGGAAGGGAGATAGGAACATGTTTATGCTACCATCTTTAAACAATTGCCAAACCTACTATGTTTTCAATGCTCTACAAAATGAGACAAGCCCTGGAGATACCTCAAAAATAAATGTATTCTTCTAATATATATTGATTTTTGACTCTCTCCCTTATTTTAACCCAAAGCCCTTTTCATGTTATTTTTCACAACATGAAATAAGACTATTAGAATTGTTTCCTATTTGTCTTCCTAAATAAACTTTAAATTTCTAACATTAAAAATCAATTAAAAATCCATATGATTGAAAATATTTTGTTAAAGAACATGTTGGGCTTACTTTTGATTAAATAAAACATAAAAGCAAATGATGGATCAAAAAATAGACTGATCTGTTTTTATCTAAAGATAGCAGCTAGTGTGTGGAAATACCAGTTTTATAATACCTCAAATAAAAATTTCCCTGTATATGCAGACTAAATGCAATATATTTTACTCAAGTTGTGGATATTTTTTCCGTTGTTATTTAGCAGCATCCATGACAAGTGACATACAGCTTTTGTTTATTCCATTAACATAAACATGAAATATTCCTGGTTCATGCTTTTCTGTGCAATGAAATTCAAAGGAATCATCTGGCCTTCCATTATTTAAAAAAGAAAAAAGGAAAAGAAACAATGACAAAAAATTATTTAGCATCTTTCTCTGCTCTGCTTGCAGTCTTATATGCCTGGTCAAAATGTTTTTTAAAGTTTCTGAAAATTCTACTGCTCATTAATCTCAATTTCAACGAGTCATATGATATATATTCACGTTATTATAAATGCATTTTTCTTTACTTCTGTCTTCCATTAACCTATTGAGGTTTTTTTTTAATTTACATTTTTAAATTTGATTTTAAAATGCAATGTGATAAAACTTAGAAAGTACTTGAAACATGATAATATTGCGGCTGTCAACCATTTCTTGAGCTTTTAATCTAATAAATAAGACTAGATGTTGTTTATGTGATTTTAACAGATACTCTTGCAGAGCTCAAGTAGCAGAGTTCAACCCATTATTTTTCCTTTCAAACATGATAACTGGTGTCATCTAATCTGGGACAGCTACTGCTATTCATGGCTAATTTGGGGACACTGGAATTAATATACAGTCTTAAATTTGGAGTTGCAAGTACCATACCAAAAGTGTAGATTTTGATTGGATTAAAAATCTAAGGATCTGCTTAAGAAATATGTTCCTAGAATGCTAGGTTGATAAGAATTTTCAAGGTATATATTCTATATACTGTTTATATCCTTAAAAAAAAGAACCCAGAATTTTCTTACAGGATGAGACCAGTAATCCACCCCAGCAATGAGAGTGGTACTAGTAGACAAGAGTGTTTATCTCCACTGAGATTCCAAAATGTATGGTTGTCCTCTGGACATCTCTGAATTAATTAGTTCTAGTACTATCAGTGGTTTATTTAAACAAGCTTGAAGGTCCTACTATTTGTTAAATTTCCATAATTTGTTGGTTCAGTAATGCACATTTTAAATGAATTAATTTATATAAAGAGCTTAAAATAATGCTTAGTACCTACTTAGCTATCATTATTCTTTTCATATAATAGGAGGCGATGAGTAAAAGTATATTAAGAAATAGTTTTTCGATGGCCATGCTCAAGCTCAAAGGGTTGCCTATTCTAACACTTTGTGAACAATATTTTCATAATTTCTAAGGTGACATTCAGTATTAGGGATAACAGTCCTGGACTTTAGTTTCTTAAATCTCTCAACAAGGAGGTATATAAAAACATTCCAAAAATGGAAAGCAAAAATTGACAGTAGAAGTATAATTAAAAATTGATAAATCTGCCAATATGGTAGGAATTTTTGATACACTTTCTTTAATACTTGCTAGATCAAGTAGAAAATAATCAGTGAGGCTAGAGGGAGTGAAGAATATAATTAACAGGTTCTATCTTATGGATATATAGATAGAATGATAAACCTAAATTTGCCAAATCACATTCCTTTTTTTATTTTTATTTTTTTCAGTTATTACAAAATATTGGCTATTTCCCCGTATTGTATATACATCCTTGTAGCCTATCTTACACCTAATACTTTGTACCTCCCACTCCCCCACCCCTGTGTGCCCCTCCCTCCTCCCTCTCCCCACTGGTAACCACTAGGTCTTTATATCCATGAATCTGCTTCTTTTTGGTTATATTCACTAGTTTGCTGTACCTTTTAGATTCCACATATAAGTGATATCATACAGTATTTGTCTTTCTCTGACTTATTTCACTCAGCATAATGCCCTCCAAGTCCATCCATTTATATATATAATATACATATATTTATTTATATATATATATATATATCTCACATCTTCTTTATCCATTCATCTGTTGATAGACACAACAGGTTGCTTCCATATCTTGGCAAATGTAAAAATAATGCTGCTATGAACATTAGGATGCATGTATCTTTTCCAATTAGTGTTTTTTTTTTGTTTTTTGTTTCTTTTTCAGATATATACCCAGGAGTAGAATTGCTGGGTCAAATGGTAGTTCTAGTTTTAGTTTTTTGAGGACCTTCCATACTGCTTTCCACAGTGGCTGCACCAGTTTACATTCCCACCAACAGTTTATGATGGCTCCCCTTTCTCCATGTCCTTGCCAGCATTTATTATTTGTATTCTTTTTGATGATAGCCATTCTGACAAGTGTGAGGTGATATCTCATTGTGGTTTTGACTTGCATTTCCCTGATGATTAGCAATGTTGAGTATCTTTTCATGTGCCTTTTGCCTATCTGTATGTCCTCTTTGGAAAAATGTCTATTCAGGAGTTCTGCCCATTTTTTAATCAGGTTGTTTTTTTGGTGTTGAGTCGTATGAGCTCTTTGTATATATTGGATAGTAATCTCTTATCGGTCATATCATTTGCAAATATTTTCTCCCATTAAGTAGGTTGTCTTCTTGTTTGGTTGATGGTTTCCTTTGCTGTGCCAAAGCTTTTAATTTTAATTAGGTCCCATTTGTTTGTTTGCTTTTATTCCCTTTACTTTAGGAGATGGATCCAAAAAATATTGCTGCCATTTATGTCAAAGAGTATTTTGCCTGTTTTCCTCTAGGGGTTTTATAGTGTCCAGTCTTACATTTAGGCCTTTATTCCATTGTGAGTCTATTTTTGTATATGGTGTTAGAGAATGTTCTAATTTCATCCTTTTACATGTAGCTGTCCAGTTTTCCCAGAACCACAAAGTTCCCAGACTGTCTCTTCTCCATTGTGCATTCTTGCCTCCTTTGTCTAGATTAGGTGACCGTAAGTGTGTGGGTTTATTACTGGGCTCTCTATCCTGTTCCATTGATCTATGTGTCTGTTTTGGTGCCAATATCAAACTGTTTTGATTACTGTAGCTTTGTAGTACAGTCTGAAGGCAGGGGGCCTGATTCCTCCAGCTCTGTTCTCCTTTCTCAAGATTGTTTTGGCTATTTGGGGGTCTTTTGCACTTCCATACAAATTTTAAGATTATTTGTTCTAGTTTTGTGAAAAATGCTATTGGTGTTTTGATAGGGATTGCTCTGAATGTAGATTACCTTGGGTAGTATGGTCATTTTAACAATATTGATTCTTCCAGTTGAACAACGCAGTGTATCTTTCCATTAGTGTGACATTTGCAATTTCTTTCTTTAGTGTCTTAAGTTTTCCTAGTATAGGTCTTTTGTCTTCTTAGGTAGGTTTATTCTTAGGTATTTTATTCTTTTCGATGCGATTGTTAATGGGTTTGTTTCCTTAATTTCTCTTTCTGATAGCTTGTTGTTAGTGTATAGAAATGCAACAGGTTTCAGTATACTAATTTTGTGTCCTGCAACTTTACCAAATTCATTGATGAGCTCTAGTAGTTTTCTGGTGGCATCTTTAGAATTTTCTATGTATAGTATCATGCCATCTGTAAATAGGCAAATCACATCCTCTTAAAGTACAAAAATATTAATGAAAACTGACCATGTACTAGGCCATAAAGCAATTTGCAACAAATCAGATTTGTATAGAATACATTTCTAACCAAAGTACAATTAGCTTAGAAATAAATAGAAAGGTAACATAAGAAATTAGACAGTTTAAAACATAGTTTTAACTAACTTGTGGGTTATTTTTAATGTAATTAAATAACATTTAAATAACTCATGGATTATTTTAATATAAATGAGAAAATCTCTAGAACTAAATAAGAATGAAAAAAAATAAGAATGAAAAAAACACATTTTAAAACTCATGTGGTAAAATAAATGCCATACTTTAGAGGTAAATACATATATAGCCTTAAAATGCTTATTTTAGAAATGAAGAGCTATTAAAAATTAATGAGCTAAGCATCCAACTTAACAATTTAGAAAAAGGGAAATAAAATAATCACAAAGAAAGTGGAAGGTAAATAGTAAAGAAAAGATTAAAAACAGTAAATAGAAAACATAATAGAGAAAAAATAAAAAATTATTTTCTTAAAAATGTTAATAAAATTATAAAACTCTGATAAAAAAGATCAAGAAAAATATAAGGTATAAGTAAACAATGTTACAGATGACAAAGGAAAAGATATAGCTACTAATAAATAAATATTTAAAAATCAATAGTAAAATATAAACAGTATGTGACAGT
The DNA here is from genome assembly GCF_028564815.1 of Eubalaena glacialis. Taxonomy (NCBI): domain Eukaryota; kingdom Metazoa; phylum Chordata; class Mammalia; order Artiodactyla; family Balaenidae; genus Eubalaena; species Eubalaena glacialis. Next base: position 46,353,054 of record NC_083721.1, read on the forward strand.
AAATGTAAAAACTGGATAAAGGAGACAAGTTTCTAGAAGATTGTATATTACAAAACCTCAGAAAGAACAAGATCCTATATTGTCCTATATCCACTCCATAAACTGTATCAGTATTTAACAGTTTTTTCCCCACAAAGGAAATTTCGGATCTAAATTTTGAGGGTTGGGGTGGGGTGCAAACTTTACCAAACATGTTAATTCCAAAACACATATACAGAAATGCTTTCAAAGAATATTAAAGTTTTATTCCCCAGACAAATCTGCGGGCTGAAAAAAGTTTGTTTGATTTGTATTTTGGTATTAATGAAATATAATGCTAGGCAGTTTTCTTAGGTTGGATATATCACTGAACAAAAATTATTTCCTCACTTCTTTGGGGTTTGTTTCAATAATAATATTCTAAGTGCTTATTTGTTCAGTTAGCGTAAAGGAGTGAAATTATGACAAATTATAAGTGGCAAAAATGTTGCTCTATAATGTTTATAATAATGACTCATATGACGTTTGATGGTAAAAACTGTCTTTTAAATAATAATAAAAAAGCTGATTGCAAAGTTCTTTAAAAAGAGATTTGTTAAGATAAGTTATGTTATATGTAATAGCATGGAAACTGCATATGCTATAATAGTTAATCAATAAAGGGTCTTAATTATATACAGAAAAATAGTATATAGTATTAGTACATGTTTAAGAAAAATAATATAAACTTTATGCTTAGGAAATAGAGTAGAAGTATATACACCAAAATGAGATTGTATTCCAATTATTTGGCCTATGGGTGATAGCTTCTTTCAAGTTTTTGCTCTAGCAAATGTTCTCATTTTAATGTCACTGAATTTAGGTAGCATCCTACAATTGGTAGCATTCATAGTTTAATTCGCAACAGTATTTCCTTCCTAGAAACACATATAATAATGCTATATATTGCAATCTAGGACTCAGTGAAAACATCTTCTGAATAAATAAAATAATGAAGCATAAGCTTTTTAGAAGATGAACTATGATGAATGTCTTCTGAAGGACAAAGCTGACTGAATAAAAGTTTGCCTAAAATAATGTTCACATTAGTGAAAATAGCGCTTTAACATGAAAACAAACGTTTTAATGTTCATTTTATTAGAACATGCGCCTGTTACTATCCCTTGAGAATAAATAATCACATTAAAATGTCTACAATTCTGAATCATGGTTTAATTTACAGAGTCATTACTGATTATCTATGCATATTTTCTTTAAGATAAAATGGACTAATATAGGTTTATTATAAACCTTTGGTATATTAAAGCTATTCAAAGTCTTTATTGCTATTAAAGAATTGTGTAATATCACTTTTAATAGTAACTCAGGACACTCACTGTCTTCTTTAATCAAAATAATCATCTCTGTATTTTTGGAAAGCTGATTTTTCTCCCATTTTTGAAAACATTTTGACCACTACAGCTGACAGTCTACTAGCTTCTCTTAGTCATGCTTGACTAAACACAAGTCCTCTGCTGTGAATACTGATTATGTTTATTGCCTGACTGAATTCCAAAATGTCTTATTTGTGCTAGTGCAGGAATTCATGCACGCTGGGGTAAATGATATTGTCTCACGCTTGCCCACTCAGGTAACACTTGAAAATGTTTAATGTGTACTTTCACACAGAGGATTCAATACTGATGAAGGTGTCTGTCATGAGGATGTCAGTCCAATCGTGCAGTCCGGAAACATTAGACCCCAGCTGTTCATGATGATAGACACTGGGGATTAAAATGAAGACAAAACCCCTGTGCTCAAAATTTTCACAGTGTAATGGAGAAATGAATGAATGGAAACTTACAGCTAATGAGAGAAGTGTTGTTAATAGAAAAATATAAAAGGGGGGCATTGGAGAGTAATAAAGGATCATGCGTAAATGGAGGATATTATCCAGCCTAAGATGGAAACTAATATTTGAGAACTAACTCTGTGCTAAAAGCCATCCATGTATTATCACAAGTTAATGGCTTAGTAAAGCACAAATTAATTATTTTACAGTTCTGGAGGTCAGAAGTCCAAAATCAGTCTCATTGGGTTAAACTCAGGGAGTTGACGGTATTGATTCACTCTCGGCACATCAGGGAAGAATCTGTTTCCTTGACTTTTCCAGCTTCTAAAGGTCTCCTGCCTTCCTTGGTTCAAGTTCCCTTCTCCATCTTAAAAGCCACCAGCATAACATCTTCAGATCTCTCTCTGACTTCTCTTACCTCTGTTTCCATCATCCCATCTCCTTCTCTTGACTCTCCCTCCTGCCTCCCTTTTATAAGAACCTTTATGATTACATTGGACCGAACTGGATTGTCCAGGATAATCACATCTCAATCCCTTTTGCTGTATAAGGTAACATAGTCACAGATTCTGTGGATTAGAATGTGAACGTCTTTGGAGCTACTAAATGAATTAAGGAATAAAGACAGAAAAAGCAGGTTTTAAGAGATATTATGGTTGAATTGTGTCCCCCCAACCCTGAAAATTCATATGTTAAATCCCTATCCCCCAATGTAAATGTATGGGGAAATAGGGCTTCTAGGTTTTGATTAAAGTTAAATGAGATCATAAGGGTGGGATCCTAATATGATAGGATTGGTGACTTTATAGGAAGAGGAAGAGGGAGAGATATCTTCCTTCTCCATGGCCTCACCAAGGAAAGGACGTGAGGACACAGTGAGAAGGTGGCCGTCTCCAAGCCAAGAAGAGAGCTCTCACCAGGAAACCAATCATCTGGCACCTTGATTTTAGATTCCCAAACCTTCAGAACTGTGAGAAAATAAATTTCTGTTGTTTCAGCCACCCAATCTGCGGTATTTTTTAATAATAGCGCAAGCCAACTACTATAGGAGATAATGATAAGATTGCCCTTAGAAGACGTCTAGGTGGTTATGCAAGTCTGGAGTTCAAGAGAGAAGTCTGAGCTGCAAGTGTAGATTTGGAACTTAACAACCTAAAGGCAATAGCTGGTGGTAGTGAAAGATATTACCCTGAGATAGTGTGTGTACTGAAAAAGGATTATAGCTGAGAAAAGAACCATATATTTCTAGTAACACTTCTATCCAATGCAGAGTGCTCAGCAGCCTGATTATGGGAGGAGAGACTGGCAGATGTTTGAACTGGTCCTAGGTTTCATTTGCAGAGAATGGGTGGCCGCAAGGCTAGTGAAAATATGTAGTAACAATAGGAGATGCCAGAGGCAGTGCTAGGTACCTTTACTTCTTATAATTCTGCAAATCAGATAGTCATGTTTTATAGATAAGGAAACGGAGACTCAAAGACATTGAGTAACTTTCTCTGGGTCACAGAGACTTTTTTAAATTAGATTTTATTTCTGAAATGGTCCTTCTGATGGCAGCATAGAAAATAAATTTTTATAGAGCATCAAGCAGAGTTTTGAAATGCAAATATTTTTTAGTCTAAAGAGCTCTTTCAATCTGCCTTGAGGAAAGAAAGCAGGTGGTATGAGAGGCCTGTGGTAGAGGCTGATACTGGATTAAAAAAGTGTTCTAGGAGTAGAGGTAACAGTGAGTTTGAAAAGTCAAAATAATATGAATAAGAATATTCAATAAGTGAGTAATACACTGGACTTTATGATGTCAGAGATAGAGAAAACTTTAATCTTCTTGAGGACAGAGTTATAATTGGGAGTTTGTTTTAGCAGAAAAGAATAAAAACTTGCTCAGAAAGAAAAAGAGGCTGTCTGATGTTTGGAATGTGGTGTGGGAAAAAATGGATAATGCGTTACTGACCTCATTCACTAAAGAAATCCTTACCCCTGTTTGATAAGGAAGTCATTCTCCTGTCTTGCAGAAATACTGCTTCCTGGCCTAGGCTTTAAGAACCCAGCAGTGAAGGATACTTAGAGTGACATATTTAACGTACTCTCTATGGTATCAGTATAATTTTAAAAGACTCAGTGGTTACATGGAATTTTTCTTAGACTAAAAAGCTTTGTAAAAATTTACACATTAATCTTTATCTCTCAAGAAGAATATAGGCGGTAGGTATTTAACCTACCCACAATGATACTAAAGCAGGAAAAAGTAATATGACTTCCTCTAATGCCACAAAACAAATTAGTGGTGATGCCAGAAATAGAAGCCCTAACTTGTAAACCTGTCCTCTTCCATGTCTTCGTCGACTCTTCCTATTGACAAGCCTTGTTAAACACGAGAAGTCTTGCATTGTGTTGAACCTTTCTGTGAAGTTGAATCAGAAACATTCAAATATCATTTCAACTGGTGTGAGATTATGTTTTCAAAAAGATGTTGTTCTCTTTCATATGTGGAAGAAACCAGACAGAATTAGTCATAAGGATTCTGGTATTTCATCCTTGAATGACAGACAATGAATGCAATTGGGTGGGTGACCCTCCTGATAATAATAATGGAATTTACCTTAAGGCCTCAAGAGACTAATAAATCCCTCTAGAACTGAATTAAAAATCTGTTATATGTTTTTCCTCTATGCCTCTTCTTTTTTAACTCCTTATATGACACTTTATTTATTTTACTCCTTATATGACCCTTTAAAATATTCTTCCTGTTGCCTTTATACTCAGAAATGAAACTGGATTGTTTGCAGTTAAGTTTAAAAAAAAACAAAACTGAATACAGAAGGTATTGAAGTATCTCTTAACTGTATACAATGAAAGAAGAGCAAAAATTGGACAATTTTTACTCTCTCTAAGATATCCCAACTTTGAGTCTAGAGTTGTGTTTTCCCCACATTCATGCAGCAAGTATTAAAGAAGTGCTTATTTTGTACTAAGCACTGAGAGTACAGTAGGAAATAGAGACAGTTAATCCCTGTGCCATCATGACTTAGATTACAGTTGACTGGATGGAATTAAGGGGAAGTGTTGAAATGCAGGGATAGTTACTAAATGAGTAAACTAATTAAAAATGAATTTCAAAGATAATTTCACATAGTCAAAAGAGCTATACAGTAAATATATTATGCTAATGCTCTCAAGCCAAAGACCCCAGGAACACACTATAGTTGAAGAAGCTGGGTTTATTGCTCATTTCAGCAAGGGAAAACACACACCATGGGGAACTCTAGTGTGTGTCAGTAAGAGGGTGTTAGAAAGAACCTATTATAGCACTTGGGCTTTGGTTGGGTGATTTGGCAGGGGGTCCAAGAAAGCAGGAATTTGCTCTGGATTAAATGCTGTCAGAAAGCAATGGCAAATCTGCAATTGAATATCTGTTCTCATTGCCTCCTATTGGGTGCCTCCATCACCCTGTGATGGCCAAATACACAATGCCTTAGATTGAACAGGTGAGATTAACAGGTACTTATTCATTCCATATACTTACAGCCGGTGGGGGGGGTGGTGGTGGAGGAGAGATACCACATGCCACACAGGGCCACCTGGGCTACACTTGGGAACCCAGTGGACAACCGGGGGCTGTGGGAGACAGGCTTTGTAGTGTCAAGAGGGTAGGGTACTCCCGATACCCTCAGGAGGATGTGACTGGCTTGCTTGAATCATTCCCCAGGCTGGCAGGAGAGTGAAACCTGTCACTCAGAGATGAGGAGGAACTGCATCTTATCCGTTTGATAAGGCGGGTTGTTTGGCCTTATCTGTGGGAGCAGAGTGAGGAGGAGAGCCCGTGGTAAAGCCATTTGAGGCCCTCCCTGTTCGCCCCCGGTGTCAAACAGCGCATAATATTGGGCCTCAGTTTTAGGACTTATACCATAGTATCTCAGTGAATCTTATCTACAGGGAAGGGAGACTAGAACAAGAATAAGGTTTTAATTGGTAGAGAAGTAGCAGTCACTCATTTTGGCCAAGAGAGGAGGAGATGTTTAGTATTTTGGGCAATGTGACCTTGCCTTTTTTCTGTGCTTAGGCAAAATTATGCAGTAGCCTTGCTCAGTTTCATTTTATTGTGTCTCAGAGCAACCTGGTTGAGGTTGAGGTTGAGGTTGGTATAATGTCTGATAGGAGAATGACATAGCCTAGCTCTGAGAGCGAGGCCGGCTTCTGATTGTAGAGCTGCTGTTTTTTTCTGTCTTATTTGGAGGGACCTGATGTTGGTGGGGGACTAAATGAGATGGGTTCATCAGAGTAAGTTTCTGAAGAGGGGAAAGCTTGGCATTTGCTGCTTGTATGAAGCCATCGTGTAGAGAAGAACTGAGCAGGGTGGAGACAAGGGAGGAAGGGGAACAACTTGTAGAGAGCGTTCCCGTCAGAGGGAAATGGCAAGTATGATGAAAGAAACATGTCATTACAGCTGAGAGGTATATTTTATTTTATTTATTTATTTTAACATCTTTATTGGAGTATAATTGCTTTACAATGGTGTGTTAGTTTCTGCTTTATAACAAAGTGAATCAGCTATACATGTACATATATCCCCATATCTCCTCCCTCTTGCGTCTCCCTCCCACCCTCCCTATCCCACCCCTCTAGGTGGTCACAAAGCACTGAGCTGATCTCCCTGTGCTGTACAGCTGCTTCCCACTAGCTATCTATTTTACATTTGGTAGTGTATATATGTCCATGCCACTCTCTCACTTCGTCCCAGCTTACCCTTCCCCCTCAAAAAAATGGTTCTGAAGAACCTAGGGGCAAGACAGGAATAAAGATGCAAACGTAGAGAATGGACTTGAGGACACGGGGAGAGGTATGTTTTTAAAAACCGTCAGGAGCGTGGCTCTCTGCTTCAGTGACTCTCAAGGGGTTGGAGGTAAGCGAGTACCAGAATCTCAGAACAGGGGGAGTAGACTTTCAGAAAGCCTCCAGGGGATGTTGATGTGATAATCCTCCAAGACAGATTGTCCCTTGTTGCCTCTACCCTCCTCCACAGTTTTAGTTAAACGATATAGGCTTTATGTGGAAAATCCAATTCTAATTGATAATTTAATGTGACCCTATATACCATACAACAAAATTGCTTGTCCAGAAAGGTTTTAACACCATCCAGGGAGAGAGATGGGATTGTTAGCAAGTGCGTGGGCTGTCAGTGGCAGAAGATCAATTATCCTCGATATATTTTTCTTGACTCTCTTGAAACTAGGTAGACTGTAGTGATTTTTCCAGACCATCTAATATACAACCTATTTAAGCGAGGTCTCCATTTCCATTTTATAGTGAAGGATTCCTAATATATGGTTTTGTCATTCCATCTACCTGTGCATATCCAGTTAATGTGTTTGAACACTATACAGTAGTGAGTTTGAAGACATCGTTGTTACTAACTGGGAATTTAGCATATTAACACAAGTATTAACAATGATAAATATCTCAGACAGCAGAGAATAGTGATTATAAGCATGGACTCTGGAGCCAGATTGCCTAGGTTCAAATTACTGCTCTACCACTTTGTAATTACGTTACCATGGACAAGTTACTTAGCTCGTATGCCTCAGTTTCCTCATCTGTAATGTGAAGATAATAACAGTACCCACCTCAAAGTTTTGTTGTCAAGATTAAAATATATTTTAGGTTTTTAGACCTGGCTCATGATAAGCACTATATAAGTGCTAGCTTTGTAATAATGATGGTGACATTGTGTTGGTAAAAGGAAAAAAAAGTATTTAACACCATATTCCTATAGTTGATGAATTAATGATGGACTAACCAGTATATATAAAAGTTCACATTTTATTAAGGAATAAATCCGCTTACCTATGATTACATACAGGGCCTCCACTCTTGCTACAAGAGCAATCATATAATGGATCAGTCTTTGGCAATATTTTAAAATATGCATTTAATTTAAAATATTTTTTCCTTTCTGGCTGATTCGTCTGATTCATCCAGGCTTACCACAGATAAGAGTTTTAATACATTCTATGACTGAATTTTTTGCACTATGCCTAAAGAATGCACTAGGAGTCTCAGATCTTTAATTGAGGCAGCCATATTTAGTGTCACTGAAATAAGTGTGATAACAGCTTGATCATGCAAAGCTTGACATGAAGAAAACACCTGCCTGGTGTTAATAAGATTACATGAATTTCACACAACAGAAGACCAAAGTAAATTGCCACTCTGCCTGTCTTGATAAAATACCAACAGAGTTTGCTATTCATTTCACTATATTCAAAAGTTTATTTGAATTACTATGAAATGTTAACAGAAAATCACTTGCAATCTGGGCTCATGGCAGGTGAGAGGTTTTAAAATATTATTGAATCTTTATATTTACTAACAGATTTGTTAAGGCAAAATAAAAGAGAGAAGAAGAAAAAATATTTGTTTTGTTCTAGATATTCATTATAGCAAACCAGAGTGATCTGAAAAGGAATTTCAAGTATATTAGTAGGCCTGGATATATCGGACATTAATTTAAACACGTACGTATACCTTTACTCTCAAGGTTCACAGCCTCAATAGAAAAATGTTGAAAATTTCTATCATTTGCCAATTTTTTATGTCTAAGAGAAAATCTTCAAAACATTAAAAACATTATTACAAACAAAACTGGAAAACTATGGCTTCTTTCTCCTGTGAACATAAGAACATTTAACTTCCAATAGGTTGAAAGCATCATTAAGTAAAAAAAAAACAAACAAAAAACTATTCTTCTTTTGATGTCAAATTATGTAAGATTTGTAAAACCCCAATATCACATACACTGAACTTAGGGACCACATTCTAGTCAGCATTTTTTGTTTGCTTGTTTGTTTTTTTTTTTTTTACACCATATATATATATATAAAACTTGCTAGACTGCTTTTTATTTCTAATGGACATGTTTACACATAATTTAGGAAGCAAAGTTTTGTCTTATTTCCTTTCTAGTTTTGTTTTTTTAATTTAGAAAAACATCTTCGCATCAATACCAAAATATAATTAATATTCATGAATAGTCAACATTTAGTTGACTGTAATGAATTGGTTCAAAGAGAATATGGATAATCTGTGGAGCTGCAAAAATTTAATTTGATCCTCTACACTTAAACTTACATAGCATCGAGCTACTGGCCAGAACTGCTAGCTAATAAACCAACTGAAGATATTTTAATTTTTATTTCTTTCACCTTTCCAAAGATTTATATAACTTAAAGCACATAAATAGTACTTTACAGTTTATAAGCACTTTTATATGCATTATCACTTTTGATCTTCCCAGTATCCTTATGGGGAAGGAACATTATAGAATTACAAAAGATTTCATTATTATATTCATAGATGAATAAATTGGGGATCAAGCATCATGCTTTTAAGTAAATGCAGGGAATTGACCATAGAAAAATTAAATCTGAAATCTCAAGCTTTATTGAATTTACTGCATTGCACTAAGTCTCTGACTGTCCTTCCCACAATAACCCCTCTAGTCAACCTTGTCTCCTTACAGCCCTACGTCCATGTCATTCTCTTTACTGTTTCTGACCGTTGAATCTTTGTCTTCACTTCCCTCACTCCATATACTCCTGTCTGGAATGTTGCTGCTTTTCTTGAATATCCGAATCCTACCCATCATTCAAGGTCCAACAAAAGTTCCACCTCCTCCAGGAAGTCTTGCAGCTCCCATTGTTCTTTCTTAAATAATACAACATTTGCAGGGATTGGTTCTTAGGTTCCTAAGTGTTTCAGTGTTTCATCTAAATTCTCCTACTAGACTATAAGCTACAAAGAACAAAGACCAACTCTTATACTTCTTTGAAATCCACAGCACTCTAGCACTGGATATATATGTAGTAAATTCATGATAAATATTTGGCTGTATTTTAATCTATCCATTGGAGCCATTGCTGAACTGTAGATAATCTTACTGTATTTGTTTTCAAACCATGTGACGTGTAATTTAACCTGTGTGAACTCAACTATAATAAGTAATTATAGATGAGTTCAGTGTGGTCTTTTCAATATGTTCGTATACCAGTTGACCCTAGCATTGATTTCTAATGGCAGTGAAGCCCAGACATATGCCCGTGCAATCAAATCAACTACATATGCCTGATGGATTCCCTGAAAAGAGCAGACATTTGGCCCATATATCAGTATTGAGAACAGGAACAGGAAATGTTATGCAGTGATTGCTTTTCTATAGAATTGCATTAGCATCACCCATTCTGCTAGTCATAATTTCTCAGCAGATCAGGGATATCTATCAATGGAAGTTCCTGTGGTACAGCATATGAAAATGCATTTCATTATTCATTACAAATGATGCTGATCAGGCATATTGTCATTACAAGTTTAATTTTTAAGGAAGAGATCTCTATGTAAAAATGGCACACTTGAGAGTCATCATCTTAAAAAACAAAAAGATGGTACTTTGTGACAATTCAATTTTTCTGGAATATGAGTATTCTGTTTAAACAACTAACTACTTTTGTTCATATTTTAAGGTGAATTTGGAGAAGTCTGTAGTGGGCGTTTGAAAACACCAGGGAAAAGAGAGATCCCAGTTGCCATCAAAACTTTGAAAGGTGGCCACATGGATCGGCAAAGAAGAGATTTTTTAAGAGAAGCAAGTATCATGGGTCAGTTTGACCACCCAAATATCATTCGCTTAGAAGGTGTTGTCACAAAAAGTAAGTACTGATTTTCTTCTTTTATATATCTGTCTCAATTCCTTAAATAAAAAAAAAAAGCTTAATAGCAATATCACAGCCATTTAGGGGATAACTTAGTTCAGATATCATCTTCAGATATCATCCCTTGGAGTCTTGATACTAGTCTATGACATTATCAGAGTTTGCATTGGTCACCAAACAGCTTTGAAATGTTTTTTTATTACCTGTAAATCATTTGCTAATTTAACTTGAAATAATAAATCAAGGTAAAGAGTTATATATTTTTTCCTAATTTCTGTAAGCAATTCACTTCTTCTGAACCTGCCTAAATTTCAATATTAATAGGAGAAACAGTTAAAATATTTGGGGTCATTAAGGTAAAATAGTTCTGTTTGTAAATAAATGTCATATACAAATATAGAATGCTTTATCTAAAGTAAAACTTTTAAATAAAAAGTTCTTTATGGAACCTACCTACATAAATGCCATTAGAACTGTATTATTTTAATTTATATAAAATGAAGAAAAGAATTACAATTTCTGAAATAAAAATCCAGTTTTTACAGAAATAGTGGGATCAAAACCATTCCTTAGGGAAAAAAGTTTCTCAGAAATCCAAAACTAGTCATATCATCTAAGAAATAGATGGCAATATATTCACTTTTATTTGAATAATGATAAGGCATAACTTAATATTTCTCCTTATTTTATTCACTAATGAGTTATAACATATAAAACTCAATATAGTATGGCATTATAAACTTTTTTTTTTAAAAGGAATTCCTTTATTTTTATTTTATTTATTTATTTATTTATTTTTGGCTGTGCTGGGTCTTCGTTTCTGTGTGAGGGCTTTCTCTAGTTGCGGCGAGCGGGGGCCACTCTTCATCGCGGTGCGCGGGCCTCTCACTATCGCGGCCTCTCCCGTTGCGGAGCACAGGCTCCAGATGCGCAGGCTCAGTAGTTGTGGCTCACGGGCCTAGTTGCTCCGCAGCATGTGGGATCCTCCCAGACCAGGGCTCGAACCCGTGTCCCCTGCATTGGCAGGCAGACTCTCAACAACTGCACCACCAGGGAAGCTCTAAACTCTTAAAAATAACTCTTTGAGAGGCATTTTTCTTTTGTAAAACTGAAATTTCTTTTAAAACCATTTAAATGAAATTGAAATTTCATGTTATATTTGGAAGAAGGAAAGTGTAAAAGCTTACTAAAAACATTTAACTGACTCTGTGTCTGAAACTCCAAAGTCCTTCTCACAATGCGTTGGCCAACATGCTATCCAAGGAGAGCAGAAAATTACTGATAGCCATGATAGTTTGGAGGACACAAAAGATTGCTTTTGATTTCAGCTGTTGCCATGGGCTGTTACTTTAGTGGCCTTAGTAGAACCTTCCAGTATTCATGCCCTTGTGTTGTTCTCTCCCACATTGATTGTGGGCTTGTCCATGTGACTAGCCTTGGCCTATAGGACATTAACAAGTGTGATACAAGTGGAAGCATCTTACATATTTGTACACTGGACCTTATCCTCTTGGAACACTCTGTCATGTAACTTAGTCTCCAATGTTGAGCAAAGCCAGTACATATGGTGAGGCCACACGCAGAACTGCAAAGAGGAGAACTGAGGCATTCTAGTCAACAACAGCTCTACAAGAGCTCCCAGCAGATAGTCAGCACTGAGTGCCAGCTTTGTAAAGAACCATCTCAGACATTACAGCCCCTACTTCTACTGCCAGATGGCTGCAGCTGCAGATGATATTTTGTGGAGCAAAGTATCCACCCAGCTCAGTCCAATCAACCCGTAAAATCATGAGAGGTAATAAAATGGTTGTTGTTTTAAGCCACTCCATTTTGGATAGTTTATTACACAGCAATAGTTAACCAAACAGATGGACACCAGTTAGAATTCCACTCCTGCCACTGACGTCTTGTGAAGTTTTAGGTAGATGATTTAATATCTCTATTGTTTACTTGCACACTGTAAAATGGGGCCAAAATAAGTCCTACCCAATAGGAATGCTGTAAGGATTAATTTTATAAATGTATAAAGCATTTAGCATAGCATGTGACTCATAGTAAGCCACATTAAATGGTAGCTATTATTGGTACTATAGTTTACCATTTCATTCTCATGGCAACTCTTATGCATATCTGCTGAACCTTCAGTATTCACTGAAGGATATTGAATATCAAACGGGTGAATTAACCCGCATAAGGACCTCTAACCCATAGTAAGTGGTATGACTGATGTTCAAACTGAGGTCTGTCTCTTTGACAGACCCATGGGATTTTTTGTTTCTTTGCTTTTTATTTTGCTGTATCACAGTGAATAAGTCAGAGTTTTACACTTTGTCTTATCTGAATTAAATAGCATTAAATAAATGATAATCTGAATAAAATAACACAATACCTTTTAAAAATAAGAAAAATATTTAGATGAGTGGAATAAACTACCTCTTATGTAAAATTTGGAGAGATCCAGATATGCCACAATACCTAGCAAAAATACTAATCTAAAAGAGAGAGAGAGGAAACAACATATTAATTATTTCTTTTATATTTTCTGACTTCCTTGTCATTAATTTAGCATGAACATTTCAAGTTATTCCTTCTGTTTTATATCTCTCTGGAATGAAAAAGATAATTTTAGAGTTGGATTATGAACCTTTGCAAAGCATTTAAAATAATTTAAGTATGCTGTTGAAGTCCTCGTATGAGTATTTATGCATGAAATATCTGGAAATAAATATCTAACAATAAATTCAAAGATCAGATATTTATTTTCTACCTTTGATAAATCACATTCTGTGAATGATTCATGTATCCCTATGTGTTTTATTATCTATCTATATAATATTATATATAATTTGGCCCTATGAAATAGTAGGAATTATTTATTCTAAATCAACTGAATAGGTTTAATAAGATAATCTATGGCACTTGTCTGCCAGTTTGAAATACTCAGTTTATTTCACAAAGACATTCAAGCAACTAACACAGTGATTGCTTTACATCTCTAACAATCTTGTATAAAATTGGGACCAGTGACCCTTACGTAGCCCAATTTGTATGATTCCTAGGTGAAGGTCCTTATTCCATTTTAAGAAAAAGAAAAAGAAAGAAAAGATAAGAAAAGAAAAGAAAGGCTAATTGAGAAAGGATAGATTCAATATGCTTTTGAGTGGCAATAATCATTGTAGTTTTAACTTGTAAGTATGAGCCCCACATAAGGGTGTTGTGGTGATGCTGAGGTGGGTGGTGGAGATGGAGAAAGGAATAATTCCCGCAAAGACAAGTGGGCGTATTTATACTGTTATCTTCTTGCAAATGCTATGGGATTTTTAAGAGAAAGGCAATAAATGAATGCCTCATTCCCATAAATACATGGTAATTGTTCCAAGATTACCCTTAAGTAGCTAAGAGATAGCTAGCAATTAATGCTCCCTAAGGACTACCATATTGCATAAAAGATAATACTGACAAAGATAAAGATGCAGTATAGGTTTATACGGTCATGTTAGTAGAGTACCCTGGGGTTCTGAGAAATAAATGCACTGACTCTCAGTTGCAAGTAATGCAAAATTATAGATCAAAATCTTCATCAGATCCTTTTATAAATTCTTAATATGCATAATTTTTATCTTACCTATAGGTTTTATCACTGAGAGATACATATTATAAAGTTCTTGGAAACACTTTTGCTCTTTCATACTTGTGCATATAACTACTTTTATTATAAACTTCAAAGTTAAATGATTAAAAGCTGTATTATATAGAAAGTGTGTCAGATAAAAGTTGAACCTATTTGTTTGACACACATCACAATTTCATTAACCTATTAAGAAGCAACTGATATAGAAAGAGATTAATCCAGCTAAACCATTTGCTTAGCACATACATTTTCTCCAAGAAGCAAATAGAAGCCATCACTTAGAGAACAGACTTGTAGCTATTAGTACCATGGATAGTAGCAGTTTGTAACAGGTGATGTATACACCAGTGTCATTAACTACATATCCAAAAGAGAAAGTGCTACCTTCTATAAAAAGATAAGAGTTGTGGTTAAATGATAAAGAAACACAATGCAGTAACCACACTCTAGAAGTTGGAGCCCTACAGTTTGAATTCATGATGATATGGAAGAACCAAAAAGAGAAAGAATGAAGTGTCTATCTCCCAGCTTAGGTAACAACTAAATGTAGGTATACTAACTATATCTCAAATAAATCATAAATCCAGTGAGGAATAATAGAAGTCAACCAGGATATCAAACACATTCCCAAACATAAATTTGTTTTATCATGGGACATTGCTAAGGACTCTAGAACAGCATAGAATCTGTAACACAAAGTACTGGGCCTGCACAAACCATCTTTAACTATTCCAGAGTATTGAGGGTTCCTTCCAAATAGTTTTGATGGGTCCACATGGACGCTAAGTCAGAGAGTAGATTCAGGCCAGTCAAATAGACAGTAAATACACAAGAACTGTTTCTCCAGTCCCAGAACTGCATTTTACTTGTCAAATAATACATTCTCCAAGATTTCAACTATTACAGTTGCCACCAATATGATAGCTGCCTCTCCACCTGCTTGTATATTCTGCTACTCAACACAGGGTCTTGTGCAAGTTATTCAATGTCTTTAAGCCTCAATATTTTCCTCTGCACAAAAGATTGAAAAGTTCAGATTGTACTGCAAAACAAGAAAGGCCACATCTAACCCTAACATGTTTGTATTTCATTCCTTTGCCAAAAGAAAGAGTCATGAGATGTTGGTAAGGAAAGTTTGTGCCAGTAATAACTTACCACCCCACCTCCAACTTTATTATAATGTCAGGTTCGTATCGGTGATCAGGAAGAAACAAAAAGTGCCTTTAATAAAGTGTTTATCTTTCAGTCTGTAAAGTAGAAAAGTATAGGTAAAATTTTGCTGTAAGCAAAATCAAGGTTTGGATATATGGAATATATGTTGAAGGGAGTAAAACTTTCTGTGAAACTGATTCTAATGAAAGAAATTAGACTTTTTTGTGAAATTCAGCTACTCAACTAGCTAAGGTAGGTTAAGAGTTTTGTTTTACTTTGTTTTGTTTTCCTAGGAACGTTTACTGAGCACCACCAAGGTGTCAGACACTACTGCTTATTAAAACCTAGAGAGAGAGAAAAAAGGTCTCAGTGCTCTTGAGAAGCTCATTTGTTGGCTCCAGTCCACTGGGAGCAACAAACAAGTAGGCCAGTATTTCCCAATACAGTGTGGCATGTGCTATTTTGGATACAATTATTCATTAACTTGTTCATTATTTTATTCAGAGAAATTTATTGGGTGCCAACTCTTCTAATCACTGGTAATAGAGTAGTGAAAAAGACAGAGCTTTTACCTGCTGGAGGAAACAAAAAGGAATCTAAATATATCAATATAATTTTAGATAAAGAGAACAAACCTGCGTGAAGTGAAGGAGCAAGCCATGCTAGGGTTTGGTAGGATAGTATTCCAGGCAGAGGAAGCAATAAGTTCTAAACCCTTGTGCTAAGAAAGAATGTGGCATGTTGGGGGAGCATTGAAAACAGCTGGAGCTAAGTAATAACAGTGTGAATTATATATTGAAAGAAAAAACTAGAGGCAGGTAAAACAGTAAGGAGGCTAGTATAGTAATCCAAGTGAAAAATGATGAGAAAGATAAAGAGAAGAAATAGATTCAAGAGCTGTTTCCAAGGTTAAATTAGGAGACTTGAGTGACTGATTATATGTGGGGAATGAGGGAATGGGGATGGTTTTGGATGACTTCCAAGCTTCTGGTTTACATAAGCAGGGAGATGCAAAGGAAATTATGGAGAAATAATAGACTTGGAGGGTTAACAATGAATTCTGATTTGGACGTGATAAGTTGGAAGTGTCTTGGACATTTAAAAACTTCCAGGAAGCCTCTGAAACCTCGGTGGGATTCTGGTGTGCAGGTGCAAATGATGGGTGGTGATCAGTAGTTGAAGCCATCGGGAGGATGAAATTACCCAGGAGGTTGAGGAGAACCAGCCCTAGCAGGCTGACTTAAAAAGAAAAGCTTATGAAAGAGACAGACAGAACAACCTGGAAGAAGGAGGACACATCTCTAAGAATGAAAGATGGGTCATTAGCATAAAATGAGGTGGGAAGCCAAATAAAATAAGGATTGAGAAGCATCTATTGGATGGAGCAACTAGGAGGACACAGCCCGTCACAGCACACTGTGAGAATCAAGGCCAAGATTGCAGTGGACTTTAGAGTGAGTGAGGCATGTGTGCACTGCAGTCAGACTGATAGCTTAAAAAATGCAAATTAGATTGTGTTCATTTCTTACTTAGATTCCAAATGCTTAGCATTCTTTAAATCATTCATTCATTTAAGTAATATTTATTATGTGCCTAACTACTATGCGCCAGCACTTTTCTAAGCATTAGGTATTTGGCAATGGATAAGAAAGTCAAAATGCCTGCCCTCCTGGGTCAGGTCCCTGGGTCTTCTTTCTCTGGTTTCATTCTCCACCATCCTTCTTGAATCCTAGATTGCTTTCATACTAAATGACAAAATCATCTCAAAACTTATTCTCATTTTTCCCATGTATTCTTTCTTTTCTAAATCCCTGAGACACTGGAAGAAAATGTACCAAACTGACCCTAAATATGGGTACATAGATAACTATGGTATGCAAAGATTGTTGGTAGCTAGAAGACCCAGCTGCCTTTGGAGTTACCCGCCTTCCTTTTTTCAATCATGTACAAGGCTAGATCATTTGCTGAGGTGATAGGTAGAGGGCTGGAGGTGTTGGTGAATATTTGAACTGGCTCTTGAGAAAAGTGTGAAAGAAAACTGATCAGGAAAGGTTAGAAAGATTGTGGGTATTACTAAGAACACAGGAGAACCTGGAGATCAGGACAGAAGCTGCTGCCCAAAAGAGCACTGTTGATAAATTGAGGAAAAGAGTTGATAGCATGAAAGTAGGAAGAGATGCAACCCGAGGGAAAAGGAAAGATGAGAGGCAACAAAAAGAGAAGAAATAGAGATTTTCTCTCTTCTCCTACCATCCTTAATATTTACTATTTACTGTTTACGGAAATTAGTGATGAATTATTCTTATGCAGTTTCTGGAGTCTAATGGAGTCTCAGGAGATTTACTGCAAAGTATTTGCCATTTGGAATTATAATGTATACATATGGATAAATAGAAAATGAACCAAGTGTGACTCTGAGAAACAGTAACAAGATGACATAGTCTGGTGGCCCTGTGTATCACACTGTTCAAGCAGCACTGGGGCTAATCGGGATCACCAGCTTATTTTCTTTCTGCCAGAGTGTACTTCTCTCTTTACAAGAGAGAATAAACTTCCCCTGTATTCAAAAGGAATTTATTCTTGTCTCTTCAGTGTTTAAGTATCTGAGTTTTCTCAAGGTCATTCACTCTAATCACCTCCCTAGATCTACTTCTAACTTACTGTCTCCTTCCTGTGGTTCTCTCTCTTTCCTAAGACAGCCTGCTAATTATTGGGTAGACTATAATAAGAAGTATCAGGTTAAAAATTCTAGTAACAGGTTGCCCAGTCTGAAGATAACACTGTAAGAACTAGGAGAGAAAAGAGAATATAAAAACAACTTTATGCATACATAATATTGCCTTTTAATACGTCTAAATAAAATTGAATAGAGCCATCTAGAGGGTGAAATCTTACTCATTTCAAAAGTGAAAATTCTTTCCAAATCATTTGGAAAGAATGATGCAATTTGTTCTGGTAAAGAATTTTATGGCTCCAAATTTGAGAAGGGCTATAGATAAATCCATGTTATAGACATTAATTTGCATCCATAAACTCAGGAGAATGAGTACCATCCTTCCAGGCTGCCAGGTAAAGTAACCAGTCATTACTTAGGAACTTTTTCACCAAGTTCCTGATGGTCTTATGTATTGATAGGAGTGAATAAAGACCAGTAGGAATCTTAATCACTGAAAATGATTATGGGCCACTGAAAATGATTATTGACCCCTTGTATATGTGATTTCTGATTTAAAAAATTATCTCAAAATAATGAATGGAAATCTAGCAGTGTCCTTACTTAATCCGTTGATGAATACTTTAATGCTTGTTTTGTTGTTGTGGGAATATATTACTATAACTTTCCTTAAATTTTCACTTTGATATAATTTCAGACTTACAGAAAAAGTTATTCAAATAATATAGTTCCAATATAACTCTCACTGTTTCCCCTGATGTATTTTACATAAGCATAGGACTATTATCAAAGCCAAGAAACAAACATCTGTACAGTACTATTTACTTAACTACAGACTTTTATTCAGATTTTATCAGCTTTTCCACTAGTGTCCTTTCTCTCTTCTAGGACTCATCCAGGATCCCACGTTGCATTACTTATCGCATCTCCTTAGTCCAGTCTGCGTTTAATCTGTGCAATTCTTCGGTCTTCCCTTGTCTTTCATGACCTTGACAGTTTTCAAAACTACTAGTCAGTGATTTGTAAAATGTCCATTAGTTTGGGTGTGTCTGTTGTTTTTTCATGATTCAATTTGTGGTTATGCATTTTTGGCAGGAACATCACAAAAGTTGCATACCCTCTTTATGCATTATATCTGGGGGTACATGATGTCCATGTGCATTATTCCTGGGGATGTTAACAGGGATCACTTGGTTAAGGTGATGTCTCCTAGAAAGTTACTGAAAAATTACTTTTCCCCTCTTGTGGTTAATGTATATTTGGGAGGAGATTAGACTATGCAAATATCCTGTTTTTCCTCAGACTTTTTCCCATTAATTTTATCATCCATAGCAGATCCTGCCTGCAACAATTACTACTGTCATATTTTAATGGTGATTTTTCTATTTTTCTCTTTCCTTCTGTATTTATTAATCAGAACATTTCTTTAAGGAAGAACTGTGTTTCAGAATGTTCTGTAAATGGAATTACACAATAAGTAGCCTTTCAGACCTGGCTTCTTTCTCTTAGCAGAATGCACTTGAGATTCATGCCTCTTCGTTGTTGCTGAGCAGTACTCCTCTGTGTGAGGTACCATCAGTTTGGTTCTGCATTCAGAGGTTGAAGGACATCTGGGTTGTTTCCAGTTTGGATGATGATTTATAAAACTGATATGAACATTCATGTGTAAGTCTCTGTGTAAACACATATTTCTATTTATCTTGGAGAAATACCTAGGTGTGGAATGACTAGATCCAATGGTAAATATATGTTTAATTTTCTAAGAAACTGCCAAACTGTTTTCCAAACTTGAAGTTCCATTTTACATTTCCACTAGTAATTAATGAGAGTTTCAGTTACTCTGCATCATCAGCAATGCTTGATACTGTCATTTTTTTTTTAATTAGCCATTTTAGTGAGCCTATATTGGTATCTTACTGTCATTTTAACTTGCATTTCCTATGACTCTTGATTTTGATCATCTTTCCATATGTGTACTCGCTATCCATATATCTTTTTTGGTGAAGTGTGTCTTCAGATTTTTATCCATTTTCTTTCATTGAGTTGTTTTTTCTTAATGTTGAGTTCTAAAAGTTTTTTTTTTTAATATTTTCTGGATACAGTTCTTTGTCAGAAATGTGATTTGTAGATATTTTTCCAGTTTGTAGCTTGTTTTTCTATTCCATGAAGAGTGTCTTTAGCAGAGTAAGTGTTTTTAATTTTGATAAAGTCTAATTTTTTTTTACTTTTTTCTTTTATGGATTGTGCTTCTCTGTGTGGTATCAAGAAACTCTTTACCTAGTCCAAAGTCACAAAGACTTTCTCTTCTACTCACCTCTAGAAGTTTTACATATAGGTCTAAGATCCCTTTTGAATTAATTTTTGCATAAACTGTGAAGAATGGGCCAAGGTTCTTTTTTTTTTCTTTCTTTCTTTGCACATGGAAAATTTCACCACCATTTGTTGAATTCTTTTTTTTTTTTTTTTTTAAGGTACAAGCCTGTTCTTCCTCATTTTTAACTTTCTTTCCTTGCTTAAAATCCTTCAATGGCTTTCCTTCACCCACAGGACAAAATTCATGCCACTGTATATAGAAATTCAAGGTTCTAAAGACTGGACTCCACTCACAGCATATCTTTAGCCTTATCTCCTGCCTTCTCTACCTCTTAGTTTATATTCTATTAACAGTAAATCACTATGTGATTCATATTTCAAATGAAATATTCAAATGAATAGTTCAGTGAATCAATGACTGATCATATTTGATCATACTTGGCCCTCTTCTTGGAAATCCCTCTCTTTCCCACAGCCCCATCGCCCTTAACTCAACCAGCAAACTCTACTTATGAGGAATGACTCAGCTTATATGAAACATCTTTTCTTAATCTTTGTACTCGTAGATATCTACATTGCACTTAACATGTTGTGCTATAATTATCATTTATGTGTATGACCCAAAAGTCTACTGTTTCTTAACTCTTATCCTATAATATTAGGACCTCTGCACCCTTTTGCAATGACCGTGAGTTTTTTCTGGGAGAGCAATGCAGCATCTACACTGTCTTTTACGCCTGTTAGGGCTCCCTCTAACCTTCACATTTCCTGCCCACAGCCCTTGTAGAGGCTCCAGGAGCCCAGCCACTGCCCATTAGTGGGGAAAAACTATCCTGCCATTCATTTGGTTTCTGATGACCCTTAATTTCCTGTTAATTAAGGGTTAAACTCCGTGTACTAGCCACCCCATATTTTCCATTTAATCTTTTTTTTTTTTTTAAATAAATTTATTTACTTATTTTTGGCTGCATTGGGTCTTTGTTGCTGTGTGTGGGCTTTCTCTAGTTGCTGCAAGCAGGGGCTACTCTTTGTTGCGGCGTGCAGGTTTCTCATTGCGGTGGCTTCTCTTGTTGTGGAGCACGGGCTCTAGGCACGCGGGCTTCAGTAGTTGTGGCACGCGGCCTCTAGAGCACAGACTCAGTAGTTGTGGCGCACAGGCTTAGTTGCTCTGCAGCATGCGGGATCTTCCCGGACCAAGGCTCGAACCCACGTCCCCTGTACTGGCAGGCGGATTCTCAACCACTGTGCCACCAAGGAAGTCCCTCTCCATTTAATCTTAATTTTCTATTCTAGCTTCATCTTACTCTCCCCTCAAGCACCCTCCTCCCATATCTCCAATACATACCCCCTGATGCATATTTTATATTACTTGCTTTTGGATAGAGGGGGAAATCCTATGTTATATTGGAATGGGGATTTGAGGAGGCCATGATATCTTGAGGATATTATTTTATTTACTGTGGTGCCTAGCATGGTGCTGAGCATACAGTAAACACTAAGTTCACATGAATGAAGGAAAATTGTAAGAAAGAAGGAAAAGGAAGGAAAGGATAGGGGTAGAATAAAAAGAAAGAGGGAAGAAAGTAAAGGAAAGAAGGAACCTAATTTTTCAAGGACTTCAAGCCCAATTTTAAATTTGAACACTCTCTAATGTCAGTTACATTTATATGAAATTGGCAGCTTTTCTCATAATTGTGCTTCTCTGTACTTTTGTAATTTCTCCTTCCTCTGAACAACAATCATATTTTAGCTGTTTTTCTCCTATGAAATTTTAACTATATATGTTACATTATAATTATTTAGGAACATGTCTTTTTCTACTGTACCAGAATCAACTTCAAAGTAGGACCACATTACCTAGTCTATATCTTATATGTTATAACACTCAATCTCAACTTCGGAATGGGTGAAGAAATATGGTAGTGTGTTTCCTCAGCCTGAGAAATAAAAGTAGGCACAACTTAGACCCTCATGATTGAGATACAGCAACAGAATGATGTGAATTTATTGACATTTTTATTAGGTTACATCAATCACTGTGAGTGAATTTATTCATTTTCCACTCCTCACAAATGTCAGCCAAAGACATCAGTGATTTTTTTTTTCTCCTTTTCATTCGGATGCAATGACTATTTCAGGATTCTTGGGCCTGAAAATAATGCATTGACCTTTCCCCTAAACATTAATGGCATGATTCTCTTGAAATAAGCTCAGTTTTCATTTTGGCAAAGCCATATATTATATGGGACATGCTATTGTAGTTGGTACAGCAATCCATAAATACAGAAATCTATGGCACCTCTGTGACTTTGTCCCTATTTCATATACCTAATCACTGAAGTATTCCATTACACTGGAATGAAAGTATACAAAAATGCCTTCCATTAGCTGGAGTTTCTGTGATTTAATGATTTCTTTAATATAGATAATATCTCATTGCAAGAAATTCCAGGATATTGCCTAGGGAAAACAGGTCTGGATAGGAAGTATAAGGCTGCTGGAGAAACTGAAGCAAAAGGAAGGGCAGCTTAAAAAGAGGAAGATGCAAGGGTGAGCCTTAGCAGGATTTCTTAGTTTGTTCCAAGAAATGGAGAAACTAGTTATTTCCCTAAAAGAGGATTTATAATTAATATAAGTATTTCTTACAGAAATGGAGAAACTAGTTATTTCCCTAAAAGAGGATTTATAATTAATATAAGTATTTCTTACAGAAATGGAGAAACTAGTTATTTCCCTAAAAGAGGATTTATAATTAATGTAAGTATTTCTTACATGTTAGCTAAATAAATTTACTAAAACAAAAACAAAAGCCTCCCTTATGTCAACTCTAACGTTCCAAATTTTTCCGCCTCAGTGAAACAATGTTTCTAGGTCATACCTAGAAACAGTGTTTCTAGGTGATTGATAACAGACTCAGAAAGTATTGCACACCAAGTACCTCCAAGTAAAAAAAACTGGAAGACTACATTTATCAAATAATGAAAGTTTTAATCATACAACTTGTAAAGCTTAAAATTACTGTTTTTAATAAAATGGGCCAAATGAAACAGTTGCTAAAACTAAAATAATGCTCCCAGTTCTCTGATATAGTTCCCAGATTTTAGCTACAGGGGAAATTCTTAATTGCTAAGGAGGCCCACCCTTCAGTCTAATTACAGGACCCTATTCTTCTTACTAATTAAGATATTGAGAACTGGCTAGGAAAGCAGAAAGAAAAAATCATTGATAGAGAAGCTGGTGTGGATGGAGCAAATCCCTTTTTAAGTCAAATTTTAATCCCTTCAACCTACCCAATAAAGACTTCAAAGTAATGATCATTAAGATGCTCACTGATATCAGGAGAAGAACACAGTGAGAATTTCAACAAAGAGTTATAAAATATAAAGAAGAACCAAACAAAGCTAAAGAATAAAATAACTGAAATTTTAAAATATGCTAGAAGAAATAAACAGTAGTTTAAATGATACAGAGAAATGGATCAGCAATGTGGAAGACAGATTAGTGGAAATCACCCAAGCTGAACAGGGAAAAAAAAAATTTTAAGCAAGGATAGTTTAAGAGGCCCCTGAGACAATTTCAAGCATACTAACATCCGCATTATAGGGGTCCCAGAAGGAGAAGAAAGAGAGAAAGGAGCAAAGAAATTATTTGAAGAAATAATAGCTGAAAACATCCCTAACCTGGGGAAGGAAACAGACATCCAAGTCCAGGAAGCACAAAGAGGCTCAAACAAGACGAATCTAAAGAGGTCCACACCAAGACACATTATCATTAAAATGGCAAAAATTAAATATAAAGAGAGAATCTTAAAAGCAGCAAGAGAACAGATACTAGTTACTTACAAGGGAAGTCCCATGAGACTATCAACTGACTTACCAGCAGAAACTTTGCAGGTGAGCAGGGAGTGGCACGATGTGTTAAAGTGATGAAAGCAAAAACCTACAACCAAGAAGATTCTACCTGGCCCAGGCTGTTGTTCAGATTTGAAGGATAGTTTTACATAAAAGCAAAAGCTAAAAGTGTTTAGCACCACTAAACCAGCTTTACAAGAAATGTTAAAGTGACTTCTCTAAATGGAAAAGAGAAGACCACAGCAAGAAATATGAAAATTACACAAGGAAAAAACTCATTGGTAAAGGAAAATATACAGTAGATCATCCACTTATAAAGCCAGCAGGGAGGTTAAAAGACAAAAGTGGGAAAACAGTGTCTATCCACAATAGACAATAAGCGATACACAAAACAAAAAGATGTAGAACATGATGTCAAAAACATTAAACATAGAGGAGGTTGTAAAAATATAGGACAGTCAGAATGCATTCAACCTTAAGAGATCGTCACTTAAGATAATCACATATGTATATAAGTTGTTATATATGAACCTCAAGGTAACCACAAACCAAAAACCTATAATAGATACACACACACAAAAAGAAAGGAATGGAGGGGAGGGGCAAGATGGCGGAAGAGTAAGACGCGGAGATCACCTTCCTCCCCACAGATACATGAGAAATACATCTACACGTGGAACTGCTCCTACAGAACACCCACTGAACGCTGGCAGAAGACGTCAGACCTCCCAAAAGGCAAGAAAATCCCCACGTACTTGGGTAGGGCAAAAGAAAAAAGAAATAACAGAGACAAAAGAATAGGGACGGGACCTGCACCAGTGGGAGGGAGCTGTGAAGGAGGAAAGGTTTCCACACACTAGGAAGCCCCTTCGTGGGCAGAGACTGCGGGTAGCAGAGGGGGGAAGCTTCGGAGCCACGGAGGAGAGCGCAGCCACAGTGGTGCGGAGGGCAAAGCGGAGATTCCCGCACAGAGGAGCGGTGCCGACCAGCACTCACCAGCCCGAGAGGCTTGTCTGCTCAGCCGCCGGGGCGGGCGGGGGCTGGGAGCTGGGGCTCGGGCTTCGGTGCTAGCCGGGAGGGAGTCCGGGAAAAAGACTGCAGCTGCCAAAGAGGCAAGAGAATTTTTCTTGCCTCTTTGTTTCACGGCGCGCAAGGAGCGGGGATTCAGAGCGCCGCCTAAACGAGCTCCAGAGACGGGCGCGAGCCGCGGCTATCAGCGCGGATCCCACAGCAACAGGGACGCAGAGGGAAAAACGGAGAGATTCCCGCACAGAGGCTCGGCGCCGAGCAGCACTCACCAGCCCGAGAGGCTTGTCTGCTCACCCGCCGGGGCGGGCGGGGGCTGGGAGCTGAGGCACGGGCTTCGGTCGGATCCCAGGGAGAGGACTGGGGTTGGCTGCGTGAACACAGCCTGAAGGGTCTAGCGCACCACAACTAGCCGGGAGGGTGCACGAGAAAAAGTCTGCAGCTGCCGAAGAGGCAGGAGACTTTTTCTTGCCTCTTTGTTTCGCGGCGTGCAAGGAGAGGGGATTCAGAGCGCCACTTAAACGAACTCCAGAGACGGGCGCGAGCCGCGGCTATCAGCGCGGACCCCAGAGACGGGCATGAGACGCTAAGGCTGCTGCTGCCGCCACCAAACAGCCTGTGGGCGAGCACAGGTCATTCTCCACACCGCCCCTCCCGGGAGCCTGTGCAGCCCGCCACGGCCAGGCTCCCGTAATCCGGGGACAACTTCCCCTGGAGAGCGCACGGCGTGCCTCAGGCTGCTGCAACGTCACGCCGGCTTCTGCCGCCGCAGGCTCGCCCCGCCTCCTCCGTACCGCTCCCTCCCCCCGGCCTGACTGAGCCAGAGCCCCCGAATCATCTGCTCCTTTAACCCCGTTCTGTCTGGGCGGGGAACAGACGCCCTCAGGGGACCTACATGCAGAGGCGGGTCCAAATCCAAAGCTGAACCCCGGGAGCTGTACGAACAAAGAAGAGAAAGGGAAATCTCTCCCAGCAGCCTCAGAAGCAGCGGATTAAAGCTCCACAAACAACTTGATGTGCCTGCATCTGTTGAATACCTGAATAGACAACGAATCATCCCAAATTTAGGAGATGGACTTTGGGAGCAGGATATATTAACTTTTCCCCTTTTCCTTTTTTTTGTGAGTGAAGATGTGTATGCTTCTGGGTGAGATTTTGTCTGTATAGCTTTGCTCTCACCGTTAGTCCTAGGGTTAGGTCCGTCCGTTTTTTTTTTTTTTTTTTTGGCTTAAAAAAATTTTTTTTTCCCTAATGTTTTCTTAATAATTTTTTCCTTATTTTCTATTTTTAAAAAAAATTTTTAATAATTTTTTTCATATTTTTTATTTTAAAAAAATAAAAAATTTTTTTTCTTAATAAATTTTTTCTAAATAATTTTTTTCTTATTTTTAGTATAAAAAATTAATAAATCTAGTTTTAAAAATTAAAAAAAATTTTTTTTCTTAATAAATTTACTCTTAATAATTTTTTTCTTATTTTTTATTATAATTGCTTTATTTTATTTTATTTTATCCTCTTTTTTTCTTTCTTTCCATTTTTTCTCCCTTTTATTCTGAGCCGTGTGGATGAAAGGATCTTGGTGCTCCAGCCAGGCATCAGGGCTGTGCCTCTGAGGTGGGAGAGCCAACTTCAGGACACTGGTCCACAAGAGACCTCCCAGCTCCACGTAATACCAAACGGCGAAAATCTCTCACAGATCTCCATCTCAACATCAAGACCCAGCTTCACTCAACGACCAGCAACCTACAGTGCTGGACACCCTATGCCAAACAACTAGCAAGAGAGGAACACAGCCCCATCCATTAACAGAGAGGCTGCCTAAAATCATAATAAGGCCACAGACACCCCAAAACACACCACCAGACGTGGACGAACCCACCAGAAAGACAACATCCAGCCTCATCCACCAGAACACAGGCACTAGTTCCCTCCACCAGGAAACCTACACAACCCACTGAACCAACCTTAACCACTGGGGACAGATACCAAAAACAACGGGAACTACGAACCTGCAGCCTGTGAAAAGGAGACCCCAAACACAGTAAGATAAGCAAAATGAGAAGACAGAAAAACACACAGCAGATGAAGGAGCAGGGTCAAAACACACCAGACCTAACAAATGAAGAGGAAATAGGTAGTCTACCTGAAAAAGAATTCAGAATAATGATAGTAAGGATGATCCAAAGTCTTGGAAATAGAATAGACAAAATGCAAGAAACATTTAACAAGGACGTAGAAGAACTAAAGAGGAACCAAGAAACGATGAAAAGCACAATAAATGAAATTAAAAATACTCTAGATGGGATCAATAGCAGAATAACTGAGGCAGAAGAACGGATAAGTGACCTGGAAGATAAAATGGTGGAAATAACTACTGCAGACCAGAATAAAGAAAAAAGAATGAAAAGAACTGAGGACAGTCTCAGAGACCTCTGGGACAACATTAAACGCACCAACATTCGAATTATAGGGGTCCCAGAAGAAGAAGAGAAAAAGAAAGGGACTGAGAAAATATTTGAAGAGATTATAGTTGAAAACTTCCCTAATATGGGAAAGGAAATAGTTAATCAAGTCCTGGAAGCACAGAGAGTCCCATACAGGATAAATCCAAGGAGAAACACGCCAAGACACATATTAATCAAACTCTCAAAAATTAAATATAAAGAAAACATATTAAAAGCAGCAAGGGAAAAACAACAGATAACACACAAGGGCATCCCCATAAGGTTAACAGCTGATCTTTCAGCAGAAACTCTGCAAGCCAGAAGGGAGTGGCAGGATATACTTAAAGTGATGAAGGAGAAAAACCTACAACCAAGATTACTCTACCCAGCAAGGATCTCATTCAGATTTGATGGAGAAATTAAAACCTTTACAGACAAGCAAAAGCTGAGAGAGTTCAGCACCACCAAACCAGCTTTACAACAAATGCTAAAGGAACTTCTCTAGGCAAGAAACACAAGAGAAGGAAAACACCTACAATAACAAACCCAAAACATTTAAGAAAATGGGAATAGGAACATACATATCGATAATTACCTTAAATGTAAATGGATTAAATGCTCCCACCAAAAGACACAGACTGGCTGAATGGATACAAAAACAAGACCCATATATATGCTGTCTACAAGAGACCCACTTCAGACCTAGAGACACATACAGACTGAAAGTGAGGGGATGGAAAAAGATATTCCATGCAAATGGAAATCAAAAGAAAGCTGGAGTAGCAATTCTCATATCAGACAAAATAGACTTTAAAATAAAGACAATTACAAGAGACAAAGACGGACACTATATAATGATCAAGGGATCGATCCAAGAGGAAGGTATAACAATTGTAAATATTTATGCACCCAACATAGGAGCACCACAATACATAAGGCAAATACTAACAGCCATAAAAGGGGAAATCGACAGTAACACAATCATAGTAGGGGACTTTAACACCCCACTTTCACCAATGGACAGATCATCCAAAATGAAAATAAATAAGGAAACACAAGCTTTAAATGATACATTAAACAAGATGGACTTAATTGATATTTATAGGACATTCCACCCAAAAACAACAGAATACACATTTTTCTCAAGTGCTCATGGAACATTCTCCAGGATAGATCATATCTTGGGTCACAAATCAAGCCTTGGTAAATTTAAAAAAATTGAAATCGTATCAAGTATCTTTTCCGACCACAACGCTATGAGACTAGATATCAATTACAGGAAAAGATCTGTAAAAAATACAAACACATGGAGGCTACACAATACACTACTTAATAACGAAGTGATCACTGAAGAAATCAAAGGGGAAATCAAAAAATACCTAGAAACAAATGACAATGGAGACACGACGATCCAAAACCTATGGGATGCAGCAAAAGCAGTTCTAAGAGGGAAGTTTATAGCAATACAAGCCTACATCAAGAAACAGGAAACATCTCGAATAAACAACCTAACCTTGCACCTAAAGCAATTAGAGAAAGAAGAACAAAAAAACCCCAAAGCTAGCAGAAGGAAAGAAATCATAAAGATCAGATCAGAAATAAATGAAAAAGAAATGAAGGAAACAATAGCAAAAATCAATGAAACTAAAAGCTGGTTCTTTGAGAAGATAAACAAAATTGATAAACCATTAGCCAGACTCATCAAGAGAAAAAAGGAGAAGACTCAAATTAATAGAATTAGAAATGAAAAAGGAGAAGTAACCACTGACACTGCAGAAATACAAACGATCATAAGAGATTACTACAAGCAACTCTATGCTAATAAAATGGACAACCTGGAAGAAATGGACAGATTCTTAGAAATGCACAACCTGCCGAGACTGAACCAGGAAGAAATAGAAAATATGAACAGACCAATCACAAGCACTGAAATTGAAACTGTGATTAAAAATCTTCCAACACACAAAAGCCCAGGACCAGATGGCTTCACAGGCGAATTCTATCAAACATTTAGAGAAGAGCTAACACCTATCCTTCTCAAACTCTTCCAAAATATTGCAGAGGGAGGAACACTCCCCAACTCATTCTACGAGGCCACCATCACCCTGATACCAAAACCAGGCAAAGATGTCACAAAGAAAGAAAACTACAGGCCAATATCACTGATGAACATAGATGCAAAAATCCTCAACAAAATACTAGCAAACAGAATCCAACAGCACATTAAAAGGATCATACACCATGATCAAGTGGGGTTTATTCCAGGAATGCAAGGATTCTTCAATATACGCAAATCAATCAACGTGATACATCACATTAACAAATTGAAGGAGAAAAACCATATGATCATCTCAATAGATGCAGAGAAAGCTTTCGACAAAATTCAACACCCATTTATGATAAAAGTCCTGCAGAAAGTAGGCATAGAGGGAACTTTCCTCAGCATAATAAAGGCCGTATATGACAAACCCACAGCCAACATTGTCCTCAATGGTGAAAAACTGAAACCATTTCCACTAAGATCAGGAACAAGACAAGGTTGCCCACTCTCACCACTATTATTCAACATAGTTTTGGAAGTGTTAGCCACAGCAATCAGAGACGAAAAAGAAATAAAAGGAATCCAAATCGGAAAAGAAGAAGTAAAGTTGTCACTGTTTGCAGATGACATGATACTATACATAGAGAATCCAAAAGATGCTACCAGAAAACTACTAGAGCTAATCAATGAATTTGGTAAAGTAGCAGGATACAAAATTAATGCACAGAAATCTCTTGCATTCCTGTATACTAATGATGAAAAATCTGAAAGTGAAATTAAGAAAACACTCCTGTTTACCATTGCAACAAAAAGAATAAAATACCTAGGAATAAACCTACCTAAGGAGACAAAAGACCTGTATGCAGAAAATTATAGGACACTGATGAAAGAAATTAAAGATGATACAAATAGATGGAGAGATATACCATGTTCTTGGATTGGAAGAATCAACATTGTGAAAATGACTCTGCTACCCAAAGCAATCTACAGATTCAATGCAATCCCTATCAAACTACCACTGGCATTTTTCACAGAACTAGAACAAAAAATTTCACAATTTGTATGGAAACACAAAAGACCCCGAATAGCCAAAGCAATCTTGAGAACGAAAAATGGAGCTGGAGGAATCAGGCTCCCTGACTTCAGACTATATTACAAAGCTACAGTAATCAAGACAGTTTGGTACTGGCACAAAAACAGAAATATAGGTCAATGGAACAGGATAGAAAGCCCAGAGATAAGCCCACGCACATATGGTCATCTTATCTTTGATAAAGGAGGCAAGCATATACAGTGGAGAAAAGACAGCCTCTTCAATAAGTGGTGCTGGGAAAATTGGACAGCTACATGTAAAAGTATGAAATTAGAACACTCCCTAACACCATACACAAAAATAAACTCAAAATGGATTAAAGACCTAAGTGTAAGGCCAGACACTATCAAACTCTTAGAGGAAAACATAGGCAGAACACTGTATGACATAAGTCACAGCAAGATCCTTTTTGACCCAGGTCCTAGAGAAATGGAAATAAAAACACAAATAAACAAATGGGACCTAATGAAACTTAAAAGCTTTTGCACAGCAAAGGAAACCATAAACAAGACCAAAAGACAACCCTCAGAATGGGAGAAAATATTTGCAAATGAAGCAACGGACAAAGGATTAATCTCCAAGATTTACAAGCAGCTCATGCAGCTCAATAACAAAAAAACAAACAACCCAATCCAAAAATGGGCAGAAGACCTAAATAGACATTTCTCCAAAGAAGAGATACAGATTGCCAACAGACACATGAAAGAATGCTCAACATCATTAATCATTAGAGAAATGCAAATCAAAACTACAATGAGGTATCATCTCACACCGGTCAGAATGGCCATCATCAAAAAATCTAGAAACAATAAATGCTGGAGAGGGTGTGGAGAAAAGGGAACACTCTTGCACTGTTGGTGGGAATGTAAATTGATACAGCCACTATGGAGAACAGTATGGAGGTTCCTTAAAAGACTAAAAATAGAACTACCATATGACCCAGCAATCCCACTACTGGGCATATACCCTGAGAAAACCATAATTCAGAAAGAGTCATGTACCAAAATATTCATTGCAGCTCTGTTTACAATAGCCAGGACATGGAAGCAACCTAGGTGTCCATCATCGGATGAATGGATAAAGAAGATGTGGCACATATATACAATGGAATATTACTCAGCCATAAAAAGAAATGAAATGGAGGTGTTTGTAATGAGGTGGATGGAGTTAGAGTCTGTCATACAGAGTGAAGTAAGTCAGAAAGAGAAAAACAAATACAGTATGCTAACACATATATATGGAATCTAAGGGGAAAAAAAAAAAAAAAAGAGGTCATGAAGAACCTAGTGGCAAGATGGGAATAAAGACACAGACCTACTAGAGAATGGACTTGAGGATATGGGGAGGGGGAGGGGTGAGATGTGACAGGGTGAGAGAGTGTCATGGACATATATACACTACCAAATGTAAAATAGATAACTAGTGGGAAGCAGCCGCATAGCACAGGGAGATCAGCTCGGTGCTTTGTGACCACCTAGAGGGGTGGGATAGGGAGGGTGGGAGGGAGGGAGATGCAAGAGGGAAGAGATATGGCAACATATGTATATGTGTAACTGATTCACTTTGTTGTAAAGCAGAAGCTAGCACACCATTGTAAAGCAATTATACTTCAATAAAGATGTTTAAAAAAAAAAAAAAAAAAAAAAAAGAAAGGAATGCAAACATAACACTAAAGATAGCAACCCGCGAACGGGAGAATAATTACAATTGCAGACGTTCTCCCCAAGGAACACGGTGTCTGAGCCCAACATCAGGCTCCCTTGCCTGGGGGACCTGCTCCAGAAAGAGGATTCCCCCAGAACACTTGGCTGTTAAGGCTTTGAAGGCCAGTGGGGTTTACTTTCAGGAGATTCAGAGAGCTGTGGAAATAGAGGCTCCACTCTTAAAGGGAGCACACAAAATGTCACATGCTCCAGGACCCAGGGCAGAAGCAGTAATTTGAAAAAAGCCTGGGTTAGATCCACCTGCTGATCTTAGAGAGTCTCCCACGGGACATGGTCCTGCCCACCAGAGGGCTCAGGACCTGGCATCACACACCAGTGCACAGATGCTAGGCCCGGGACCCCCAGGGCCCTGCAACCAGAGACCCTGGGATACAGGTCCACCTGCCAGCTGGCAGACACCAGCCCCAGGACAACTGTAGCCCTGCAGCCTGCCATTGCAAGACCGATTCCACCCATCAGCAGGCCAACATGAGCTTTGGGACACCCCAAACCCCAAAGCCAGCTTTGTCAAGAACAGGTCCCACCCACCAGCAGTCCAACAGCAGCTTTGGGATCCCTGGGCCCTGTAGCCAGACCCCAGGATTCCACTTTCCCCACCAGTGGGCCAGTACTAGCCCTAGGCCCCGCAGTGTCCCATAACAAGCTGCCTCATGGCCCAGCCCCACTACTCTCCCAAGACTGAACCAAGAAGAAATAGAAAATATGAACAGACCAACTGCCAGTAGTGAAATTGAATCAGTAATTAAAACAAAAAACAAAAACTCCCAACAAATATAAGTCTAGGACCAGATGGCTTCACAGGTGAATTCTAATAAATATTTAGAGATGAGTTAACACCGATCTTTCTCAAACTATTCCAAAATTCCAAAATTTGCAGGGAAAAGAATGCTTCCAAACTCATTCTATGAGGCCAGCACCACCTTGATACCCAAACCAGACAAAAGATACCACAAAAAAAGAAAATTACAGGCTAATATCACTGATGAAAATACATGCAAAAATCCTCAACAAAATATTTGCAAACCAAATCCAACAATAAACCAAAAGGACCATGATCAAGTGGGACTCAACCCAGGGATGCACGGATTTTTCAATATCTGCAAATCAATCATTGTGATATACCACATTAACAACCTGAAGAATAAAAACCATATGATCATCTCAATAGATGCAGAAAAAGCTATTGAAAAAATTCAACATCCATTTATGATAAAAACTTTCCAGGAAATGGGTATAGAGGGAACATACCTCAACACAATAATGGTCATATATGATAAACCCACAGCTAACATCATACACAAAGGTGAAAAGCTGAAAGCATTTCCTCTAAGATCAGGAACAAGACAAGGACGCCCATTCTTGACATTTTATTCAACATAGTATTAGACGTCCTAGCCACAATAATCAGACAAGTAAAAGAAATGAACGGAAACCAAATTGGAAAGGAAGAAGTAAAACTGTCACTGTTTGCAGATGATGTGATACTATGCATAGAAAATCCTAAAGAGGCCACAAAAAATCTACTGGAGCTCACCAATGAATTCAATAAAGTTGCAGGATACAAAATTAATATACAGAAATCTGTTGCAATTTTATACACTAACAATGAACTACCAAAAAGATAAATTAAGGAAACAATCCCATTTACAATCACATTAAAAAGAATAAAATGCCTAGTGATAAACCTACCTAAGGAGGTAAAAGACATGTACTCACAATACTATAAGACACTGATGAAAGAAATTGAAGGCGACACAGATGGAAAGATATACTGTGTTCTTGGATTGGAAGAATTAATATTGCTAAAATACCCACACTACCCAAGGAAATCTTTAGATTTAATCCAATCCCTAGAACAAATAATTTTAAAATTTGTATGGAAACACAAAAGACCCCAAATAGCCAAAACAATCTAGAGAAAGAAGAACAGAACTGGAAGTATCATACTTCTCACTTCAGATTATACTACAAAGCTACAGTAATCAAAACAGTATTGTACTGGCACAAAAACAGACACATAGATCAATAGACCAGAACTGAGAGCTCAGAAATAAACCAACACATTTATGGTCAATTGATCTACAACAAAGGAGGCAAAATATACAATGGAGAAAAGACAGTCTCTTCAATAAGTGGTGCTGGGAAAACTGGACAGCTACATGTAAAAGAATGAAATTAGAACTTCTCACACCATATACAAAAATAGACTCAAAATGGATTAAAAACCTTAGGTAAGGTAAGACCTGAAACCATAAAACTCAAAAAAAAAGAACACTCTTTGACATAAATTACTGCAATATTTTTTGGATCTGTCTCCTAAGGCAAAGGAAACAAAAGTAAACATAAATGGGACCTAATTAAACTTCAAAGCTTTTGTACAGCAAGGGAAACCATCAGCAAAACAAAAAGACCACCTACTTAATGAGAGAAACCATTTGCAAATGATATGACCAATAAGGGGTTAATATCCAAAATATATAAACATCTCATACAACTCAGTATCAAAAACACAAACCAATTAAACAATAAACAGAAGACCTGAATAGACATGGAAGACGTTCAGATAGTCAACAGGCACGTGAAAAGATGTTCAACATTGTTAATCATCAGAGAAATGCAAATCAAAACCACAATGAGATATCATCTCATACCTGTCAGAATGGCTATCATCAAAAAAAAAAAAATACAAATAACAAATGTTGGCAAGAATGTGGAGAAAAAGGAACCCTTGTACACTGTTGGTGGGAATGTAAATTGGTGCAGCCACTGTGAAAAACAGTATGGAGGTTCCTTAAAAAACTAAAAATAAAACTACCATATGATGTAGCAATTCCACTCCTGGGTATATATACAAAGAAAAGAAAAACACTAATTCGAAAAGATACATGCAACCCAATGTTCATAGCAGCATTATTTACAATAACCAAGATAAGAAAGCAACCTAAGTGTCCATCAATAGATGAATGGATAAAGAAGATGTGTTGTATTTATATAGTGGAATACTACTCAGTTATAAAAAAAAAGAATGAAATGTTGCCATTTGCAACAACATGGATGGACCTGGAGGGTATTATGCTTAGTGAATTAAGTCAGAGAAAGACAAATACTGTATGTTATCACTTATATGTGGTATCTAAAAAATAAAACAAACTAGTGAATATAACAGAAAAGAAACAGACTCACAGATATAGAAAACAAACTAGTGGTTACAATGGGGAAAGGCAAGAGTGGAAAGTCAAGATAGGGATAGGGGATTAAGAGGTACCAACTACTATGTTTAAAATAAATAAACTACAAGGATATATTATACAGCACAGAGAATATAGCCAATATTTAATAGTAACTATAAATGGAGTATAATCTATAAAAATTTTAATTACTATGTTGTACACCTGAAACTAATGTAATATGGTTAATTAACTATACCTCAATAAAAAGGTAATTTTTTAAAAATAAATTTAAAAAAAAGAATAAAATAGGAAAAATTTGAGGTATAAGATGTATTCTTGAAACTTTCAGACATTGATGAAAAAAATTGAAAGTGACAAAAACACATGGAAAGCTGTATCATGCTCATGGATTGGAAGAATTAATATTGTTAAAATACCCATGCTACCCAAGGCAATCTACAGATTTAATGCAATCTCTATCAAAATACCAGCAGCATTTTTCACAGTACTAGAACAAAAAATTCTAAAATTTATATGGAATCACAAAGGACCCCAAATAACAAAAGCAATCCTGAGAAAGAACAACAAAGCTGGAGGTGTCATGCTCCCTGATTCCGAACTGCAAAGCTATAATAATCAAAACAGTATGATACTGGCACAAAAACAGACACATAGATCAAAGGAACAGAATAGAGAGCCCAGAAATAAACCCACACTTACATGGTCAATTAATATATGACAGAAAGGTGAGAATACACAGTGGAGAAAAAACAGCCTCTTTTATAAATGATGTAGGAAAAACTAGACATCTGCATGCAAAAGAATCAAATTGGACTACTTTCACACACCATATATCAAAAAAAACTCAAAACGGGTGGATGACTTAAATGTGTCCATTGATAGATGAATGGATAAAGAAGTTGTGATGGGTATATACAATTTAATATTATTCAGACTTTTAAAAAATGAAATCTTGCCACTTGCAACAACATGGATGGATCTAGAAGGCATTATGCTAAGTTAAATAAGTCATACAGAGAAAGACAAATACCATATGATTTCACTTATATGTGGAATCTAAAAAGAAAACAAATAAAATGAAATAGGACTCACAATTGCAGAGAAGAAATGGATGGTTGCTGCAGGGAAGGAATGGGTGGTAGGGGCAAATAGGTGAAGGAGATTAAGAGGTACTAACCTCCAGTTAAATAATAAATAAGTCACAGGGGGATAATATACAGCATAAGGAATATGGTCAATAATATTGTTAAAGCTTTATATGGGACAGATTGTCACTAGAATTATCGTGGTGATCATTTCATAATACTGTATGTGCAAGTGTCAAATTGCTATGTAGTGCACCTGAAACTAACATAATATTGTATGTCAACTGTATTTCAATTTAAAAAACTTAAAAAAATTACTCAGAAAAATTATTAGAAAAGTCACACTGGAATTTAGAATCTTGGCAAATCAATTTTGGAAAGACAAAATAAACCTACTTCAAACTTTAACCTCAATGGGTAATATTAGAGGCAGGTATTGCAGTAAATACTATTTTTCTAGTTTCTAAATTTTGTCCCCAAAGCACTTCTTCAATGATGCAGAAATAATAAAACAATGAT
The DNA here is from genome assembly GCF_028564815.1 of Eubalaena glacialis. Lineage (NCBI taxonomy): Eukaryota > Metazoa > Chordata > Mammalia > Artiodactyla > Balaenidae > Eubalaena > Eubalaena glacialis. The sequence goes on from NC_083721.1 coordinate 46,390,310, forward strand.
TATCTAGTTATAAATACTTTATATTCTGATTTTTAAAAGCTGTAACTTCTTTTTGTTCTTTCAGTGTCTCACAACCTTTTTGCTTCCAGAATTGAATCTTCTCCTTCAAAGCATTGCTCACAACGGTCAAGTTAGCTACACTTCAGTAAACACATTAGAGAACTTGTTAATGTCACTTTGTGACTCTCTGGACCCAAAATTAAAGAAATCTTCCCTAGACTAAGGCAACTGCTTCATAACTGCTCTTCCTGCTGTCACTCTTGCTCTCACCACAACCCATTCTTCAGCCAGAGTGATCTTTGTAAAAGAAAATTTGCAGATTGCACTCGGGGAAAAAATCTAAAGTCTTCCTTTGGCCTACAAGGCCTTTAATGATCTGAACGCTGCTTACTTTTCAGACGTTGTCTTCTGCCTCTTTCTCCTTCTAATCCACTGTGCTCCAGACCAGCTGTGTGCTTTGAACACACCAATCTCACTGCTGCTCAGAGCTCCATATGTTCCCATTTACTGCCACCACCTTCCCAAATATCCTCACAAGGCTGGCTTCTAAAAACCTGAAAACCCTACCTAAATCTAAAGTAACCATCCTCTTCACCCTTAGGCAGTCTTTATCCTGTATCTTTGTTCTGTTTTCCTCCCTTGCATATATAATTCTGTGAAATCATGTAGGCTTTGTTCCTGTGTGTTCAGAATATTCTGCATCAAGGAAAGTTCTAGCGTATATGAAAGTAAGCACTCAACAGAGAGTTGCTTTATAAATGAATGAACCATTTTAAGCAACGATATCGTTAAAACAGTACCATACTAGCATTTCTGGAATTTCCAGCTTTACTTATGCCTTTATTTTGGCACATTACCAAATACAGATTATTTAGACCAAATAAATTATTCAGTTTAAATTTTAAAATAAAATGTAGGGCTTCCCTGGTGGCGCAGTGGTTGAGAATCTGCCTGCCAATGCAGGGCACACGGGTTCGAGCCCTGGTCTGGGAAGATCCCACGTGCCACGGAGCAGCTGGGCCCGTGAGCCACAATTGCTGAGCCTGCGCGTCTGGAGCCTGTGCTCCGCAACAAGAGAGGCCGCGATAGTGAGAGGCCCGCGCACCGCGATGAAGAGTGGCCCCCGCTTGCCACAACTAGAGAAAGCCCTCGCACAGAAACGAAGACCCAACACAGCCATAAATAAAATAAATAAAATGAAACTTTAAAAAAAAATAAATAAATAAATAAAATGTAGACCAGAGCAGAACTATGTGTGTTTCTGTAAAATATTTTTATAGTGCATCAAATTGGGTGTTAGTAGGATACTTTTTATAATTATTTATAAGCTAGACATGTAATTACTCTGAATACCCTAAAATTTGGATTATGTAGTGAATAATGGAATTATCAAACACTGCATATGTTGAGAATTATATAGAGAAGTCTTTCCAGTTTAGATAGATTAGCTTGTTTGCAAATTAGTTAATAAAACAAACCTTAAAGAAAGGCTTAAAGCAGGACATTTTTTAAAAGTAAGTTAATTTTACAAAGCATGTTTGTTGGAAAGCAAGGTGAATTTTTTTTAGTTAAATATATTCCCAAAATAACAAATGTTTCGTTAACTTGTCATTAGTTCAATAAAATTATTTTCTAAACCAAGTTTATTTTTTGGGAGAGAACACACCAAAAATATAATAGTGTTTATCTTTGGATTATAGTTTTAGAATAATTTTGTTTGTTTTCACCTTTCTGTTTTTGCACATTGTGTTTTCTACAATAAACAAATATTGTGTTGGTATTTTGTTTCTAAGCAATGATTTAAAATGTCCTTATACTAAATTGAACAACCTTGTGAAATTGCCACTTTTGTAGGTCAAAAATTTTTGAATGTAGGAAATTTCATATGGTTCTACGTATGAAGAACCATTTCTAATAAACTCAATTTGCAAGTGAGTTGGCCAACTTACAAATGGAATGTTAAGTGATGCACAATATTTTTTTTTATAACTGAACCCTTCAAACAATTGAGGAAAACATCTTGCCAAATAAAAGAGTAAACTAATCAGTTACATAAACCCAACTCATACTAATTCAAGGAAAACAAAAGTAACTTATTGGGTCACATAACTGAAAAGTCCAACAGTAATCCAGGGACAGCTAGATCCAGGGCTTGAATGACAGTGAAATCACAAACAAACAAATAAAAAACAGCCTCTACTTTTCTCTATAGGCTCTCCTTGGCTTCCCTTAGGCAGATCCTTTCCACTTGTTGGGAAAGATGGTTCCCTGCAGATCTAGTGAGTAAGTAGTTCATAGTTGGGCCACATGCCCACCTTTGGTATAATCATTGTGTCCAGGTGGATAGGATGCTCTGGCCAGACTGTGTCACATATCGTCCCGTCTGGAAGGAAAGACTGACAAGAATAGCTTGGAATTAGCAAGGGGCATTTCCCTAAAGGTAAAACAACAAAGAAGTGATTGGTGTCTGCTCTATGGGTTTAAAAATATCTCTAGGAAAGTAATTTGTTCGGTTTTGATAGTTACAAGCATAACACTTTCTATGTTTGTATGCGTAATCAATAGATAACAATAATATATACTATCAGACTTGCAGGGTGAATCATGAAATAACAGAATGTGAAGAAAGTCAGATATTTTAGGAAAACAAATACATTGTTAACAGCAACAACTTTTAGTGTAACCATGATTGAGATGTTCATTATAGTTTATGTTTTCTTTCAATATCTGCTTAATGAAAGAAGATAATAAATAGACTTTTTAAAATTTATATATGAATGAAACCAAAAAACAGTGAAAATAAATCATAACCCTGCCATTTAAAAAGTTATTGTTAAATATATAATGTGATTATTCTTCTGCCATCCTGTCCCAACCCCTAGAGTTAACCCCTATTAATAATCCAGAGATAGGCTTCCTAAATTTTCTATGAATTTATATAAATGTATCTCTATCTATACCTCCCTATATATTGTTTAATGAACAGAACTGGAACCATGCTATGCAAGTTAGTTGCAGTTTTTTTAAATTTAGCATTTATCAATATATTATTTAGGATTATGTTTGACTCTGAGTAGCTGAATGACTAGAATCATTGTGGTTTAAAATAAGGTAGAAATTAATTTCTTCCCCACATAATGGTTCCATGATCATTAGGTGGTCAGGTTCCTTCTATCTCATTTTTCCACTCCCCTCAATGGGATTTCAGCCTCATAGACCAAGGTGTTGCCCTAGTTCTACCTATCCTGTCCACCCTCTAGCCAGCAGGAGAGAGAACACTGCTTACTGGTCACATTGAGAACACTTCATGAAAATTGTGCTGAGGACAGCTGCAAGGGGGTCTGGGAAATGTAGTCCTTACCTTGGTGATCATGTTATCTATGTTAATCATGCCTTTTTATTTTCTTATGTTTTGACATATGGGCCTAGTTGATTCTGGAAAGACTGATCCTTTCAGGGCTAACCACTTCCTTGCGATAGTGAAGGACTCACCTGCAAGGGGACCTTTCATATACAAACCAACCAATTTAAAGCCCACACTCCGCACTTCCTCCTTTATTGAGCAGTCACATCCCAAGCTATTATTTTCCATCCTAATCACCCCAGGGCCAAGTATCAGACAACTAGGAGCAGCCCCTATACCCCAAAGCCTGCAAAATTATTTAAACGAGCCAATCCTAAGTTTCCTTAGCTGCTTACACTGCCTCACCGCCTCCTTCCTGCCAAAATCTGCCAAAGGTTCTAGCCCACATTTTCCCCTCCCTCCTTCTTCCTCCTGACCAACCCTGGTGCTCTCCCATGTGGCCCTTTGTGGTATGCTATGTCTCCTGTTTCTAGAGATCTTTTTTTTTTTTTTTTTTTAATTTTTGGCTGTGTTGGGTCTTCGTTTCTGTGCGAGGGCTTTCTCTAGTTGCGGCAAGCGGGGGCCACTCTTCGTCGCGGTGCATGGGCCTCTCACTATCACGGCCTCTCTTGTTGCAGAGCACAGGCTCCAGACGCGCAGGCTCAGTAGTTGTGGCTCATGGGCCTAGTTGCTCCGCGGCATGTGGGATCTTCCCAGACCAGGGCTCAAACCCGTGTCCCCTGCATTAACAGGCAGATTCTCAACCACTGCACCACCAGGGAAGCCCTCTAGAGATCTTTGAAGTATAAAAATTCTACCTTCATGACTGTCATTTCTGGTCTGTGTGTCTTACCATACCTGATCAAAACAAATCCTGGGTACATTTTAAAACATCTCCAGATAACGGTGATGATTGCACACCACTTTGTGAATATACTAAAATCACAGAATTTAAAACCATTTAAAAGGGTGAATTTTATAGTATGTGAATTATATCTAAATTTTAAAAGTTTAATAAAATAATAAAACAGTGGGTTCTGTTACAGTAGAAAAATGGAATAATGAATACAGGGCGGGGAGTGATAGCCATACTACAACAATATCATATACCAGATTAGCACATAAAAATATCTCTCATTTTTATGTCTGTCCTATATTAGTATATTATATTTTACTCAACCTTTCACTTAACAGTAAAAGTTTAGATTGCTTCCCTTTTTTTCCTGTTATAAACTATGCTGTAATTTACATCCAGATCATGCTTTTATTATCATAGGATAGATTCTTAGACATATAATTCTTAAATCAAAGGATATGTGATATTCTTTTAAAACAGATACTGCAAATTACTTTCTAAAATATTGTACCAATTTAGGATCCTCTTAAAGGATTGAGTGCCCATTGATTTTTACTTAGCACTACCTGTTATTCATCTTTTCAATTTTTACCGATCTGCTTGGTTGTAAAAAACACCTCATTACCTCATTGGGTTATTAGCATTATTTTTATGTTTATTAGCCTTTTTCAATTCTTTCTCACACAATTGCCTATTCATGACCCTCACTATTTATTAACCTAGGGTATATAACTGATTATTAACCAGGGACATTAATATTAACCTGCTATCTGGAAATGTATAAGATCATCTCCTCATCTTATATGATCCCATATATGTCTAAGAATGTGTCTTCTTTACATTAATTCTGACTAGCTGTCAATGTCTCCTTGAGGAAAACTCATTTTTCTCCATTCCAGGGTACTTTTTTTCAGTTATTTCTTGGAAATTAATTCTCTTCAATTTTTTTTCTCTTGCTAGAACTCACAGAATATGCACACTAGATATCCTGAATCAATCCTCCTTTATATTTTATATCTTCACTTGAGATTTTCCATTTTCATGTGATTTTAAGATAGGTCTTCCATATTTTTAAAGATGAGCATTGAATTTTTAGTATTGTCCTTCCCTTTTTTAATTTCCATGATGAATTTTTCTTTTTCTTTCACAATATCTTATTGTTATCACCTTAAGAATTCTCAGTACACATTTTTAATTACTCTTCCATTTCATCAACTATATCTGCCTTAGAGGAGCCATCTTCTGTGGTGGTTCAGCTTGATCTCCTTTTTAAACTCTGCTTAACTGTTCTTCACTGATTCATGTCAGAGGATTGGTTACCTCAGCACAGGTACAAGAAAGATAGTAGTAGATTTGGCAACCAATCAGTATTAATCAGATTTCCTTTTTCAGTGTAGAGCTTACCTACTAAAGCATAAAAGGGGATGGAGGAAGAGAAGCCACTTGATTCTCAGGGCTCTGCAGCTGGGATGGGAGGTCCTTTTCCAGCTGATTGAAGGCATATTCATCTCAAGCAGGAATGGCAGTTTTTTCCCATAACCACAGGCAGCTAGCTGTGGCAGAACTTCCCCTCTTATGATAAGAACATCCACTCAGCTACTGGACTCCCAAAGACAGTTTCAGGATTGGCAGACTTCACCTCAGGTTCTGCAAGAGAAGTGACCTTTTTACCAGGCCACTGGCTACCTTCTGTTTAGTCAATGAGTAAATCTTAGACTTACTGATTTTCCCCTCACATTTCCTTGTTTCCTGTCTCTCCCAATGCCATGACTGTTCTGTCTCGTGTCCTCTTTCTCCCCTTTCCTGTGCTTTCTGCTACACTTCTCCCTCCTACATACATAAGTATATATTTGCAAGCATATACATGTATAAGGCAATATTAATGTATCTTGTAAAAGAAAAGTGGAGGTAAAATAATACTTTAAAAGGCTTTGATAAAATATGTCTAAGCCTTTCATCTGAAATGCTCTTTTTAGGAAGTAGTGCAACTTTTCAATATTGGTGGGCAGTATACATGTAGTATTTGATACATGTTAAATAAAAAGAAGTATCACAATCAAGTTTGCCTCTGGACTTACAAGGAGTATCCCAGACGTTAGAATATGAATATTTTTTTGTTAGATTGAACCTTTCTACTTATACTAATGATGAGACAAAATATAATTTATTCACTTTAAAATGTTTAAGAATTGCTTGCTCTAATATTTATTGATAACTTGTAGAAATTGGTAGTAAACTAATCAATATGTGCAAGGCATGCACAGATTTAATTTAGGGCCAAAATATATCTCATAATCTAAAAATATTGGAGGGACCTCCCTGGCGGTCCAGTGGTTAAGACTCCACACTTCCAATGCAGGGGCCACAGGTTCGATCCCCAGTCGGGGAACTAAGATCCCACATGCCGTGCAGCGTGGCGAAAAAAACAAACAAACAAACAAATAAATAAATAAATATAAAAATATTGGAAATAATAGGATTTATCTTTAATGCATGGCATGCATAAAGATACATACTCTGTGGGCTTCAGAGTAAGTAGTATAGAAGGTTGACAAAAGAGATAAGTCCAGAGCAGATAGAATAAAAACAAATTACCAGTATTACCAATATTTCACAATACATATAGCCAGTATCACCAGTGTTACATAATACACATGGCCATTAATAAAAGCAAGATGAAAAGTTCCATTAACTTTGCCTTGCCCCCAAAATTCCCTGAAATTATAATGACACTGCACAAAAAGGAAAAAAAATCTGAATTAGTGTCAAGAATAACAGGAGAAATCTCTAGAAATTTTGATGAATATGTGCAAATGAAACCATCAAATAGTTGGTTTTGAATAGGTAGATTAGTCAGAGAGGCAGGGTATACAGCCCAAAAAATCCACAAGTAAAACTGTCGGAGCCATTTTTTTAGGAACAATGAAGTTTCTAATCAGCAGAGACTGAAGGTGGGAAAGCACTCTGAAATCAGAGTGACTAGTGAAGAAATTTTTACCAAACTGCTGTTGCCCTCCCTACCTACTCACTTCCTTTCCCCACTTCCTTGTATTCAGAGCCACTGGAAATGGTGGCATACAGCCCCAGGCTAAGAGAGGAAGCAGGCTTTCTAGAAAAGTAAAGCAATATACCTGAAGAGCAACAGAGCTGTTATGTGGGTGCTGACACCCCAGAGTCAAGCTTCCTTATTTTTCGCCTGAGACCATGAATGGGTAGATTTGCCTATTCATCATCCATTAGTGCATCCTAGAGTTAAAACCTGCTGGTCAATAGCAATTAGTCAGCTTTCTTGGCTAGGGGAACAGCTCTCGAAATGGAGAAGAATGGACAACCAGGCTTAACAGATTTTGAGAAAAACCAAGGGCACAAAAGCAAAGCAACAAGAGAAAAAACAGAAATATTGACCATAAAAATTATTCAGGAAACATAAGAAAATCTTCTTTTTAAATCTATTTGATTTTCTCATTGTATCCATAAAATAGGAACAGGCTGCCATGGGGGGAATAAAATCCAGCCAAACTCTCTAGAGCGAGGGTCAAAAACGATTGTTCAGACATGCAAGGAATAAGAAACTCCCTCTTTCTGAAATTATTATTGAAATTTAAAATAAGTACATATGAAACAGAAAGAAATGGAGTCCAAACAACGTGGTACCTGAGCTCAAAGGAAAGAAATTCCACGAGGACAGCTATGCAAAAATGCCCTGAGAGCAATTAGACTCAATTAGAAGAGTAGTCCTAAATCTCCAAAAGAATGTCTTTAAATAAAAGAACAGTATGGGTGTTGTTGAACAGTGTGATTGTGAAGCTAGAGTGTCTTATCACTAGTGACTAGCTACTAATCACACCTGCTCATTTGCATTTGAATTTAAATTTTTTTTCCTTAACCACATTTCCAGGACTCAACAGCCACATATGCTAGTGGTTACTAGACTGCGCAGCACATATATAAAATATTTTCATCATCGCTGAAAACTCTATTGAAGAGCTTTGATCTTGGTGGTATGGTGAGCATAAATCATTCATTCATTTTTCAGCAAATAGCCATTGAGTAGCTTCTCTGAAGAATAGAAAAGGCTGGGAGTATAGCATCCACAAAGATATAGCAAAGGCATTCTTCTCATGCGGGCTTACTGTGTAACAGACAGATAATAAACAACAAATGTATAACATAATGGAAATGATTGACAGCTGCGAAAAGGAAAACTAAAGCAGTGTAAAGAGATAGAGGAGATTGAGAGCAAGGACTATTTGAATTTGGGTGTGAATGGAGGCTTCTCTGAGAATGTGATGTGTAGGGGAACTGAGGTAAAAAAGTCACATGAAAACCTGTAGGAAGCATATTCCAGGTAAAGAGAAAAACAAGTTTTTCCTGAGGTGAAAAACTTTTTTTTTTAAACTGAAGTGTAGTTGACTTACAATATTGTGCCAATCTCTGCTGTATAGCAAAGTGCCTCAGGTTTACACATATATACATTCTTTTTTTTAATATTTTTTTCCATTATGGTTTATCCCAGGAGATTGGATATACTGTGTTATACAGTAGGACCTTGTTTGTCCATTCTAAATGTAATAGTTTGCATTTACCAACTCCAAATTCCCAGTCCATCCCTCTCCCTCCCCGCCCCCCTTGGCAACCACAAGTCTGATCTCTGTGTCTGTGAGTCTGTTTCTGTTTTGTAGATAGGTTCATTTGTGTCATATTTTAGATTCCACATATAAGTGATATCGTATGATATTTGTCTTTCTCTTTCTGACCTACTTCACTTAGTATGATAATCTCTAGTTTCATCCATGTTGCCGCAAATGGCATTATTTTGTTCTTTTTTATGGCTGAGTAGTATTCCATTGTATATATATGTACCATATCTTCTTTATCCATTCATCTGTCAATGGACATTTAGGTTGCTTCCATGTTTTGGCTATTGTGAATAGTGCTGCTGTGAACAAAGGGGTGCATGTATCTTTTTGAATTATAGTTTTGTCTGGGTATATGCCCAAGAGTGGGATTGCTGGATCATGTAGTAATTCTATTTTTAGTTTTCTGAGGAACCTCCATACTGTTTTACATAGTGGCTGTTTTACTTACATTCCCACCAACAGTGTAGGCGGGTTCCCTTTTCTCCAATTCTCTCCAGCATTTGCTATTTGTAGACTTTTTAATGATGGCCATTCTGACCGGTGTGAGGTGGTACCTCATTGTAGTTTTGATTTGCTTTTCTCTAATTAGTGATGTTGAGCATCTTTTCATATGCCTACTGGCCATCTGTATATCTTCTTTGGAGAAATGTCTATCAAGGTCTTCTGCCCATTTTTCAATTGTTGTTTTTTTTTTTTAATTTTTTGGCTGCATTGGGTCTTTGTTGCTGCACGCGGGCTTTCTCTCTAGTTGCAGTGAGCGTGGGCTACTCTTCGTTGTGGTGCGCGGGCTTCTCATTGCAGTGGCTTCTCTTGTGGAGCACGGGCTCTAGGCACGTGGGTTTCAGTAGTTGTGGTGCGTGGGTTTGGTAGTTGTGGCTCGTGAGCTCTAGAGCACAGGCTCAGTAGTTGTGGTGTGCGGGCTTAGTTGCTCCACAGGATGTGGGATCTTCCCGGACCAGGGATCAAACCAGTGTCCCCTGCATTGGCGGACAGATTCCTAACCACTGCACCCCCAGGGAAGTCCCGGGTTGTTTGTTTTTGTTGTTGTTGAGTTGTATGAGTTGTTTGTATATTTTGGTGATTAAGCCCCTGTCAGTTGCATCATTTGCAAATACTTTCTCCCATTCTGTAGATTGTCTTTTCATTTTTTTATGGTTTCCTTTGCTGTGCAAAAGCTTGTAAGTTTGATTAGGTCCCATTTGTTCATTTTTGTTTTTATTTCTATTGCCTTGGGAGACTGACCTAAGAAAACATTGGTATGACATGTCAGAGAATGTTTTACCTGTGTTCTCTTCTAGGAGTTTTATGGTGTCTTATGTTTAAGTCTTTAAGCCATTTTGAATTTATTTTTGTGCATAGCGTGAGGGTGTGTTCTAACTTCATTGATTCACATGCAGCTGTCCAATTTTTCCAGCACCGCTAGCGGAAGAGACTGTCTTTTTCCCATTGTATATTCTTGCCTCCTTTGTCGAAGATTAATTGACTGTAGGTGTGTGGATTTACTTCTGGGATCTCTATTCTGTGCCACTGATCCATATGTGTATTTTTGTACCAATAGCACACTGTTTTGATTACTGTAGCTTTGTAGTATTGTCTGAAGTCTGGGATGGTTATGCCTCCTGCTTTGTTTTTATTCCTCAGGATTACTTTGGCAATTCTGTGCCTTTTATGGTTCCATATAAATTTTTGGATTATTTGTTCTAGTTCTGTGAAAAAGGTCATGGTTAATTTCATAGAGATCACATTAAATCTGTAGATTGCTTTGGTAGTATTGCCATTTTAACAATATTAATTCTTCCAATCCAAGAGCATGGGATATCTTTCCACTTATTTGAATCCTCTTTAATTTCCTTTATTAATGGAAAACTTTAAATGTAACAGAACAGGAGGAAGGCTATAAAACAGCAA